>NC_133541.1:143666200-144359533 GCF_048773025.1 Camelus bactrianus
CTTCAGGTGTCAGCCCTCTTAATTAGAAAGGCTTCTGGAGCAGCTCTTCAAAAATGTATCAGCACCCCTGTCCCAAAATCAGGATAACTCAAAAAAGCCATTCCAGCCAAGGAGCTCCCATGAAATTCCCAGAAACTGGGGATTGCAATGCAATGTAATTTCTTCTTCTCTCCAGCCTGCTTCTTTCCCAATTACATGGTATTAAATCTGACTGCAGATAATGTCTTGTCAATTGAACTAAAGACTCTTTTAGGGCAGGACATTTACTTTGGTCCCTGATAGCTACAAAGCTAAGTCCAAAGGCCTGGAACTCAGCCGTTCAATAATGACTTACTAAATGTAATCAAGTCATCCACACAGTGCCAAGAAATAAAAGAATTTATCTAAGACACTATGATAACTTACCTAGAAGTGAGATTCAAACAAAACATAGTTTGCCTTATTTACTATAATTGATTTCTTGATTTTACAGATTAAACAGTAAAATTTCTAGGACCATGGAGAGATAAGGGGAAAATCCAGAATAAAAAGGATTTAATTGTGAATTTCTGCTTTACCATTCACACATCCCCCAGGCTCTAATTGTGCAGAAGGACCACCAGAGTACGATTAGGCTTGTGTGGGTGAGGCACACACCACATCCAGATGCCCTTGGTTACAGACTGCACTGTAGAGCCTAGAGGAAAGCCTGTGAGGAGAGGGAAGAAAGCAGCATTCAGTTAGAGCCGATAATCTAAACAACCAAGGGGCTACAGAGTCAGATCTATTGGAATGTCAGTATCCCAGCATACGAGTTGGTGCTTTCTCCATTTCCTCAAGAATGTCCTACTTTGTGTGTCATCTGTTTCAAGGAGGAAGGAACATTAATTGTGATAAAGATACCAAGCAAGGGCTCAACATAGAGGCAAAGGGGAATCCATGAATCAGACAAAATGGAAGTCACTGATAACCATAACAAGAGTATCTTGAAAGAACGGTGAGGTTCAAAGCCAGAGAGAAATGGACTGAAGACAGACATGGGAAGAGAAAACGGTGGGAAAAAATCAAGATTATATTTTTTGCCAGACAAATTTTTCAAAAGTGGGGAGAGGTGTTAGCCACAGTAGTATATGACATACAGGAAATATTTTTAAGATTATAGACATTTGAACACATTTATATGTTGATGAGTATAGTCCATAAAAAAGCAAAATGTGTTTCAAGAGCGAGTAGACACAATTGCAAGAGTCCAGTGCTTAAGCATGTAAAATAAGGTAGGATTGTGAGAATTGGTAGGAGAAATTTTGCTTTACAGGAATAAAACATACAATATGATAATGAATTAGAGTAAGACAGTGGTTTAGCAGTGAGAAATAGGAGTGGAAAGTTGATTTGTTAAGAGAAGTTTGGTTTTCCCTGCACAAGATCAGGACAAAAATTAAGAAGCTGAGGTATTAGCTAGAATCAAGCAATTGGTCCTTGACACTGTACAACACTCACCATGATTCTGACCTGCAAGATGGTTCATCAAGTAAGATTTGCCTGTATGATACGGCCCTACAATGGCCACCACCAGCACTGGCAAAGAAAGCTCACCAAGAATCTGCAGAGAATTTTGGTTCACTGAAAGAACCTTGACACTTTCCAGCAGACAAATGGGGTCCATCATTTTGGGTCTGGATGCCATGGCAACCTGCCAAACTAGAAGAGCTTCTTAGTGGAAATCAGATTATAAAGCCATTCTCTAACTCAGAATTATACAAAGCATCTATCAACTTAGGATAAGGTAAGTAAGAGTTCTGTGCTTTCCATTAGACAAAATGTAATCTAGAATTAGCATACTGCAGAGGTTTTCCCCCATCATTCCCTCAAGTCTCTCATGATATTGGTAGTGAAATAATATAATATCACTCTCCAAACTGTTATTTCAAAATAATAATATAATTAAAGTTATTTTTATGATGCACTGAAGGCCTACAATATACCAAGCCCTTTGATAATAACTTACATATCCAGCTAAACTGATATTCACAAGAGACTGAAAGTTAGAAATTAACATAACTACTTTGGAAATGAGGTAAATGGTTCTCACAAAGGCTGAGTGAATGTCATTGAGAAAGGATTGAAAATCTACATACTTGAGCAAAATGACAGACTAGCAAACTCTAAGCTCTTGTTTCCCCAAGGAGATATAAACAACAACCAAAATACTAGCTATAATAACCTTACAGTAGTTCCATAAAACAGTCAAAGTTCCAAAGCAACCAACCAAATACCAAATCAAGAAACAGCCTCATTCAAAATGATAGGAAATTCTGTGGTTTTTCTGTTGCCCTCGGTCCCCATTGTGGTAAAGTCTTTAAGGAAGTGGCAAATCATTTCCCAATTCCCTCCCCTGATTCAGAGAGAGGGAATATTATAATGTTCTAACCTGTCAGGGCTGCCTCTTCAGGTCTCTGTTTCACCTCACATGAAACTCAGGGAAGGGTGGCAGAGGGGTAGGTGGTGGTAAAACTTGGATATCAGGTGGAAAGAAGCAGCAGGTATTTCTCAAGGAAAAATGTGGAGAGACAGCTCCACAGATGCCTAGAGCAAGAGGTTACCAGTGAATATATAAAATAGACTATCTAAGGCATCAATTGAGTTTCCAATTCCCTTTTTCAAAATAAACAGAGCAGAGCAGACTGCATTTACAATATTCTGACATCTCATGGGCTGCCTGAAGGACTGTTATCTTTTCCCTTATTTGGATCTCAGGCAGGGAGAAGCAGTGGGCATTGCTTGGGAAAGCTGCAGGGAGAATGACCTGCAGACACCTATGACAAGATATTATGGGTGTGTGATATTGAGATGTATAATAAGAAACACAAATTTGATCAATGTCCTTATTCCTGGTATATAGCTCTTAAAACCCTATGTGATGAGAGAGATGAAATTATTTCTTTGTAACTTTTGTTCTTTTGTCCTCAATTCCTAAAATAGCTAAAGATTGATAAAGATGAAAGGAGAGTCTTTTGTTATTTATAACAAGCACCTTTCAACAACAACTGAGTTTATGTTAATGAGGTGATTTTGTAAAGCCCCTAGATCACTACAATGGAGTTGTTTGCTAGAGGAATCAATGTTATTAGAAAGTTTCAACATTTAGCCTGATGCTCCAACCACTGTGGAGCAGAGAAGTGATGAAAGTTGAGTTAATCACCAATGACCAATAGTTTACTCAACCATATCTATCTAAGAATTCCTCCATTAAAAAATAAATAAAACCTAACTGAAAAGGTTCAGAGAGTTTCTGGCTTGATGAATATGTGGATGTTGTTAGAAGGTGGCCCATCCAAAGGGGTCATGGAAGCTCCACATGCTTTTCTTGATATCTTTCCTTTTGCATCTCCTATTTTGCTGTATATAGGCTGTATCCTTTTTTAAAATAAACCAGTAATCTAGTAAGCAAACTATCCTTCCTGAGTTCTTAAGCCATCCTAGCAAATCATTGAACCTGGGGAAGAGATGGGTAACTCCAATGTACAGCCAGTTAGTCAGAAGCACAGGTGACAACCTGGATTTGTAATTGCATCTGAACTGAGGAGAAGTCTTGTGGGACTGAGCCCTTAATCTGTAGGGTATAAACTAACTCTTGGAAGTTAGGGTCAGAATTGCTTATTGTGAAAAAATGCTCACGTATGTGGTGACCAGAAATAAGTATAGAGAATAGAAAGTTGAGAAGAGAAACTGAATTTTTCTTTTTCTTTTCAGGGTGGAGACACACAATAGACAATCAAAAGTTCAAAGGAGGCATCCTTTGGGAAATTAATATACTTAAAAGGAGCACATATATGGGAAAACTGAAAAAGCAAAACACAGGCCCAGGGAAGATGCATGCTCAAAAAAGCCTAAAAAGACTTTAGAACTTGTCTTAAGTTTAATCCCAAGTTTCAAAATCAAGAGCCAGCTTAGGAAAAGACTTCCTTGTCAAAAGGCCAGTATGCAAAGAATGGGAAAGGTGACTGCTTTCATAAATGCTCAATTTTCAGGGGGTGGGAGGGTAATAACTCAGTAGTAAAGCATGTACTTAACATGTCCAAAATCCTGGGTTAAGTACTGAGTACCTTCATTTAAAATAAATAAATAGATAAATAAACATCCAATTTTTCAACAACAACAACAAAAATAACAAGGCATACAAAATAAATGAAAATATGGCCCTTCCAAAGGAAGAATATAAAGTGGTAAAAAAAAAAACAAACAAACAACCCTGAGGAAACATGTTCATTAGATGTTTAAGCAAAGACTTTAAAATAACTTTTTAAAAATATGCTTAAAAAGCTAAAGGAAAACTCAGAAAAATAACTAAAGAAAATCAGAAAAACAATATATGAACAAAATTAGAAAATGAACAAGGAGATAAAAATAATTAAAAAAGGAACCAAACTGAAATTCTGAGGCTGGAAAATACAATGAATGAATTTACACATTTTCAACAGGGAATTAGCCTTGGTGGTAAAGCTCAGGGGAAGAGCATTTGAATACATATAAAGGGGATTAGACTTGCACAGGCAAAAAGACTCAGCAAACTTGAAGACAGGACATTTGAAATTATCAAGTCTCAGGAGCAGAAGGAAGAAATAATTTTTTTAAAGTGAATACAGCCTAACAAACTTGTGGAATACTGTCACATAGACAGGTATATACATTATGAAAGTCCCTAAAGCAGAAGGGAGAGGCAGGGCAGAGTGATTATTTTAGGAAATAATGGCTAAAAAATACCCAATGCAATGAAATATATAAATCTACAAATGCAAGATATTCAACAAACTACAGTAGGATAAATAATCAGAGACCAATGCTGAAGCATAATATAATCAAACTGTCAAAAGACAAAGAGAGAATCTTGAAAGCGACAAAAAGCAGTAACTCATCACATCCAATAAGATTGTCAGTCAATTTATCAACAAAATATTTGTAGGCCAGAAGGCAGTGGAATGATATGTTTAAATTGCTAAAAACTGAGTGATGGGGTAGGGGGGAACCTACCAATGAAGAATACTGTTTCCAGAGGAGGGGGGTCAAGATGAGGGATAATAACTTCTCACAGAAAAGTGACTGAAAACTGGCAGAACTCCTATACAAACAAGATTTCAAGAGATATTTCCACATAATTAGGGAGGAGTAA
This sequence comes from Camelus bactrianus, assembly GCF_048773025.1. NCBI lineage: Eukaryota > Metazoa > Chordata > Mammalia > Artiodactyla > Camelidae > Camelus > Camelus bactrianus. The sequence goes on from NC_133541.1 coordinate 143,671,350, forward strand.
AAACTTCAGGTTGGGACCTGTGCACCTAGGGAAGGACTAAGAGGAAAAGGAAGACTGTGCAAATAGACCCTAACCCTGAGGAGTGAGTAGGTCAATCCACAGACTTGGCATCCCAGTACTGGGGTCCTGCACAGAGGAGACAAATCCCCTTGGCTACTTGGAGAAAGACTGAAACAGATAGAAAGGCTGGAGAAGCCTAGACTAGAAGGAGTGAATGGGTGCTGGTTTGCCACCAGACAGGTTGGAGACAGGTCAGCCTGAGCAACTACCACCTTACTGTACACCCCAGGAAGATTTTCTATTCAAATAACAATAAAAAGAGTACTGTTGTGGTTATATCTATATGAGATAAAAAAGTTATTTCAAGCACTGTTAAAAGAGACAAAAAGGACATTATGTTAAAAGAGTCAAGTTTATCTAGAAGATAAACAATTCTAAATATGTATACCTGAACCTCAGAGTTCCAAAATATGTGAAATAAACATTGACAATATTGAGCAACAGATCACTTAACAAAAATACAATAGTTTAATACCTTACTTGCAATAATAGGTAGAAAAAACAGAGTACTTGAATAACACTATAAATTAATTGAACCTAACAGACATATACAGAACACTCTCATCCAACAAGAGAAAACACGTTTTCCCAGATGGGCATGGAATATTTCCAAGGATAGACCATATTTTAGGCCACAAAACAAGTCAACAAATTTTAAAAGGTTAAACTCATACAAAGTATCTTTTCTGAACCCAATGAAATGAAACTGGAAATTAATAGATGGAATAAAACTGCAAAGTCTACAAATATGTGAAAATTAAACAAAAGACAATTAAGAATAAAAATAAACTACCTGAAAATAATGAAGTCTATGTATGGAAAAAAGCACAGGTAACATCATCCTCATAGGTAAACTACTGAAGAGTTTTCCCACCCTCCTGCCTCCCCTTTTTGAGAAGGAGACTGCAAACTTTAGGTCAATGTTCCCACACAGTTGCTCCTTCTCCCACTTGCCACACTTCTTCTGTTTCAGGAGGATGTCCTTAATCTTGAGAGATTTAGGCCAAGGTACTTAGCTGAGAGGGGTCAGGATTTTTGCAACTTAATCCCATAAATGAAAATAAGAATGAAAATGCAAATATTGTTTTATATTATATTGAGAGACATATACATATATTTAGAGAGAGGAAGCAAATCTAGGAAAATGCCACCAGTGGGTAAATCTAGGTGAAAAGTATATGAGATTCCCTTGTAATTGTTTTCCAAGGCAAATTTGATTTTAAAAATTAAGTACTAAAAACACAATTATACCATGGTTCTTCTGGCATATTTCTGATTGGCATTATAATAAAAGTTCCCTATAATATCTATGCATATTTCATAATCAGACTATATAAACATGATATTATATTCAAATGTCTCAACTATTCAGTTCCATATTTATAGGTCAAGTATTCAAGATGCCTCAAATACTATCAAAAATATTTTTAAAAAATACCAGCTTTATCAGTTACTACTTGTGTGGCCTTAAACAAGAAGCCTCACCTAGCTAAACCTAAGTTTTTAAGAATAATTATAGGGGTAATATGAAAAAAATGGTAAGTCCAGTCTGGAGGATGTTTTGATAATAAAATCAGATAAGTAAAAGCTTATATATGAGCATAGAATGCAGCACAAAATGGGATTTCAGTACATGCTTACTGAATTAGATGGAGATTTATCCACAATAATTGCACTAAACAAATTGGGTTACATATTTGAACACAATCTGCAAACTTCAGGTTACTAAGAAACAAGGTCTATAATTTTTTTTTTCAGAGCAAAGCAGCAAGAAAATTCAAAAACTGCTCCTGTACCATCTCCTTTTTTCTGATTCTTCATTGTGGGAGAAAAGAATACAAAGGTAAAACAGGATCCTCTAACAGCTACATTATAATGACCAGAGTTGTCCAGTCCCCCTCTTTAAATGGAAAACTTAAAGGAAGCTGCAGGAAAATGTGAGAGAAACAACTTTATAAAAACCAGGTCTGCGGAATAGAATAGAAAGCCCAGAAATGAACTCACAAGTTTTTGGTCAACTAAACTTCGACAAAGGAGGCAAGAATATACAATGGAATAAAGATAGTCTATTCAGCAAATGATTTTGGGAAAACTGGACAGCAGCATGTAAATCAATGAAGCTAGAACATTCCCTTACACCATACACAAAAATAAACTCAAAATGGATCAAATGTTTAAACATAACACAAGATACAATAAACCTCCTAGAAGAAAACATAGGTAAAACATTATCTGACATACAGCTCAAAAATGTTCTCCTAGGGCAGTTTACACAAGCAGTATAAATAAAAGCAAGAATAAACAAATAGGACCTAACTAAGCTTACAAGCTTCTGCACAGCAAAGGAAACCATAAGTAAAACAAAACAAAAATATAAGGAATGGGAAAAAAAGTTTTGCAAATGATGAAACCAACAAAGGCTTGATCTCCAGAATATATAAGTAGCTCATACGACATAATAAGAAAAAAACAACAGCCCAATTCAAAAATGGGCAGAAGATCTAAACAAGCAATTCTCCAAGGAAGACATACAAATGATCAATAGGAACAAGAAAAAATGCTCAAGATCACTAATTATAAGAGAAATGCAAATCAAAACTACAGTGAGGTATGACCTCACAACAGCCAGAATGGCCATCATTCAAATGTCCACAAATGACAAATGATGGAGAGGCTGTGGAGAAAAGGGAACCCTCTTACACTGCTGGTGGGAATGCAGTTTGGTGCAGCCACAGTGGAAAACAGTATGGAGATTCCTCAAAAGACTAGGAATAGACATAACTTATGACCCAGTGATCCCACTCCTGGGCATATATCCAGAAGGAACTCTACTTCAAAAAGACATCTGCACCCCAATGTTCATAGCAGCAATATTTACAATAGCCAAGAGATGTCAACAGCCTAAATGTCCATCAACAGATGACTTGATGAAGAAGAAGTGGTATATTTGTACAATGAAATACTATTCAGCCATAAAAACTGACAACATAACGCCATTTGCAGCAATAAGGATGCTCCTGGAGAATGTCATTCTAAGTGAAGTAAGCCAGAAAGAGAAAGGAAAATACCATATGAGATCTCTCATATGTGGTATCTCAAAAATTTTTAAAATGAATATAAATACAAAACAGAAACTGACTCATAGACATAGAATACAAACTTGTGGTTGCCAAGGGGGCAGGGCGGGGGGACGGACAGACTGAGAGTTCAAAACTTGTAGATACTGAATGGCATATGCAGAATAGATAAACAAGATTATTCTGTATAGCACAGGGAAATATATACAAGATCTTGTGTTACCTCACAGTGAAATATGTGACAATGAATGTATGTATGTTCATATATAATTGAAAAATTGTGCTTTACAGTGGAATTTGACACAACATTGTAAAATGACTATAACTCAATAAAAAATGTTTTAAAGAAACAGACCTTTGATTTCTTAGCTGTGAATAAGCCACATAATTTTTAACATCAAATAAACAAACTGCAGCTATTCAATCCTGTTCCAGGTTGGTTTTCAAAATGTGATCTACAGAAAAAAATCACCCAAAGGGATTGTTAAACCTAGGTTGTGTATGTATAAAACATGTTACAAATGATTCCAATGTTCTTATGAAAAACAAACCCACAAATGTGGGGGCGGGGGTTGGGGGACAGGGGAAGAGAGAGAATAAGAGGGAGGAAGAGGGAGCCAGAGAGACAGAAAGAGAAAGATAGTTTTGATGTGATCGTAATGTTTAACTAATAAAGGTCAGGGGTGAGGGGACTAAATTTATCTCTACATAGAGATTTACAGAGCTCTCACTGTGAGCTTTCTTAAATTGACTAATAGAAACATTAAAAAGAAACAATCTCTATAGATGACAGTTCCCTATAACCTCCTTGGCAGGGACTGTCTTATTCTCTGAATTCTAACGCCAGCCCATAGAGCTTGACAGAGCAAGACAGGCAGGCCCCCAGGAGGACTCTCTCAAGGAGAAGAACATCGAGGGGGACACAGTGTGTCTGGCTGTCACTTTGCAGCTGCTACTGGTCCATACAGAGAAGCTGAGCTTCCTTTGAACTAAAGCCAGCCACAGACCCCTGCATGCCAGACAGCAGGCCACTTGCCCTTCCTCAGGTGTCACTTTGAATCTGAAATCAATCTTGCTAACTACTACATACAGAATAGATAAGCAACAAAGTCCTATTGAACTATATTCAGCATCTTGTAAAAACCTATAATGAGAAAGAATATATATATATCAATCACTGTGTTGTACACAAGAAACTAACACAGCATTGTAAATCGACTCTATTTCAATAAAAACAGAAAAGACATCAATTTTACACTGCATGTAAAAGACAAGGACATACCTGCTCCACACACTGGGGATAAAAGAACGGTTCTCAGTGCCTCTCACACCTTGCTCACTAGCTCCTCCTACCAGTCTGACTCTCCTTCATGAAAGCAAAAAAAGAGCGAGGAGCTTCATCTTTTCTTGGTCCATCTAGTATGATGGTAATAAAACTGAAGCTGAAAGCAAAAGTAATTCATGCTGTTTTTCAGTTAGCAGAGTCATGCTAGAACCACTGATTACATTTCGAATATGGGTGTGTAGTTCATGGTGAGAGGAGATTAGAAAAAGCTATTTAATAGTCACATCTTAACACATGCCACCGCTTTCTGTGGGCTGCCCTGCACTGGAAGGCCTTCATAGCCCCCCTTCTTGATACATCTCTCCCCCCGTGTAAAGTTGCCAAAGGCGGCTTAAGTTTCCTTAGCAAACAAGAAAAATAGAAAATCCATGGCCCAAATGTAAGCAAGGCTGTATACAACAAGTATATTTCAAGCATTTTCCTCTTGGCGGGGATTCCTGGGTATTTTTGTTAGTAAAGGGCTTTTAACATTTTACATCTGTTCCTTAATATATATGTTTAGTTAAATGAAAATCTTTTATCATAATTAGAAAATAAAGATTAAAGATGGAAATGAACAACCCTTCATTGTATTATCTGGAGATGCTCACTATTGGCATTTTGCTCAGCATGCCTGTACTTCCCTAACACATGGACCCTCTCCTAACATAGATACCCTCTTTCCACAGGAATTTAGCCAATTGGACCAGTTCCAAAGGGATGTATTTGGTCAGATAAGAAAGTGACTGGGGGCACACATTTGTGAGAAAGAAAATGGAGCAGCGTATAAAGGAAAGGTGAGAAGTGCGGCAGGGAGATGTCCAAGGAAGCCAGACTGTGAGGGTATAGGGAGTACTTCTCCTTCCTCCTCTTCTCCACCTTCCTCAGCATTCTCCGTGTCTATGGGAACTTCTTCATAAAAGGCCAGATAGTAAATATTTTAGGCTTTTTGAGATATAGGGTCTCTGTCACAACTATTCAGTGAAAGCATCCATGCAATAGGTAAACAAATGGGCATAACTATGTTCCAGTAAGACATTGCTTACAAAGGTGGACAATGGGAAGTCATCCTGGTTTAAGTAAATGTGGTGCTACGATATACCAGGGGTTGTCATCAGCTCATATATGTATCATTGTCTTACAAGCCAAGTAAAATGGTCCAAGTCCAGAATCTCAGGCTGAGTGTCTGCTTCTAGTGCCAATTGGGTTAAACAGTGTCTAACTATCCTCATTGTCTTGGAGCAGAGATGCAGAAAAGGAATCTGTGTACTGTCCATGTGTCTATGCATCATCCACATGGGTTCCTGCCTGGTCCCCAAGCCATGCATCCACACATCTATGACAGTAACTGTCTCACTCCCAACAACATAGCACTGCCAGTAACTCCTAGATCAGCCAAAGAGAAACAAAACGTGATGGAATACACTCAGTGGTAGTGAGGAAGTGGCTGGTTTGGTGTGTGACATCTGCCCAGGTCTGCAGGCCTCTGTGAGTGTGGGAGGAAGCCTGACATCTGGATAAGTGTCAAGGTGACTGTAAACTCAATTTTGGAATGGGGACTAGGAAGACACCAAGCAGCTATCTGGGTATTTTTCAAATTCATTTGAGTTGGTAAAATATCCACTCTTGTTTTCAATTAGTCTTTTCCACATGTGGTAGTTGCTTTTAGGGTCCCTACATTTCCAAAAATCCACAGAAGGGAAAAAGAAGCCTAAAGCTGAGTGATTATAGAGAGTTTAAGGCTAGAGTGGGAAGGGGAAATTCTGATAAGGGTGGATTGATGGTTGAAGTATATAGTTATGGGAACATTTAAATAGACCTCAGGATAGAGTTCTATTAGATTTGAAGGGGAACATGTTAGCATCTCCAGTCTTGGAATAGCCAGTATCCTTTCCATTTGGCTTTTAAACAGCCAGAATGAAAGTGTTGCATGGGATACAAGTAGGAACCAGGAGTACCTTATCTAATAATTCTTGAACTATTAGCACCCATCAAGTTTCTCTTGTGTTATATTATATTGGGGGATCTTGGGGGGGGTGGGCATGGACAGAACTATTTCTACTTACCATAGCATTCTATTATGGGGTTCTCCACCTCATACATACCCAATTTCAGTTAAATTCCTTGTCTAGAAAGAAGAGAACTCCTGTCCACTAATTGACTTAAGTCCACAGTAAGATTGGTACTAGGTTGAAGAGGACAGAGAAGCTTAAGGAAGTCAGGTAAAGCCATTAGAGGTAACAAAAGTGAAAGAAATGAATAGGAGACCTGTGAAAGGAGTCCTGCAGTATCACAATGAAGTATAATATCCCAATCCATGAAGTTATTGGAGTAGTTGGTCTAAGAGGAAAATTGGGTTGACCCAGAAGGGATCTTATAGATATACTAAAGGACTGGGAGGCAAACTATGAGGGAAATTATCAAAACCCACCACTGGCAGTTTGGTGACTTTGAAGAAGGTGCCAGAAAAGGAAGCAGTGTTAAAAGTGAAATATGTCACTCCAAAATTAAAGAGAAATGTGTTAGGGTGCCCTTCAACTCATAAAGGTAACCTCACCCTGTGAATTTAGTGGGAACTGTGGTCAAAGAATGCTTGCTTCCTCAGAGCTAATTTAGTATTCCTCCTGTGAGTTTTGGGGGCTTTTCTTTCTATTTGGAGTCTAGACAGTCCAAAATCCAGTGAAATTTTCTTTGTAATGCCAGCAAGTATTCTGTTCAATGGAAGCCCTTATTTTGGGGTCCTGTCTTTGTTCAGATTTTTGTAATTGTTTTAATTGTAAAGCCATGTGATTTGATAGTGAATTTTCTATTTTTTAGAAATGTACCCTCACAATGCTGAGCTGATATCTGAAATTCAGGCATCTCAGCATTTTAACAGTAGACTTTTTTCTGTCATAAAGCTCAAGTCTTATATCATTCAGAAAGCTGTAGCTAGAGCAAAGGCTACTTTTGTAATTCAGTTCAAGCCTTGACTGATCTTTCCAAATAGTTTCTAATTGCTGGTGTTAATTTGCCACATTTCATCCTTCAGTTGTTTACAATTTTGAACACAGGACCAAACGATTTTAACAAGATAAAACTTGGAATGGCTTCTAACCCTTTTTCTCTAACTCTTACTTTCTGACTGAACTCAGCAGTAATTTGAGACCCCTCCAGGTCTTCCAAGATAGTGGTCCATTTAGCTTTCTTAAACCAAAGAAAAGTATCACCACAAAAAAGTTTATAAATTGATATAAGTTTGGGGAATCTCAGAGAGTAAGCAGCCAAGGCTTCTTGACTTTTTGCATAGTTTCCCTCTTTCCTTTTGGGACTTGGGGAAATCACTCGCCATGCAATTTAATTGAAGACAAAGGTTTAAATGCTACTTTCTCAGTTTGTTTATGTTTGGGAGTAGGTCGCAGGAGTGGTTTGAGCATTGTCTCCAGAATGTGGAGATCCAACAGATTTATTCTCCACAGTAAGCTGAAAAGAAGGAGATCATTTTGAGGGGGGAACTAAAAGAGAGGGTGAAGAGGGAAGAATGGAGGCCCTGGAGGATAGGGCATATGGGATTGTGTTTGAGCAAGCAAACTCCTCTGCTGCCCTCTTGTGGATATCTGAGGCTGAGCAGCCAATCATCAGGCTCCCACTAACGAGCAACAGGTAGGTTGCTTTCCTCCTTGACAGTAACCAGGATGCTGAATCTGTCATAGCCACACTTTAAAAAGATTAACCAGGGAGGCCGAGGGTGGGAAGGGATAGACTGGGATTTCAAAATTGTACAATAGATAAACAAGATTATACTGTATAGCACAGGGTAATATACACAAAATGTTATGGTAGCTCACAGAGAAAAATATGTGACAATGAGTGTGTGTATGTCCATGTATGACTGAAAAATTGTGCTGAACACTGGAATTTGACACAACATTGTAAAATGATTATAAATCAATAATAAATGTTAAAAAAATTAATTAATTGCTTTGTTTGTTTGTTTGTTTGTTTAGGCTCAGCTAGTCTTCTGTTGTTGGTAGCTTATGAGAAGTTTCCCCTATTTTCTGTCCTAGTCCCAAGGTTTAGAGTCAAGAAAGAAAGCAAAGCATTTCACAAATGTATGAAGCTGTTCCCTGCAAAGAGCTCCTGGATTGTGACTAGGTGGGATCAGAATGGTCCTTCACAAGTGTCCAGATTGAACTTCATTCAGGGTGCCAGGGAGTTACTGAGCTATATCTGCTGATTTTTTTTTTCCCTCCAGGAGGGTGCTAAGCATTTAAAATATCTATATCTATATCTATATCTATGTCTATGTCTATATCTATATCTATATCTATATAAAAGTCACATGTTCATTTGTACTTTGGGAAAAACAGATAGTGAGAGAAAGAGAAAGGTCTCCTGTGATGTCAACACAGTGACAAGCTGTTGGTGGTTTGCATTGTATCATCCTGTGTGTACATGTATCTTTGAAGAGTTGTATCCTATTAGAGAAGATGTTCTAGACCCCTCTTCTCACACAGCACCATAATTGCAAACATGTTCCTCAGCCATGCTCATCTTTTTCACCTGTGTAGCCGTCCTCATGCTCACATCAGTGCCTTTACACTCTGCTATCACTTGTGAGGATGGGAAGATTTAAGAGGTGTCCCCCGTGGCAGCTCCTTGTTGTCACTCAAGCCTCAGCTCCAATACAGCCACCCCAATGTAACCTTCCCTCTCCCTCAATCTAGGGAAACTCCTCTGTCATTTATTATTTCCTTCATGCCATGCACCAGTCCTATCGGTAATGAATTTGTTCATTTATTTGTTGGCTTGTTTTTGGCTCTCCCCTGAGAGCAGAAGCCTTCTCTATTTTCTTTATCACTCTGTCCTCAGGGCTCAGGGTAGTATTGATGCCAAGAAATTGCCTGGGTGGTAACTGTTCACTGATTGGCTGAATTCATTCTGTGGCTGGACCATCTGTACTAAATGTGTTTAAGTGATTTATTTTTGCAGTGCATTTAGATTGTACCCTGAGTTATAATATTTTTAACAGCATTGCAAGAATGCCTTTCTACACTTGGACAGTTCTTTTCTCTCTCCAAACATTAAATTGATACATTTTAAACATACAGAAAAGTGGAAAGATAGTGCAATGAACACCCATATACCTTCCATTAAGATTTAAAATTTGTTAATATTTTGTCACGTTTACTTTCTCTCTCTACATACATTTTTCGATGAACCATTTAAAACTTGTTTCATGACAATTCACAATACCCCTAAGTATTTCAGCATGCATCTCCCAAGAATAAGTATCTTTTCCTAAATAAACATTTGTTATTAGTGTAACTGGGAAAGAATGGTAATTTATAATTCTCTAATATAACCTGATAGCCAATATTTGAATTTCCCCAATTGCGTCTAACATACCTTTTTAGCTGTATCATTTATTTATATCTTTGAATCAGGGTCAAACCAAGTATCATGTCCTATATTTATTTGTTATATCTGTTTATATAAACCTAGAAGTATCATTTTGTGTTTTTAATGTGTTATTCATTTTAAAAACAGCATTGAATTTTAAAAGAAACTAGTTTTCATATAGAATATCCCACCTGTTTATTTTCTCATGGTGTCTTTTATATTGTTTTTCTTTCCCTATGTTTCCTATTACTGAAGTTATATCTGGATACCGGCTTAGGTTATGTGAATATAATCACTTATAGTCATGAGTCTTTTTGATATTAAAATTATCCCAAACTTGCCCATGATATGTCCATTTGGCATATTTGATATGACCTATTTGATATGACCTCATTAATCTTTGAGTGTACTTTTGTTTTCTGGCACCAAACTATATCATAGCCACATGTTGTGTTTTTCCCCTACACCTGCAATCAATCTGTGATTTCTCTAAGGAACATTGTTTGCTACATTTTTTTAAGTGAACAAAAATTTGAAAACAAAAATCTGGGTGTTGCATTTATTCATTATTTCTGCAGTACTGTTGCTTCAAAAACATTTTAGTGGGCCAAACTGCTATATATATATATATATAATTTATATTTATATATATATAATATTTATACACATACACACACACTTTTTAATTTAATTTTTATTAAAGTTTAGTCAGTTTACAATGTTGCATCCATTTCTGATACACAGAATAATGTTTCAGTCATAAACACATACATATATTCATTTTCATCTTTTTCTTTATATGTTACTACAAGATACTGAATATAGTTTCCTGTGTTATACAGTATAAACTTGTTTATCTATTTTATATATCTTAACAAGTTTTTAAGTGTGTAGTGCAGTATTGTTAACTGTAGGCATAGTACCATACTGCAGCTCTCTGGAACATACACATCTTGTGCAACTGGACAACCTAATGAGCAACCAATCTCCCTTTCATCCTCGTCATAGCTCCTGGCAACCAGCATTTTATTCACTACATCTATGACTTTGACAATATTTAGGCACCTCATGTAAGTAGAATCATGCAGTATTTCTCCTCTGTGACCAACTTAATTCGCTTATATAACGTCTTCCTGTTTCATTCATGTTGTGTTAAATGGTGGGAATTCCTTACCTTTTTAAAGCCGAGTAATATTCCATTGTATGATTAGACCACATTTTCTTAATCTACTCATTTGTTGCTGGACATTAACTGTTTATAGCTTTGTCTATCTTATAGTTCTTTGTTCCTCTTTTCCTTTCTTGCTGTCTTCCTTTGTGTTTTGTTGATTTTTGTTACTTTTTGATTGTTTTCTCTTTTCTTTCTGTCTTCTCTGTTGGTATTTTCATGTCATGTGGTTACCATGAGGCTTGCATAAAATATCTTAGAGTTATGTCTCTTTTTAAACTGACAATAACTTGACTTCAATCACATACAAATACTCTACTCTTTTACTTCTCCAACTTTATATTTGTTGTCACATTTTACATATTTTTATATTGTGCATCCATTCATAACTTTTTATACTTATGTTTATTTTTAACACTTTTGTGTTTTAACTCTTATACCAAAATAAGCTGTGATTTACACACTACTATCACAGTGTACAATATTCCATATTTGTTTATATATTTATATTTATCAGTGAGTTTTATACTTTGGTATACTTTCCTGTTGCTATTTAGTGTCTTTTCTTTTCAACTTGAATAACTCCCTTTAATATTTCTTGGTGATGAACTCCTTCAGCTTTTGTTTGTCTGAGAATGTCTTTATCTCTCCTTCACTTTTGAATACCAATTTTGTGGGATATAGTAGTCTTATTTTACAGTTTTTCTTCTATCAGCATTTTGAGTATATCATTTTACCCCTTTCTAGCCTATAAGATTTATGCTGAGAAATTCTCTCATTTCTGGGCTCACTATCCTGTTCCATTGGTCCATATGTCTGTTTTTGTACCAATACAATGCTGTCTTGATGACTGTAGCTCTGTAGTATTGTCTGAAGTCTGGGAGAGTTATTTCTCCAGCCTCTTTCTTTCTCTTCAGTAATGCTTTGGTAATTCTAGGTCTTTGATGGTTCCATATAATTTTATAATTATTTGTTCTAGTTCTCTGAAATTTGTCCTGGGAAATTTGATAGGGATTGCATGAAATCTGTACACTGCCTTGGGTAGTGTGACCATTTTAACAATATTGATTCTTCCAATCCAAGAACATGGGATATCTTTCCATTTTTTAAAGTCTTCTTTAATTTCCTTCAGCAGTGTTTTATAGTTTTCTGTATAATTTTTTCACCTCCTTGGTTAGATTTATTCCTAGGTATTTTATTATTTTGGGTGCTATTTTAAAGGGGATTGTTTCTTTACTTTCTTTTTCTGTTGATTCATCATTAGTGTAAAGGAATGCAACTGATTTTTGAACATTAACCTTGTGACCTGCTACCCTGCTGAATTCTTTAAACAGATCTAGTAGTTTTTGTGTGGACCTTTTAGGGTCTTCTATATATAGTAACATGTCGTTGGCATATAGTGACACTTTTACCTCTTCTCTTCCAATTTGGATCCCTTTTCTCTCTCTTGCTTGATTGCTGTGTCTAGGACTTCCAAGACGATGTTGAATATGAGTGGTGATATTGGGCATCCTTGTCTTCTCCCAGATTTTAGTGGGAAGCTGCTGAGTTTTTCACCATTGAGTAATATGCTGGCTGTAGGTTTGTCATATATAGCTTTTATTATGTTGAGATATGTTCCATCTATATCCACTTTGGTAAGAATTTTTATAACAAATTGGTGTTGAATTTTATCAAATGCTTTTTCCACATCTATTGAGATGAGCATGTGGTTTTTGTCCTTTCTCTTGTTGATGTGATGTATTACATTGATTGATTTGCATATGTTGAACCATCCTTGTGTCCCTGGGATGAACGCCACTTGGTCATGATATATAATCTTTTTTTATGTGTTGTTGGATTCTATTTGCTAATATTTTGGTGAGGACTTTGGCATGTATGTTCATCAGTGATACTGGCATATAATTTTCTTTTTTGGTAGTGTCTTTGCCTGGTTTTGGTATCAGGATGATGATGGCTTCATAGAATGAGTTTGGGAGTATTCCCTCCTGTTCAGTCTTCTGGAAGAGTTTGAGAATGACTGGTATGAGTGAACCCACAAACTTTTGGTCAACTCATCTTCAACAAAGGAGGCAAGAGTATACAATGGAATAAAGACAGTCTCTTCAGCAAATGGTATGGAGGAAACTGGACAGAACATGTAAAGCAATGAAGCTAGAACACTCCCTTACACCATACACAAAAATAAACTCAAAATGGATCAAAGACTTAAACATAAGACAAGATAAAATAAACCTCCTGGAAGAAAATATAGGCAAAATATTATCTGACATACATCTCAAGAATGTTCTCCTAGAATAGTCTACTCAAGCAATAGAAGTAAAAGCAAGAATAAATAAATGGGACCTAATGAATCTTACAAGCTTCTGCACAGCAGAGGAAACAATAAGTAAAACAAAAAGACAACCTATGGAATGGGAGAAAATTTCTGCAAATGAAACCGACAAAGGCTTGATCTCCAGAATATATAAGCAGCTCATATGACTTAATAAAAGAAAAAACCCAATCCAAAAATGGGCAGAAGAGCTAAACAACAATTCTCCAAGGAAGACACACAAATGATCAGTAGGCAGATGAAAAAGTGCTCAATATCACTAATTATCAGAGAAATGCAAATCAAAACTACAATGAGGTTTCACCTCACATCAGTCAGAATGGCCATAGCTTAAAAATCCACAAATGACAAGTGCTGGAGAGGCTGTCGAGAAAAGGGAACCCTCCTTCACTGCTGGTGGGAATGCAGTTTGGTGCAGCCACTGTGGAAAACAGTATGGAGATTTCTCAAAAGACTAGGAACAGACTTAATATATGACCCAGGAACCCCACTCCTGGGCATATATAGAGATGGAGCCCTACTTCAGGATGACACCTTCACCCCAATGTTCATAGCAGCACTATTTACAATAGCCAAGACATGGAAACAGCCTAAATGTCCATCAACAGATGACTGGATAAAGAAGAAGTGGTATAGTTATACAATGGAATACTCTTCAGCCATAAAAACCAACAACATAATGCCATTTGCAGCAACATGGATGTTCCTGGAGAATGTCATTCTAAGTGAAGTAAGCTAGAAAGAGAAAGAAAAATACCATATGAGTTCGCTCATATGTGGAATCTAAAAATAAAAACAAAACAAAAAAAAGCATAAATACAAAACAGAAATAGACTTATAGACATAGAATACAAGCTTGTGATTGCCAAGGGGGTGGAGGGTGGGAAGGGATAGACTGGGATTTCAAAGTTGTAGAACTGATAAACAAGATTATACTGTATAGCATGGAGAAAGAAATACAATGTCTTATGGTAGCTCACAGAAAAATATATGTGACAATGAATTTATATATGTTCATGTATAACTGAAAAATTATGCTCTACACTAGAATTTGACACAACATTGTAAAGTGATTATAAATTAATAAAAACGTTAAAAAAAAAGGAAATTCTCTCCTAGTTTTGGGTTCTCTTGTATGTGACAAGTTATTTTTTTAATGACTCTTTGTAAAGTCTGTCTTCATCTTTGATTTGACAATTGCTTATAATGTGTCTCAGTGTCGAGTTTAAAACCATTCCCTTTGGATTATGCTGTATGAATATGGATATTTATTTCCCTCCATAAATTTGGGAAGATTTCAACCATTATTTCTTTCTAATAAACTTTCTGTCCCTTCTCTCTCTCTCCTCCTCCCCTCATACTGTTCTAGTATTTCCTTCCTTCTACTCACTTTGGGCTTTCTTTGTTTATTTGTTTGTTTGCTTTAGTTTCTTTTGGTGTAAGGTTAGATTGTTTATTTGCTTTCTTGTTTCCCAAGATAGGCCTTTATTACTATACATTTTTGTCTTAGAATGATTTTTGCTGTGTCCTACAGATTTTGGAATGCTCTATTTCTATTTTAATTTGTTTCAAGGTATTTTTTAATTTCCTCTTTGATTTCTTTGTTGACTCATTTACTTTTTTAGAACCTTGATCTTTAGCCTCCATGTGTTTGTGGTTTTTCTTTTTTTCCAGTTTTCTTATTATAATTGATTTCTAATTTTATATCGTTTTGGTCAGAAAAGATGCTTAATATAATTTCACTCTTCTTAAATTTATTGAGTTTTGTTTTGTGGCCTCACATGTGATCTATCTTGTATAAGACTTTATGTGCATTCGAAAGGAATATGTATCTGCTGCTTCTGGGTGGAATGTTCTGTGTTTATCTATTATGTTCATCTGGTCTAAAGTACTGTTTAAGGTCATTGTTTCCTTTCTGCTTTTCTGTGATCTAGCCATTGTTGTAAGTGAGGTGTTAAAGTCCTCAAATATTATTGTATTTTTGTCATTACTATTATTATCTTACTGTCTCCCTTTGTGTCTGTTAATATTTGCTTTGTGTATTTCGGTACTCCTATGTTGGATGCATAGATATTTACAAGTCTTGTGTACTCTTTTAAAAAAGTATTTTATTTATTATTGTGTGATTTAATTATTTAATCTTGGGGGCAAGGTAATTGGTTTTGTCTATTTTTAGAGGAGCTACTGGGGATTGAACCCAGGACCTCATGCATGCTAAGCAAGAACTCTACCACTTGAACTATACCTTTCCCCCATACAATTGTTATATCCTCTTGTTAAATTGATCCCTTTATCATTATGTAATGCTCTTCTTTGTCTCTTTTTACAGTCTCTGTTTTAAATCTATTTTGTCTGATGTAAGTATTGCTACCCCAGCTTTCTTTTTGTCTCCCTTTGTATAGGATATATTTTGCCATTCCTTCACTTTCAGTCAGTGTGTATCTTGATCCAAAGTGAGGCTTTTGTAGGCAACATATATATCGACCTTGTTTTTCATATGTTTAGTCACTCTATGTCTTCTGTTTGGAGACTTTAGTCCATCTACATTTAGAGTAATTATTGATAGGTATGCAATTATTGCCATTTTGTTAATTTCTTTCTGGTTGTTGATATTTCTTTAAAACTTCTTCTGCATTAATCTCAATTTGTTTCTGGAACACCCATTTCATATAGTTAAGATTTTCTTGCCTTATCCTCTAAGATGCCTCAGTTCTCTTCCATGTCTTCTTCTCCTTCTCCTCCTACTTCCTCTTCTGTGCTGCACTCAGGATATTGTATTCTGATTTGTCTCCCAGAACAGCAGTTCTCTTGTCAGATGTCTCCAATCTGCTTTTAATAATATATTTTGGGTTTTTAATTTCAGCTATTCCATTTTTCATTTAAAGACTTTTCCATTCCTTTTGAAATTTGCTGTCACTATATAATTTTCTTTTACTTGCAAATATTTTAAATTTTGTCTTTTATTTGTTTAAACAGAGAAAGCTTATGAGTTTGTAATCTGTATTCAATAATTTTCAACATTTAAATTTTGTTAGTCACTTTATTCTTTTTTTTTTTTTTTGGAAGGGTGTTTGCTCATTGTTTCCTTTTGAGCTAGGCAATTTTTAAATTGTTATTGCTATTTAATTTCTTTTAAAATTTCTTGTTGGAATTGTAAGATGAATAGGGTAAAATTATCTTCCATTCTGAAGGATTCATATTTAATTCTTTAAGGTGCCTGTGGATATTACCAGTCCAGAGTCATCCTAAACCAAAATTTTGGCTTGAGTTCCTGGACCATCCAAGAGATGCAACCCTGTAGTAACTATATTTACTAGCTTCTGTATTTAATGGTTTGACATCTTGGGACTTTGCAGTCCCTTAAGAGACTGATCAAACTGGGGTTAGCCTATTCTTAGAAATAGTAAAGGACTCCCTTGCAAGTGTGCCTTTTGTAAAAAACCAACCAATCAATAGTCTATATTCCAGCCACCTCCTCTATCAGCCTTCACACTCTGGGCCACTATCCAACTGCTCTAATCACCTGAGGATCAGATATCAGTCAACTATGGACACCCCCATACCATACAGCCTGCTGAAATTATTCAAACTAACCAATCTTAACCTGACTACTTTGCCTCACCCCTTCCCTTTCCCCTTCCAGCAGCAGCCACAATAAAGCTCTTGCCCAGGTTTCACCTTGCTCATTCTGCTCCTTACTGACCCTGGTACTTTCTTGTGTTGCCCCACATTGTCATGGCATGCCCTCTCCACTTGGGAGCTGTGAATAACAAACCATCTTTTCCATGACAATCATCTCCTTATCTGTTGGCCTCACCATATTTGAATAATAACAAAACATACACTTAAAAACAAACCCCTGGTTGCAAATAAATATGATAGCCATGAATCTTTTTTTGCTACTCTTCTCTCTCCTTTCCATACTGTATCAAATCAACATTGAATATAATGCATTGGGAGTGAGGGAAGGCAGATTCCCTTCAAGTTCACACTTTCTTTGTAGATGTACTCCAGTTGTTTTCATCCTTGGCTTGCAATTAAAATCACGTGGGGAGGAGGCCTTAAAAAAACACTCATGCTTAGCTCCAAGTCCAGCTCTGTTAAATCAGACACTCTGGTGATGGTCCAAAGGTCAATTGTGAACATTTTTAAGAGCATCCCTGTTGATGTTTATGTACAGAAAATGTTAAGAATAACTAGTTTATTCTTTCAATATCTAAAGGAGGTCTCCCACTAGACCGTGTCTGTCCTCTTAACACCTTCTACTGACAAAGCTGAACTTTGCCATTTTGCCAAGGAAAAATACTTGAGGAGTTAAGCTCTATTTTTTCAGAATAGAGAATAAAGAGTAGACTTGGAGTTGGGAAGTCAATGAATTGACAAATAGCACAATCACATTGAGAATCAAACAAGGTGTATAGTTATCACATTTAATTTATTAACATTGAGCAAGTTTAGCACAGTTCCAGGAATACAATAAGTGATTAATATATATTTTACTGTTATTATATTTTCTAATATAACATATAGTTTTATTTATAATAAAACCCATTCTAGTTTTATTATCAAATAATGCTGGAATTCTAATTAATGACTCTAGGAGGTGTGAAATAATGGATAATTTTCAGGAGAGATGAGATAGCATCTATTCCCTTTAAGCTGAAAAAAACAAACAATGCACAGTTATTCATTTGCCTCATATAGTTTAGGGAGTATTCTGATCTGAAGTTATTTTTTGAAGTGAAAGTTTAAGCCCCACAAATTGCAGCAAGAATTCTTTACTAGGGCTCTACTTTGGGAATTTCAAGCTTGGAATTTTTAATGTTCAAGCAAAACATATTTCTTCATTAATAAAGACACTTTGCCATTGAAGCTTCATCACATTTTGTGTTGAATGGAACTGTGTTGTCATTGCATTAATCTTCAGTGTTCTTGAGAGGCAAGAATATAGAATTATACATCCCATTTTATATTTCTTTTATTTCTCATAATTGGTTAATATCATGTTATTAAAACCTAAGTCCTTTACCTTTATTTTTCTTCTTTTCTCCTTTGATATTTTAGTTCATGCATTTTTACATTATTTTTAAATTGAGATATAATTGGCATATAATATTATATTACTTTCAGGTACACAAAATCATGGATTTGAAATAGATATATTATATATATATCATATTTATGTATTTGATACAAATGATCACAATAAGTCTAGTTAACATCAATTGCCACAAATAGCTATATATATTTATTCCTATGATGAGAATGTTTAATATCTACTCTCTTAGCATCTTTCAAATATATGATACAGTATTATTAACTATGGTCATCAAGTACAATGCATCCCCATAGACTATTTGGGTGAGCTCTGGCTTTGAATTCTGTCCCCTTATCTCACACCTTCAAAATTGATGGCACATTCCTTTGTTTGACAACAGCTTCCATGCTCCACTTACCTCACTGAGTTCCCACTTTCCCTTGAAATTTGGCCTAATGATGTCATTCAGGACTAGTTTAACATTTTTATTGCTTTTGAAAAGATACATTTCCTTAATCCAGAAGCTTAAATTCTTTTCAGTACAAGGCTTTGCCTGAAAGTATTATTCAGATTTGGTCACTCTATTTCACAATTCTTAGGCTTCAGTTATTTCCAATTCTCATTGCTCATCCTCTTGCCTCTTTTCTCAAATGTACTGTAGCAGAGCATTACTGGTACCAGTAAGCTTACGTCTATGTCCTGCCTCAAGTGCCTTTCATCTATTCTGTCTCAGGATTTTCTTTAAACTGAAAGGCAGCTCATTTTGCACAAGCACAGCCTGAAAGTTTAGGGGTGTTAAAGACATCTACAAAAACTCTCAATCAATGGGAAATATGAGTTGTTGGATAAATCTCCACATTGCCCTTCAAAGGGATATTTCTGAAGTGCATTCTATGTAGTTCTTCAGAATATCCATTTTGGTATTGACCTCATTTCCCAGAAGTGGAACCAGTCCCATAACTCGCCTTTCTTGACTTTTCCATTTTCCCTGTCTTACTGTCCCTTTTTGTCATCTACACCTCTCTGGATTCCTGTCATCACTTCCCAAATAAGCCACATACATCCAAATATCTTTTGCTGTGAAATTGTCACTCTATAGGAGCTTAAGATCTTACTACTTCTCTCTTCATTTCAATTAACCTTTAAAGAAACTACATTATAGCTGTTTATGTTAGGAAACATATGATGGCAAAATTATTATTGCATGCATGGGATATATTTGTATATGTGGATTTCTACTTCACTATAATTGAATTTCTATAAAATCTACATTGAATTTATATTGAATTCTGTAAAGCACTTTTCTCAGGGAAAATTCACACATTACTGGATGGATGATGGTTTTGTGTTACCACACGATGGCAGGGTCAGTAAGCCATTACACCTTAGGTTTGGCCTTGTGCAGCACCCGTGGGAACTGTGTTGTTCTCTAATCTGTGCTGGGGATGAACAGACCATGTTGCACAAATGTAGGCAGAAGTACCCCTGAAAAGTCTGTTATAACCTTCACCAATGCCCCACACTCTCAGCCCAGCTGAGGTCACCTTGACATGTACCCAGATATCAGGCTTCCTCGCTCACTCACAGAGGCCTGCAAACCTAGGAAGATGCCACATGGCCAAACCAGCCTCTCCCAAACCACTACCACTGACTATATCCCATCACTTTCTGTTTCTCTTTGTCTGGTCTAGGAGCTACTGGCAGTGCTATGTTGTTGGGAGTGAGACAGTTACTTGCATAGACATGTGGATGCATGGCTTGGGGACCCAGGCAGGAACTCACATGGATGATGCTTAGACAGAATGGCAGTACATCTGCACCTCTGATGCAAGACAATAAGGATGTTTAGATACTGTTTAACCTTGATGGCTACTTGTATACTCCTCCCACAGTACCTCTTAATAGCAAGTGGATTTCTACAAGGGCAATTATCATCACAACTTTAGATGACCTTGGTCTGGATAAGTATTGGCCTCTATATCAACGTTTGATATCTGTCTTATCCACTTTTCTGCCATGGTATTGATATGGTTGCTTTGAAAATATTGGACTTTCCAATAAATTTTGTAATGATAAAAAGTCCTCATAGTTGGCACTTTGCACCAAATACTGTAGTCTGCTTTCCCCAAAGCAGGGACACTCTCCTGAAGAACCACCATATAATGTGCAAATGAGGAAGTGATATGCTTTCCACATTATTATTTAATCCGTAGGCTCACTTCAACTTTCACCAGTAGGTCTAACTGCTTGTTTTCTTTTTTTTTCTTTTTCTAGAATTGTTACTGAGATTCTCTCCTTTTTACAACCTTGATGGATTTAAAGCATACATGATAATCACTTCATCTGGGAGAACTTTTCTTTATGGCTTTTTTCACTAGGGATCTTTTTAGTGTGTATTACTATCATGCATTGTATCAGTACTACATTCCTGATTATTTTGACTGTGATTAAAAATACATAATATGACACTTAAATCATTTTAAATCATAACATTTAAATCATTTTAAGTACACACTTTTGTGGTATTAGCTGTCTATAGATAATTGTATAAACAAACTTAGTAACAAGAGTACCACCTTTAAGCATGGGAGATACCAAGAAAATTGAGTAATTCCCTGAAATGGCCCAAGACATCACTTGAAATACCATCTTCACCTAAAACCAAAAGAAACGAAGGGTATGTTCATTGTAAAGATTTAAATCTTAGCCTTCTCCATTAATAACAGTGTTTTGTTGTTGTTGTTGTTGTTGTTGTGGTTGTTGTTGTTGTTGTTGTTGTTGTTTGAGATTTAGTCATTTTTCTATTCCTGGCACAGAGGGGGACACAACCTTTCAAATGGAGATTTCCATTATAAATATAAAATTGCCTCAAAAAGGCAAAATTGACTTGGGTTTCAGAGAACCTCATGGTTCTTTTTTAAGAAATCTGTCCATTGTAATCTTCAAGCTAAAGAGATCTATGTTAGAGTGTAATTTGACATCCTTCACATGGATTCATGCATGGAATGATATCCTCATATTTTAAAGATTTTAGGCATTATGAGAAGAGTTGTGCATAATTGCAGGCTAGGTTTTGTTTGGACACTTTCAAAGCAGTTGTCTAAATACTAAAGACACACTGTTGGGTCCTCAGGTGAACTTTGACTAGCTTTGGAAAAAACTGCCAAACTGTCTTTCAAAGTAGCCACACATGGATTCCTCCAGCAGTGAGGGAGAGTTCCTGTTTTTCTTCATTCTCTATAAATCACAGGTAATGTCATTTCTTTGGAGTTTAGTGGTTCTAATAAGTGTGCCTTTCTATATTATCATTTTAGTTTGTAATTCCTTAATGGTATATGATTTTCTTTGGAAAGGTGTTTGTTAAGATCTTTGCCAGTTTTTATTTGGGTTGTTTGTTATAAAATTTTTGATGTAATTGTGTCCAAATCCTTAATCAGTTATGTGTTGTGTAGATTTATTTTTCTAAGTGTGTGGTTTGTCTTTATGTTTTCTGAATAAGATCATAAACAATGTTTAAATTTTTATTTTTTTTTTAAATTCCATGATACAAATTTTACTTTTGTGGATAGATTTGGGGATTTTTTTTAAAAAGTTCATCACTTAGACAAGGTTAAGTAGATTTTCTTACATGTTTTCCTTCAGAATATTTATAGATGTGCATTTTTATAATTGTATGGACAATTTAGAGTACACTTGGTAAACACTGAGTGGTTGCACCTGCAGTTCCCAGCTGGTCAGAAGGTGGCTCCATGCCCACTCTCTGATCCTTGAGATGCACGTTTCTCACTGAGGGGCTTGGCTCCTTGTGGAGCTAGTGGAGGCTGGGCCTCTTCAGGACCCGTCGTGGTTTCAACTTCAGGAAAATGCTCAGGTAAGTACACACAGGCAGGAGCCAGACTTCTTCAGGAACCAACAGGAGGCAACATCATGAGAGTAAAAGATGTGGAAAAAGTGGGCAGAAGCTTTCTCTAAGTGGTTAAAGCCAAGGGTTTCCATTTTCAGAGGATCCAGCAGAGAAGGGGCTTTATATGGGAACTTGTGGAGTTTACTCTTAATTTTGTGTGTGATGTTGACAGTGTCTCGTGTCATTTTGGGGGGATATGGTTTCCGGTGTTCTTGGCACCATTTATTGAGTATAATGTCTTTCCCCATTTTGTGTCCTTAGCTCTTTTGTTGTGAATTAACTGACAACATAAACTGGGTTTATTCCTGTGCTCTCTATTCTATCACTCTGGTTCATGTGCCTGTTTTTGTGCCAGTACCACACTGCTTAGTTGACTGTAGCTTCATCATGTTTGTGAAGTCAGTGAGAAAGATGCCTCTAGCTGTTTTCTCCTTTCTTAGGATCATTTAGATTATTCCGGGTTCTTTGTTCTACATAAATGCTAGGATTTCTTGGTTTTTGTGTCCATGAAAAAAAAGCTATTTGAATTTGATAGAGTTTGCAATTAATGTGTACACTGCTTTGGCTTGATGAATATTATACCAATGTTCTTCTAATGTATGAGCACAAATTTTGTGGATGTGTGTTCTGTATCAATTTCTTTATCACTGTTTTATAAGTTTCCATGTGCAGGCTTTTCACATCCTTTATAACTTATTTCTAGGCATTTTGGTTATTTTTTGGTACAATTGTGAAATAAGTTTGTTTTAGTAATTTATCTTTCTGGAACTTATTAGCTTATAGAAAGTCAACTCATTGTTCTTTTTTTAACATTTTTTATTGCTTTATAATCATTTTACAATGTGTCAAATTCCAGTGAAGAGCACAATTTTTCAGTTACACATGTACATATATATATATATACTCATTGTCAAATTTTTCTCTCTGTGAGCTACCATAAGATCTTGTATTTATTTCCCTGTGCTATACAGTATAATCTTGTTTATCTATTCTACAATTTTGAAATCCCAGTCTATCCCTTCCCACCGTCTGCCCCCTTGGCAACCACAAGATTGTATTCTATGTCTATGTGTCTATTTCTGATTTGTATTTATGCTGTTTGTTTGTTTGTTTGTTTTAGTTTCCACATATAAGTGATCTCATATGATATTTTTATTTCTTCTTCTGGCTTACTCCACTTCGAATGACATTCTCCAGGAGCATCCATGTTGTGCAAATGACGTTATGTTGTCGATTTATATGGCTGAATAGTATTCAATTGTATAATTATACCACTTCTTATTTATCCAGTCATCTGTTGATGGACATTTAGGCTGTTTCCATGTCTTGGCTACTGTAAATATTGCTGCTATAAACATTGGGACACAAGTGTCTTTTTGAAGTAGGGTTCCTTCTGGACAGAGGCCCAGGAGTGGGATTCCTGGGTCATATGATAAGTCTATCCCTAGTCTTTTGAGGAATCTCCATACTGTTTTCCACAGTGGCTGCACCAACCTGCATTCCCACCAACAGTGTAGGAGAGTTCCATTTCTCCACAGCCCCTCCAGCATTTGTCATTTGTGGATTTTTGGATGATGGCCATTCTGACTGGTGTGAGGTGATACCTCATTGTAGTTTTGGTTTGCATTTCTCTGATAATTAGTGATATTGTGTATATTTTAAGAATTGATTTTTCTGTATTGATATTTTATCATACAACTTTTCTAAACTCATTTATTTTTACAGTTTTTTTTTTTTGGTGGTTTGTCTCTGTAACATCATCTTCAGTATACCCACAAAAGGAGCAGTCATAATCATAATGATTAGATATAAAAATGTCAGGTCTAAGTGTAAACTATTGGATGACAAGTCAAGGGAAAACTTGAGTACAAAATAATATATACAAAATTGTTAAGAAATACCAAAGGAGAACATAGTTGTAAATTAAGAAGTGTGACAAATACAATCAGGACATGAAGCAGGCACACTCATGCCATCACTCTACTCTAATAGTGATAACATTTTATAGCCCATTAGCAAGTACAAGTAATTAATGAGGAGGTGATTCATGACAATGTGAGCACACCAGAGAGTGTGCTTTGATGCATTAAAGTGTAGTTGAAAGAAAAGCACCTGGTTTACACCCAGTAGATTCCATACTTCATGAAAAATTTGAACTAAAGCCAGCCCCGGCTTCCTACCATATTCAACTATCATAAGTAAATTAGAGATTTGTTTAACAGTTAATATATTGAAGATAGAAAATTAAATCTATTAGTATAAAGTACCATTAGGGAAAGATGAAATAAGTTAAATACCTTGAAACCAGATGATGTATTTATGAACAGTTTACTGGAACAAATTCATCTATATGGTATAATAGAAGATTTATGAGTAGAGGTAATAAGCTCAACAAGTCTGATGTTAACAGGTTGTTCAGAAAATAATTTTAGTTCAATTTTAATTATTAATTAAAAACAAAACTGTTAATACAATTTAGTATAATTTTAAAAGGTACAGGTATGTAGATGCAGGATATAAGTTTCTCTAGAGAATAAGCATAAACAATGCTGTAGTTTGCTTAAAAGCAGCCACCAATTAAGAAAGTATTCAAGGTTAAGAACACATTCATCTCAATATCAATAGCAAAATAATAAACCTCATAATTTAATACTGGACTAATCTGTTAGTTAGTAAAAGCAATACTATTCATATTGGTAGCAAGAAATATTTATCCTTGCATAAACTTATATCAGTAAGAATCACTTACTGATGGTTAACAGCAAAATAAACCCTAACCAATACTTAATTATTTTTAAAAAACTGTTAGTCCAACACAGGTTTGCATTTAAGGAATGACTTTGTAAAAGGAAAAGGAACTTTGTAATCACATGTCCTGCATCTTTACCAGGAAGGTTACCTCTAGCACTTCTAATCTTAGAGGCACTGCCTAACAAAGGACATATTTAATGGCCATGGTTTCCTGACACTGAAAATGTAGAATAATCACTTGTTTTCTAAATTAGCCTCTGGGAGAATGGCACAAGGTTTTTACTATCTCTTTTCATCAGTGAAATTGACCTTCCCAATAAGAGGTGGGAGCCATATAAAATGAGAAGATCCTTTGGTGCTTTATGTGTTTAATCTATAAAATAAATAACTGAATCTTAAAGGATAGCATAGCTTTTAATGGGTTAATAATTTTGGTTGTGGTGGCCCCAATGAATATAACAAGCTCCAAGTGATTAAAATTTAGACCAGCTTTTCAAAATGCTGTAGCATGTATTGATCCAATACATTGATTAACAGAAAAAAGTACTCTAAGAATAATAGCTCAATTCAAAAGTAGAATTCATTTCAGCAATAGATTTTATACCCTCAGAATTGGATCAGAAGATCCCAGTGTTGTAACTGCTGAAAATGCTTCATTTAATGATTAAAGTTCTGTGAGATATGATTTCAGACTGGATTGATCCCAATAAGTTTGTATGTATTACACACTTGTCCCAGTATGAGAGGACAAGAGAATTAAGGGTCACTTTATAAAAGCACCATCAAATTAATTGGTGATACAGTAAAATTTTAATAATTTATACATACCCTAGTGTAGAACATAGTTTGCTACGGTAGCAGAACACAACAATTGCATCAAACATAAATCTTTATTTCCTCAAGGTTAAGTCCTCTTCCTAAGGACAGGTTTATAATCTACATTCTTTTACTAAGTATTACAGGTTTTCTCACTGTATCACTTTTCACATTAATTAAAGGGAATTCCTAGGTTCTGGAAATTTAGAGAGACACAAATATCATCAATTTATGTATATTATTGCACCAATGCTGGCCTTAACCATGGCTTTCACATTAGCAGTTCCTCTTAACATAACTTATCCACTATCCACTGATGTAAACTTAGGCACACTTCTTATACTGGCTGTATGAAGCCTAGCTTCTTATTCCATGCTCTGATCTGGATGAGTATAATATTAAAAATACACACTAATCAGAGCTTTATGGGCAAGAGCACAATCTCAAATAATGTAAACTAGCAATTATTGGTTTATCATTCCTACTGATAAATGGATCATTTATACTCTCAGTTATTAAACAAGATTACATATGATTAATTTTCCCCTCCCAATCCCTAGCTAGATTTTTTTTATATTTACCTCTACTGTAGCAGAAATCAACAGAGCCCCATTTTGATTTAACAGGAGAATCAAAACTTGTATATACTTTCCATGTAGAATATGTAGCAGGTCTATTTTCTCTGATCTTTATAGCTGAATATGTCAGTATCACTATAATAAATGGTTTCAAAATTATTCTATTTTTAAGGGCATTTCAAAATCCCTAGATAACAGAATTATATACAGCCAAATTACATACAGCCAATGTTATTATTCAAACATGCCTCCTAACAATATCCTTTCTATGAATTTGAATATCCTACACACAATTTTGAGATGATCATCTTATACATCTCTTATTTTTTAACATTTTTATTGAGTTATAGTCATTTTACAATGTTGTGTCAAATTCCAGTGTAGAGCATAATTTTTCAGACATACATGTACATATATATATATTCATTGTTACATTATTTTCCCTGTGAACTATCACAAGATCTTGTATATATTTCCCTGTGCTATACAGTACAATCTTGTTTATCTATTCTGCATATGCCTGTCAGTATCTACAAATTTTGAACTCCCAGGTTATCCCTTCCCATCCCTCTCTCCCTTGGTAACCACAAGTTTGTATTCTATGTCTATGAATCTATTTCTGTTTTGGATTTATGTTCTCTTTTTAGATTTCTTTTTTATACATCCCTTATTTATGAAAAAAATTAACACAAAGACTAGCTCTATGTATATATTTCAGTACCTGTCAGTGCATCAGGCATCCCACTACAAACACAAGAATTATGTCTGACCAAAGAGTTTTTGTTTGTTTGTTTTGCTCTGCTTTTAGGGGGGAAGTAAGTAGGTTTATTTATATATGATTAAATTTATTATTATTATTATTATTATCATTATAATCATTTAAAATATTTAATATATTATTATTATTATTATCATCATCATCTAAGCATACAATCTACCACTGATCTATACCCTCCCCCAAAATAGTTCTTTTAAAATAGTAAATAAAAGAGGTCTAATCAATTCCTACAATCATAGGAATTGATCCTACCCCTAAGAATTTTAAAATGTTCATGCTACCACATTATGCCACATTCTGTGGTGAATATAGTCTGTTAAATAAACTATCAGGCACATACCCTAAGAGTATTGTTTTACATGTTTAGTATACTAGTAAACCCTATTTTTACTGTCATTCTACTGAACATTATCTCAGGAATCATTGTTTTAATAAAAAGCTCACATTGTACTAGTATTTCCTATCTAAAAGAAAATTAAATGCACAAGTTATAGAAGCAACCAATAAGTATTTTCTAACAAAAAACACCAAATCAATACTATTTATATTGGATATTATTATTAATCTAGTATACTCCAGTCAATGAACAAGTACAAAATTCTTTAATCTAAGAGCATCCACCATTTTAACAATAGCCCTAGACATAAAATTGAACTTCCCCCATTTCTTTTCTGAGTGATTGAATTTATACAGGGCATACGTCATACAATAGAGCCAATCTTATTAATGTGATAAATGTACACCCCTTTGTGTTACACCAAATCTCACTGCCCACTAAACATACTATTCATCAAAGCTGTATTATGAAGTATCATCAGAAGCTGAGACAGACTAACAAAACCCACTACAAAATGTATAGCCTGCTCATCAACTGTCCATATAAGATGAATAAAAGCTATTACAATGTGTAATCCAATCATGACAACCCTAAATGCACTAATTTGTATCAAAAACACTGTCAACTTACTATTTATGCCCTGTGCATGGACTGCAACAGTATCATTATCACACACATAAAATAAAACTCTTCTGATCACAATTTTTATCCCCATCATCATATTGTCTTAGGTGGTCTGCCACCAGTATAAGGGTTTTTCCTCAAATGAGTAATAACTCAAGATATAACAAAATTCATTAACATCAACCTACAAACATTAATATTCCTTGCAGCATTATTCAACATATATTTGTACTTCTGGCTAAAATCCTCCAAGGCACTACCTATATTTTTATCAATAAATTATAAAAAAAAATGAGATTTTAAACATAGAAAACAACACTCCGATTATTACTAATCCTAACAGTCATAGGATTACTGCCTTAATATCAACAGTATCAGTGCTTAAGTATGGATTCAGGTTGTACACACCAACAGTCTTCAAATGTTTAAAGAAGTACAATTTCATTTCTGAAAATACAGATTACAAGAGTTTGCACTACATCAATTGAAGACAATCAAACACTTTAATTAAGGAAAATAATTAGTAGATTGGTGAGCTTCCACTACAGGAAGTTTCAGTCAGCAGATAAATCTTCTAGTAAACTGGCTTCAGTCTATTTCTCTCTAGATTGCTTTGGGCACTCCTTCCATGTTTAGTTTTGTTATCAACATGGGATGTCTTCTTTTTTTAAGGTTTTATTTTATTTCTTTTGGTAATGTCTTTTCCATTTCAATTTACTAGTCTTACACGTTGATAAAATTGATTCTTAAGTATTCTAGTAATATTGATATTATGTAAAATATAATTCTGTTAAATTATTCTTGACATTATTCATTGTTACTGTGTACAAGAAAGAAATTCTGATATATTGACAATTTGTATTGTCTACTTGCTGAAATATTTGAGTTGCTTACAGCTTAAAAGTTGAGCTACTTAATGAATTGTTCATGATTTCAAGATTTATATATATATATATATGATGATGTCATCTGATTGGTGAATAGATTTGTTTTTATTGTAACAATTTTATTTGTTGATACTTTTACTGTCTTTCACCCTGGCTTTTTGTGGAAGTTCCAGGAAAATAGTGAATAAAAGTGTTGAAAGGAAACCTCTGGGCTTTATTCCAGATTTTTATTTACTGTTTCTTATAATGCTGTGTATCATACTAAGATAAATTGTTTCTACCCCTATTTTCAAGAGTGTTTATTCCATGAAGTAAGAGTGGAGTTTTTTAACGTTTCTTGTGATCAATTGATTCAGATTATGTGATTTCTCCTGCTGTAATATTGTTGTTTATTATACCATTTAGTTTTATGTTAAAATTTAAGACATTGTTTGGTTTAAAATGTTAAAAAATTATAAAATCTTCTGTGCAGACATTTGCTTAAGGTGCATAATCTTTTTATTGTGTGATTAAATTAAGGTAAGTAGTACTTTAGGTAAGTGGAGGAATCGAATTTAATAGGCAAATTGATTGTTTTTGTGATGTTTCAGTGGGATTTTATTCCATCAAGATAGACTTAGTTTATTCCAAGAAAATAGGATTAAGGGATGAGGGGTAGAGACAGGGTGAAAGTAAAATAGTCAGTGGTAAGGGTTAGGCAAAGGGTGTTAGGGGTCAGTGCTAGGGAACAGGGGTCTGGGGAAGTATTGGATGTTTATGTCATGAGTATGGGCTGTGGTTGGGTCTATGGGCAAGAGCTGGGTTAGGCATTATGGGTCAGGGCAAAGGTCAAGGTCTGGGTCATGGTCTAGGTCAGGGTCTAGGGTTTAGTGTCTAAGGTCAGAGTCAGGGTCTGGGTCTGGGTAAGGGTCAGGGTCAGGGTTTTACGGTTCAGATTAGGGTGTGAGTGTTCGGGTTCTGGTTCAGGCTTGGGTTGGGGTTTGATTCGGGGTCAGGGTTGGTGTTGTAATCAGGTTAGGGTTAAGGTTAGGGTCAGGGTTCAGGCTTATGGTCAGCATTCAGGCTTAGGGTCAGGGTTCAGGTTCAGGGTCAGTGTTTTGGTTCAGGGTCAGGGTTAGGGCTAGGGCTCTGTCTATGGCTAGGGTTATGGTAAAGGCTTGGTTTCAGGTTAGGGTTTAGGGTTAGGGTTAGGGTAGGGTTAAGGTAGGATTAGGGTTAGTGTTAAGGGTAGGGTTAGGGTAAGGTCCAGTTCAGCATCTGGGTCTGGGTCAGGGTCTGGGTCAGGGTCAATTTCAGGGGTCAGCATTAGGGTCTGGATAGGAGGCAGTGGTCAGTGTTAAGGTCAGTGTTTTTGGTGTGGGGACAAGATTCAGGGACAGGTCCAGGGTCAATGTTGGTCAGAGTCATGTTCAGGTACAGGGTTTATGGTCAAGGTCAGCAGATGGGGTCAGGGCTTCTGGGTCAGGGCTTGGATAGGGCTAGTGTTAGGACCAGGGCTAGGACTAAAACCAGGGCCATGGTTAGGGTTTGGGCCAAAGTCAGGGCTAGGGTCAGGGTCAGGGTCAATTTCAGGGCTAGTGCTGGGATAGGGCTAGGGCTCAGGGTACAAGTTTAGGGCACTGGTATGTAGGATGCTGGCTCAGGTGATGTTTAGGGTACATGTTCGTTTTTAGTATGAGGTTGAGGGAGAGGGTGAGGTTGAGGGAGAGGATAAGGGTGAGGGTCAGGATGAGAGTGAGGTTCGGGGTCAGGTTAGGGGCAGGGACATGTTTGTGGTTGGGGTTGAGTTTGTGTTTGTGTTTGGGGTTGGGGTTAGGTTTAGGATTGAGTTTAGGGTTAGGGTTTGGGTTGGTGTTAGGTTTGGGATTGTGGTTGGGGTTGGGGCTGGGACAAGGTTAGGGTTGGAGCTGGGGCTGGGGCTGGGGCAGGTTCAGGGTCAGTGTTTAGGTATAGGAGAAGTGTTCATGGTTAGGGTCAGGGTTCAAGGTTAGGGTCTGGATCCCAGAATGAAACATGTGGAGAAGCATACATTCAGCTAGCCTAAAGGGCAAGGGTAAATATAGAATCACTCTCCCTGAGTTCTCACCATGTTTCCCAGAGCTGGTTTCAAGGTAAAGGCAGTTTGCGAAGGAAAATCGAGTTGGAGAGAGTGCCTCCCCATATATACATATAGGTATGACTTTGTCCAAATCAATGAAACTCAGTGTTCGCAAAAAGGTAGGTGATGGATGGCTTCCACACACATTCAGTTCCGAGATTTATTTTTTAACATTTTTTTATTGATTTATAGTCATTATACAATGTTGTGTCAATTTCCTATTTAGAGCACAATTTTTCAGTTATACATGAACATATATTTCACATTTTTCTCTCTGTGAGCTACCATAAGATCTTGTATATATTTCCCTGTGCTATACAGTATAATCTTGTTTAACTATTCTACAATTTTGAAATCCCAATCTATCTCTTCCCACCCCCATCCTCCTTGGCAGCCACAAGTTTGTATTCTGTGTCTCTGAGTCTATTTCGGTTTTGTATTTATGCTTTTTTTCTTTTTTTTGATTCACATGATTCCACATATGAGTGATCTCTTATGGCATTTTTCTTTCTCTTTCTGTCTTACTTCACTTAGAATGACATTCTCCAGGAACATCCATGTTGCTGCAAATGGCGTTATTTTGTCGGGTTTTATGGCTGAATATTATTCCATTGTATAAATATGCCACTTCTTCTTTATCCAGTCATCTGTTGGACATTTAGGCTGTTACCATGTCTTGGCTATTGTAAAGCTGCTATGAACATTGGGGTGCATGTGTCATCCTGAAATAGGGGTCCTTCTGGATATATGCCCAGGAGTGGGATTCCTGGGTCATACGGTAAGTCTATTCCTAGTCTTTTGAGGAATCTCCATACTGTTTTCCACAGTGGCTGCACCAAACTGCATTCCTACCAGCAGTGTAGGAGAGTTCCCTTTTCTCCACAGCCTCTCCAGCATTTGTCATTTGTGGACTTTTGAATGATGGCCATTCTGACTGGTGTGAGGTGATACCTCATTGTAGTTTTGATTTGCAATTTTCTGATAATTAGTGATATTGAACATTTTTTCATGTGTCTATTGATCATTTGTATGTCTTCCTTGGAGAATTGCTTCTTTAGATCTTCTGCCCATTTTTGGATTGTGTCATTTATTTTTTTCTTTTTGAGTCATATGAGCTGCTTATATATTCTGGAGATCAAGACTTTATCGATTTCATTTGCAAAATTTTCTCCCATTCCGTAGGTTGTCTTTTTATTTTACTTATGGTTTCCTTTGCTGTGCAGAATCTTGTAAGTTTCATTAGGTCCCATTTATTTATTCTTGCTTTTACTTCTTCTAGGAGAAAAATTTTGATATGTATGTCAGATAATGTTTTGCCTATGTTTCCCTCTTATTGTATCTTGTCTTATATTTAAGTCTTTGATACATTTTGAGTTTATTTTTGTGTATGTTGTTAAGGGAGTGTTCTAGCTTCATTGTTTTACATGCTGCTGTCCAGTTTTCCCAATACCATTTGCTGAAGAGTCAGTCTTTATTCCATTGTATATTCTTGCCTCCTTCATCAAAGATTAGTTGACCAAAAGCTTGTGGGTTCGTTTCTGGGTTCTCTTTTCTGTTCCATTGGTCTATATGTCTGTTTTTGTACCAAAACCATGCTGTCTTAATAACTGTAGCTCTATAGTATTGTCTGAAGTGTTGGAGAATGATCCCTCCAGCCTCTTTCTTTCTCTTCAGTAATGCTTTGGTAATTCTAGGTCTTTGATGGTTCCATATAAATTTTATTATGATTTATTCTAGTTCTGCGAAATATGTCCTGGGTAATTTGATAGGGATTGCATTAAATATGTCAATTGTCTTGTGCAGTGTGACCATTTTAACAATATTGATTCTTCCAATCCAAGAGCATGGGATACCTTTCCAATTTTTAAAGTCTTCTTTAATTTCCTTCATCAATGTTTTTTTTAAATTTTTTATTGATTTATAATCATTTTACAATGTTGTGTCAATTTCCAGTGTAGAGCACAATTTTTTCAGTTATACATGAACATATATATATTGATTGTCACATTTTTTCTCTGTGAGCTACCATAAGATCTTGTATATATTTCCCTGTGCTGTACAGTGTAATCTTGTTTATCTATTCTAAAACTCTGAAATCCTAGTCTATCTCTTCCCACCCCCTGCCCCCTTGACAACCACAAGTTTGTATTCTATGTCTATGAGTCTACTTCTGTTTGTATTTATGATTTGTTTTTTTTTGTTTGTTTGTTTGTTTTTTGGGTTTTTTGTTTGTTGGTTTTGTTTTGTTTTGTTTTTTTAGATTCCACAGATGAGCAATCTCATATGGTATTTTTCTTTCTCTTTCTGGCTTACTTCACTTTAATGACATTCTCCACGAACATCCATGTTGCTGCAAATGGCATTATGTTGTCAGCTTTTATTGCTGAGTAGTATTCCATTGTTTATATGTACCACTTCTTCTTTATCCAGTTATTTGTTAATGGACATTTAGGCTGTAGGTGACACCTGCACCCCAATGTTCATAGCAGCATTACCTACAATAGTCAAGACATGGAAACATCCTTCATCATTGGTTCATAGTTTTCTGTGTATAATTCGTTAACCTCCTTGGTTAGATTTGTTCCTTGTTATTTTATTACTTTGGGTGCTATTTTAAAGGGGATTGTTTCCTTACTTTCTATTTCTGTTGATTAATAATCAGTGTAAAGAAATGCAACAGATATTTGAACGTTAATCTTGTAACCTGATACCTTGCTGAATTCTTTGATCAGCTCTAGTAGATTTGTGTGGACCTTTTAGGGTTTTGTATATATAGTAACTTGTTGTCGGCATATAGTGACACTTTTATCACTTCTTTTCCAACTTGGATCCATTTATTTCTCTCTCTTGTCTGATTGCTGTGGCTAGGACTTCCAACACTGTGTTGAATAGGAGTGGTGATATTGGGCATCCTTGTCCCAGATTTTAGTGGGAAGCTTTTGAGTTTTTCACCATTTTGTTCTATTGTGGCTGTAGGTTTGTCATATATAGCTTTTATATGTAGATATGTTCCTTCTATACATACTTTGGTGACAGTTTTTATCATAAATTGGTGTTGAATTTTATCAAATGTTTTTTCTGTATCTATTGAGATGATCATGTGGTTTTTGTCTTTTCTCTTGTTGATGTGATGTATTACATTGATTGATTTGCATATGTTGAAACACCCTTGTGTCCCTGGGATGAACACCACTTGGTCATGAAGTATAATCTTTTTTATGTGTTGTTGGATTCTATTTGCTAATATTTTGATGAAGATTTTGGCATCTATGTTCATCAGTGATATTGGCCTATAATTTCATTTTTTGGTAGTGTCTTTGCCTGGTTGTGGTATCAGGGTGATGGTGGCTTTATAGAATGAGTTTGGGAGCATTCCCTACTTTTCAATCTTCTGGAAGAGTTTGAGAAGGACTGGTATCAGTTCTTCTTTGCATGCTTTGTACAATTCCCCGGTGAAGCCATCAGGTCCTGGATTTTTATTTATAGGGAGGTTTCTTATTGCAAATTAGATTTCATTTCTAGTTATCAGTTTGTTCAAGTGGTCAGTATTTATTAATTCAGTCTTGGTGGACAGAATGTTTCCAGAAACTTGTCCATCTCCTGTAGGTTAACCAGTTTTGTTACATATAGTTTTTCATAATATTCTCAAATAGTAGTCTGTATTTCTATTTTGTTTGTTGCAATTTCTCCATTTCCTTTCTTTTTTTGGCTAATTTGTGCTCTCTATTTTTTCTTCTTTGTGAGTTTGGCCAGAGTTTTGTCGATTTTATTTACTTTTTCAAACAACCAGATTTTGGTTTGGTTGATTTTACCTATGGTCTTGTTAATCTCTATTTTCTTTATTTCCTCCCTAATCTTTATAATTTCCTTCCTTCTGCTGCCTTTTGGGGTTTTTTGGTCTTCTTTTCTAGTTCATTCAGCTGGTGGGTTAAATTGTTTATTTGAGGTTTTTCTTCTTTTTAGAGGAAGGGCTGTATTGCTATAAACTTCCCTCTTAGCACTGCCTTTGCTGTGTCCCATAAATTTTGTGTGGTTATGCTTTCATTGTCATTTGTCTCAAGGTATTTTTTAATTTCAGCTTTCACTTCCTCATTGACTCATTGTTTTTTTTTTAATAACAATTTGTTTAATCTCCAAGCTTTCCTTTTCTTCTTCTTTGTTTCTCTGTTGTTGATTTCTAGTTTCATGGCATTGTTGTCAGTATAGATGCTTGAGATAATTTCTATATTCTTAAAATTGTTGAGGTTTCTTTTGTGCCCAAGTACATGTTCTACTGAGAACAAGAAATTTAAAAAAGAAAAAAATTCTATATTTTCCTCCCTCCCTCTCCCACTCTCAATGATTTATATGCCTTCTTTTATAATTTTGTGTTTATTTTATTTGTAATTCATGAGTTATCACCTTTCCAGTTGTGAGTTTCTCATTTATGTAGCATCCTGCTGCTTTTCTATTTAGAATACAACTTTCAATATTTCTTTTAGCATGGGCTTAGTGTTGCTAAACTCTTGTAGTTTTTTCTTGTCTGTGAAATTCTTTGTCTCTCCTTCTATCCTAAAGGATAGCCTTGCTGTATAAAGTGTACTAGGCTGCATCTTTTTTTCATTCAGGGCTTTGAATATATTTTGCACTCCCTTCTGGCCTGTAGTGTTTGTGTAGAGAAATCAGCTGAAAGTCTTATGGCGGTTCCCTTGTAACTCCCTCTTTGCTTTTCTCTTGCTGACTTTAGGATCATTTCTTTATCCTTGACTCTGGCCATCATGATTATGATATGTGTTGGTGTGGGTCTTTTTGGGTTCTTCCTGTTTGGGACCCTCTGAGCTTCCTATACTTGGATATCTGATTCCTTCTTTACGTTTGGGAAGTTTTCAGTCATGATTTCTTCAAAAACCTTTTCAATCCCCTTTGATCTTTCTCCCCCTTCTGGGACCCCTATTATGGGAAGATTGGGATGCTTTATATTATCCCATAGGTCCCTTATGTCATTTTCATTTATTTTAATTTGTTTATCATGTAGCTCTTCTCATTGGGTGCTTTCTATTGTCCTGTCTTCTGGGTCACTAATTCGTTCCTCTGCATTTTCTAGTCTGGTTTGCTCAGCCATTAGATCACTCCTCATCTAAGTCAATGAGTTTATCAATTCTACTTGGCTCTTCTTTATAGCTTCAATTTCATTTTTGGTATATTTTATTTCTCTAAACACTATCTCTTTTAGTTCCCTCAATACTTTGATCAATCCTTTTTTGAAATGTTGATCTAGTAGGCTATGAATGTCTATTTCATTGATTTTCTTTCAGGCGATTTCTCTTGGTCTTTTAATTGGGGATGCTTTCTCTGCTTCTTCATCATGCTCATGCCTCTCTGGCACTGTGGTTTATGGAGTATCATTTATCTATTGTTCTCCTTAAGGAATTTATCTATCTAATGCCTATGTAGGAATAAGACTTAGAAAAACAAGAGAGAAAGAATTTTAAAAGAATGGAGAAAAAAAGGTTTGAAAAGAGTGTATAATGAATGATAGAAGAGCAAGTTGAAGCAGAACAGCAATCTCTAGTAGGAGAAAAGGAAAAAAGAAAAGTCTCTATCTTTTGAAAAGGACAATATCCTGTTGGAGTTCCACAGGTGCTCTGGTTGGCTGAGTGGGACTGTGGATGTGAGTCTTGGTGCATTTGTGGGAGAGGGTGAGCTATGAGTATCCTTCTACTCCACCATCTTGGCTTCCTCAGTTCCAAGATTTTATATGTGAAGAGGCATACATTCAACTAGCCTAAAGGGCAAAGGTACATCTACAAACAGTTACTCTCATTTCTAACCATGTTCTTGGGGCCTATATCAAGGTAAAGGAAGTTTGCAATAGAAAACGGAGTTGGAGCAAGTGCCACCCCTTATATATATAGGTAAGCCTGTCTCCATAAAACAGAATCTCTCTTCACACAAGGTAGGTGAAGGAAGGTTTCCACACACATTCAAATCCCAGAATAGAACATGTTGAGAAACATTCCTTGAGCTAGCCTAAAGTACAAGGGTACATGTAGAAACACGGACCCAGATTTTTCAGCATGTTTCCAGGTCCGGTTTCAATTAAAGGTAGCTTGCATTGGAAAACCGAGTTGGAGCTAGTGCTTCCCCTTATATATATGGGTAGGCCTGTCTCCCTAACACAGAATCTGTGTTCCCTACAAGTTAGATGAAGGATGGAGTGCACACACATTGGATCCCAGAATGGATATTTGGAGAAGAATTCATTCAGGTAGCCTAAAGGGCAAGTGTTTCTAACACTTACCCATATTTCTCAGCTTTTTTTCCTATAGCCACACACATTCGGATCCCTATATGGAGCATGTGGAGAGGCACTCTTTCATCTAGCATAAAAGGCATAGGTACATCTAGAAACACTTATCTGATAACTCAGCATGTTTCCTAGAGCCAATTTTAAGAGAAAGGCAGTTCACACTGAAAAACAGATTTGGAGTGAGTGCCTCCAGATAGGTCACTTGCATAGTTCCTCTAACACAGAACACCTGTGTTCCCAACAAGCTATTTGAAGGAAGTCTTCCAGACACATTCAGATCCCAGAATGGAACATGTAGAGAGGCATTCTTTCACCTAACATAAAGGGCATGGGTACATCTAGAAACACTTACTCTGTTTTCTCAGCATGTTTCCTACAGGCGGTTTCAAGGCACAGGCAGTTTGTGCTGGAAAACCAAGCTGGAGACAGGGCTTCCCCAAAGATATGTAAGTAGCATTGTTCTGCTAACCCAAAAACCCCATGTTACCCACTAGCTAGGGGAAGGATGTCTTATATGAACACTTACTCTGCTTTCTCAGCATGTTTCCTAGAGTTGGTTTCAAGGGAAAGTCACTTTGCACTGGAAAATTGTGTTAGAGTGATTGCATCCCCATAGATATATAACTAGAATAATTCCCCTAATACAGAAACCCAGTGTTCCCAAAACTCTGAGGGATGGCTTCCACACACATTCGGATCCCAGAATGGAGCATGGGGCAGGTGTTCTTTCAGCTTGCATAAAGGAAATGAGTACATCTAGAAATAATTCTTCTGATTTCTCAGCATGTTTACTACAGCCAGTTTCAAGGGAAAGGCAGTTTGCACTGGAAAACAGAGTAGGAACAAGTGCCTCCCCATGGATATATAAGTAGTGTAGTTCTCATGCCACAGAAACCATGTGTTCAAAACAAGCTAGATGAAGGATCGCTTTCACACACATTAGGATCCCAGAATGGAGCATGTGGAGATTCGTTCTTTCTTCTAGCATAAAGGGCATAGGTATCTAAAGATACAGTTAGTCTTAATTCTCCACATGTTTCCTAGAAGCAGTTTCAAGGGAAAGAAGATAGTGCTGGAAAACCGAGTTGGACTGAGTGCCTCCATATGGATTTGTAAACAGAGTATTCCCCTAACACAGAAACTCTGTGTTCCCAACAAACTAGTTGAAGAATAGCTTACATACACATTTGGATCTCAGAATGAAACATGTAGAGAGGCATTAAGTTCATCTAGCATTTAGAGGATTGGTACATTTAGAAACAATGACTCTGAATTCTTAGCATGTTTCATAGGGCCTGTTTCAAGACAAAGGTAGTTTGTGCAGGAAAACAGTTTTGGAGCGAGTGCCTCCCATCAATCTTTAGGTAGCGAGTTCCTCCAACACAGAAACAATGTGTTCCCATCAAGCTTGGTTAAAGAAGTCTTCCACACATATTCAGATACCAGAATGGAACATATGGAGAAGAGTTCTTTCTTCTAGCTCAAAGGGCATGGGTACAGCTAGAAACAATTACTCTGATTTCTCAGCGTGTTTCCCAGAGCCGGGTTAAAACGAAAGGCAGTTTACTCTGGAAAACCAAGCTGGAATGTGTGATTTCCCCATACGTTTGTAAGTTGCGAAGCTCCACTAACACAGGAAATATGTGTTCCCAACAAGCTAAGTGAAGGACTGCTTCCACACACACTCGGATCCCAGATAGGAACATGTGGAGAGGCGTTCATTCATGTAGCATAAAGGGCATGATTAGATTTAAGAACCAGTACTCTGATTTCCCAGCATGTTTCCTTGAGCCGGTTTCAAGGGAAAGGAATTTTGACCTAGAAAAATATGTAGGAGTGATTGCCTCCCAATTGGTCTCTAAGTAACATTGTTCCCTTAATACAGTAACTATGGTTTTCCACCAAGCTAGATTAAGGAAGCCTTCCCAACATTCGGTTCCCAGAATGGAACATGTGGAGAAGCGTTCATTCATCTAGTTGAAAGGCATATGTACATTTAGAAACACTCTGAATTCTCAGCATGATTCCTGGAGCCGGTTTCAAGGGAAAGGCAGTTTTTCCTGGAAAACCGAGTTGGAACTATTGCCTCCCCATACGTATGTAACTTGTGTAGTTCCCCTAACTCACAATCTCTGTGTTCCCAACCAGATAGTTGACGGACAGCTTCCGCAGACATTCATATTCCAGAATGGAACATGTGGTGAGGCATTAATTCATCTAGCAAAAAGGGAATGTATACATCTAGAAACACTTTGATTTCTCAGCATGTTTCCTAGAGCAGATTTCGAGGGAAAGGCAGTTTGCCTGGAAAACAGAGTTGGAGCAAGTGCCTCCATATAGGTTTGTAAGTAGAGTAGTTCCCACAACACAGGAACTATGTGTTCATAACAAGCTAGGTGAAGGAGGCCTTACACCCACATTTGGATCCCAGAATAGAACTTGTGGAGAAGTGTTCATTCATCTTGCACAAAAGGCTTGGGTACATCTAACACAAACACTCAGATTTCTCAGCAAGTTTCCTAGAGCCGGGTTCAATGGAACAGCAGTTTGTGCTGGAAAACATAGTTGGAACTCCTGCATCCCCATATGTATTAATGTAATGTAGTTACTTTAACACAGAAACTATGTGTTCTGAACAAGCTATGTGAAGGACAGCTTGCACACATATTCCGAACCAAATAAGGAACTTGTGGACTGGCATTCTTTCATCTAGCACAAAGGACATCTGTACAGCTATATACACTCTGAATTCTCAGCCTGTTTCCTAGAACCAGTTTTAAAGGAAAGGCAGTTTGCACTTCAAAACCGAGTTGGAGTGATTGCCACGCCATACATATGTAAGTAGCGTAGTTCGGCAAACTTCAAAACACTGTGTTCCCAACAAAATATTTGAAGGAAGGCTTCCACACATATTCATATCCCAGAATGGAGATGTGGAGAAGCATTCTTTCATCTAGCATAAAAGGCATGGGTATATCTACAAACACTTACTCTGATTTCTCAGGATGTTTCTCACAGCCGGTCTCAAGGGAAAGGCAGTTTGCAATTCAAAACCGAGTTGGAGCGAGTGTCTCCCAATAGATATGTAAGTAGTTTAGTTCCCCTAACACAGAACACCTGTGTTTCCAACAAGCTAGTTGAAGGGTGGCTTCCACACACATTCGGATCCCAGTATGGAGCAAATGGAGAGGCTTTCTTTCATCTAGCATAAAGGGCATGATTACATCTAGAAATACTTACACTTATTTCTCAGCATCTTTCCTACAGTTGGTTCCACGGGAAAGGCAGTTTGCCTGGAAAACCGTCTTGGAGCAAGTGCCTCCTCATAGATAGGTAAGTAGTGTAGTTCCCATAAAACAAAACACATGTGTTCCAAACAAACTAATTTAGCAGGTCATCCACGCAGATTCAGATCGCAGAATGGAGAATGTGGAGAGGCATTATTTCATCTACTATAAAGCGCTTGGGTATATCTAGAAACAAATTCTCTGATATTTCATCATGTTTCCTAGAGTTAG
Source organism: Camelus bactrianus (assembly GCF_048773025.1). Classification (NCBI taxonomy): domain Eukaryota; kingdom Metazoa; phylum Chordata; class Mammalia; order Artiodactyla; family Camelidae; genus Camelus; species Camelus bactrianus. The sequence continues at coordinate 143,712,314 of NC_133541.1, forward strand.
TTTCAACAGAAAGGCAGTTTGCAATTGAAAACAGTATTGGAGCTAGTGCCTCCCCATAGATAATTAAGTAGAATACTTCCCCTAACATAAAAACCTGGTATTCCCAAAAAGCTGGATGAAGGACGACTTCCACACACATTAGGATTCCAGAATGGAGCATGGGGATAGCCAGTCTCTCATCTAGCATAAAAAGCATTGGTATATCTAGAAACACGTACTCTGATTTCTCAGCATGTTTCCTAGGGCTGTTTTCAAGGGAAAGGAAGCTTGTGCAGGAAAAAATAGTTGGAGCAAGTCCCTCCCCATAAATAAGTAAGTAGCATAGTTCCTTTAACACAGAACACCTGTGTGACCAACAATCTTTTGAGAGCAGCTTCCACACACATTCAGATCGCAAATGGAGCATGTGGAGAGGCACTATTTCATCTAGCATAAAGAGCATGGTTACATCTAGAAAAACTTACTGTGATTTCTCAGCATGTTTCCTAGAGCCTTTTTAAAGGGAATAGCTGTTTGCTATGGATATATGAGTTGAAGTAAATGCCTCCCCATAGATATTTAAGTTGTGCAGTTCCCAGAACACAGAACAACTCTGTTCCCAACAAGCTATATGAAGGAAGGCTTCCACACTCATTTGGATCCCAGAATGGAGCATGTGGAATGCCGTTCTTTCATCTAGCATAAAAGGTATGGGTATACTAGAAACACTTAGTCTGATTTCTCAGCATATTTCCTACAGCTGTTTCAAGGGATAGGCCATTTGCATTAGAAAACCTAGTTGGAGCGAGTGCCTCCCAATAGATAGGTAAGTAGCATAATTCCCCTAACTCAGAACACCTATGTTCCCAACAAAGTAGTTGAAGGACGGCTTCGACACATATTCAGATGCCAAAATGGAGCATGTGGAGAGTCGTTCTTTCTTCTATCATAAAGGGCATGTGTACATCTAGTAATAGTTACTCTGATCCCTCAACATGTTTCCTAGAGTTGGTTTGCAGGGAAAGGCAGTTTGTGCTGGAAAACTGAGTACCAGCAAGTGCCTACTCACAGATATTTATGTAGCATAGTTCAGTTAACCCAGGAACACTGTGTTAAAAATAAACAACCTGAAGGACAGCTTCCACACACATTGAGATCTCAGATATGAGCATGTGGAGAATGGCATATTCATCCAGCATAAAGGACCTGGCTACAAGTAGAAACAATGACACTGATTTAATAAAATGTTTCCTTCAGCCGGTTTCCAAGTAAAGTCAGTGTGCACTGGAAAGCCGAGCTGGAGTGCCTCCCCATAGATATGTAAGTAGCATAGTACCCCCTCATCAAAAACTCGGTTTTCCAAACAAGGTAGGTGAAGGATGGCTTCCACACACATTCAGATCTGAGAATGGGACAAGAACAGAGGCATTGCTGCACCTAGCATCAAGGGCTGGGCATCATCTATAAACACTGATGTGATTTCTCAGATGTTTCTTAGAGTCAATTTGTAAGGAAAGGCAGTTCGTGCTGGGAAAACTAGTAGGAGGAGCTTCTTCCTGTAGAAATGTAAGTTGCTTTCTTCCCCTCAAGCAGAAACTATGTGTTCCCAACAAGGTAGGATAAGGACGATTTCCACACATATTCAGATCTGAGAATGGAACAAGAAGAGAGGCATTGCTGCATGTAGTATCAATGGCTGGGGAATATCTGGACACACATACTGTGATTTCTCAGCATGTTTCCTAGAGCTGGATTGTAAGCAAAGGCAGTTTGCACTGGAAAACCGAGTTGGAGTGAGGACCCCCCCATGGATATGTAAGTAGCGTAGTTCCCCTCAAGCAGAAACTCTGTGTTCCCAAGAAGGTAGGTGAAGGACTGCTTCAACACACATTCTGATCTGAGAATTAAACAAGGAGCGAGATGTTGCTCCATCCAGCATGAAGGGCTGTGGGACATCTGGAAACACTCACTGTGATTTCTCATCATGTTTACTAGCGCTGGTTTGGAAGGAAAGACAGTTTGTGCTAAAAAACTAAGTTGGAGTGAGGGCCTCCCCATAGATATGTAAACCATGTTCTTCCACTCAAACAGAAACTCTGTGTTCCCAACAAGTTAGATGAAGGATGGCTTCCTCACACACTCAAATCTTAGAATGGAACAGTGAGAGAGGCTTTGCTGCATTTAGCACCAAGGGCTGGAGGTCATCTAGAAACACTGACTGTGATCTATCTGCATGTTTCCTTGAGCCTGTTTCCAAGAAAAGGCAGTTTGTGCAAGAAAACTAAGTTGGAGCTAGAACCTCCCTATAAACATGTAAGTAGCATACTTCCCCTCAGGTAGAAACTCTGTGTTCCAAACAAGGCAGATGAAGGACTGTTTCCACACACAATCAGATCTGATAATGGAACAAGGAGAGAGACGTTGTTACATCTAACATCAGGGATGGGGGATATCTAGAAATAATGACTGTGATTTCTCAGCATTTATCCTTGAGCTGGATTGCAAGGAAAGGCATTTTGTGCTGGAAAAAAGAGTAGACGTGAATCCATTTGAGTAGATATGTAAGTAGAATAGTTCCACGCAAGCCAAAACACAATGTTCCCTACAAGGAAGGTGAAGGACGACTTCCACACACACAGATCTGAGAATGGAACTTTGAAAGAGGCGTTGCTCCATCTAGCATCAAGTGCGAGCAGATATTCAGAATCACTGACTGTGATTTCTAAATATGTTTCCTAATGCCGGTTCCCAAGGAAAGGCAGTATATGCCAGAACAACGAGTTTGAGCAAGTGCCTGCCCATACATATTTAAGTAGCATAGATCCCCTCAAGCAGAAGCTCAGTGTTCGAAACAAGGTAAGGGAAGGACGTCTTCCACACAAATTCAGGTCTGAGAATCTAATAAGGAGAGTGGTGTTGCTGCATCTAGCATCAAGGTCTTAGGGACATCTAGAAACACTGTCTGATATATCACCATGTTTCCTAGAGCCGGTTTGCAAGGAAAGGCAGTTTGCAGTGAAAAATCGAGTTGCAGCAAGGGCTTCCCCATAGATATGTAAGTCACGTAGTTCCCCTCAAACAGAACCTCTGTGTTCCCAACAAAGTATGGAAAGGCCAGCTTCCACACACATTCCGATCTGAGAATGATAAAAGAAAAGAGCTGTTGCTGTGTCAAGCACCAAGGGCTGGCAGATAGCTAGAAACAGTGGCTGTGATCTCTGCATATTTCCTTGAGCTGGTTTGTAAAGAAAGGCAGTTTGCAATGACAACTAAGTTGGAGTGAGTGTCTTCCCATATATATGCAAGAATTCTAGTGCCCCTAAAGCAGAAAATCTTTGTTCCCAACAAGGTAGGTGAAGGACGGCTTCCACACACATTGAGATCTGAGAATGGAACAAGGAGGGAGGTGTTACTGCATCTAGCATCAAGTGCTAGGGGACATCTGGAACTCTGATTGTGATATCTCTACATGTTTCCTTGAGCCAGTTAGCAAGGAAAGGCAGTTTGCACTTGAAATCTAACTTGGAGAGAGTGCTTCACCATTGATATGTAAGTAACATTGCGCCACTCAAGCAAACACTCAGTGATCCCAACAAGGTAGTTGATCAATGGCTTTCAAATATATTTATCTCTAACAATGGAAAAAGGAGGGAGGCGTTGCTGTATCTTGCTTCAAGGGCTAGGGGACATCTAGAAACACTGACTGTAATTTCTCTGCATGTTTTCTAGAGACGGTTTTCAAAGAAAGGCAGTTTGCATTGGAAAAACGAGCTGGAGTGAGTGACTCCCCATAGATATGTAGTTAGCATACTTCCCCTCATGCAGAAACTCTGTGTTCCAAAGAAGGTAGGTGAAGGATGGCTTCCACACACACTGTGATCTGAGAATGGAACAAGGAGAGAGGCATTGCTGCATCTAGCATCAAGGGCTTGGGGACATCTAGAAACACTGACTGTGATATCTCAGCATGTTTCATAGAGCCAGCTTGCAAGGAAAGGCATTTTGCTTGAAAACGGTGTTGGAGAGATTGCCTCCCTTTTGATACGTAAGTAGCGCAGATTACCTCAATCAGAAACTCTGTGTTCCCAACAAGGTAGGGGAAGAACGACTTCCACACACATTCTGATCTGAAAATAGAACAAGGAGAGAGGCATTGCTGCATGTAGCATTAAGTGCTTGGTGACACCAAGAAACAATGACTGTGAATGCTCAGCAATTTTCCTAGAGCCTGTTTGCAAGGAAAGGCAGTTTGCAATGGAAAGCAGAGTTAGAGCGAGTGTCTTCCAATAGATTTGTAAGTAGAATAGTACCCCTCAGGCAGAATCTAGCTGTTCCCAACAAGGTAGGTGAAGGAAGGACTCCAATCACATTCAGAGCTGAAAATGGAACAAGGAGAGAGGCATTGCTGCATCTAGAATCAAGGACTGGGAGACATCTAGAAACACTGACTGTGATTTCTCAGCATGTTACTTAAACCTGGTTTTCAAGAAAAGGCAGTTTGCAATGGAAAACTGAGTTGGAGCGAGTGCCTCCCCATAGATATTAAAGTGGTGTAGTTCACCTCAAAAAGAAAGTTGATATTCCCAACAAGGTAGGTGAAGGACGGCTTCCACACACATTCAGATCTCAGAATTGAACAAGGAGAGAGGCTTTGCTCCATCTAACATCAAGGGCGAGTGGATATCCAGAATCACTGATTGTGATTTCTCAATTTGTTTCCTAATGCCGGTTGCCAATTAAAGGCAGTATACACTAGAACAGCGAGTTTGAGCAAGTGCCTCCCCATACATATGTAAGTAGCATAGTTCCCCTCAGAAACTCAGTGTTCACAAAAGGTAAGGGAAGGACTGCTTCCACACACATTCAGATCTGAGAATGGAACAAGGAGAGAGGCAATGCTGCATCTAGCATCAAGGGCTGAAAGACATCTAGAAACACTGATTGTGATCTTTCTGCATGTTTCCTAGAGCCTGTTTCCAAGGAAGGCAGTTTGCACAAGAAAACAAAGTTGCAGCCAGAACCTCACAACAAATATTTAAGTGGAGTACTTCCCCTCTTGCAGAAACTCTGTGTTCCAAAAAAGGTATGTGAAGGCCGGCTTCCACACATATTAAGATCTGAGAATGGAACAAGAAAACAGGCGTTGCTGCATCTAGCATCGAGGGCTGTGGGACATCTAGAAACACTGACTCTGATATATCAGCATGTTTCTTAGAGCCAGTTTACAAGGAGAGGAAGTTTGGACTGAAAATCGATTTCCAGTGATGGCTTCCCCATAGATATTTAAGTCACATATTTTCCTTAAAGCAGAAACTTTTGTTCCCTACAAGGTAGCTGAAGGAAGGCTTCCTCACACACTCAAACCCGAGAATGAACAAGAAGAGAGGTGTTTCTGCATTTAACAACAAGGGCTGGAGGACAGCAAGAAATACTGACTTTGACTCTCAGCCTGTATCCTGGATCTGGATTGCAAGGAAAGTATTTTGCGCTGGAAAACCAGGTAGGAGTGAGTCCCTTTGAATAGTTACATAAGTCACATAGTTTCCTGCAAACCGAAAATCTGCATTCCCAACAAGGAAGGTGAAGGAAGGCTTCCAACACATTCAGATCTGAGAATGGAACAAGGATAGAGGCATTGCTGCATCTAGACCAAGGATTGGGGGACATCTAGAAACATTGACTCAGATATATCAGCATGTTTCCTAGAGCCGGTTTGCAAGGAAAGGCAGTTTGCTGGAAAACTGTGTTGGATAGAGTGCCTCCCCATAGCTATGTAAGTAGTGTAGTTCCTCTCAAGCAGAAACTCTCTGTTTCCAACAAGTATGTGAAAGATGACTTCCACACACATTCAGATCTGAGAATGCAACAAGGAGAGAGATGTTGCTGCATCTAGCATCAAGGGATTGGGAACATCTAGAAACACTGACTGTGATCTTCTAGCATTTTTCCTAGATCTGCTTTACAAGGAAAGGCCACTTGCATGGGAAAGCCGAGTATGAGCGAGTGCCTATCAAGAGATATGTAAGTTGCAAAGTTCCCCTTAAGCAGAAACTCTGTGTTCCCAACAAGGTAAGTGAAGGACGGCTTCCATACACATTCAGATCTGAGAATGGAACAAGGAGAGAGGCATTGCTGCATCAAGCATCAAGGGCTGTGGGACATGTAGGAAGAATGACTGTCATTTCTCAGCATGTTTCCTAGTGCCAGTTTACAAGGAAAGACAGTTTTCACTTGAAAACCGAGTTGGAGCGAATGCCTCCCCATATATATGTAAATAGTGTAGTTCACCTTAAGCAAAATATCTATGTTCCCAACAAGATAGGTGAAGGACGGCTTCCACACACATTCAGATGTGAGAATGGAACAAGGAGAGAGTCTTTGCTGCATCTAGAATCAAGGGTTGGGGAACATCTAGAAACACTGTATGTGATCTACCAGCATGTACCCTACAGCTGGTTTGTAAGGAAAGGAAGTTTCTACTGGAAACATGAGTTGGAGCGAGGGCCTCCCCATAGATATGTAAGTAGCATAGTTCACCTGAAGTAGAATGTCTATGTTCCCAACAAGGTAGGTGAAGGGCTGCTTCCATACACATTCAGATTTGAGAATGGAACAAGGACAGAGGCATTGTTGCATCTAGCATTAAGGGCTGGGGGACACCAAGTAAGAATGACTGTGATCTCTCAAAATTTTTCCTAGAACATATTGGCAACAAAAGGCAGTTTGCAATGGAAAGCCTAGTTGGAGCGAATGCCTCCCAATAGTTATGTAATTAGCATGTTTCCTCTCAAACAGTAAGTCTGTGTTCCCAACAAGCTAGCTGAACGACACTTGCAACACACATTCATATCTGAGAATGGAACAGGGAGAGTGGCATTGCTGCATCTAGAATTAAGGGCTGGGGGACATCTAGAAACACTGACTGCGATCTCTCAGCATGTTTCATAGAGCTGGCTTGCAAGAAAAGGCAGTTTCTGCTGTAAAAGTAGTTAGAGCATGTATCTCCAAATACACATGGAAGTAGTGTACTTCCCCGCAAACAGAAACTATGTGTTCCCAACAAGGATGGTCAAGGATGGCTTCCTCACACATTCAGATCTGAGAATGGAACAAGGATAGAGGCATTGCTGCATCTAGCATCAGGGGCTAGGTACATCTCACAACAGTTACTTTGATTTCTCCACATGTTACCAAGAGCCAGTTTGCAAGGGAAGGCATTTTGCACTAGAAAACCGAGTTGGAGAGAGTGCCTCCCAATAGATATGGGAGTAATGTTATATCCCTGAAGGAGAAAATGTGTTCCTAACAAGTATTTGAAGAAAGGCTTCCACACACATTCAGATCTGAGAATGGAACAAGTAGAGAGGTTTTGCTGCATCTATATGCATCTGTAAGCTAGATGAAACAATGCCTCTCCACATGCTTCATTTTAGGATCTGAATGTTTGTGGAAGCCATCCTTCTCTTAGCTTGTTGGCAACATGGAGATTCCGGTTATGAAAACTATGCTACTTATATATCTATAGGCATGCATTGACCAATCTCAGTTTTACAGACAAAGTGCCTTTCCCTTGTAACCTGTTCTAGAAAACATACTGAAAATTCATTGTAAGTGATTCTACATGTACCCATGCTGTTTATGCTAGATGATCCAATGGCTCTCCCCATGCTCCATTCTGGGATGCGTATTAATGTGGAAGACCTCCTTCACCTAGCTTGTTGGGCACTCAGAGTTTCTGTGTTAGGAGAACTAAGCTACATTCCTATCAATGATGAGGCACTGACACCAAGTCTGTTTTCCAGCATAAAATTCCTTTCTTGGAAATCGGGCCTAGGAAACATGTAGAGAAATCAGAGTAATTATTTCTAGAAATACTCATGCCCTGTATGCTAGATGTAAGAACGTATTTCCACATGCTCCGTAATGGGACCCGAATGTGTTTGGAAGCCGTATTTCACATAGCTTTTTGAGAACAAAGATTTTCTGTGTTACAGGAAAAATGCCACATAAATATCTATGGGGAAGCACTTGCTCGAACTCAGTTTTCCAGGGCAAACTGCCTGTCCTTTAAGAAAGGCACTAGGAAACATGCGGAGAAATCAGTGTATATGTTTCTAGATATACCCAAGAAATGTATGCTTAATGAGTGAATGCCTCTCTGCATGTTTCTTTCTGCAATCCGAATGTGTGTAGAAGCCATTCTTCACCTGTCTTGTAGGGAACAGAGAGTTTCTGAGTTAGGGGACTGAACTGCTTCCATATATATGGGGAGGCACTCACTCCAACTCTGTATTCCTGCGCAAACTTCCTTAAACTTGAAAACGGCTCTAGGAAACATGCTGAGAATTCAGAGTATATGTTTTAGAGATAACCATTTCCTGTAGGATAGATTAATGAACGCCTCTCCACATGCTCCATTCTGGGATCCGAAAGTGTGTGGACACCATCTTTCACCTAGCTTGTTGGGAACAGAGATACTGGGCTAGGGCATCTATGCTACTTACACACCTATGGGCATGCACTCACTCCAGCTTGGTTTTCCAATGAAAATTGCCTTTCCCTTGAAACTGGCTCCAGGAAACATGCTGAGAAATCAGAGTAAGGGTATCTGGATGTGCCCATGCCCTGTATGCTAGATGTAAGAACACATCTCCACATGCTCCATTGTGGGATCTGAATGTGTGTGGATGCTGTCCTCCACCTAGATTGTTGGTAACACAGAGTTTCTGGGCTAGAGGATCTACACTACTTGCATACCTATGGGTATTCACTCACTCCAACTTGGTGTTCCAGCACAAAATGCTTTTCGCTAAAAACCGACACTAGGGAACATGCTGAGTAGTCATAGTAAGTGTTTCTAGATGTACACAGTCCCTATACACTGGATGAATGAACACCTCTCCACATGCTCCATTATGGTATCCGAGTATTTGAAGAAGCCATCCTTCACCTAGCTTGTTGGGAAAACATAGATTCTGTGTTAGGGGAACTACACTACTTACATACAATTGTGTAGGCACCACCCAACACTTTTTCCAGCGCAAACTGACTTTCTTTTAAAACAGCACAAGGAAACATGCTGAGATTTCAAGGTAATTGTTCCTACTTGTACCCATGCCCTGTATCCTAGATGAATGAAGGTCTCTCCACATGCTCTCTTCTGCGATCTGAATGTGTGTGGAAGCCATCCTTCACCTAACTTGTTGGTAACACAGAGGTTCTGTGTTAGGGGTACTACGCTACTTACATACCTATAGGGAGGCAGTTGCTTCAACTCAGTTTTCCAGCACAAAGTGTCTTTCCCTTCAAACAGGCTCTAGGACAGATGCATAGAAATCAGAGTAAGTGTGTCTATATATAACCATGCCATGTATGCTATTTGAATAAATGCCTCCCCACATCCTCTATTCTTAGATTGCAATATGTTTGGAAACAATCCTTCACCTAACTTGTTGGGAAAACAGAGTTTCTAAGTTAGTGTAACAAAGCCACTTACATATCTGTGGGCAGGAACTCGTTCGAACTCAGTTTTCCAGGGCAAATGGCCTTTCCTTTGAAATCGGCTCTAAGAAGCATCTTGAGTTTTCAGAGTATGTGTTTCTAGATATAACAATTAAATGTATGATAGATGAATGAATGCCTCTGTACATGCTCCATTCTGGGATCTGAATGTGTGTGGCAGCTGTTCTTCATCTAAATTATTGAGAACTCTAAGTTCCTGTGTTAGGGGATCTAAACTCCTTACATATCAATGGGGAGATAATTACTCCAACTCACTTTTCCAGGGCAAAATTCCTTTCCTTTGAAACAGGCTCTTGGAAACATGCTGAGAAATCAGTATTTCTAGATGTACCCATGCCCTGTACACTAGATGAATGAACACTTCTCCACATGCTCCATTTTGGGATCCAAATGTGTGTGGAAGCTGTCCTTCACCTAGCTTGTTATGAACATATACATTCTGTGTTATGGGAACTAGGCTACTTATATACCTATGGGCATGCACTTGATCCAACCAGGTTTTCCAAAGCAAACAGCCTTTCCCTTGAAACCTGTTTTAGAAAACATGATGAACGGTCAGAGTAAGTGTTCCTACATGTCCCCATGACCTGTATGCTAGATGAATGAATTGATCTTGCCGTGCTCCATTCTGGGATCTGTATGGCTGTGGAAGACTTCCTTCACTGAGCTTGTTGGGAACACAGAATTTCTGTGTTAGGAGAACTCAGCTATATTCATACCTATGGGGAGGCACTGGCTCCACATCAGTTTTCCAGTGCAAAATGTCTTTCCTTTAAAATCGGGTTCAGGAATCATTCTGGTAAGTCAGAGTAAGTGTTTCTAGATATATTCATACTTTGAATGCTACATAAATGAACGCCATTCCACATGCTCCATTCTGGGATCTGAACGTGTGTGGAAGCCATCCTTCAACTAGCTTGTTTGCAATACTGAGTTTCTATCTTAGGGGAACTACACTACTTACATACCTATGGAGAGGCACTCCCTCCACTCAGTTTTCCATCGCAAACTGCCTTTCCCTTGAAAACGGCTCTATGAAGGATGCTGAGAAATGAGAGTAAGTGTTTCTAGATATACCCATGTGATGTATGCTAGATGAATAAACACCTCCCCACATACTTCATTCTTAGATCCCTATATATTTGGAAGCCATCCTTCACCTAGCTTGTTGGGAACACAGAGTTTCTGGCTTAGGGAAACTATGCTACTTACATATCTATGGGGAAGCACTCAATCCAACTCGGTTTTCCAGTGCAAACTATCTTTCCCTTGAAACTGGCTCTAAGAATCATGCTGAGAAATCAGAGTAAGTATTTCTAGATGTACTCATACCCTGTATGCTAGATGAATGAATGCCTTTCCACATGCTCCATTCTAGGATTCAAAAGTGTGTGGTAGTAGTTCTTTACCTAGATTGTTGGGAGCATATAGTTTATTGGTTAGGGGACCTACACTACTTGTATTAATATGGAAAGGCACTCGCTCCACTCAGTTTTTCATCGCAAACCACCTTTCCCTTGAAAACGGCTCTATGAAAGATGCTGAGAAATGAGAGTAAGTGTTTCTAGATATATCCATGTGATGTATGCTAGTTGAATGAATGCCTCCCCACATATTCCATTCTTAGATCCCTATGTATTTGGAAGCTGTCCTTCACCTAGCTTGTTGGTAACACAGAGATTCTGTATTAGGGGAACTGTGCTACTTACATACCTATGTGGAGGCACCCGCTACAACTCAATTTTCCAGTGCAAACTACATTTCCCCTGAACCCAGCTCTAGGGAACATGATGAGTGTTTCTAGATGTACCCATGCCCTGTATGCTAGATGAATGAACGCCTCTCCACATACTACATTCTGGGATCAGAATGTGTGTGGAAGCCATCCTTCACCTAGATTGCTGGGATCACAGTTTCTGTTCTAGGCGAAGTAATCTACCTACATATCTATGGGAAGGAACTGGCTCCAACTGTGTTTTCCAGCACAAAATATATTTTGCTTGAAACTGGCTGTATGAAACTTGCAGAGATATCAGAGTAAGTGTTTCTAGACATATTCATGCCCTGTATGCTAGATGAAGGAGTGTCTCTCCACATACTCCACTCTGGGATCCGAATGTACATGGAAGCCATCCTTCACCAAGCTTGTTGGGGACATGGAGTTCCTGTCTTAGGGGAATTACACTACTTATATATTTATGGGTAGGCACACGCTGCAACTCGTTTTTTCAGCGCAATCTGTCTTTCCATTAATACCTGCATTAGGATAAACGCTGAGTATTCATAGAGTGTTTCTACATGGACTCATGCCCTGTATGCTAGATGAATGAAGGCATCTCCACATGGTTCATTCTGGGATCTGAATGTTTGTGGAAGACGTCCTTCACCTCGATTGTTTGGAACACAGAATTCTGTGTTCAGGGATTTACACTTCTTACAAATCTATATAAAGGCACTCACTCCAACTCGGTTTTCCAGTGCAAATTGCCTTTCCCTTGAAAACGGTTCTAGGAAAGATGCTGAGAAATCAGGTAAGTGTTTCTAGATATACCCATGCCATGTATGCTAGTTGAATTAACTCATACCCACATATTCCAATGTTATTTCCCAACATGTTTGGAAGCAATCCTTCAACTAGCCTGTTGGGGACCCAGAGTTTCTGGGTAAGGAGAGCAATGCCATTTACATATCTGTGGGCAGGCACTGGACCGAAGTCAGTTTTCCAGCACAAATGGACATTCCTTTGATATCGGCTCTATGAAACATATTGAGAAATCAGAGTATGTGTTTCTAGATATAACCATTACCTGTACGATAGATGAATGAACGCATCTCCACATGCTCCACTCTGGAATCTGAATGTGTGTGAATGCCATCTATAACTTGCTTGTTGGGAACACTGAGTTTCTGCGTTAGGGGAACTACACTACTTACATACCTGTTTGGAGTCACTCATTCCTTCTCTGTTTTCCAGCACAAACTGCCTTTCCCTTGGAAACATCACTAGGCAACATGCTGAGAAATCATAGTAAGTGTTTCTAGATATACCTATGCCCTGTATGCTAGACAAATGAACACCTCTTCACATGATCCATTCTAGGATCCGAATGTGTTTGGAAGCCATTCTTCACCTAGCTTGTTGGGAACACAGACTGTCTGTGGTTGGGGAAAAACTCTGCTTACATACCTATGAGTATGCACTCTCTCCAACTTGGTTTTCCAGCACAAATTGCCTTTCTCTTGAAACCTGCTCCAGGAAACATGCAGAACAATCAGGATAAGGGTTTCTAGATGTACACCTGCCCCTTGTGCTAGATGAATGAACGCTTCTTCACATGTTCCATTTTGAGTTTCTAATCTGTGTGGAAGCAGTCCTTCACCTACCTTGTTGTTAACACGGAGTTTCTGGGATAGGGGGACTGGCCAAACTGTATATATAAGGGAAGGCTCTCGATCCAACTTGACTTACCAGCACAAACTGCCTTTATATTGAAACCGGCTCAATGAACCATTCTGAGAAGCAGGGTATGTATTTCAATATATATCTTTCCATTTTGAGCTAGGTTAGAGAGTGCTTCTCGTCATGTTCCATTCTGGGATCTGAATGTGTGCGTAAGCCAACCTTCACAAACCTTGTTGTGAACACAGGGTTACTGGGTTAGAGTCACTGGCCTACCTATATATATTAGGGGAGAGCCTCACTCCAAGTCATTTATTAGCACAAACTGCCTTTACCTTGAAACTGACTATAGGAAACATGCTGAGAAATCAGGGTAATTGTTTCTAGATGTACACTGGCTCTCTGTGCTAGATAAATGAATGTTTCTCCACATTTTCCATTCTGACATTCGAATGTGTGTGCAAGCCCTCCTCACATACCTTGTTCAGAACACAGAGTTTCTGTATTAAAGGCACTAGGCTACTTATATATATAAGAGGAGGCACTCACTTCAACTCAATATTCCAGCGCAAACAGCCTCTACCTTGAAACTGGCTCGATGAAACATGCTGAGAAATCAGGCAAAGTATTTCCACGTGTAACCTTTCCCACTCTGCTAGAATGAAAGAATGCTTCTGTGATCCTAATGTGTGCAGAAACCGTGATTCACATACCTTGATCCGAACACAGAGTTTCTGGTTTAGGGGCACTGGCCTACCTATATATATTAGGGGAGGCACATGCTCCAACTAAGTTTTCCAGTGCAAACTGCCTTTACATTGAAACCTACTCTAGGCAACATGCTTAGAAATGAGGGTAAGTGTTTCCAGATATACACTTGCCCTTTGTGCTAGATGAGTGAATGTTTCTCCACATGTTCCATTCTGGGAACAGAATGTGTGTGGAAGCTGTCCTTTACCTAGCTTGTTGGGAACACTGTGGTTCTCGGTTAGGGGCACTGGCCAACCTATGTATATTGTGGGAGGTACTTATTCCAACTCAGTTTTCCATTGCAAACTGCCTGTACCTTGAAACTGACTGTAGAAAGCATGCTGGGAAATCAGGGTAACTCTTTCTAGATGTACCATTTCCCTTTGTGCTAGATGAATGTACGATTCACCTAATGTTCCATTTTGGGATCCAAATGTGTGTGGAAGTCATTCTTCAACTGTGTTGTTTGTAGCACAGAGTTTTCAGTTAGTGACACTGGCCTACCTATATATGTAAGGGGAGACAATTGCTCCAACTTGATTTTCCAGTGCAAAAGCCTTTACCTTGAAACCTGCTCTAGGAAATATGCTGAGAAATCATGGTTAGTATTTTCAGAAGTACTCTTGCCCTTTGTGCTAGCTCAATTAACGCTTCTCCACCTGTCACATTCTGGGATCCAAATGTATTTGTAAGCCACCCTTCACCTACCTTTTTGGGAAAAAAAGGGTTTCTGGGTTAGGGGTAATGGTCTACCTTTAATAAATGTGGAGTGAATCACTCCAACTCGGTTTTCCAGCACAAATTGTGTTTACCTTGAAACCATCCCTAGAAATCATGCTGAAAAATCAGGTTAGGTATTTCTAGAGGTACTCTTGCACTTTCTGCTTGATGAATGAACACTTCTGCACATCTTTAGTTCTGGGATCAGACTGTGTTTGGAAGCAGCCTTTCACCTACTTTATTCTGAATGCAGTGTTTTTCGCTTAGTTGCATTGGCCTACCTATTTATAGAAGGGGAGGCACTCACTCTAACTTGGTTTTCCAGATCAAACTGCCTTTACCTTGAAACCCACTCTAGGAAGCATGCTGAGAAGTCAAGGTACTTGTTTCTAGATGTACATTTGCCCTTGTGCTAGCTGAAAGAAAGCTTCTCCACATGTTCCATTCTAGCATCCGAATGTGTGTGTGTAAGGCAACCTTCACCTACCTTGTTCAGAACACAGAGTTTCTGGTTTAGAGGCACTGGCCTACCTCTGTATGTAAAAAGGGGAGTGACTCTCTCCAACTTAGTTTTCCAGCAAAATTGCGTTTACTTTGAAACCCTCTCTAGGAACCATGTTGAGAATTCAGGGTGTTTCTAGATATGTCCACGCCCTTTCTGCTGCAAGAATGAACGCTTCTCCACTTGTTCCATTCTGGGATCTGAAAGTGTGTAGAAGCAGTCTTTCACCTACACTTTTGTGAAAATAGTTTCTGGGTTAGTGGAACTAGCCAAACTTTATATATAAGTGAAGAACACACTCCAACTCGGTATTCCAGCACAAACTGCCTTTACCTTGAAACCAGCTCAAGGAACATGATGAGAAAGGGTAAGTGTTTCTAGATGTAATCTTGCCTTTTGTGCTCGGTGAATGAACGCTTCCCTACATGATTCATTCTGGTATCCAAATGTGTGTCGAATCCTTCATTCACATACCTTGTTCTGAGCACAGAATTTCTCGGTTAGTGGCACTGGCCTGCCTATATATCAAAGGGGAGTCACTTGCTCCAACTCGGCTTTACAGAGCAAACTGGCTTTACTTTGAAACCAGCTTCAGGAAACATGCTGAGAAATGAGGGTAATTGCTTCTAGATGTACCCTTTTCTTTTGTGCTACGTGAATGAACGCTTCTTCACATGTAACATTCTGAGATTCATGTGTGTGTGGAAGCCTTCCTTCAACTACATTTTTATGAACACAAAGTTTCTCGGTTAGTGGCACTGGCCCACCTGTACATATAAGGGAGGCACTCTCTCCAACTGTTATCCAAAGCAAACAGCCTTTACTTTGAAATCGGCTGGAGGAAACATGCAGAGAAACCAGGGTATGTGTTTCTAGATGAACCCTTGTCCTTTGTGCTAGATAAATGAACACATCTCAACATGTTGCATTCCGACATCCCAATGTGTGTGGATGCTATCATGTAACTACCATGTTGGGAAAACAGAGTATCTGGGTTAGGGGGTCTGTCCTACCTTTATATATAATGGGAGGCACATGCTCCAACTTAGTTTTCCAGAGCAATCTGCCTTTACCTTGAAACGGCTTGAGGAAACATGATGAGAATTGAGGGTAAGTGTTTGTAGATGTACCCTTGTCATTTGTGCTAGATGAATGAACGTTTCCACATGTTCCATTCTGGTATCCAAATGTGTGTGGAAGCAATCCTTCAACAACCTTGTTGGGAACACAGTGTTTCTGGGTTAGGGGCACTTGCCTGCCTATATAAATATAAGCAGATTCACTTGCTCCAACATGGTTTTTGAGCGCAAACTGCCTTTATATTGAAACCATCAATAGGAAACATGCTGAGAAATCAGGATAAGTGTTTCTAGATATATCCTTGCCCTTTGTGCTAGATGAAAAAACTCTTCAGCATATGTTCCATTCTGGGATCTGAATGTGTTTAGAAACCGTCCTTCAACTACCTGGTTTGGAACACACTGTTCCTAGGTTGTGGACACAAGCCTATATATATATATATATATATATATGGCAGGACATCTTCCAGCTCTGTTTTCCAGGGCATACTGCCTTTTCCTTGAAACCTGCTCTAGGAAACATGCTGAGAAATCAAGGCAAGTGTTCTCAATGTACTTTTGCCCTTTCTGCTAGATTACAGAATGCTCCTGCATATGTTCCATTATGGGATCCTAATGTGTGTGGAAGCTGTCCTTCACCTACCTTGTTGAGAACACAGAGTTTTTGGGTTAGGTGCACTGGCCTACCTGTATATAAAAGTGGAGTCACTCGCTCCAACACGGTTTTCAAGCACAAACTGCCATTACCTTGAAACTGTCTTTAGGAAACATGCTGAGAAATCAGGGTAAGTGTTTCTAGATGTACCCTTGTCCTTTGTGCTAGATGAATGATCGGTTCTACACATGTTCCATTCTGGGATCTGATTGTCTGTGGAAGCCGTCCTTCAACTACCCTGTTGGTAACACCTAGTTTATGGGTTAGTGACACTGGCCTACCTATATATATAAGGGGAGACACTCACTCCATCTTGGTTTTTCAGCACAAATTTCTTCTCCCTTGAAACCAGCTCTTGGAAACTTGCTGAGAATTCACATTGTTTATACTTGTACCCTTCACTTTCAGTCTAGCTGAATGAAGGCGTTCCCACATGTTCCATTTTTTGATCCAAATGTGTGTGCAAGCTGTTATTCACCTATCATGTTGGGAAAAAAATTTGTTGTGTTATGTTGACAGGCCTTCCTAAATACATAATGAGAGGCACTCTATCTAACTCGGTTTTCCAGCTCAAACCTCCTTTAGCTTCAAACCATCTCTACAGAACTTGATTTTTATTTCAGGGTAATTGTTTCTAGATATACCATGCCTATTCTGGCTAGCTGAATGAACGCTTCTACACATGTTCCAATCTGGGATCTGAATGTGTTGGAAGCTGTCCTTCAACTACCTTGTTGGAAACAGACTTTCTTTGTTAGGATGACAGGCTTACCTATGTACATAAGGGGAGCAATCACTCCAAATCAACTTTCCAGCACAAACTGCCTTAATTTGAAACTTTCTCTAGGAAACATGCTGAGAAATCAGAGTATGTGTTTCTAGATATATTTATGTTTTACATGAAGTTCTATGATTCATTTTGAGTTATTTTTACATAAGGTGTAAGACTTAGGTCAAGGTTCATTTTTTTCTATGCATATCCAATTGTCCCAGTACCTTTGGTTGAAAAGGCTTTTCAAAAGTTGCTTTTTGTATCTTTGTCAAAAATCAGTTTCCTGTTCTTGGGTGGGGGCTATTTCTGGGTTTTCTATTCTGTTCCATTGACTTATGTGTCTATTGACTAATATAAATTTTATGTAATGGTTCTAAATATTTCCTACTATACAATCTAGTCGCCTGTCTACTGTAGTCTCCTGTTCATTGCTGTCCTCAACCAGGGACTCTTATCATTATGTTCCTGGTGTAAGTTTTTTGCTTTGGGGTTTGTTTTTTATTTTTGGTCTATAAAGAAGATATAGAGAATCTTGAATATTATTCTATTTAATGGTATTTTGTGAATTTCCTTGTGAAGAATTTAGTCTCTTTATTAAGCTTTCTTAGAGGGAAAGCCCTCAGCCTCACCATTGAGTATATTAGCTGTGGGCTTTTCATATGTATCATTTATTATGTTGAGGTAGTTATCTTTTATTCCTAGTTTGTTAAGGGTTTACATAATTAAAAGGTGTTAAATTTTGTCAAATGCTCTTTCTGCATAAATTGAGATGATCATGGGTTCCCTTCATCTTTAATATACTGTGGTATATTAAATTGATTAATATTTGTATGTTGAACCATTCTTGCATTCCAGGAATAAATTCCACTTGGTCACAGTGTATAATACTTACAAACGTGCTGTTAAATTGTCTGCTGATATTTCCTTGAGAATTTTCATCAGGGATATTGGTCTGCAATTTTTATAGTGTCCTTGTCAGGATTTGGTATCAGTGTAATGCTGACAGCATAAAATGAGTCTGGAAATGCTCCCTCCTCTTCAAATTTTTGGAAGAGCTTGGGGGAGAATTAGTGTTAATTCCTCTGTAAATGTTTGGTAGAATTCACAAGTGAAGTCTTCTGGCCCTGAGCTTTTATTTGTTGGAAGTTTTTTGATGATTGATTCAATCTCCTAACTAGTTTTGGATGTTTAGATTTTCTATTTCTTTATTGTTCAGTCTTGGTAGGTTTTGTGATTCTAGGAATTTGTCCATTTCACCTGAGATATCCAAATTTTTGGTGTACAATTTTTCATAATGCTTTTATAACAATTTTTATTTCTGTAAAATTTATTGTAATATCCCTTCTTTCATTTATGATTTTAGTTATTTGAGTCTGTTTCCTTTTTCCATAGTCAACTTAGCAAAAAGTTTGTCAATTTTGTTTATGTTTTCAATAAAGCAACTCTTGGTTTTATTGATTTTTCTCTGTAGCTTTTCTATTCTCATTTTGAGTATCTCTGCTTGAATCTTTATTATTAAATTTCTGCCACTAGTTTTGCATTTAGTTTGTTCTTTTTTAGTTTTTAAGTTGTAAATTGTTGATTTGGGAATTGTTCTTTTTTTAATATAAGCATTTGCAGGTATAAATTTCCTTCTTAGTACTACTTTTGCAGAATCCCTAAGTTCTGTATGCTAAGTTTTCACTTTCACTTGACTCAGTTTTCCTAAATTTTCTTATGGTTCCTTCTCTGACCCATGGGTTGTTTAAGGGTGTTAATTCCTCACATTAGTGGATCTTCCCAGTTTTTCTCTGCTACTGATATCTAGTTTCATTCCATTTTGATTTAAAGATTATTTGTATGATTTCAAACTTTTAAAATTTATTGTGATATTTTTGTGGCCTGACATATAGTGTAACCTGGAGAATATTCCATATATATTAGAGAACAATGTGTTTTGCTGTTTTGTGAAGTGAAGTTTTCTATATATATTTCTCTTAGATTCAACTGATCTATAATGTTGTTCAAGCTGCCTATTTCCTTATTGACCTTCAGTCTTGTTGTTCTACCTATTATTGAAAGTGTTTTATTGATGTCTCCTACTATTATTGTAGAGCTGTCTACTTCTCCCTGCAATTTTGTCAATGTTTTCTTCATATATTTAGGAGCTTTTATGTTTGTTACATATATCATTATAAATTATATTTGTATAACAACTCAATTGAAAAATAGGCAGGAGACCTGAATAGACATTTTACCAAATAAGACATACAGATGGCCAACAAGCACATGCAAAGATGCTCACCACCACTAATAATCAGAGAAATGCAAATCAAACACACAATGAGTCATCACCTTTCACCTGTCAGAATGGTCATCTAAAAGAACCCAAGTAACAAATGTTGGCAGGGATATGGAGAAAAGTAATCCCTCATATGCTGTCGGTGAGAATGTAAATTGGTGTAGCCATTGTAGAAAACAGTATGGAGGTTCCTCAAAAAGCTAAAAATGGAACTACCATTTGATCCTTGGTGTATATATATAGATACATATATACACACAAACATACATAGAATGGAATACTAATCAGCCATAAAAAATGAAAATTTGCCGTTTACAACAACATGGATGGACTTGCAGGGTATTATGCTTGGTGAAATGAGGCAGACAGAGAAAGACAAATACTGTATGATATCACTTATACGTGGAATCTAAAAAATACAACAAATTATAAACTAGTGAATATAACAAAAGAAACAGACTTGTAGAGAACAAACTAGTGGTTACCAGGTTACATTGTTTGTCTTTGTGTTGTTTTGTTAAGTGACTGTGCTAGTTTGTCATCATTCAGGATCATCAGGGTGTGCTTAAATAACACATTACTCATAATAATTGAATCATCTTACTTTTTGGAACTCTTAAGAGTTTCTTCATTTCTAACATATGAGAGTTTTCTCCTGCACAGTGAAAAAAAAATTGACAATGAATATATGTATGTTCATGTATAACTGAAACTTGTGTTCTAAACTGGAATTTGACACAACACTGTAAAATGACTATTACTCAGTAAAAAAAAATTTAAAAAGAGAAAAAGAAGAAAAAAAGAAACTTTTTTAATACAAAATAAAGCACTAAAATATAAAATAGAGGGAAAAAAAAAAGAGTTTCCTCCTGGATTCATCTCCCTGTACTCACTTGAAACTCTTATTTTAAAATGTTGCTTTACGGTTTGGTTTGAATTTTCTAACCCTAGTCTGTATTAACTTTTATATCTTTTCCTTTTTAAAGTTTATCTGAAAAGAAAACTAGAAAAAAAAACCCTCTGGCAGCTGTGATATCAAACAGAATTATATTAAAATAAAAGTCTTACAAAAGATGAAATGCATTTTTAAACACTTGTAAACAGAACTTACCTGCATGAGGTATGGTTACTAAGCCTAATGTATGGATTTTCCTTGCTTCTGCTTTGAAATCCATGATGCTGAACCAGCAGAGGATGTTGTTGTTTTGTCCCTCCATGGTGTCATGCAGGTGGTCCCCCTATGGTGGTACAAAGAATGACCAGCAATACACCAGACAGGAGATCGTGTCTGGTGTGAAAGTGATGATCATGGCCTATGCTGGGAAGAAAACAGTAAAGGGAGCTTTAATTTAGAGCCTTTTTATTTATGGTCAACAGACAAGCCAGAATTTCGATTTCAGCAGTAGATTTTTTTTTTAGATTCAGAAAACTTAATTCTTTCCTGTAAACTGAATATAGATAGTGAATGTCTTAAAATCTTTGAGCAACTGCTTTAAAGTAGAATAGTTACTTTGCTTTTGGTCTTTAACTTAAGGGAATATCCAGAAGTCCAGTGGCATTTCAAAAGCAAGGGCTTGATCCTTGCCTATTACGTTTTTTAAGCACAGTAAGAATAACTGTAGACTAGGGTACTGTGGATAACTCAAGAGCTACTTGGATATGTTATATGAAAGTTATAATATCAAAAATTAGAAATATCATGAAAATCAATCAACCTTGGAAATCAATTTGGTATAATTTATTCTTTAATAATGTAGATTTAGATAGCCCTTTTGTATTTGTAACACTTATGAAGATAATTTGGCTTTATATAGCTCCTTTGTAGATAAATGATGAAAAATTTGATTTTTTTATCACTTGCTTCTTAAAAATAGAATATTAATTGCATAAAATATATTTTCCTTCAAATTCATAATTTTTCCCTATACTATCTTCATTTGTTTAGATAATTGAACCCACAATCTGATTTATTTTAAACACTCAGTATTGCTTCTGTCAGTTGCTTTATTAGATAGCAAGAATTCTTTATTATTTTTAATAAAGTGCACTAGCAGGAAACTATACTGGGATTCTTCCATTCACAGAGTCAAGCAATGATACCTGTTTTGTTAGATCAAGTGTCTAAGACTCTCAACTTCCAAAAGATTACATGGACAAAGTTAAAAAAGTCATAAGTGATCAACTAACAAAATTTAACATGTTCCTTGATTAAAAGTATAAATATGGGTCAATCTTAAATTCGGATGTAAAGCTTTTATGAATTACATGAGTTTTCTCCAAAATTCTTTAATTTGGGCTTTAAACCCTCCAGTAAAAAACTGGTTTGAAGGAAGAAGAAAGTCGAAAATAGATTCAATCCAAATTCTATGGGAATAAACAAAGCTAAATGTTTCAGTCATTTTTTGAAGCAGAACAGATATGTTTTCTGCACCATATGATTTTAATAGTATTCATCTTAACATAAAGTTTAGACACCATGAGTCCACAAGCCAACAAACAAGATCTCAGGCAAATCAAGAAAAACAACTAAGGGGATTTTCTATTGCAAAATTTCCCCCAACTAGAACTGTAATAGAGGAGAACGAATCTGACGCCATATTGGATCTGTTCCTTTACTTTGAAGCACTGTGCCCTGTTTTCCAGGCTTAATCTTGCTGGCTCTGCATCTTTTGTAAAACAACGTTGCCTTTAGCCTAAAACCTACAGGAAAGCCTATTCTCGGGGCTCTGACCTTTAAGGATGTTAGCACTTCTGCACTTAGGCAGAGATGGCAAGTTGCAAAATAGAGAATAACCGTTGTTTTGTTGGAGGTTTACAGGGACACCATAGCCTGACACACATGGATGGCTACAAGAACAAAGAATGCCTGCAGCAAGAAGTTTGCACAATCAACCACACCCCCTCTCCTTTTTAGTTTAAAAGGAGCCTGAATTCTGACAGGCAAGATGGTTCTCCAGGATATTTGTCCCCCATCTTCTTGGTCTGCCAGCTTTCTGAATAAAGTTACTATACCTTGCCCCAAAACCTCATCTCCTGATTTATTTATTTATCACTGTTGGGCAGTGAGCAGAACAAGTTTGGCCTCGGTAACAGAACCAGCTTTGTCATTTCCTCTGATGTGAAATCTCTCTGGGTGTACACGTGCTTGCCTGGTGGTTGTGGTGGTGGTGGTAGTGATGGTGTTGTTGGTGGTGGTAAGCAAAAATATTTCACTTCTCCTAGATTTCAATAGGCTAAAATTTCCTGTTATTTAATTCGACTCTAGACTTTTACATAATCACCTGCAGATGTGCTTCTGGAAGCTACAAAAATTCCAACAAGGAAAACAATTCTATTGTCTCCTGACAAGATACTTTTCCCCAAAACTGAGCAGCTCTGAAATACACTGCGGGAGTACAGATAGATGAAGTGTGCTTCATTTCCCATGCTGTTCCAACACAATTTTCCACTTATATCAAATTAAATTAAAATCAGCCTTCAATAGCAGATACTCTAGCATGATACAATAATGTCAGTTTCACTTATTTATTGAGCCAGAGCAGCTTTAGAATAAATTATTTGATACCAAACTCCTGCTTGATGCCCTGTCTTCTCCCTGGTGGCTAATTTCTTCTTCTTACTTCCTTAAAGTTCTACTGTTATGGGAAGTTAGCCTTTACTATGCACATTTGATTGGGAAGGCACAAATTAAATATGTGAGGGGATGACATACATGTTTAATTCTTACTTATACATATATACAAGCACACAGGACCTGTGTCTTGGAAGATGTCATTTCCTAATGTGGGCAAGAGGATGGTCTATAGTACAATCAATGATCTAAAAGCAGTTTTCTAGGGTATAATAAAGCAATGCCTGAGTTATAAGGCAGAACAACTACTGGCTATGGATCAGTGGCACCAATCAGTGGGTGCATGTGTGTACACAAACACGCCCATGCACATGGAGCAGCCTTGGAGACAATCCATCTGTGTTGATGGAGCAAAGCCATGCTAGGGTGATGAGGAAAGAGTGCCTAATACAATCAATCCAGGACAACTGAGTAATGGGTAATAGGAGTCAATTGAATTTTCTGGTTAGCTGAAGGTGAAACAAAAACACTTTTAGTTACAAATATCATTGTTAAAAATTTCCTTAAAGCACGGGAGCCCACTTTCCTGCCTTGCTTAGTGTCATATGACATATTAAACATGACAGATTCATACTTCTCTGAATGTGGAACTGGAAAGGCCTCGCTGTCATATTTCTGAACATTAGTCTATGTTTTGCAGCACAGTGGATACTGAAAATGGGGCAATTTGAGTGAATGGAACTGGACATAATCTAGCAGTCATTGTCTGTGTGTGATTTGCCAACTTTCTCCAAAAAGTAGGGGTAGCAAGCAAATCAGATAAAGTGAATGTTTTTGGGGTGGGGAGTCAGGTGGGCTGACAGCTAAGTGGTCCTGGAAATCTTGTTTTACTGTGTAAATTTGTGACTATGATCCAGACAGTGACACACTGTCAAATTCTTGTGCCTGTAGCTTTGATACCTGGCCAAGTCTGTGCAGCCAATTTTATCGATGGTGCATAATGAAGATAACTAACATTCCCTGAGGACCAGGTTGTGTGACTTCCATGCATTGACTCACTGAATTCCCTAAGCACTCTTTGTGGTACATAACAGTCTTAAAATATGCGGCAGGGAATTATTCTGTTTACAGATGATAAAATGAAGCTGTGAACAGTTGAAGCCTGGCCCGAAATCATGCAGATGGGAATCTGCCATGCTGGGAGATGAGCTCGGGCCAGACTCTAAAACCTGAAGTGCCCAGCAAGTCCCCTAACCCAGGAACCTGGCCCACAGCCACTGCCAGGCCCTGTTCTGTTTCTATGAATGCTCATGGGAAAATGCCAGGGACTCAGGGCCAGTGTGACTTGATTAAGAAATTCAAACTGCAACAGACTTTTTTTGGGGACTGTAATCTGGGAGTGAAATTGGCAGTGTAGTAAGGGAGGAAACAGCCCTGGTTCTAAGGGTATTTCTAGGGAAGGAGGTTCCCTGATGGGCTGGCATCGGAATCTGTGGTTGTGAGCCCCCAGTTGCCCTGTGGGATTGGAGGCAGGGAAGGAGAGAGATTCTTCAGACTGGTCATAGTCAATACAGTTTGTAAACAGGTGAGTTCTGTTCCCTCACAGCTCAGACACATTCAGGGCATGAGGATGCTTAGCTAATGAACAACAGTGTGTAGTAAAGGCCAAGAGTGGGGTGGGGAGGAGATATGTGACCACCCCCTGGAAGGACCTCTGCCCCAGGGGACCAGGAAGGTAATGAATGTTTGGGGATGCACAAAGTGTTTATATGGCCTCATCAGGTAGTTCCCACTTTAAACTGATAGTCTGGACTATATGGTAAAATACGGTGGAATGACTGCTCTTATTTTAGGTTCTACAAACTCTTAAACAGATAGATTTGTATCTCCATTATACAAGCACTGCTGGGTAACCTTTATATTCATGTTAGGATCAAAAGAGTGAGTACTTATTAATATTATTATCATGCTTCTACTGAATTAACACTCCAGCAACAGTATAATGGTCCCACTTCTTAACAACTGCCCCTGTAAGAGCCCTTGTAAGTCACAAATAATAATTATAAAGAAAATATTTTAAAAATAATAATTACAGTTACAACAACTATGTTATTTTTAACGATGATAGTGTTAGCATCTCCCTCTCATATTAAACAATACCCAACACTGGATTCCTTAGGAAGGACCGCTAATGCATTTTTGGACTTTGCAAGGTCTTCACCGTGTGAAGCCTTTTTACTCACATTGGCCCACCACAGCCAGAATTGCTGTTCCTTGCATGATGGGCAGCCACGATCTGATGTCCTGGCCTTTTTCTGGCACCATGCATCTCTACTGGCTAGTCAAGTTTCCACGTGTCCACTCTGATTTCCAATATATTGTTCCCCAGAACTAACAGAGGGGGCAGTGGAAAAGAGGCCACAAAAAAGGTGGTGAATCCAAGTTGAATAACTGTTGAAGGAATGGACACATATCATGGAGTGGTGGATGAATGGAAGGACAACATATATTCCTTTACTTCTCTAAAGAGAGGGAGGCAAATGGTGAACAAAATCCCAAAGAGAAAAGACGGTCATGGTAATAATAATGTTCAATAGTGAAAGAAACCAAACAAAAGACAAATTTAAAATCTCTGGGAAGACGACTAATTACAACCTTTTTCTTTCATGTATATACCCTTAATAGGAATAACATACTTAAAAATCTTTAACCAACCATAGTTATTTGCTGATAATAAACTTGGGAATCTTGAAGCATATTATTCATTCTCAGTGTTGAAATAATACAATCTTGGAAGATGATTTGTAATTGAGGATTAAAAAAAGAATATTGTGGAAGTATCTAACAATTTAAATAGAAATAAGAAATGTACCTTTGGGAAAGCTATGCATAAAGAATGTTGGAGGAAATATGCTGCAAATAGGCAAGTGAGCAAGCTCCCTTGAGTCTGGGAAGGTGAGTGCAGCACATCCAGAGAGTCTAAGAAGTTGTTACAAGTCACAGAAAGGTATGCAATTAAAGTGTCTTCATAAGCAAAATATCCTTCTTCAGGAATGTTTATATTGATATTTCTATGGTCTGTGTGGTCACAGGAAGTGAAAATTATGGTGGTGGCTTGGAAGTTCTTTTCTCTTTGTCTGTAAATTACATGGCGTTGTTACAGATGGGGCAGCAGAGACCTGTGGTAAGCTGTTCCATGGGGTGGGGGAGCAGTTAGAAATGATAAGGCCAGAGATCTAAAAGACTTTTAGACCCTCCCCTCCTAACTGGCAGACCTTTAAAGTAAACTAGCACAGGTATGCTACTAAGACAGTGGATGAGAGGCAAATTTATGGTCCCTATAGGGTTACTGCTCAGTCAAGGGATAGGGACCTCTCATGCCAGGAACGGCAAGACCGTGGATGGGGTGGATGGGTAGGAGGAGCTGACATTTGCTTCTGACCTGAGAGGCAGGGGTGCGTTGCAGAAAAGCAGACAGTGTTGGAAAGATGCAGCAGCTCCACAGCCCAGAAGGAGCTGTCATATTCAGGGAGGTCAGAGAGGCAAGAACCAGAGTTAGTGATGCCACAAAGTCGGCAGCGTGGCAGCAGTGATGTCAGTATCTGTGTCCATAACCCATCTAACCCTACATGAACTCATCTGCCTACAGGGGCCAGGTAAGTAACAGAAATGTGTGGAGTGGGTGCACTTACTGGCAAATTGGCAAGTGGATATCCTAATGAAATGCACTGCTCACAATCACCATATTGGAAAGTGGGCCCCACACTGTCAGATCTCCTTCTCATTCAAGAGAATCTAGAAATTAAGACTTTATTAGAAATCAACCCAGTTCAAATCCCAGAAATCATTTATAATGAAAACAAAGGCACAGACTATTTAGAAATAAATTAGTGAAAAATGTTAAGATGGTTCTGATAAATGAGTTAAAAAAAGAAAGAAAAATAAAGATGGTTGAATGAACAGTAGAATGCACCATACTCTTCATTGGGTAGACTCAAATTTGGGTGACATAGCACACTTTTTCTCCAAAATAAATTTAGACTCTGAATGCGAATTTAGTTATTAATCCCAAATGGATTTAAGAAAAAAAGCTGAAAGGTGATGCTAAAGTTCTTCCAGAAAAATACACAAATATACAAGTAAAATAATGAGGAGGGATGGTTGAATTGGTAATATTAGGGACCTTCTGGAAAAGGATAAAGTAGGACCAACTCTAGGAGGTATTAATCTATGGTCATGGAAACAGTTTAGAAATAGTGCACTGAGATTATGAATGAAATAGAATACATTTCAAGAACAGATGTGGATATTTATGAGATTTCAGTAATATTATAAAACTGACACTTCAAATCAGTGGATTAAACTATTGGAGTAATTAGCTAAATCATTGGAAGTCCTGGTAGAGTGTCCTCACTTTTGGCATTAAAATAAATTCCAGATAGCTTTTTTTAATTAAAAACTAGAACACCAGAAAAAAAACCCCAACATGATTTAATCTGTTCAGATATTCAAGCGAGAAGAACTTTCTAAAAAGCTTTTGGAACAAAGACCAACAACAACAAAGGCCTAGCAACTTAGCAAGGCCAGAAAAGCCCACTGTAAAACAAAACTAACCCTCACCTGACCTTCTCTCACGGCCCTGTATTGCTCTCTGATACTTTATACTCTTTATTCTTCCCTTTAAATTCCAGTTTCTTGGGGAAGTACATGCGCTGATAACTCCTCCAGGGCTCAGAGGTCTGCATCCCCCACGGCCCTCACCACGGCACTGAGAAGGAGTTGCACTGTCGGTGGCTATGAGTTCCAAACCAGTGGGCGTTTTCAGTAACTGTTTATTTGATTACCAGGTAGCTTTTGCTGTGGACAAATATTTTCCTCTCTGTGGAATGTTCTTTCCCCTTGAATTTTGTTTTACTTAAATAAAATTAAAAAGCCCAGGCAGATATACACAGATCAGTTTTTTAAAGGCTACCTAATTATAGTTCTCCTCAATTTCCCCAGTCTTCGCAATTAAAGGTCGGCTTTAGCTCTTGCTTTTTTGCCCCACACACCCACATTTCTCACTATGCTTCTTTCAGTCAGTGTTCAAATCCCTCTTAAGCCAGGTTACAGTCTTCCCTGTGTTGCTTCAACAAGTTTTCTCCCAACTGCTCTGCTATTCTTCTTTCACTTGGTGGATTTCTCTTCTTCCATTTGCCATGTACATGACCATTTTCCCCAGGGCCTCGTCTTCAATCCTCTGCCTGGCAGGACTGAATCATGCCGATGGACTCACCTACAGCTCCCCTGAGCTCCTGACTTGTGAATCCAGCTTAACAACGGACATCACCCCTCAGATGCCCCATAGACAATTCACACTCAAAATGCCACACACAGAACCATCTCCTAGAAACCAGCTCCTCCCCTTACACTCCTCCTGCAGATCCCCTCTCCGGATGGGTGGCTGGAAGGTCATCTCAGCAGCTCTGTACCCCGCCGCCATGCAGTCACCTCTGCAGCAGTTACCACTTCTGCCGCCCATGTCACTATCACTCTGCCCAGGGCCTCTCTGCAGGCGTGTGCCACTTGTTGTCTGGGTTACCTGGGGTGGCCCCCTGAAGTAACATTTCCCCCAAATATGGGCCTCCCCCCAAAATAGTATCTTCCATTCTGCTGCCAGAATAACCAGATCTTCTCCAACATAAACATTATGCAATTCTCTTGCTTACAAATACTCCAATATATACTTGTTTCTTTAAGGATACATAAAGTATACTCATCATGACAGAGGCCTTGTGTACCTGATATTCTCACCTGTGGATACTTTGTTCTAGCCCTACTTGTTCTTCAGTCTGGCCAAGCTTCTTCATGCCCGTGTACTCTTATATGTCTCCACCTCTCTGCATGAAGTGTCCACTTTCTCTACCACATGTTAGAGAACTAACTTCCATTCATCTTTCAAAATTCAGTTCAAATATCTCCAGGTCTAGGAAGTCCAATTTGTGTTCACCTGCTTAGTAATCCATCAACTACTCGCCATGCCTCACCTGGCCTGGGGAGTGCAGACACCAAGTCTTACCTGTCTTGGTCTCCCCAGCAGTTGATAGTTTTTGGCATAGCAGGTGCTCAATGTTTGTTGGGTGGATAAATGAATGAGTGAGTAAAGAGATGAGCGGTCTACAATCCCCCCAGTTACTCAGCTGCCATTTTGGAAAGTTCATTCTGCAGAGACAAGGAAATCTCAGTGCAGGTGGTGGGCAGACAGAGCAGAGGTGAGGGCGTGGGGGAGACAGGCCTGGTCCTGGAGAGCGCAGAAGAGGTGTGGATGGGATAGCACTGGAGAGAGAGGGAATGAAGGGGGCGTGTGCAAGGAGATGTTGAAGAACAACTGATATTAACTGTAGTAAATTAAAAGGAGAACATATTATATGAAGGGAAGATCAAGTTAGCACAGGTGGAAGAGGCAGTAACAGAGACAAAGAGGTCTCACTTCATCATTCACTGCATTTCACTTATGGCACCTGCCCTCTGGGAAGGCATCACCAAATTCTTGACAGACTGGTGTTTGTGTTGTGGGTGCTCTAAGTACAAAAAGGTATCTTATGGCTTCCAGATTTTAAGAATGATAGATTATTTCTCTTATGTCCCATGTCTGAGTTCTCAGACAGCAGGATCATTTGCTGGTGGGGGGAGAGTTATTGTGGTTAACAACTCATGATTACTCTAATAATCTCAAAGAACGGTAGGGAATTCACTAAAACAACTAAAAGAGAAATTTCACTCAAAAAATCATATGCCATATAGAATCTTGTGGGGGCCTTGAGGGCAATGTTACCGCCAACTCATCTAAGAGTTGTACGTGAGTGTGTTGAAACTCCAAGCTCAAGTCACTTAAACATGTATGAGAACCAGGGTCCAGGCTGTGGTGCTCTGGACATGGACAGGAAGATGCAAAGCCTTACTACTGCCTCCAACAGGATCAGTCCAGCCGAGGAGCACAATGGACCCGGACACAATCACACACCATCAAGAGAAGAATCAAGTGCAATTCATGCCTAGAGAGGAGAGCAGAAAATCTCTAAAAAGTGGAGGGGTTCCTGCCAAGGCTTGGCAAGAATCCTTCCAGGTAGAAAAGCAGAGAAAGGTACTTCAGGAGAAGGAGAATAGGGTTGATGTCTGGGTGCGAGGCCTAATGAAGCACAGGTGGAGGGCTCCAGGATCACCTCTCAGAAGCTGTTCCCCTTCAGCAGCTAAGAGGTATAACTAAAAAGGCAGGTGGGGTGTCATTAATGATCATGGGGAAAACTGGGAGGAGGAAACTGAGGTCAGGAGATCATCACCAAAGGCACTTTATTTTAGAGGAAGAAAAATAATTCAAAAAGCAATTGGAAATTCTATCTCCCATGAACCAAAAGAACAAAAAATAGGTTTCACTCCAGCGTTGAAAACAGAATAACAGACTGCTTACTCTCAGAAATGGATTGAATTTTCTAATTCATTATGGATTATTTAGATAATAGGAAAACTAATAAATCTGAAAAATCTCTCTAGAATTGATGTTACTCCATCCTGTTTTGCAGGGTAGGGGGAGGCTGAATTATTTAATTGGTATTTTAATGAGACTATAAAGTTCTAAAAATCCTATCAATTTCTCCCGAAAGCCTACAACTTTTCCTTTCAATTCCCTTTATTTGACTTAACTAGAACAATAAATTTTTTCCAAGGCTTTTTCTGTGTGTGTTAAAATAATAAATGCTATGCTGCCCCCAGAATGTTGTTGTTATTATTAATGCTGATAATAGCTCCAATAAGAAATATTTACAATTATGACTCATTTTGGAATAACAGGTCATTGTCTTATAGTCCTTTTGAAAATAAGCAAAATAAACGAACATAACTTCTACACCAGGGACTGCAGCTGCACCTTTAATGGAACCTGGTCATGAAACACAGCAAAAGCAAAAATGTAACTCAAATCAGTCCCCAGGCCACAAAGCATCACTGACTGAAGATGCCACAAGATGACCTTTTACTCACTGAGGGAACCAGATGCGTTTCCATGTATAATGTATATTTTTAAAAGCAAATATTTTATATATAGAATGTGATTTAGGAAAAAAAAACCTTCCTCTATCTCTAGACTTATAAACAGGAAGCACAAAGTGGTGCCTTTGCAGACATGAACCCTCATGCATAAATGCAAAGCTTATTGGCCAAAATCCTTTTCTGTCTCCTAAGTGTAAAAAAAAAAACTAATTCAAGGCAGTGGTGAGCTGAAAGGGCTCAGATAGAAAACGTGCACATCATCAGCTTTCTAGTAGATAAAAGTGTCCCATGCATAATAGAAAAGATGGCTTTTCGTATGGAAATCTATTTTAAGATACAACCATTTAAAGGCAACTGAGATCTCAAAACCAAGCTCAACCAAAGAGAAACAGAGCCCAAGCAAATGTACAGAAATGGACAAAGACATTGGAGAAGGAGGGGATCTGTGCTTAACCGATATTTGAGATCAGCAAGTTCATCCTGAATTCAAGCCAGTGATGTGCCATGAGGTCACTCAAGGAACCAGGCAGAAACCATCGGTCAGAAGAATGTGAAAAGGAACAATGTGAAAGGCAGGTGTGAGATGTTTAAGGGGTGACACTGTGAACCTTGCTGCCATGATGCAGGATGCTCTTGCGGGCTTTCTGCACAGGCTGGCGGGCTCACATGACTCTGTTTAGAAGGATATCAGCCAACAGCTGTGCCACACGGGCTACATGAATATTCCATTTCATTCCTTGGCAGTAAATCTTCAGCTTTGTACAACATAAATATTGACAAAGATACACAGAGGCACCCTGTGTTTGAAAGCCTGACTGCATAATTGCATCTAATGGAGAAAAGCGGGCTCCGTTTCGGTATGATGGTCATTGTTTGGCTCAGTAACCGATGCTTCTGAGACCCAAAACATACTCTAGTATAACTGACAGCACCGAAATCTCCACTGATGACTTACTCATTTCAAGGTATTCATAAAATAACCCCAGTTTGCCCATGGGCTGCAGATGGCAGTACCGTTCCCATCGTGGGGTGGTCTGTTCTGCTCCCGAAACTGCGGCACCATTAGATTCATGACCCAGATGCCAAACAGATCAAATTATAAAGCAGGATATTATCAGACCAAGGTCATAAAAGTATTACTGACTGTTCAAGCTGAACACATCATCTTCCCAAGAATTTAATTTCTTGTTTTCAGGATAAATTTCTTTTTATTGCTGCCACCCTACCCCCAAACATTGTGAAAACTAGTCCTGACTACGTATCTGTGTTTACCAAAACTGTAATGACTGCTAATTTATCTCCTACCTCCTTTTCAGGTGGGCATTTTAGCTTTTAGAAGATACCTTCCCTCATTTGTCTTTTTTCCCCCATTTCTCTGCTAGTATCCACCATGGCCTTTCCAGTCTGAAAATCATCAGAGAAAATAAGTAAAAGAAAGAAAGACAGGGTCTGTGAGCTGGTGATAAGTGCTGTGGAGGAAAATAAAGGAGGACGAGGAATTTGTGGTAGGGAGGATTGGGGATGGTGCAGTGACCTTTGAATAAGGCAAAGAATGAGGCAAAGGGGTGGGCAGAGAGAACAGTGATCACGGGCCTGGAGGTCCCTCATGCTGGACAGACAGCATGGAGACTGGTGTGGGCCAGAGCAAACAGGAAATCAGTGGTGGTTTTGGGGGTGGAGCCTAAGAGACCACAGTGAGGATGTGGGCATTTTTCCCTCTGTAAGAATTGGAGAGCCATGGAGGGTCACCGAGCAGAAAAGTGTTACTCTAACTTTGGATCAAACAGGTCCAAGGCCCGAATTTAAGCAGAATAAATCAAGGGTCAGAGAAGTGACATGCCGCCTCAAAGTCAGTCCAGAGCTTAAAAGAAACACAGCATCGACTTACAGCCCAGTGCTCTGCCCCCTCCTGGACGCTGTCCCACAGAGCTGTCTCTAAGGTTACCTTTTTTCCTCACTCAGAGGCTTGTGGGCCAACTGAATGCTTCCCCCTATTTCAAATGGCAATTTGTCCTGAAATGAAATCGGGGTTGGCAGTGAAACAAGGCATGGGCCTGTAGCCTACAGAGCTGTTGTCCCTGAAAGCAACAGCTGGCACGTGGCTTACTCATGGAATTCAGGAGAAGAGACAGAGCAATAACAGACAACTTAGCATCTGGCAAAGCTTCGGCTGACTGCACTGCACGTTTGGATGGATTTCAAATTTGGACACAGAGGCAGCTTCACACGAAAGCCGGTGTATACACGGTACATGCACACACGTCTATATGCACACACACACGAACACACACAGAGTATGTGATGTGACTTGTAAAGAGCTGCCCCTGATAGGTTTCCCACTGCCTCTGATCTCAGCATTAACCTTTCCCTGGCCA
This sequence comes from Camelus bactrianus, assembly GCF_048773025.1. Classification (NCBI taxonomy): domain Eukaryota; kingdom Metazoa; phylum Chordata; class Mammalia; order Artiodactyla; family Camelidae; genus Camelus; species Camelus bactrianus. The sequence goes on from NC_133541.1 coordinate 143,745,945, forward strand.
TGCTCCCAGGTTTGCTACGAGATTTCTTTGCAATGGAACATGCCCTTCGCTTCACAAACTTTCCCCACTGCTTTCAATGACATTAGGGGAAGAGCAGGGAGCTCTGGGAAGTGGTGGGGATATGGACTGAAGATACCCCTGAATCTGAATCCACACTTCATGGCTTATTTGTTATTTAACTTTATTTACATTCAAAATGCAATTGTTGCAGATCTCAGAAGATGATTTACACTCACTGCTATGGCAGAAAGTTGCGGTTAGTAGACCCACCACTGGATCCTCTTATTCAACACGTTCTTCCAATAATTCAGATATTACTTTATCACAAATGTCCATTTCTATATTTTGATATCTGCTTTTCAGTATAATTATCTTCCTTCTTTATTCTCTAAATCTTAAGATTTTAAAACATTTTTTCTGAGAAGTGGTCCACGTGCTCTTTAATTATGATAAGTAGATAAAGAGATCCTGGAGATCAAAACCACATTTAAATCCTGAGATAAACTCAACTCTGTCATATACATGGCTAGGTTTAGTCTGCAAATACCTTGTTTAGTAATTTTTGCATCAAACAACAAGGTCCTACTGTATAGCACAGGGAACTACATTCAAAAAATTTTAATAGCCGATAGTGAAAAACAATATGACAAGGAATATATATATATATGTATGTATAACTGAATCACTATGCTGTACACCAAGAATTAACACAATATTGTAAACCAACTATACTTTCAACAAAAAAAGTTGAAATAAAATTGGGAGATGAAACTTCCACTGCCCAGGCTGCTGTCAGGATGAAACGATTCAGAGCAGGCCAGGTATTAGCAACCCCCTTAACACATCAAAATGCGGGATCTTCCTTTTGAGCAGCACAGGCTAACTGGCTGTGGCCACCTGTAAATAAGGCTGAAGTCAGTTAGACCCTTGGTTTGGGGACACCGTGGCCACAGGGTTGGGGGTCCCTGCAGCACCTACGAGAATGACGGGGACAGCCTGCTGCTGAAGCTGCTCTCCAGTATGCAGCCCAGAGTGCTGCAGTCAGGTCTGAGGTTCGGCCAGGAGCACGCAGCTCCACAGCCACTTGGAGCCCCGCGGTGCGGGTGGCGCTGGGACCGCGCTCGTCCATCACCCTTCCTGGCACCCAGACTCGGGAGTCTCTTGGGGGAATTTTTCTCTGCCTCATACTTCCTGTCTCAGCCTCTTGTGGAATCTGGTCCATGTCCCACGGAAACAGGGCTTTTACCCTCCAGGACCTAAATCCATCACGGTTTGGATCCAGGATGAAACTTCCATGCTAACTCATCTGGCAATAACTTCTTGTGCTGAAATGCTCTCCCCCGCCGATGGTATTAGGTCATATTAGAAGTCCCGACTTGCTTGTCCTTAGCTAAGACTCTGACCCTCTTTCTCAGTCTTCCTGAGTGGAACCACTCATCTGTCGCAGAAAATCTTGGGCTGTCGTCTACCCATCATTGTCCTCGGTCTTTTGGGTTTTCTGTTGGGTTATGGTTCTTGTGCAGGGATATCAATTTGCACATGCGAAGCACCTGTAGACATTTTAAAAAATACAGGCATTGGATCCTCCCCCCTCTCTGGCCAAGGCTGGAAGCTTTCTCCCTCTAGCAGGGGTTACACAATCATTTGCTTGGGAATTGACCACAGATTAGCATAATCATAGTAAATTGCCCTTTACTCAGTGCTTGCCACGTGGCACTTTCTACTTCATGTTGTCTTTGTACCTTCATTATCACATTTAATCTCTGCATTATAGATAATCACCATTTCTGTTGAGGACACTCCCACTTGCTAATCTTGAATACAAGTATCTTTGATTCTCTGAATCTATTTCATTCCTGAGTTTCCTGTTCCTGAATTTAAAGAGTGAATTACAGACACATGTATTTAAGATTCTCTTATTATATGTCTCTGCCTCATCCTCTAACCAAATCATATCTGGAGAAGAGAGATTTTCTTATTATATAGTAGTGCATATCCACGGTGGAAAATGTAGAAAACATAAAGTAAGAAAATTACAGCCATACATTATCTAAAAGTCAAAGGACAATGCTATGCCATTTTGGACATTTAACTATTTTTCTTAATATTTTACCCTAAAATTTCTCCAGGGCAATTTGCTTAACCCTGGAGTCATACTAGCCTTTTGTCAAGTACAGAATAACATTCCCAGAAATGATCACAATATCAAAATAGTTTGTGAGGCTGGGAAGGCCACAGGGCTCTCAGCTTATTCTCTGAGTCCTACAAATAATGCTGTTAATTCACTGATATTATGCATTCGATGCCTGTGAGTCACTCACTCATCAGCTGGCTTGGACTGAGACCTACTATATACCAGGTGCTGATCCAAGTGCTGGGGAGGCCCCAGTGGGAGCCTGGATCATGGCTTCACTGTCCTTCTTCATTTGCTCCCAGAATCCTACTCAAGAGCCCCACATGGAATTGGGGGGTGTAGGCAGGTGAGTTATTTCATTTCATTATGTTCCTTTGGACATATTTAAATAGCATGAAAATAGTCGCTAACTTTGATAAGTTTTCTTTTCCCTTCCTATGTATTTTTGATGATGGGTGTAGTTTTGGCATAGCAAGAATTACTGATAGATATTTGGTATGTTAGGATTTAATATGAAAAAGTAAGAAGGAGACTGGCACCTTATACAAAGAGAAGAGGCAGTGAGGAAAACACAAGCCACCCTCGAACTTGGCTACCACTCAGCATTCCTGGTTTTCAAACAAGGGAATTATAATTCAAAACATATTCCCTAAATATTTTAGCCCATAGTAGAAATACATGGAGGCAAAGTTCAGCTCACTGGAACCTACAACAATGAGCTTACTTAAGCAAAAGAATAAACAGACCACAGATACTATAATGCATCCTTTACTTTAAACTAGTTCATGTGAGCAAGTTTCATTTCACATGAATTTCTCAGTACCAATTTAGGAAATATATCCTTCTCCTTGATTGGTTAAAATAGCTCACTGACAACCAGATTCAACAAAATTTAGTGTTAAATAATTAACCTATTTCCTTAAGGAAATGCTTTTGAGTAACCTGAGTTTAGTATTTCCTCTATCTGATCTATTTCTTTTCACAGAGAAAAATAGTATTATTTGCACATGAGCTACATTTACTCCTCTGGAAACATCTGACTGTGGGCTCAGTGTAAGAGTTGTGCACTGCACAGTAGGGAAAAAAAAGATTCATTTCACAGCAAAGATCAGAATCTTTTTTTTGAGGGGTGTGGTGAGCTGGGGGACAAGGGAAATGCCTTTGTTTAGAGACCGGCCCCAGTAATCCATACTGAACCTGAAAGATGAAGCCCTTGTGAAGAAATGTGGAAGGACACACTGACACCCAAAGTTGTTCACTCTGCAAAAACAGAAAGAAAGAAAGAAAAAATAATTTAACTGCCCTATAAAGAGAATGGACAGAAACTTGGTAATAAGGGAGAGAGAAGGAAGGTTTAGGGAAGGGAGGAGAAACAATGAAAGGGAAGTTGGATGTGGTGGGCAGAATAGCAGGTTTCTGGAGCTTACAATGAAGGATGATAAGAAAAAAAGTAAAGTTTTAAAAAAGTAACAAAGTTTAAAATAGTTTAAAAATTAAAAAAAGAAGTTAAAAAATAAATTTTTTATAGTGGCATGGAAGATTTTAAAATGATGGATTTTTTTATTTCAAAATTCAAGTTGTTTGAGTTTCTCCTCCATGCTCCAAACATCAGTAAGGCTTGCTTGTGTAAGTGGTTTTGGGGGACACCACAGAGATGGGTGAGCTCTGCAGTTAGGTTGCCCAGGAGAAGAATGCTGGTGTGGAAGGCAAGACAGAAGAGAGATCAACAGTTTTGTGAGAACAGAAACTGAAAGCCAAACATTATCCTATAAAGGTTAGCATGCTAGGCAGAAAAATGGTCCCCCCCAAAGATGTCCATGTCCTAATCCCCAGAACATATGAAGAGGTCAGGGTCCCTGGCAAAGGGGGACTATGGTTGCAGATGCAGTTAAGGTTGCTAACCAGCCAACTTTAAGAGAGAGGTGGGCCCAGTGTAATCGCCAGGGTCATTAAAGGAGGAAGAGGGAGGCAGAAGAGGGGAGAGAGGAGAGGAGATATGACCACAGAATCAGAGTCAGAGGCACACCGTGCTGACCTTGAGAGAGAGAAAATAGGTCACAGGCCAAGAGACACAGGTGGCCTCTGGAAGCCAGAAGAGGCAAAGATACAGGTTCCCCTGGGGCCTTCAGTAACAGCCCTGCCAACACCTTGACTTCAGCAGGCTTCTGCATTCAAGAACCCTAGGAGGTTTAATTTGTGTTGTTTAGTGGAGACTTTTTCTTTTTCCTTCCTACTACCATGACGCTTGGGGATACTTGTTACAGCAGCAACAGAAAGTGAATACAGTAAGCTCCTTGAGTTGTGCAGAAATTGCAGATAACAGTGGACTGTCCACCTTGATATGGGATTGGGCTTATGTGAAAATCTAAAGGACAGTGTGACCTTAGCTAATATCTGCTCTTCTCATTTTTAGGAAGAGAACAGTAAGTCAAAACCTCTGTAGTTATTATTTTAGACAAGTGTCTCTTAAAACATTATGTAACCCTGTGCCTTAGGACCCCAAGAGAGCCTCTGTTCTTAGAAGAACATGGATTCAGAGAGATAGGGTCTTACATCTGAGTCCCACAGTGGTCTCTTATTGGCAATGAGAGCTTGGGCAAATCACTTACCCTCTTTAAGCCACAGGATCTTCATTTGCAAAAGGGAGATAAGAATAAGGATTGTTTGGGTGATTAAATTATACACACACACGCACACACACACATATGTACAACACTTAATACAGTGACTAGCACATACTAGGCACTCAACAAATTCCTGTTATGGATTTTTAAATGCATGTATAAAAGGAGGAGAAAGTTGTGGGAAGTTGTGGGAAATCTTAGCTCACGGCCCCAACAAGGGCCATCTCTCAAAGGGCTCTGATCAGTCAGCCCCCAGTGATGGGCTAATAATTAGAAATTATAGCACTTGGGGATTTAAGTTAAACATAAAAAGAAGGTATTTAAGCATAATTATTAAACACCAGGTACGTTTACACTGTTGGATGGATCTTCTTATCTGGAGACCTTTAATAAGCAGAGTCTCTCCTGTTTTAGAGATGGGCATGCAGGAAAATGACTTGGATGGGTGGGCCATTCTCACCCCAAGATCACATGACTTAGTATTCACGGAAGTAACACCTCTTGTGTGTTATTCCAGATTGACTGTCCTCCCATGATTATTGTCAGCTGTGTCATCAGTTCAAGGAGACAGCCACCTGGGTCACACTGGAATATTAGAAAGAAAATATCATTTAAATTTTAGATAGCTATAACATGAAATAAAGTCATTATTTTATGGCTAAAAAAATCTAAGGAACAGACAGTAAAGACACTCTTCTTTGAGCAACTAGGGGAAAACATGAACCAGGTTAGACTGTCAGAACACAAAGCTGTATTCACAGCACTTCATTTCTGTATTTTCACAGCCAATACATCGGATCTCCTGGATAAGTCACAAATCTGCCCTTAAAGAATGTGATGTAGAAACACGAAGAGTAGTAGTTGACAAACTGGAACAAGAACACCTCCATGGCTAGGTTGTTCTCATAGTCATTCTGGTCCTTGGGAGCTCTGCAGCTAGAATAAAGAAAAGTTAAGTCTCTAAAGCTGTGAACAGCTTTGAGACTAATCAAAGCCACGGATACATGAGTTAACACTGTAAAAATATATATATATATACACAATTCACACTGTTTTCATTTAAGCTGTTTTGAATTCCTTAACATAGCTACTATGTTAATTCCAAGTGTACACACTGTTGTAAGAGTTTCTCTATGAACACAATATCCCACAAGGCAAAAAAAAATAGTCAGCTGTTCCTTAAAATTTGTAAGCACAACAGTATCCAATGGGCAAGAACTGTCCTCTGTCAGGTGTAAGTTGATAGAAAACTACTTCTGAACATCCTGCTAAATGATATTCTCTTGTCTCCCTGAACGGCAGGAAGGTAGGACTATTGAAGAAAACAAACAAAACACGGGGAAACTTGCTAGAAGAATTTGGGGAACATAAAACAGGTCATCCTCCTAGTTTAGAATTTAAATTGGTCTTAGTGTTTTCAGAAGATGACTACTGAGCAGACCACTGGGAGAACGACCCAGCCACATGCAGCTTGTGGGAAGCACTTGGGCCACTAAGCCGCTGGCTGGGATAAAAGCCAGAGAGAAGAAACATTTATTATAGAAGCTATAGATGATGAGAATGGAGCTACACTAACAGGAACAGCATCGGGGAAAGACACATAACACTGTGATTATTTGTCCTCTCTGTAACACATGAGCAAATCTGCCACTGGAACCATGACCCTCTTCCACTTATTTGCAATAAAGAGACTATTTACTTTCAACAATAAGGTACATGATCTAATGTAATTGAAAATACTATTCAGCACTGACCTCTTTACACAGAGCTTGGACATTCTAATGCTTGCTTTGTCCCTTTAACTAATGCAAAGCCGGAGCTAATTCACTTCTCATATAGGCTAGAGAAAATACGTTTACACTTGACGTTTTCTAAAGACTGTAATGTACTGGAATTGAAGTGCCCAAAAGATACAGTTTCTGTTTTGACCTGGTTCTAAAAGTGGTGTAGAAATGACCTCAGCTGCAGTAGGAGCTTACCAGAGTCAGTCCTCATGATTGCCACTTTCTCATATACTGCCTTCAGGGTCACAATGATGATAAAACTGATGAGAGAAGCAGTGATGGGCGTGGCCCATCTGCACACTCAGGTACTTCTGGATTGGGTCTCTTCCATGCAGGTTCTTGGGAAGTTTTGCAGAAAATACAATGAACACTGAGAGTCCGTAGACAATGATCCCAATAACTGAAGCAATGGTGAACAGGACCTGACAACCCAAAAACCCAGCAGCATGAGACTCACTAATGATCATATTTTTACACAGAAAACTTGCCCCAACCCACGCTTAAACAGACAACATGCATGTGCTCTAAACCTCAAATAAACGTGAGAAGTGATGTAAATCACACATAAATGCCACAAGAGATGTGAATATCAGGTACGTTAATCTTTAGGGTAGGAGGAATGAAGGATGTCAAAAAGAATGAGTGCATCCACTAATGTAACATGCTGACAGCAGGAGCAGCTGTGTGCAGAGCATAGGGAATATATGGGAACTCCACTTTCTGTGAATTTTTCTGTAAACCTAAAACTGCACTAAAGAAGGAAGCCTGTTAAGTATATCTTTAAATGGGTGAAAATGGAGTAACTGGTGACATGTTCTTTTGGAGACAAGTCTGTGATAGCAGAACCAATGAAAATATCCCTTCTACATCTAAAGAATTACATAGGTTATGATCTAGTTGTAACCCGTGAAGGGGATATGCTTCCTTTAAAGGGAGAACCTATCACTGATTCAGGGGCCAGCAGGTGCTAGCTGTCGTCTTCATTCTGAATAGGACCAGTGAAGCTGTGGACATGTCCTGAGGGAAACACTGGAAGTGACAGCAGATCTCTGTTGATGAAAGCTTCACATGCTTTTCATACTCCTTGAGATTTTAAAATGGCAGGTATTCATACTCCCTGCATTTGCACAAGATTCATGTCCCTGATCCATTGTAGTTCTGACTGTGTGGACCCAAGGGCAACGGGGGTGTGAAGCATAATTTGCACGTGGCTGATAGGGTTTCAGTTCCTCACTAGGCAGGTTTTTTTCTGGCCACTGAAGACTGCACATTAAAGATCCCATTTTTAAACTGTTTTCCTTCCATCTATCTTCTTGGTCATAGTCCAGAAGCATGTCTCAGTGTCCCTGGCTGCTCCTGATGGCTTCCCCAGAGAGAAAGCTCCAAAGAATGTGAATTTCAAGACTAAGTAAACCACATCATGTTATTTACAGTAATAGCGGGAGGCTGGCTTGCACCTGCAGGAGAGAGCAGAGGGAGTGTTTACAAGCCCCTCCTGGAGCCACACTCCTGCATCTGGATCCCAGCTCTGATGCTAGCTGTGGGGCCTTGTGCAAATTTCTTAACCTCTAGGGGCTTCAATCTCCTCACCCATATAATGGGGGGATAATAATAGCAATTTATAGGATTATTGTGATGAGTCAATGATTTACTAATTGTGAAAACAATTAGAACATTAATCACAGGCATGTGAAAAACTCTACCTAATTATTAGCTATGAATATGGTGACCAAAGTCTTAAAAAGGTGTTTTTTTTCTTAGTTTTTAAGCCATCAGTTTTTAGAGAAAGCATTTTATTTCCTCCTCTACTCTCTTTCATTATCCTTTTCTTCACAGTTAAGGCTTCATGCTTGTGAAAGGAATAAGATATTGGTGTGTGTGTGATTAAATGTGAAAATTAGTTAAGGCTAAAAAAAATGTATTATAGAAGGTATATTAAGCCTTCCTCTCTTGTACAGCACATATAGGCCATTTAAATAGTATGCATTTTTAAAAAGTCTGCATAATAAATTTTTAATTATGTATTAAGTAATCAAAATAGTTAAATTCTTTAAATGCTTACTATTGCTTCAGCACAGATCTATTTTTCTAAATCCTCACAATCACCCTGTGGGAAAGGTAATATTATATCTCTTTTACAGATGAGGAAATAGATCCACGTGGAGATGATGCAATTTGCCCCAAATGAAACAACTATTAAGTGAAAGAACTGAAATACTCAAAGAGCCCAAAGACACACTAACCGTATAGCACTGCCTCCTACATGGACTGTGAAATCAATTCTAATTCATTTCAGAACTTATACAAACTTGACACATTTCCATTTTTCTTCCAAGAACTTAATGGGTTCAATATTTCTTAAGAAACAGGAAAGCTTTCCATTCTCCTTCCTCAAGTTTCTTCTTACTTATCATCTTTTCTGATCATAACTTTAATATTTGCTCATTAATGAAAATTTGAAAGTACTCAGTAGTGGACAGAACTGCTGTCCTGGAGCTGTCCCCAGTCTTAGAAGAGGACCCAGATTTTGCTTTAGGATAAATAACTTCCCTCTATCTTTAGTCCTGTGATTTAAGCTTGATTGACACACTCTTTCTGAAGCACCAGAGGTAGATCTCAGTTGGTTTAAGACAAATAATACCCCTCATTCTATTGGTCTCACACATGATTTGAGAATTGGCAAATAACACAGTAAAAGTCACTGTTATGTGAGGCGATACGTGCTGGTGCCCATGTGAATGATGAGCTTCCTCTATCAAGAGAGGAAGCTGCCAAAAGAGACCTCTCTTGGCTTGGATGGATGTGTGATCTGTGATGCTGAGTGCCTAGAAGCAGCATGCTGAGGCATCCTTGGACACAGGATGAAGACAGGACAAAAGCAGCCCTTGACATCATCTGGGCTACAGTATCTCTCCTTGACTGAGGCCAGACCTCAGACCTGAGGTTTTCATTTACAGGAACCAATAAATCCCATGCATCCCCATTTTTTGGTTGTTGTTTAAACACATTGGAGATTGATTTTGTCACCTACAATCAAAAGACTCCAACTCTGAAAATGAATAAAGAATAAAATAAGAAAAATGCTTCTACCTATAGACATAATTCCTTCAGAACTGTGCATTGTTTGTATATTAAAAATCATTTTATATATTAATTTTAATCTCAAGCCTATCATAAGCATAACATTTGACATGTCATAAAATATATTCATGGACACACTTTTTCATGACTGCAAAATATTCTACTATGTGAAGTGTTGGAAGAATATTTTGGCTGAGATTTTATATATATATATACATATAAAAGTATGTCTGTGACTTTCATCCATACTGACTTTTCCCTGCCATTTTGAAATACTTCCTTATTAAAAGTTTTTCAAAGCTGAATTAGTGGATTAAAGCATATGAATATTTTTGACTCTTGATATGAACTGCCAGACTGCTCTCTAAGTAGGCTGGAGGAGTACACCGGAAACTAACACAACATTGTAAATCAACCATACTTCACAAAAACTATCCAGTAGCCTAGGCATGGGATTGGTGATCACTGGCTCTTCATCCTCATAAACCGAGCTGTGTCACTTGAGAGGTGGAAAACTATTTCATTCTGATGTGCACTGACTGAATTTCTATTGGAGTGTGACATCTATTTTTTCCTTTGTGAATATGTGTTCATGTTCTCTGCCTTCTACGCTCCTGAGATTTTTTGGTGTTACGTTTGAAGTGATCTGAACTCTCTGTGTATTGAAGGAATTAGCCCCTTGTCGGATTTGTAAACAAATAACATCCTCTGGTGTTTTGTTTAAAATTAGGATGCTTCTGATGCATGGAAATCTTTATATATTTTCCTCTGAAACTTACTGCTCATCTAGAGGTTGTATATTCATCCATATTTATTTCTAGTTTTTTTCTAATTGTGTTACTTTTTTAAATATTTCTGGAATTTCTCACAATATATGGTTCACTGTTTTATTTCAATCTTTTCTTTTCCCCTCAAGTAGCTATCATATGTTCCATTTATTGAATAACCTTTATTTATCTCCCTGATTTGTAATGCCTTCCATCTCATATATTAAATTATTATTGATATCAGAAACCATATCTGGACTTCCTGTCCTATTTTCTAATCTGGCTATTCTTGAGCTAGTAAAACTCTCATTGTCTTATTAATTATTATATTAGTAATATGATTTTATTCACAATAAACCACAAATCAATTTTATAACTTCTGATATTTTGGAGATATGATCTTTTAATCTAGAATCATGTGATTAAAGCTTCTTTTATGTCTTTCAGTAGTTTTTATTTATTTAATTTTTTTTGACAGTTCCTACTATCCTTTTGTTAGGCTATTCTTAGACATTTTACCTTGGTTGTTACTCTTGGAAAATTTTAGAATTCTTAATGCCTCCATCTGGTCTCTTAATCAGAACCTGGAGAATCCTAAAGCACTGATCTGATTTGAACAAATGAGTTGAAAAGAACTGGGGGAAGCACTGTGAGCAGAAGAGACTCTGGAACCTCCAGATTGGAGCCCTGCATTGGCTGAGGTGTTCTCTGGAAACAGTTTTCTCTATGAGACTACATATTCCCCATCTTGACTTTCAGTTTCCTCAGCATTTCACATTAGATTTTAAGAAGTCTGTGGCAGATTCTTACCCAGAAAAAGAGCACTTGCACAAAGGGTTATATGTATACACTTTCCCCAGGTGGTAAAAGGAACACGCTCTTCTTCCTAATTAAAAAAAATGTTTAGTCAATCAAGGGATTACACCAATGAAATGATTTTTCTCCTAACTGGTCACTAAATCCTAAGCATAATTTAAAAAAAAAATAATTTTCAGACATAGCCTCCTTATTTTTTAACTGCATGGGTTTTTTCTTTTTTTTTTCCTTTTCTTTTCTGTTAATGATGTCAAACACACAACAAAATACGTACAGTGTTCATTTTAATATTATTTTTTGAAAATGCACATGTGAACAGCAAACTGTTTCCCTGCCATGGTCTGAGCTTAGGGGTCTGGGTACCTGACGAGGCCAAGCTGTAAAGCTCTATTCCTGAGCTTGCCTTAGGTTTCAGAAGTGACTGAAGTGACAGCTTAGAGTCCATGCAGGACAGAAAGTTTCACAGGTGTCTACAGCTAACTGGTCTCCACTGTGTGTTTCTTGGTTGGGCTTTGTGTGTTAATTAGCTACAACTATGAAGTTTGAGAGTTTCCATTTTAGAGTTTATATTTAGATGTTTTTTAGAGATGATATCATTAAGACTCAAGGTTTACCTGGATTATAAAAGCAGCAGGAGTATAATAATACGTGTAACTAAGTACATGGCCCCTCCTCTGTGCCAGGAAGTCTTCCAAGTAGATTCTGTAGATTAATTCGACCCATCCTTATCACAGTCATGAGGAAATCTCCTATTCTTAGTTTATAGGAAACTATGGCACAGAGAAGTTAAGTTGTCCAAGATCACTCAGGAAGCAAGCTGCTGTGCTCAAATATGAATTTAGGCAACTTCATTCCCAAGGTCTCACTACCACAATGCTGGCCTCTCTAAAAAATGGAGCATGCATTTGCAATTAAAATAAAACACTTCAATTAAAAAACTAAAAAAAATTAAAATTTTTTTTAAATAAGGAAGAATGATAAAGTGAAATGAATCTTCATCTTCAATTTTTCAACAAGCATGTTCCAATGAAAATTTAAACTTATTAGTTGGCAATTTTAAATTTAAAATTGGCAGTTTAAATGACCAAAAAACTTTTCTTCAGTATTTTTTGTATTCTGCCAATATGATACGTTTTTGTTTTTCAGGACTCAAAAACATTAAGAACATCTAATTTTGTCTAAGTTTCAGCTTTCATCTCTGAATTTACAGTCTTTCACAAACATATGCTTTGACCGCCATCTTCAGTTGTAAACAATGGGAACTATTTATAATGGGGATTATTAGAAGCTTATTACATTTTAAAAGGCAAATGTCACTTTCTATTGGTAGCTGAACCTCATTTTTTTCCATTTATAAAAAGAGGAGTTTGACCTGCTCCCTCCAGACCTTTTCAGTGCCAACGTTCTGTAGATCTGTGGTTCAATTTATAAAATCTATAGTTGGAGACATTTTCAGATGCTCCTAGTAAAAGCATTTTATTTCCAAGAGTTATTCATGCTCACAACCTGCTGTCCTGCTGCTGCTGACTGCAAGTACCATCAGCTCTAAATTATCTCAGCTGATGGAAAGAAGCAATAATACAGATGACTCAAAAAGTCATCATTTCATAGCTCTGGAAGGTTGATACAAAGATATATAGTTTTATTTTTTTTAATTTTGCAGCAGGAGTGGCAGCAATATATTTACATTTCCAATTATATAAAATGCCTACCTCAGTGCACAAACACTGATGGCACGTCAACAAAGGTTTCCCTGCTTCTTCTACCCTTTCTCTGACTTTAGGATGAGAGGCACGCTGCTTTGTGCACATCCCAAAAGGAAGGGGGAGCAGTGACCAGGACTTAGTTCAAGCAAAAGGGCACCTAGTCTATGATGAAAAGGAGGCCGCAATAATGAAGGCACATGTGAAAAAATGGGAGTCAACTATAAAAGCCAATATGTCTTTCTTTCTACATCTATGTCATAGCGGCTAATTTATATTTTGCATTTTTTTTATTGGTGTTATGAAAGGATACAATTCAATGCCTCTTTTCTTATACAATTACTATCCTTTTCCTTTTCCCCCTTTTTAGTGTTATTATGAAGGAAGGACCACACTTCTCTTCTGTGTCCACCATTCCAGGCAGTGCTCCTTCACCTTGGCTGCACATTAGAATAACCAGAGGAGCTTTAAAAACTTCCCTATGCCAGAATGCACCCCAGGCCACTAAGTACCATCGGAGTTTGCAGTGATGGAATCCAAGCACCAACATTTTTTAAGGTCCCCTGGTGATTCCAACATGCAGCCAAGGCGGACAACTCCAAAAGTAAACAGACTAAAGTGCATCTAATCAGCGCCTGCTTTTCCTGGGTAATCTCATCTATCTCCACGTGGGGACACCACACCTCCTATTCTGACCAGACTTGTTCTTCCTGCTCAACCCTGTCCAATTTGTACTCAAGTTCTGCCTGGCACCACTTCCAGAACTCCAGAAGTATGGTGACTAACACAGAGAGAGAACAGCAGAATGTGGATCTTCAGTGAAGATTGATGCTTCAGAATTCTGTACTTAATATTTATTACACTTAACACTTTGTTAAATGATTAATAAAATCACATTTTATTTATAGGCGATACTAAAGAGAAACATGAGTTAATGCCTTTCTTTTAAGAAAAAGGAAAATGTAGATAATTTATTGAACTTGTGAAAACAGAATATCTAGCTCTCTAGCTCAGGGGAAAGATATTAATGTGATGGTCAGAGGCAGGTGACTGTGTCTGATGCTAAATTACCTGCTACAAGCACATTATGCCCACTAAATACACAAATATTTGGGGGAAGGGGGGGTATAGCTCAGTGGTAGAGCACGTGCATAGCATGTACAAGGTCCTGGGTTCAAACCCCAGTACCTCCATTACAAAAGAAAGTTAAAAAAGCACAAGTAACTGTCATAATTTAAAAGCAGTGCATGGTCCACCCTCCAAGTCTTCTCCTCACATCACTCTGTCTCTTCTGTCCGAAGGACCTGAGGGTAGGGAAGGGGATGAGAATGCTTTAGTAGCCCCTGCATTTGTATTCCACAACCCCAGTCACACAAAATTTAAATAATATTCTTAAATATGGAAAACTGCCATTTTCCTCAATCTTCGGTAAAGTAATTTTTAGAAATCGTCATTCTGTTTTAAGACTCAACACTTCAAATAGTAGACAAAAACAACATGAAATTTTAATTGAAAATGTGGCTTCAGGGTAAATCACCTAAGCCCTTCTTCCAACCAGACTGTTACCCCTAGGCCCCAACTACAGAAAAATTTCAGAATAACCACTGTTCCCTCCACCATTATACCTGAGTCTCTACCATGCCCTGAGAATAAAGAGAAAAGAGACACAGTCCCTGCTTCGGGGAGCTCCTAGATGCACAGAAGTCATCATGAAATGAAGGCTGAGGAGGTGTGTTAAGAGGTCTTGGATAACAGTCAGAAGAGGGTGCTCGGGGCAGAGAGCCAGAACTGTAGCCAAGGCTTTCCCAGAGGAGGGAACCACTGTGGTGAGTTCTGAGATGCCCTAGAAGTGATCAGGTGAAGGTATAATGTTAAGGCAATTTCTCCCTATGGAGCTGCACATGCAAAGGTGGGAGGCCAAAGATAGCCAGGTCCCTTCCAGGAACTCCAAATATTCTAGAAGTGAGCACAGGGTGTGGGAAGCAGGTGAGGCAACCAGGTGGAGAGATCACAGGTGCACATCACAAAGGACTCTGTGTGCCTCCAAAGTAGAGGAGAGATTCAAAGTGATCAGAAAGATACAAGATAGAGGCCGGGAGACCTCTTGGCAGGTTCATGTGAAGGCCTGCTGAGGCCCTGCCAGGAGGAGAGAGAAGAAAACATTTAAGCAGGTGGACGGATTGGCCACAGGTGTGATGGAAGGGAAGGAAGAGGTCAAAGATGCCGGGCAGCTTTCTAGCTTTGGCAGTGTCTTAAATTATAGTGCCGTTCCCTGAAATAAGAAGGGCAGGAAGAGGGGCAAGCCATGAGAGGAGACAACTGATTGAGTTCTGGGTGGGTGCCTGTGGGCTCCAGGAGAGATGTCCAGTAGGCAAATCAAAGTCTAGAAATCAGGAGAAAGTTCTAGGCTGAGCCAAGTAGTTTTCCTGTTTCAAGAGGATAATGGGTGTGAGTGGACAAGCTCAAGAGAAGAGGTGTGGAGGGGTAGCTCTCACCCTCATGCACATGGGAAGCATCTGGGAGCCTTTAAAATATAGTGTGCCCCAGTCTGGAGTGGGGACTTTGTACTGTTTATTGTTTTTTAAATACGTGTTTCCTTTTTTGGGAGGTAGTTAGATTTATTTATTTTAATGGAGGTACTGGGAATTGAACCGAGGACCTCTTGCATGCTAAGCACGGGCTCTACCACTGAGCTGTACCCTCCCCACCTTTTTTTGTTTTTAGACATTAGCTCTACTGAGCAGTCAGGGTTGAGACTCAACCTGTAGAGAGCAGAGAACCTTGGGGTAGAGATCAAGGAGAAGCTGCCCAGATCCCTGCAGACCCCACCAGGGGCAGCCAGAGACACAGGGACCCTCGGACGGGCTGTGAGGAACATGAACTCAACACTTCCCAATGGCGAAGACGACAAAAATGTTTCAAGCACCCACTTCCCAGCAGTGTTTGTTCCGACTTTACTAGATTTCCAGTAATACTGAGTGAGAATATAAATAATATGGACACAGGGATCAAATTCAAATGCCGGCTCTGACCATTCTTAACTGTGTGATTACTGATTAAAAAGCTACCCATCTGCCACGTGTAAAATGGGGGACCTAGAACCGTGCTTGTGGGCTGCTGTGAGAGTAATGAAATGACATCTATAAATGCCCTCCTGACTCTCAGAGGTAATTGCTACTATTGTCCCCATTTGGGACACCAAGAAACAGAGGCACAGAAAGCTTCAAACACTTGCCCAAGATGAGGTTTGGGGTCAGGAATCAAGCCAATGACTTCTTGGATCCAGAGCACAGGATCTTCTTACGAACAACACTTCACTGCCCAGGCTCCCTGCTCCAAAACCCGCCTCCCTTTGGCTCAGTTCCATGGCACCTGCGCTGCACAGATGTCGTCACTGCCTCTCTGCCTGCCTGGTGTCTGATCCTGGCACTCCTCCCTCCATCCCACACAGCACTTCCTTGGGCACACCAATCCTCACAAGGCCATTGCTGTGGCTACTCGGATGTTTACATGGAAACGCAGGTGGCAGCCCAGCTTTTTGCTATAGATGCTGCTGTCAGTGGAGGCAAAGAGCTCACAGTTTGTGGGGGAGGCCAATTCTGGTCTCCACTTTGGCTGGAGAGCTGGATGGAATCTAGTTTCCCTCTGCAACTTAGACATCCAGCATGAGAGATATGTAAGGCCATCTGGCCTCTCAACATAGAAATGATGCTCCCACAGTTGTACTTAACATTGTAATCTCCTGGCTCCACCAGAGAGCAGAGGCCATGGCCTGTTGTCCACCAAGTTTTGTTTCCTTGCATGACAGCTACAATGGGGTGAGTTAACACTGGACCAGAAAATCTACAAATCCCTCGTGTACTATTTCTTGACACCTGCAGGTCACCCAAATATCCCAGATCATCCAAGTAAACAACTAGTAAGGGGAACTGAGCTGGCTCATCTCTCAGACCCCTGATGGCAGGACTGATTTGGCCTATCCTGCTGTTGGGATGATCTGTTCTCCTTCTATGTGCTCTATCCCGATTGAAAGAGACTGTTCTTTGTTTATGGGCTAGGGAGTATTTGTGGCTTTCTGGCCAGAACCTTCAAAAGTAGAGCTCTTTGTTTGAATGGAAGCATGGCACCCACATCTCATGAGATCAGCTACCCAACAGCCTCATCTAGCCAAGACTGTGGCCAAAACCAGGGGTCTATGCTGTTGAGTGTTCGGTCTGGAGAACAATGCCTCCACCACTGAGAAGCTGCCCCGCCACTTGTGCCCTTGTCCCCATCCAGGGGGAGGTGACACATCCATGGGATGAAAGCCTTGAGGGCACTAGGTGACTGTGGACCAAGCTGTGACTGGCTGGTCCTTCTCCCAATGTGACCCATGTTAGCCTCACATGCAGAAAATCCCCAAAGAGACCCCTGCTTGAGTGAATGGGTCACGTATCAGCCAACTGTCCTCGGGCCACCTAAGAAGCAACACAGTATACACAGTGAGCCACCAACTCACTGAATTCCCCAAGGCTCACAGCTCCCTAATTTGACACCAGGTACCCCCAGCAAAAAGAAGACCCTTACTTTAAAATTGAGTTGAGAATTCTACTGCCAATGCTGCCTTCACCTTCCACTTATGAAATTCTTTCCACTCTGTCCCCTGCTCTGCAATTGTGCAATCAGTCCAGAGCTCCTTCATGAGACAGGAGGGAAGGGGGCTGGGCAGAGCCATTAAAAGAATGGCACAGCCATTAGCACCAAGACGGTGGAAAAGTCAACTCCCAGTAGATTTTGAGCTTCAACACACACTCACCGAAATACAGCAGGATGCTAAATGGCACTCCCACAGGTGCCAGGACAGGTTCGAGGCTGACCATAAAAGGTCAAAGGGTCAGTGGTGGCCCAATTTCTGGGAATCCCAACACCTTCCCCAAATCGGTTGGAATATTCCTCCCACTTATTAGCATATGAAGATACTGAGTGCATAATAACTAACCCCACACCTCGTGGCTGCTCTCTCTGCTGAGGGAGACAGCCCACACTCTGTCTGTGGAGTGTGTATCTACTTTTACTTTAAACTGGAGCACCCAACTCCCACGCCTCATGGCCTTTCTCTTGCCTTCTGAAACAGCCCAGTCTGTTTATGGAGTATATATCTCTCTGAATAAATCTACTTTTACTGAAGTGTGTCTCTCTCTTGAATTCATTCCTGTGCAAACCAAGGACCCACACTTGGCAAGGTGCATCCCAGGGATCCAAATAAGACCTGGGATACGGCCATTCTCTCCCCCCCCATTTTCCTGTATCATACATTCCTTCCCAAAGGATCTCACATTGTGCACTCCAAAATAGACAGCACTCATGTGTCCTGACCTGGATCTGCTTCTGCATGTATCATTCTCATGTCCACTAGAATGTCACCTTCATGAGGACAGGGATTTGGTTCTGTTCACAATGGAAGCACAAGCACATCACAGGTGCTGGAGAAGTATTAACTGATTGAATGAGCTGTGGGAAGTCCTGGGAATTCCACCTGCAACTCCTAGCCTCTTGGGCCCCAGCTGACTCCAGTTGCTCCCGGCTACTCATGGCTGACCTCTTGCCACCACTCTCAACTCTGCCACCACCTGAGCCGGGATGAGCTTAGATGAGCACACACCCCAGAGAGCATGGCGGCTGGTTCATGAGGTTGCAACACACTCACCCCTTGACTGCTAGGGGTTACTTAAGATGCACAAACTGAAGGAAGCACCATGTGCACCGCCCTACCCACAAATCACTTGAAGCACCAGGACTGCACACAGGGGAAACGCTGGCCCTTTCCAAACTAAGGAGAGGGGCTATGGGTGAGAAGAGGGTCTCTGTCAACTAACAGTCTCTTTACAAGCCCAGTCTTAGAAAAGTTCTTTAAAGACACTTTTGGTATCTTCCTTGTGTTTCTGTAATCCCTCTAGATTTTGTCATTTTCATCTACACATCAGAAATACAGATGCTCTTGAAATCTCTATTGATTTTCAATGAAGAAAATCCTCAATTTCCTTCTCTGCTAAGAAAATTACTGCACTTTATATTAAAAAAAAAGCAGCTTCCTTTCATGAGTTTCTATCTTCAAACACCTAATTTCACAAGAATCAGTGAAGCAGGACATGAAAATCATGCTGTGCTTTACCACCTACTGGTGGGCAGGAATGAAATGAATGAGTACTGATCTCATGAGATGGGAAGGCTGGGGCTGTCTTATTCCTGCTACAGATGGAAGGGTCCATATCTGTAAGGGTGAGGAAGGACCAAGGATGAGAAACCAAAATTTTCTAACCCATTTCCCTTTTTCAGAGTCCCAGACAAAACAGGGTGATTGTATCAACAAAAACAAGAACATCTGCACCCTTCTAAAAGCATGCTACGAATTTTCTACTACACACGGCACTCTGTCACTGACCTAAAGGCTGATGACAGCCAAGAAATTTGCAGGGATCTTATTCTGTGCTCATCCCTTTTTGTCTTTGGAACCTCAGGAAATTTGCCTTCTCTCCATGAATGTCATTTTCCTCATCCTTCAAATGGGAGTGTAACAGTCATTCATTTGCTCAGTGTCTATTCGACAACAGGGGACGGCTTATGAAAACAACAACAAAAAAAAGCAAAACAGGTATTCTGATCTGTGCTGTCTTCCTCCTCCTCCCTGAACATGAACTTATAGGGTAAAATGGTATCTTTCACTAAATCCCGAACTTAAGGAGAACTTCTGATAAGGAAGTCACAGGACTGCCGTGTAACCGAGAAATGACCTGGTGCAAAAGAATGAGTTGCCAGCAAATCCTCAAAACCCGTAAGGGTGCAAACCCTGGGAGTTACAGACATGGGTGGGAGTTCCTTAGTTCCCCATTTCACAAAGCCGAGAACTTTGCAAGGTCCATGAAAGACAAAGTTAGCCCAGTACAACCACACCATGTTTTGGAGTACACCAGGGCCACATCACTGCTGACCTGCACTTCTTTGTGTCCCAGAGCAAGAGCCCTGGGCGGGGGTGACTGTGTTTGAGGATGGACAAGAAATTCCTCTTCTGTCTCTTTTGCTCTCTCTCTTCCTGCAATAAAACAACTGGTAGGACTCTGGTGGGGAGCACTGCACCCACATTCTCTGGCAAATCACACACCAGGCAGCTCTAGCTGATCTGAGAGAGGACTCTTCAATGAACATATATACACCAAAGTCAGGCAGAAGGCTGCCTGTGACCTTGGGAATCCAAACCAGCTTGCCCTGTTAATCAGGATGTTAGACATCTAAAGAAAGTGTGCACCAGATGAAGACGATGCCTTAGACAGCGTTGGTGGTTATGGCCCGCAGTATCTAAGGACAAGTATTGCTCTGGCAGATGGGAGCATTTTGGTTTCTTAAAGAGTTTGATACTGAAGGGCTGTGATATTTAATTGGGCCTTGAAACTCCAGACCTCTTTACTCACAAAGGCAGACAAGTTAGGTAAGCCAGCTCAGTCTTTATTCCAACTTCCTAACCAAAAGGCTATGAGGTTGAAAATATATTTCTCAGACTCTTCTGCAGCAAGGGTTCCAGATGTGGCTTTAAAAATGCCCATCAGAGATTGAGATTTGAAAATATCAACTACTATATATAAAAATAGCTAAAAAAACTAAATTTCTTCTGTATAGCACAAGGAACTATATTTAATATCTTGTAATAACTTTAATGAAAAAGAATATGAAAAGGAATTCATACATATATATGTGTATATGAATGACTGGAACATTGTGCTGTATATTAGAAATTGACACATTGTAACTGACCATACTTCAATTAAAAAAAAAATATATATATATATAATGCCCATCAGCAGCATCTGAGTGTCACTAAAAGCAGAAACCCAGATGAATAGAGGCAGAGGTGGTTGGAGGAGCTACATTATTTTGCTGCGGTGGATGCAGCCGGCATGGCAGAGATATAGAAGTAATGGTCACAACAGCCACTCACTGATCTGCAAGTGAGTTAGGGTAACAGCTTCCTGAAATCCTCCCCACCCCTCCTGATGAGCCAGGTGTTTGGCGTTTCTCTGGAAGTCACTAGGCGCAGCCTGGAACTCAAAGGTAAAAATTAAAAACTGCAGTCAGGCTTCAAATGGCCTGGCAGGACACATTGGACAAAAGTAGTTCAGAAAGAACAAGGAATGGGGAGGGGATAGAACGTGTGCTGAGGACCCTGACTTCAGTGGTGGATTGTCTGTGTTGAGGAATCTGAGTCAGTATGAGTAGATGGATTGGTGTGGACTAAAATGGTGGCCATTCTTCAGATAAGTGTGTGATTTGGATGATATTTATTAGAGGAGGGTTTTTTTTCCCCCTTCAACATTGATCATTTCTAGGGAGCAGAAAAATACTCTGCCACACAACATCTAATTGCAAAAGAGATGCTACGGGATGATAGTGATATGAAAAATTTCAGTTCTGCAGTTCCAAGGTTTCTTTAATGAGGTTCACAGCAGTAGGTACTTAAAATAAAATAAGGTACTTAAATAAAGACATCATCATATGTACATATCCTTAAAGATACACATATGGTGCTATAAGTGGGCCTGAAATGTGTTCTGCATTCTAAAATCCAATGAAATAAAATCAGTAGCTCAATATGCCTGTCGGCTCTATAAACATGATGTAGCTAGTGATCACAGAAAGCAAGATCAGCTAGCAAATTTGAGATTTGTCTTTTCTAGGGTCAAAGATAATATTTTTTGCTTTACTTAAAAAGCATTTTTTTAATTAGGGCTCTCAGCATCCATTGGTGTACGGGGTTTAGTAGATGTGTTCAGATGTTCTAGACAGTGAATCAGAGCAAAGACAGGTTTAGACAGTAGTTAAATGTCTCACCCGTGTGATCAGCATCCACATATTGCTATACTGAAAATCCTTAAAAGTGAGAAATTCATTAAAGCAACGAAAAGAGACGGAAAAAAATAGCCACAGACTAGTGGAAGTTTTTTATCATGTAAAAATGACAAAGGGCTATTCATGAGCATATTTTAAAAACTCTACACTTTAATAAGCAAAACAATAAACTGACAACAGATTGCACACTGCTCCCTGTAGGAAAAGCCATAAAGATGGACTCTTATGTGAATGGGGCTGGAGCTATAGAATTAGTTAGTCTTGCAAGTAATTAAGTTAAAAACAAATGCACATGGGATACACTTCTAGAATATCTGAGTAAAAATCTTGGAAAACTTACTCCTCTATGAAGCAATGACAATGGCAAAATTTGTCAAAATTAACCTCTGCAGAACTCTGGAAATTAAACAGAGGCTTCCAGCAGTCCAGGGAGTGTTTATTTGAGGGGAAAAAACCAGCTAAATCTCCATAAAGATAGTGAGTTTTGTGGCATTGTAATTTGATCTACCCCCATCCCCGTATCCTCACCTAAATGGTGGCCTTTAAAAGCAACAGTCTCTCAATCAAGGTAGGGGCAGAAGTGATTTGAAGTTACCCAAAAAATCCGTCCTCAGAGAGCTGTCACTATTTGACCTATCTCAAACTCATGCTGTGCAAACAGCCTGTCCCCAGAGTGTGTGTGGAAAACAATCAGCAGTGAGTATTTAACATTACAACTGCCTGAGGCAGTGGTACCAGTAGAGGCTAACTATATGTTGACTAGGAAACTTAGAAGGCAAAATTGAGTAATGAGACATTCTGGGGGTGGAGGTACTGTTAAAAATCTCTAAAAAAATTCTGAGAATTGTAGAAGGCCATACACATGTGTGGCACATGGCAAGGAAAGATCTGAGAAAATCTTAAACCTTCAATTCTGGCTGAAATTGAGGTTCTGCATAAGCAAGAACTAAAGGCTTTGGAAGAGCTGCAGACTGCCTGCTGGTGCTGAGGGCATCCCTCAGCACGCAGACACAAAGCCACCTGGCAACAGCTCAAACTATTGGCTCCAGGCATTGAAAGAAATCACTGTCCAATCATTATTACAGTGATGACAACTAGGCTTTCTGCACACACACTGATCTCATGGCCATGCATGATAAAGAATACAGATTTTACAGAATTTGTTCAGAAAAGTAACTAAATAAATAGCTGCAGCAGCAATGACAATGGAAGCAACGATAAACCCTGGAGATGAGGAAAATCTGGCTTTCAGATCTGCCACATTGTAATATTTTAAATGTCCAGTTTTCAACAGAAAATTGCAAGATGTACAAAGAAACAGAAAAATTTGGCCATAACACAGGGGAAAAAGTAGTCAATAGAAACTCCCTGAGGAAACCCAGACACTGGACTTACTAGACAAAGACATAAATAAGCAATTACACATATATTCAAAGAGCCAAAAGAAACCATGCCTAAAGAATTAAATTATGTGAACATCTCATTGTACAGAGAATATCAATAGGTAAAATTTATATTAAAAACCAACTAGAAATTCTAGAGATACAAATATAATGACTAAAATGAAAAATTCAATAAGAGATTTCTTTGTAGATATGAACTTGTTGAAGAAAAAGTCAGTTAACTTAAAACTACTGAGATTATCCAGTCTGTGGAGCAGAAAGAAAAAGGAATGAAAAAAAAAAAAGAACACTGTGTCAGAGATAGGTGGGACACCATCAACAATACCAATAAACACATAATGGGAGCGCCAGAAGGAAGGAGAGATAAAAAGTGTTGGAAAAATTATATAAAGTATAATGGCTGTAAACTTCCCAAATTTGATGAAAACATTAATTTGTACATCCCAGCAGCTCAACAACCTCCACGTGGTATAAACATAGAGACATCAAAAATAGGCACATCATACTCAGTGTGTCAAAAGACAAGAACAAAGAACCTTGACAGCAGAAAGAGAAAAGTGGCTCAACATATACAAAGGCTCCTCAGTAAGACAGTTGATTTCTCATCAAAAACCATGGAGACCAGAAGGCAGTGGGATGGTATTGTCAAAGTGATAAAAGGAAAAGACTGTCACCATGTATTTTATAGCCAGCAAAGTGATTCTTCAAAAAAATTAAAGGAGAAATTAAGACCCTCCTACAAAAACAAAATATGAAAGAATTCATTGCTAGCAGACCTGCCCTACAAGAAATACTAAGGATAGTCCAGCAGGTGTAAATGAAAGGACACTCACCTGAAAAATAAAGAGCACTAGTAGAGGTAACTACATGAGTAAAAAAAAAAAAAAACACAGTACAAATATAGTATTACATGTAAGTGTTTTCTTCTATTTGATGTAAAAGACAACTGCATAAAACAATACTTATGAAACTCTATAAATGTGCATATAAATGCATAAAGGTGTAATTTGTATGACAGTGACAGCATGAGGAGGGGGAGGGAAAAGATTGATACCAAAGCCAAGTTTTTGTGTACTATTGAAATTAAGTTGGCATTCATGTGAACTAGATTGCTTTAAAACAAGATGTTAATTATAATCTCCAGGGCAATGGAGGAGAAGGAGGAGGAGTAGGAGTAGGAGGAGGAGTAGGAGGAGGAGAAGGAGAAGAAAAAGATAAAACAACAAATTAAAATGGCACACTGGAAAATGCCTCCTTTTACCAAAAAGTGTAGTAATAGAGGAATGGGGAAAAAAAAGACATATAGAAAGCAGATAGCAGAGGTAACTTCAACCTGATAAGAAATTACATTAATGTAAATGAATTAAACATTCTAATCAAAATACTAAAGGCAGAAATAAATGGAATAGAGAATTGATGAACAACAGAGAATAACCAACAAGAAGAAAGTTGGTTCTTTGAAAAGATCAACAAAATTGTCAAAGTTTAACTAGTACTGAAGAAAAAAAGAGAGAAGATTCAAATTACTAAAAAGAAATGAAAGAAGGATGTCACTACTGCCCTTACAAAAATAACAAGGAATATAAGGGAATAACATGAATAATTATACAGCCAATAAATGAGATATTCTAGATGAAATGGATAAATTCCTAGAAGGACATAAATGACTGAAGCTAATTCAAGGAGAAATAGAAAACTCAAATAATCCTACAATAAGTAGTGACTGAAATAGTAATCCAAAATATTCCCACGAGGAAATGCTAGGCCCCTATGGCTTTGCTGGTGAATTCCATCAACTACTTAAAGAAAAAACAAAGAAACAAACAAACAAAAAAAAGAAAAATAAACAATGCTTCACAAACTCGTCTAAAAAAAAGAGGTGTGCACACTTCCCAATTCATTCAAGGAGACTAGTATCACACTGATACCAAAACCAGACAAAGGCATCACAAGAAACTAAAGACTGTCTCTTATGAATATAAAGGCAAAAATCCTCAACAGAATACAAGCAAATCCAATCCAGTAACATATAAAGTAGGCCACAATTAAGTGGGATGTATCCAGGCATGCAAAGGCAGTTCAAAGTACAAAAGTCAATTCATGTAATATGCCATATTAATAGAATAATGGATAAAAACTAGGAATAGAAGACAACTTCCTCAAATTGACAGACAACATCTATGAAAAACCTGGAGCAAAGATCATACATAATGGTGAAAGAATGAATTATTTATTCCCAAAATCAACATTGTACTAGAGGTTCTAGTCAAAGCAACCAGACAAAGAAAATAAAGCCTCTAGATTAGAAAGAAAGAAATAAAACTATTTCGATTCCACATGACATGATATTATATATTGAAATCCCATGGAATCCACAAAGAAAAAGAGAGAGAGAGAAAAGGAAAAAAAAAACTTATTAGAATTAATAACCCAGTCTGACCAAAATTGTAAGACACAAATCAATATAAAAAAAGTAATCATACTTCTATACAACAGCAGTGAATGATCTAAAAATAAAATGAAGGAAACATTTTCATTTACAATAGCATCCAAAAGAATAAAATACTTAGGAATATTAAGAAAAATATGTGGAATACTGAGGAAAATGTCTGAAACTTGTATATTGAAAAGTAAAATACTACTGATAGAAGTTAAAAATGACCTAAAATAAATGGAAAGCTCTTCTGTGTTCATGGATCAGAAGCCTTATTGTTAGGATGGCAATTGTCCTCAAAATGACCTATAGATTCAATGCAACTCTGGCTTTTTGGCAGAAATGAACAAGCTGATCCTAAAACTAATATGGAAATGCAAGATACCCAGAATGGTCAAAAAAATCTTGAAAAAGAACAAAGTTTTGAATTTTCCACATTCAAAACTCACTAACAAAACTGTAATCCATACAGTGTGGTACTTGCATAAAGGACAGACAAATAGATTGAGAGAAAAGAACTGAGAGTCCATAAACAAACTCTTACACGTAGCCAGTTAATTTTTGACAAAGGTACCATGACAATCCAATGGGGAAAAATAACCTTTACAAAAATGATGCTGGGACACCTGAACATACACCTGGAAAGAAAGAAAACTGAACTTTTATCTTAACACCATTTATGAAAATTAACTCAAAATAAATCACAGACCTGAAACTATAAACTTTTACAAAATGAACAATGAGAAAATCTTCAGGACATTGGATTACAAATACTTCTAAGATATGACACCAAAAGCACAAACAACAAAAGAAAAAAAATCAAGTAAACTGGACTTCCGTAAAATTAAAAACTTCTGTGCTTCAAAGGACTTCATCAAGAAAGTAAGAAGACAATCCACAGAATGGGTGAAAATATTTCCAATATGATAAGGGACATTTATCCAGAATAGACAAAGAAGACTTAAATCGTGACAATACAAAGACAAATACAATTAAAATGGGCAAAGAATTTGAATAGATGTTTCTCCAAAGAAGACAATCGAATGGGAAATAAGCAGATAAAAAGATGTTCAACATCAGTAGGCATTAGGGAAACAGAAATCAAAAGCACAATGTCATGCCACTTCATACCAACTAGGGTGACAAATATATATGATATATGATATATGATATATAAATATGTATGTATAAACCCGGTAATAAAAAGTGTTGATGAGGATGTGGAGAAACTGGACTCCTCATACATTACTACTGGAAATATAAAATGGTGCAGTCACTTTAAAAACTACTTTAGCAATTCCTCAAAATGTTAAAAGTAGAATACATCCCAGCAATTCCATTTTTTGATATATCCTCAATAGAACTGAAAATATGTGTTCACACAAAAACTTGTCCATGAGCATTTACAGCAGAATTATTCATCATCAACAGATGGATGGGTAAGCAATGTGGTGTATTTATAAAAATGGCAAATTATTTGAACACAAAAAGGAATTTGGGTACTTATATATGCTACACCATGGATGAGCCTTGACAACGTCATACTAAATGAAAGACAACAATCAAAAAAGGCAGCATACTGTATGGTTCTACTTATATGAAATGCCCAGAACAGGCAAATCCATAGAGGCAGAAAGTAGAGTGGTGGCTGCTGGTTGTTAAGAGAAAGGAAGGTTAGGGGGTGACTTACAAAAGGTACTGCTTCCTTTTGGGGGTGATGGCTACACAACCCTGAAATGTACTTAAAACCCTAATGCACACTTTCAAAGGTTGCATTTTATGGCATGTGAATTATATCTCCATAAAGTTGTTATTCTTGAAGCTGAGCCCACCTATGGTGCAAGTGGCACAGCACTGACTGCGGCATCTGGAGGGGTAGTGACCCACCCGCCCACCGCGAAGGAGAGCAGCATCTGATCCAGTGCTGGAGGGGCGCGAACTTCTTGCCAACAGACACTGTGAGCAGCAAAGACGAGGGTATCAACAGAGCAAGCTGAGTTCGTGAAACAGGGCAAAGACACAAAGACCTCTCAATAAAACCATTAAGAGCGCAGTCTCTAGGAGAACACATCTTTGTTTTTTAAATCTTTTTATATCTGTTTTATTTTCTATTACCTTTTTAACCTTTACTTTTTAAGCATTTCTATATGTTTACAGTTCTCATTTCATTTTTAATTCTCTTGGGTTTGATCTGTTATTTATTATTCACAGGTTTCAAATATTGTGTTTTGATTTTTTCTTCTTTTTATTAACATTTTTAAAAGACATCTCAACTCGATTCCTATTCTGCTTCAACTTTCTCTTCTATTATTTATGATACACTGTTTTCAAACCTTCTTTTCCTCCATTCTTTTAAAATTCTCTCTCTCTCTCTCATTTTTAAGTTTTATTCCCACATAGGCTTTAGATAGTTAAACAAATAAACTACTTTAAGTACCACAATAGATAACTGATACTCCTTAAGCCACAGTGCCAGAGAGATATGAGCAGCATGAAGAAGCAGAGGAAGCATTCCCAATTAAAAGAGCAAGAGAAATCCCCTGAAAGAACGGTCAAAAAAATAGTCATTGATGGCCTACTAGATCAAGATTTCAAAAAAGAAGTATCAAATTACTGAAGGAACTAAAAGAGATAGTGTTTAGAGACATAAAATATGCCAAAAACAAAATAGAAGCTATAAAGAAGAGCCAAGTAGAATTGGTAAATTCATTGGCTGAAATGAGATCTGACCTAAAGCTTATATAAAGCAGGCTAGAAAATGCAGACGAACGAATAAGTGACCTAGTAGACAGGACAACAGAAAACACCCAATCAGAACAGATGAGAGAAAAACAAATAAAAAACAATGAAAAAAATATAAGGAACATATGGGATAATATAAAGCATGCATATCTATGCATAATATGGATTCCGTAAGGGGAAGAAAAAATAAAGGGGATGGAAAAGGTATTTAAAGAAATCATGACTGAAAACTTCCCAAACCTAAAGAAGGAATCAGACACCCAAATACAAGAGGCTCAGAGATTCCCAAACAGGAAGAGCCCAAAGAGATCCACACCAAGATATATGATAATCAAGATGGGTAGACTGAAGGATAAAGAAATGAGCCTAAAGGCAGCAAGAGAAAAAAAAAGAGTGAGTTACAAGAGAAGACTCTCAGCTGATTTCTCTACAGAAACACAACAGGCCGAAATGGAGAGGGAAGTTATATTCAAAGTCCAGAATGAAAAAAAAAAAAAAAAAAGCAGACAAGGATACTTTCTCCAGCAATGCTATCCTTTAGAATAGAAGGAGAGATAAAGAATTTCACAGAGAAGCAAAAACTAAAAGACTTTAGCAACACTAAACACATGCTAAAAGAAATGTGGATCCAGCAGCCACAACAAGCCTCCTGGAACACACCAAAGTTCCACCTGGAATCCAACCGGTAACTGCCATCCACAAAGGCTGCAGCATTTTTTCAGTGTTGGGGGAGGGACTGCATCAGACGAGAGATTCCTAAGTTAAAAGTAATTCTCTCCATTAGCATCCCATGGTCCTGTTTTTCTGACCCTCTTTCCTTTAGTTCAGATGTAAATACACATTACAAAGAGAGGGAAGAGTGTGAATATTAAGTTTATATTTCCACACGACTTTAAGCTTTCTAACAGTTAAA
Organism: Camelus bactrianus; assembly: GCF_048773025.1. Taxonomy (NCBI): domain Eukaryota; kingdom Metazoa; phylum Chordata; class Mammalia; order Artiodactyla; family Camelidae; genus Camelus; species Camelus bactrianus. Next base: position 143,775,223 of record NC_133541.1, read on the forward strand.
TATTCACAAAGACCACCCAAAGGATTCTTATGTTTGTGTAATACCCATTCACTCAGAATACATATCCGTCTGTTGCTTTTCTGTTGAAACGCCCACAGTCTCAAGACATGGATCCATTTGTTTCATGGGGGCTGAAATTCCTAGAAATGAAGCCCATCCCATTGTACAATTTTCTGTCTATCTCTTTTGATCTTAGTACATTTTGTAGAACTACTTGTCTTTGTTAGAGGCGTATGCCATTAATTCTCTAACTAGGGATGAATATCACATTCAATCTTCCTGTTGGAAGAAGAGTCAATCTATACAATGGAATATGAATCCATTTTATACAAAAAAAGGCATTTGGGTTAGGTCACGATATGCTCTTATGAATGAAAATTTTTCAATCATTTTGCTCGCATCTCTTTTCTGAATACAAGTGTTTAGAGTACATGCAAGCAGCGATACTGGTTCGGTGCATGCTGAATGATACTTGACAGCACTTTGTGTATTTTCTTTTGAATTCTCATGGTTCTTTGCATATATGTCAGCCAACAGCACTCTTTGGTGTTTGTTTGTTTGATATTTTTATTGTTTGCTTGTTGTTTGTTTTGCAAACACATTAGGCCATATATCTCTCCATTTGCATTAAACAGAGAGACGTATAGAATGATTCAGTTAGTATATTGCTGAAAATCACCTATGTTTTCCTGCTTCCCTATCCCATCTGTAGGCTTTTGAGGTCCTCCTTGCTTTCTTCTTGTTAATTCTCTACAACTCATGGCTCTTCTTTATTTCCAATGATGGTTTCTTATTTCAATTTCATCTTGCTACTTTACTCTTCAGGGTACAATTGTCAATCTTTGTCTAAGTATAAGAATTGAACTGCTGAATTCTATTCAGCTTGCCACTCTGTGAAATTTTCTAGATCTGCTGTTATCAGATATGGCATTCTTGTGGCATAGGCTACTCTAGATTGCAGCTTTTTCTCATTCAGGTTTCAGTGTATGTCATGGCACTCCTCCCTGTCCTGCAATATTTGTGTCGAGTTATCAGCTGAAACACTTCCAGAGTTTCTGTTGTGACTACTTTTCTATTCAGGGTAGAATTCTCAATATTTCTTTTAGGATAATTATTTAAATGCTGAATTATTTTACACTTAGCCGATCTGTGAAATTGCCAAGTTCTGTCATTAATGGTAATGGCTGTCTTGTGGCATAGGCTACCATATAATGCAGCTTTGTCTCATTCAAGATTTTGTCTATGTCTTGGCACTCCTTCCTGTACTGTGATATTTTGGTCTAAGTATAAGCTTAAATACGTGTGGGGGTTCTGTTGTGACTGTGTTGCTGTTCTCTAGGTGCACCGAAAATCACAGAGCTTATCATGATCTTTGATGATTTGAATGAAATTATAGCTGCTTGTAGGTCTATTGGGATTACACATTATTTTGGATGCTGTTTGCTTCTGGTTTCATATAGATGATTGTTTCTTGGCTTTCAGTAATTTTCAGTATGCTTTTTCTCCAAATACCTATTCAGAGTTTGATTTTTATATCTAGCTTTTCCCTATGGGGCTCTTATGAATCCTAGTCTTTCATGCTTTGTCTTACCCAAGGATTCAACAGCAATATTTGCACTGGTTTACACTTGCTTTTCTATGCCATTTTCTGATACAGGGATTTCTTTTCCCTTGTTTTCAGGGACATTCACGTGTCCCTCTGCATTATCTACTCTGCAACGACTGAATTTTGCCCTGCTATTATCTAACATTTTGAGTATTCTGATTTTATTTGGCTCGTCTCAATGATTCTCTTCCACATTTCTGGTATTGTGACTTTTGTGATTCTGAGAAACTGTTTTACTTCAGTTTTTCTCTCACCGTGTTTTTCAATATATGCTCAGATAATGTTTCATAATCAAGATGTTTGAAAGCTTTTTTTGGACCTTCAAACTCTTTGAATCAGAAAATGGTACTTTCTGTTTCTTGTACTATACTTCTTTATCTCAACTGGTCTATTACTATCAGGTATCTAATGTAGAATTTTAGGGATTTGTAAAGTGAAAATTTTAGTCTCTTATTTGTAGGCAATTCCATGATATTTCTGTGAGGGCAAATTTTCCTGCCGATTGATTCCATGTCGTTTTCCTGTGTGTGCGTTGTCTTGTATATCTCTAACGGCTGGTGTTGACTTTGATGTGATCAACGCAACATACTCTCATCGTTTAGAACAATCTCATTTTTATTATGCTTATGTCAAATTCTTGAAAGTTCAGAGAACCCTCCCCCTTGTGGAAACGGAGCATCTAAATATATTCAGCTTTGCAGGCTGTTGTATGTCATTTTGAAGTGTATTCAATAGAGCACATTGACAGTGCGCTTGTACTTTCTACTTCCATAAGAATGTTCCAAACTTACCAGTTCTTCCCAGAGCTTCTCTGTCCACAGAAAAACCTGTGGAAACACATCTATGGATGTCATGCATCAGGGCATGATGCCATTTTTGCTAAACCTGCCTAGGTGTCCTTGGGCCTGTGCATTTTCAACGCCGTCCAAAATGTAGCATCTGCATTTGGGAGATAATGGTGAAGGAAATGCTTCATCTTCTCACGCTGTGGACCTAGACAAATGCTCTTTGTTCCCTCATCCTTGTGGCTTGGGACCACGAAAGGAAACCCAGCTGTCCCTCATCCTGTACCTCATACCAAACCCTAATCCCAGTCCAGGCAAGGAATTTAGCTGATCCAAAGGATTTGAAAACAGTTTTCAACCACAAGGTCCCCTGGATTTCTCAGACCAGATGTATGATTTCTCTGATTGAGCCCCCACGTTCTTTATTGGCAAAATGCCAAATTGGTACCTGGGCCTGCAGATGCAGATCATGTGGCCATGGTACATTTCAAAAAAGTCAACTTTGCACACCGGAGTGGTTGCTTTCTCATTGGGGTTCAAGGTCAGGTTTCTCTCTTGGTAGGGCCAACCACAAACCACAAAACACTTCAGATCACTGAGACAAAGCGTGTGACATAATTTCATAGTCCTATACCTCATTTTATGCAGCCACTGCTAGCTCAAATTCGGCTGCTCGTTTCTTGGCCTCAGAATCAATGGTCTGGACAATTTGTGCTGATTTATTTCAGTTCTGTCAGCTTAGCATCTGCTGTGCACTCTTCCAACACTCAGCGCATCGCTTTTAATCCCATGTGTCTGCTCGGCTTAAGAGTGTGGGTCCAATTGAAACAGAGTTTCACCTTTGCTGCTCCATTACCAGAGGTAAGGTACTGCACTGATTTCCATTCTCTACTTTGCTTCTCCTCCATCCACGTTTTCTAAGGCATCATACTGTCCTTGCAAGTAAGGGAGCACTCTATGGCAAGTCTCTGAAACAAGGTCTTGGTGAATGGATGTTTAAATTTCTGTGTAATTGGGAGCAAGTTAGCATATGATGCACTGGTACACTGCCACCTGGGCATCAATAAATCATCACTTTCCATATATAACTCACCGAAATGGGATTCTTGTTTATCTCTTTTTCTATAGATTCATGATGTTACTGTTTGTCCAAAACCCCATTTTTGTCATTGTGCTGCTACCTCAGTTGCAGACTTTCAAAAGTTTAATTCAATTGATTTATATATTTTGGGATTTATATGAAAATGAAGTTAGTTTTTGAAACATACTAAATCTAATTACAATCCACACTTCTCAAATTCAGGTACCATTTTGTCATCTCTAAGGAAAAACTAGACAGATAAAATGTAAATTGCCACTCGAAAATGATGAAGGGGACAGGTAAATTCTTTACTTTTGATGCCTCCAACACCAACAGTAACCATGAAATAATTATTGTAAGCATGAAATTACCCCCACACATGGTTTCCCTTGTGCATGTGGTGCCCTTTCCACCCAATGACATATACTGGCCAATGTTGTCATTTCAAGAAGTAACATTTCTCTCCAGGAAAACACAAAGAATCTTAAACAAGTTATTAATATGTGGGCTTGGTTCAAAAAGGAACTAGGGGCATTAGAGTAATGAGAAACATGCTGCAGCTTTGCTAGTCTATTGAGAACCAGGGGCTCTTCTATCAACCATGAGAATGCTTAAACGTCCAAACATGTTGGGTAAAGCAGTTTAACACAACCATGTCTCCACTCACATGATATACTGCACCCGGGATTGAATGAAGAAAACAGACTGTCAACATAAAAGTATTTCCTTACATGTCTACGACGACTTTTACAGTTCGTTTCACTAACTGATTTATAATAGTTATCTATGCTCTCTAGAAAAAAATAAAGCCTAATACATATTCAACTTCAGTCAAAAAATCCCCTCACTTACCACACTCCCTTCAACCGAAAGAAGACATAACCCCAGAATTTGCTGAAACTAGGGGAACATCATCATTTATTTGTGTGAGCTAAATATTTAATATCTATCTATGATAGCCGAGAGTATTTGACCATTGAGGAATTCAGTGTTGTGCGCAGAGTGTGAAGTTGCAGGAAAACTCTTTCTAGGAGGGGTTTGCTCTTCTCCTATTGGCTTCATTGCAGCTCAAGTGCTGATCCTCTGGAATGGATGAGTGAGTGAATGGGAGGGAAGGCAAATGCTTTATAAGTATGAACATATCCGGGTATAACTTACCAGGACTTCGTGCTCTGTGGTCTGTATGATTTTTAAATGCCCCTTGGGAAGTGTGGATTCTCACGGCCTCTTTCAAGAACATGAGCTATTTTATCAACTCTGCCATCTCTTCTCTTTTAGACGTCAGGAATATTGGACCACTCCTTGGAGCAGAGCATTGAGTACCTTCTTCAAGTTCACGTTGACCCTCCACGGGTTTCTGCTAGTTTCAGCCAGGCTCGACATGTCTCATGAATGTCTTTGGAGCGTGGTGTTCAGGAAAGAAGTCTCCATGCCATTATTCTCCATTGTAGCAGAACAACTCTCATCAATGTGTTCGCATCTCTCCTCAATCTGTGCAGCCAGCTTTTCTTCATGCTTCTTTCGTGTCTCCCATAAAGTCGACCTCTACATTACTGGGCATGTCTGAAAGTACCTCGGAGACTCACCAGTATGCTAGATGATGGGCATATCTTCCAATGTCTGACTTTTCAGTTTCTAGAAACTGAACCGTGATCTCAGGTGATTGGGCAGCAGCAGTATCACGAACATAAACAGCTCGGGATAAAATAGATCTAAGCCAAGCTCCACAGAGGGTGTCAGCCCCTACATGACTCTGACCCACCCACAGAGCTCTGCCGAGTTACCTTGGATCCTGAAGCCACAACAAGACTCGTGGAACACACCAACGTTCCACCTGGAATCCAACTGGTAACTGCCATCCACAAAGGTTGCAGCATCTTTTCAGTGCTGGGGGAGGGACTGCATCAGACGAGAGATTCCTAAGTTAAAAGTAATTCTCTCCATTAGCATCCCATGGTCCTGTTTTTCCAACCCTCTTTCCTTTAGTTCATATCTCAGTACAGATTACAAAGAGAGGGAAGTGTGTGTTCATGTTAAGTTTATATTTCCAACGACTTTAACCTTTCTAAAAGTTAAAATTCACAAAGACCACCCAAAGGAATCTTATTTTTGTGTTATAACCATTCACTCAGAATCCATATCCGTCTGTTGCTTTTCTGTTGAAACTCCCACAGTCTCAAGACATGGATCCATTTGTTTCATGGGGGCTGAAATTCCTAGAAATGAAGCCCATTCCAATGTACTCTTTACTGTCTGTCTCTTTTCCTCTTAGTACTGTTCTGTAGTACTACGTGTATTTGTTAGAGGCGTAAGCCATTAATTCTCTAACTAGGGATGAATATCACATTCAATCTTCCTGTTGGAAAAAGAGTCAATCTATATAACGGAATATGAATCCATTTTATACAAAAAAGGCATTTGGTTTAGGTCACGATATGCTCTTATGAATGGACATATTTCAATATTTTTGCTCGCATCTGTTTTCTGAATACAAGTATTTTGAGTACATGCAAGCAGCGAAACTGCTTCGGTGCGTGCTGAATGATACTTGACAGCACTTTGAGTATTTTCTTTTGAATTCTCATGGTTCCTTTTCAAATATGTCAGCCAACAGTACTCTTTGGTGTTTGTTTTTTTGTTTGATGTTTTTATTGTTTGCTTGTTGTTTGTTTTGCAAACACATTAGGCCATGCATCTCTCCATTTGCATTAAACAGAGAGCCATATTGGATGATTCAGTTAGTATAGTGCTGAATATCACCTATGTTTTCCTGCTTCCCTCTCCCATCTGTAGGCTTTTGATGTCCTCCTTGCCTTCTTCTTTTTAATTCTCTGCAACTCATGGCTCTTCTTGCATTTCCAATGATGGTTTTCTTATTTCCATTTCATCTTGCTACTTTTCTCTTCAGGGTAGTATTGTCAAACTTTGTCTAAGGATTAGATTTGAACTGCTGAATTCTATTCAGTTTTGCCGCTCTGTGAAAATGTCTATATCTGCTGTTATCAGATATGGCATTCTTGTGGCATAGGCTACTCTAGATTGAAGCTTTTACTCATTCAGGTTTCAGTGTATGTCCTGGCACTCCTTCCTGTCCTGAAATATTTGTGTCAAGTTATCAGCTGAAACACTTCAGGAGTACTGTTGTGACTCTTTTTCTATTCAGGGTAGAATTCTCAATCTTTCTTTTAGGATAACTATTTAACTGCTGAATTATTTTTCACTTTGCCAATTGGTGAATTTGCCAAGTTCTGTCTTTAATGGTAATGGCTGTCTTTTGGCATAGGCTACCATATAATGCAGCTTTGTCTCATTCATGATTTGGTGTATGTCTTTGCACACCTTCCTGTACTGTGATATTTCTGTCTAGGAATCAGCTGAAACACCTGTGGGAGTTCTGTTGTGATTGAGTTGCTGTCCTCTAGGTGCATCGAAAATCACAGAGCTTATCATGATTTTTGATGATTTGAATGAAAATATAGCTGCTTGTAGGTCTATTGGGATTCCACATTATTTGGATGCTGTTTGCTCCTGGTTTCTTATAGATGATTGTTTCTTGGCTTTCAGTAATTTTCAGTCTGATTTTTTTCCAAATACCTATTCAGAGTTTGATTTTTATATCTAGTTTTTCCCTATGGGGCTCTTATGAATCGTAGTCTTTCATGCTTTGTCTTACCCAAGGATTCAACAGCAATATTTGCATTGGTTTACACTTCAATTTCTATGCCATCTTCTTATACAGGGATTTCTTTTCCCTTGTGTTCACAGACATTCACGAATCCCTCTGCATTATCTAGTCTGCTTAGGACTGAATTTTGCCCTGCTATTATCTCATACATTAAGTGTTCTGATTTTATTTGGCTCGTCTAAATGTTTCGCTTCCCCATTTCTGGTATTGTGCCTTTTTGGTTTCTGAGACACTGTTTTACTTCAGTGTTTCTCTCACCACGGTTTTCAATACATGCTTTGATAAAGTTTCATAATCTACTTGTTTGAAAGCTTTTTCTTGGACCTTCAATCTCTTTGAAACAGAAAATGGTACTTCCTGTTTCGTGTACTATACTTCTTTATTTCAACTGGTCTATTACTATCAGGTATCTAATGTAAAATTTTAGGGATTTGTAGAGTGAAAATTTTACTCTCTTAGTTTTAGGCAATTCCATGATATTACTGTGAGGACCAATTTTCCTGCACATTGATTCCATGTCGTTTTCCTGTGTGTGTTGTCTTGTATATCTTGAACTGCTGGTGTTGCCTTTGATGTCATCCACTCAACATACTCTCATCGTTTAGAACAATCTCATTTTTATTACGATTATGTCACTTTTCTGAAAGTTCAGAGGACACTACCCCTTGTGGAAATGGAGCATCTAAATATATTCAGCTTTTCAGGCTGTTGTATGTCGTTTTGTAGTGTATTCAATAGAGCACATTGAGAGTGCGCTTGTCCTTTCTACTTCAATAAGAATGTTCAAATCATACCAGTTCTTCCTAGAGCTTCTCTGTCCACAGAAAAACCTGTGGAAACATATCTATGCATGTCATGCATCAGGGCCTGCTGCCATTATTGCTCACCCCGCCTTGGTGTCCATGGGGCTGTGCAATCTCAATGCCATCCAAAATGTAGCACCTGCATTTGGGAGATAATGGTGAAGGAAATGCTTCATCTTCTCACGCTGTGGACCTAGACAAATGCTCTTTGTTCCCTCATCCTTGTGGCTTGGGACCAAGAATGGAAACCCAGCTATTCCGCATCCTCTGCCTCATACCAAACCCTAATCCCATTCCAGGCTAGGAGTTTAGCTCATCCAAAGGCTTCGGAAACTGATTTCAACCCCAAGGCCCCCTGGATTCCTCAGATCAGATGCATGATTTCTCTGATTGAGCCCCCACGTTCTCTATTGGGAAAATTCCAAATTGGTCCCTGGGCCTGCAGATGCAGTGCATGTGGCCATGAGAAATTTCGATTAAGTCAACTTTGCACACCGGAGGGGTTGCTTTCTCATTGGTGTTCAACGTCAGTTTTCTGTCTTGATAGGGACAAGCACAATCCACAACACACTCCAGATCCCTGAGACAAAGGGAGTTACATCATTCATAGTCCTATACCTCATTTTACGCAGCCACTGCTAGCTCAAATTCGGATGCTCGTTTCTTGGCCTCAGAATCAATGGTCTGGACAATTTGTGCTGATTTATTTCAGTTCCGTCAGCTTACCATCTGCTGTGCACTCTTCTAACACTCAGCGCATCGCTTTGAATCCCATGTGTGAGGTCCACTTAAGAGTGTGCGAACAACTGTAACAGAGTTTAACTTTTGCTTCTCCATTACCACAGGTCAGGTACTGCACTGATTTCCATTCTCTACTTTGCTTCTCCTCCATCCACGTTTTCTGAGGCATCATAATGTCCTTGCAAGTAAGGGAGCACTCTTCGACAAGTCTTCTGAACCAAGGGCTTGGTGAGTGGATATTTAAAATTCTGTGTAATTGGGAGCGAGTTAGCATATGATGCACTGGTACACTGCCACCTGGGCATCAATAAATCAACACATTCCATATATATATCTCACCGAAATGGGATTCTCGTTTATCTCTTTTTCTATACAGTCTTGATGTTAGTGTTTGTCAGAAGACACCATTTTTGTCATTGTGTTGATACCTCAGTTGCAGCCTTTCAAAAGTTTAATACAATTGATTTACATATTTTGGGATTTATATGAAAATGAAGTTAGTTTTTGAAACATATTAATTCTACTTACAATCCACACTTGTCAATTTCAGGTACCATTTTGTCATCTCTAAGGAAACAATAGACAGTTAAAATGTAATATACCACTCGAAAATGATGAAGGGGACAGGTAAACTCTTTACTTTTGATGCCTCCAACACCAACAGGAACCATGAAATAATTATTGTAAGCATGAAATTACCCGCAAACTTGGTTTCAATTGTGAATGTGGTGCCCTATCCACCCAACGACACATACTGGCCAATGTTGTCATTTCAAGAAGTAACATTTCTCTCCAGGAAAACACAAGGAATCTGAAACAAGATATTAATATGTAGGCTTGGTTCAAAAAGGAACTAGGGGCATTAGAGCAATGAGAAATCTGCTGCAGCTTTGCTAGTCTATTGAGAACCAGGTGCTCTTCTATCAACTATGAGAACGCTTAAACGTACAAACATGTTGGGTAAAGCATCTTAACACAACAAAGTCTGCACCAACATGATATACTGCACCCGGGATTGAATGAAGAAAACAGACTGTCAACATAAAAGTATTTCCTTACATGTCTACGGCCACTTTTACAGTTTGTTTCACTAACTGATTTATAATAGTTACCTATACTGTCTAAAAATCTGAGGCCTAATACATATTCAAGTTCAGTCAAAGAATCCCCTCAGTTACCACACTCCCTTCACCTCAAAGAAGACGTAACCCCAGAATTTGCTGAAACTAGGGGAACATCATCATTTCTTTGTGTGAGCTAAGTATTTAATTTCTATCTATGATAGCCAAGAGTATTTGACAATTGAGGAATTCAGTTTTGTGCACAGATTGTGAAGTTGTAGGAAAACTGGTTCTAGGAAGGGTTTGTTCTTCTCCTATTGGCTTCATTGCAGCTCAAGTGCTGATCCTCTGGAATGGATGAATGAGTGGTTGGGAGGGAATGTCAAGTGCTTAATAGGTATGACCAAACCCAGGTAAAACTTACCAGGACTTCGTACTCTGTGGTCTGTGTGATTTTTAAATGCCCCTTGGGAAGTGTGGATTCTCACGGCCTCTTTCAAGAACATGAGCTATTTTATCAACTCTGCCATCTCTTCTCTTTTAGACGTCAGGAATATTGGACCACTCCTTGGAGCAGAGCATTGAGTACTTTCTTCAAGTTCACGTTGACCCTCCACAGGTTTCTGCTAGTATCAGCCAGGCTCGACATGTCTCATTAATGTCTTTGGAGCGTGGTGTTCTGGAAAGAAGTCTCCATGCCATTATTCTCCATTGTAGCAGAACAACTCTCATCAATGTGTTCGCATCTCTCCTCAATCTGTGCAGCCAGCTTTTCTTCATGCTTCTTTTCGTGTCTCCCATAAAGTCGACCTCTACATTACTGGGCATGTCTGAAAGTACCTCGGAGACTCACCAGTATGCTGATGATGGGCATATCTTCCAATGTCTGACTTTTCAGTTTCTAGAAACTGAACCGTGATCTCAGGTGATTGGGCAGCAGCAGTATCATGAACATAATCAGCTCCCGATAAAATAGACCTAAGCCAAGCTCCACAGAGGGTGTCAGCCCCTACATGACTCTGATCCACCCACAGAGCTCTGCTGAGTTACCTTGGATCCTGAAGCCACAACAAGACTCGTGGAACACACCAAAGTTCCACCTGGAATCCAACCGGTAACTGCCATCCACAAAGGTTGCAGCATCTTTTCAGTGCTGGGGGAGGGACTGCATCAGACGAGAGATTCCTAAGTTAAAAGTAATTCTCTCCATTAGCATCCCATGGTCCTGTTTTTCCAACCCTCTTTCCTTTAGTTCATATCTCAATACAGATTACAAAGAGAGGGAAGTGTGTGAATGTTAAGTGTATATTTCCAAGGGCTTTAAACTTTCTAACAGTTAAAATTCACAAAGACCACCCAAAGGAATCTTATATTTCTGTAATAGCCATTCACTCAGAATGCATATCCGTCTGTTGCTTTTCTGCTTAAACTCCCACAGTCTCATGACATGGATCCATTTGTTTCATGGGGGCTGAAATTCCGAGAAATGAAGCCCATCACATTGTACACTTTTCTGTCTATCTCTTTTGATCTTAGTACATTTTGTAGAACTACTTGTCTTTGTTAGAGGCGTATGCCATTAATTCTCTAACTAGGGATGAATATCACGTTCAATCTTCCTGTTGGAAGAAGAGTCAATCTATACAATGGAATATGAATCCATTTTATACAAAAAAGGCATTTGGGTTAGGTCACGATATGCTCTTATGAATGAAAATTTTTCAATCATTTTGCTCGCATCTCTTTTCTGAATACAAGTGTTTTGAGTACATGCAAGCAGCGATACTGGTTCGGTGCGTGCTGAATGATACTTGACAGCACTTTGAGTATTTTCTTTTGAATTCTCATGGTTCTTTGCATATATGTCAGCCAACAGTACTCTTTGGTGTTTCTTTGTTTGATATTTTTATTGTTTGCTTGTTGTTTGTTTTGCAAACACATTAGGCCATGCATCTCTCCATTTGCATTAAACAGAGAGCCATATTGGATGATTCAGTTAGTATAGTGCTGAATATCACCTATGTTTTCCTGCTTCCCTCTCCCATCTGTAGGCTTTTGATGTCCTCCTTGCCTTCTTCTTTTTAATTCTCTGCAACTCATGGCTCTTCTTGCATTTCCAATGATGGTTTTCTTATTTCCATTTCATCTTGCTACTTTTCTCTTCAGGGTAGTATTGTCAAACTTTGTCTAAGGATTAGATTTGAACTGCTGAATTCTATTCAGCTTGCCACTCTGTGAAATTTTCTAGATCTGCTGTTATCAGATATGGCATTCTTGTGGCATAGGCTACTCTAGATTGCAGCTTTTTCTCATTCAGGTTTCAGTGTATGTCATGGCACTCCTCCCTGTCCTGCAATATTTGTGTCGAGTTATCAGCTGAAACACTTCCAGATTTTCTGTTGTTACTACTTTTCTATTCAGGTTAGAATTCTCAATCTTTCTTTTAGGATAAGTTTTTAAATGCTGAAATATTTTACACTTAGCCGATCTGTGAAATTGCCAAATTCTGTCGTTAATGTTAATGGCTGTCTTGAGGCATAGGCTACCGTAATTGGAGATTTGTCTCATTCATGATTTGGTGTACATCTTGGCACTCCTACCTGTATTGTGATATTTCTGTCTAGGTATCAGCTGAAACACATGTGGGGGTTCTGTTGTGACTGAGTTGCTGTCATCTAGGTGCATCAAAAATCACAGAGCTTATCATGATATTTGATGATTTGAATGAAAATATAGCTTTTTGTAAGTCTATTGCGATTCCAAATTATTTGGATGCTGTTTGCTCCTGATTTCATATAGATGATTGTTTCTTGGATTTCAGTAACTTTCAGTCTGCTTTTTCTCCAAATACCTATTCAGAGTTTGATTTTTATATCTAGATTTTCCCTATTGGGCTCTTATGAATCGTAGTCTTTCATGCTTTGTCTTTCCCAAGGATTCAACAGCAATATTTGCATTGGTTTACACTTGCATTTCTATGCCATCTTCTGATACAGGGATTTCTTTTCTCTTGTATTCATGGACATTCACGAATCCCTCTGCATTATCTAGTCTGCTTAGTACTGAATTTTGCCTTGCTATTAGATCATAGATTGGGTATTCTGATTTTATTTGGCTCGTCTGAATGATTCTCTTCCACATTTCTGGTATTGTGCCTTTTGTGATTCTGAGACACGGTTTTACTTCAGTGTTTCTATCACCTCGGTTTTCAATAAAAGCTCTGATAATGTTTCATAATCTAGGTGTTTGAAAGCTTTATTTTGGACCTTCAATCTCTTTGAAACAGAAAATTGTACTTCCTTTTTCTTGTACTATACGTCTTTATCTTTACTGGTCTACTAATATCAGGTATCTAATGTAGAATTGTAGGTCTTTTTAAAGTGAAAATTTAAGTCTCTTGTTGTAGACAATTCCATGATATTTCTGTGTGGACATATTTTCCTGCACATTGATTCCATGTCTTTTTACTGTGTGTGTTGTCTTGAATATCTCTAAATGCTGGTGTTGCTTTTGATGTGATCAATACAACATACACCCTTCGTTTAGAACAATCTCATTTTTATTACGCTTATGTCACTTTTCTGAAACTTCAGAGGACCCTTCCCCTTGTGGAAATGGAGCATCTATATATTTTCAGTTTTGCAGGATTTTGCACGTCATTTTGAAGTGTTTTCTAAAGAACACATTGACAGTGCGCTTGTCTTATCTACTTCCATAAGAATGTTCCAATCTTACCAGTACTTCCCAGAGCTTCTCTGTCAACAGAAAATCCTGTGGAATCATATCTATGGATGTCATGCATCAGGGCCTGCTGCCATTATTGCTCAACCCACATAGTTGTCCTCGGGTCCGTGTAATATCAAGGCCATCCAAAATTTAGCATCTGCATTTGGGAAATAATGGTGAAGGAAATGCTTCCTCTTCTCAGGCTGCGGACCTAGACAAATGCTCTTTGTTATCTCATCCTTGTGGCTTGGGACCTCGAAAGGAAACCCAGATGTCCCGCATCCTCTACCTCATACCAAACCCTAATCCCAGTCCAGGCTATGACTTTAGCTGATCCAAAGGTTTGGAAACTGATTTCAATCCCAAGGCCCCCTGGATTCCTCAGACCAGATGCATGATTTCTCTGATTTAGCCCCCACGTGCTCTATTGGCAAAATGACAAATTGGTCCCTGGGCCTGCAGATGCAGTGAATGTGGATATGGGACATTTCGATAATGTCAACTTTGCACACCGGAGTGGTTGATTTTTCTTTGGGGGTTAAAGGGCAGTTTTCTCTCTTGGTAGGGCCAACTACAATCCACAACACACTCCAGATCACTGAGACAAAGCGTGTGACATCATCCATTGTCCTATACCTGATTTTACGCATCCAATTCTAGCTCAAATTCAGTTGCTTGTTTCTTGGCCTCAGAATCAATTGTGGGGACAATTTTTGCTAATTTATTTCAGTTCTGTCAGATTAGCATCTGCTGTGCACTCTTCTAACACTGAGCACATCGCTTTGAATCACATGTGTCTTTTAAACTTAAAATTGTGCGTACAATTTTAGCAGAAGTTCACATTTGCTGCTCCATTACCAGAGGTCATGTACTGCACTGATTTCCATTCTCTACTTTGCTTCTCCTCCATCCACGTTTTCTGAGGCATCATACTGTCTTTGGATTTAAGGGACCACTCTTTGGCAAGTCTCCTGAACCAAGGGCTTGGTGAGTGGATTTTCAAAATTCTGTGTAATTGGGAGCGAGTTAGCGTATGATGCACTGGTACACTGCCACCTGGGCATCAATAAATCAACACATTCCATATATACCTCGCCAAAAAAGGATTCTTGTTTATCTCTTTTTTCTATACAGTCATGAATTTATGTGTTTGTCCGAAGAATATATTTTTGTCATTGTGTTGATACCTCAGTTGCAGCCTTTCAATAGTGTAATACAATTGATTTACATACTTTGGGATTTATATGAAAATGAAGTTAGTTTTTGAAACATACTAAATCTACTTACAATCCACACTTGTCAAATTCAGGTAACATTTTGTCAGCTCTAAGGAAAAACTAGACAGATAAAATGTAAAATACCACTCGAAAATGATGAGGGGACAGGTAAACTCTTTACTTTTGATGCCTCCAACACCAACAGGAACCATGAAATAATTATTGTAAGCATGAACTTACCCCCACACTTGGTTTCCCTTGTGCATGTGGTGCTCTTTCCACCCAATGACACATACTGACCAATGTTGTCATTTCAAGCAGTAACATTTCCCTCCAGGAAAACACAAGGAATCTGAAACAAGATAGTTATATGTAGGCTTGGTTCAAAAAGGAACTAGGGGCACTAGAGCAATGAGAAACCTGCTGCAGCTTTGCTAGTCTATTGAGAATCAGGTGCTCTTCTATCAACCATGAGAATGCTTAAACATCCGATCATGTTGGGTAAAGCAGTTTAACACAACCAAGTCTGCACCCACATGACATAGAGCACCCGGGCTTGAATGAAGGGAAAAGACGGTCCACATAAAAAAAAAATGTCCTTACATGTCTATGGCGACTTTTACTGTTAACTTCACTAACTGACTTATAATAGTTAGCTATACTGTCTAGAAAACCGGAGGACTAATACAAATTCAAGTTCAGTCAAAGTATCCCCTCACTTACCACACTCCCTTCACCCCAAAGAAGACGTAACCCCAGAATTTGCTGAATCTAGGGGAACGTCATCATTTCTTTGTGTGAGCTATTTATTTAATTTCTATCTATTATAGTCGAGAGTATTTGACCATTGAGGATTTCAGTGTTGTGCACAGAGTGTGAAGTTGTAGGAAAACTGGTTCTAGGAGGGGTTTGCTCTTCTCCTATTGGCTTCATTGCAGCTCAAGTTCGGATCATCTGAAATGGATGCCTGAGTTGATAGGAGGGAATGGCAAGTGCCTGATAGGTATTCCCAACCCCGGGTAAATGCTTACCAGGACTTCATGCCCTGTGGTCTGTGTGATTTTTAAATGCCCCTTGGGACGTGTGGATTCTCACGACCTCTTTCAAGACCATGGGCGGTTTTATCAAATCTGACATCTCTTCTCTTTTAGACGTCAGGAATATTGGGCCACTTCTTGGAGCAAAGAATAGTGTACCTTCTTCAAGTTCACGTTGACCCTCCACAGGTTACTTCTAGGATCCGCCAGGCTCAACATGTCTCATGAATGTCTTCTGAGCCTGGTATTCTGTAAAGAATTCTCCATGCCAGTATTCTCCATTGTAGCAGAACAAGTCTCATCAATGTGTTCGCATCTCCCCTCAATCTTTGCAGCCAGCTTTTCTGCAGGCTTCCCTTCGTGTCTCCCTTAAAGTCGACTTCTACATTACTGAGCAAGTCTGGAAGTTCCTCGGAGCCTCACCAGTATGCTGATGACGGGCAGATCTTCCAATGTCTGACTTTTCATTTCCTAGAAACTGACCCGTGATTTAAGGTCATTGGGCGCAACAGTATCTCGTACTTAAAGATCTCCCCATACAGTAGACCTAAGCCAAGCTCCACGGAGGGTGTCAGCCCCTACATGACTCTGATCCACCCACAGAGCTCTGCTGAGTTACCTTGGATCCAGCAGCCACAACAAGCCTCGTGGAACACACCAACATTCCACCTGGAATCCGACCGGTAACTGCCATCAACAAATGTTGCAGCATCTTTTCAGTGCTGGGGGAGGGACTGCATCAGACGAGAGTTTCCTAAGTTAAAAGTGATTCTCTCCATTAGCATCCCATGGTCCTTCTTTTCGACCCTCTTTCCTTTAGTTCAGATTTCTATACACAATACAGAGGGAAGTGTGTGCATGTTATGTTTATTTTTCCACACGTCTTTAACCATTCTAACAGTTAACATTTCACAAAGACCCCACTATAGGAATCTTATGTTTGTGTAATAGCCATTCACCCAGAATACATATCCGTCTGTTGCATTTCTGCTGAAACACCTACACTCCCAAGACATGGATCCCGTTGTTTCATGGGGGATGAAATTCCTAGAAATGAAGCCCCTCCCAATGTACGCATTACTTTCTGTCTTTTTTGCTCTTAGTACTGTTTTGTAGAACTACTTGACTTTGTGATGGGCGTATGCCGTTTATTCTCCATGTAGGTATGTATATCACATTCAATCTTTCTTTTGGAAGTACACTCAATCTATATAAAGGAATATGAATCGATTTTATACAAAATAGGCATTTGGGTTTGGTCACGATATGCTCTTTTGAATGAACATTTTTCAATCTTTTTGCTCGCATCTCGTTTCTGAATACATGTGTGTTGAGTACATGCAAGGAACAATACTGTGTCGGTGCATGCTGAATGACACTTGACACCCCTTTGAGTATTTTCTTTTGAATTTTCATGGTTCCTTTGCATATATGTCAGCCAACAGTACTCTTTGGTATTTGTTTGATATTTTGATTGTTTGCTTGTTGTTTGTTTTGCAAACACATTAGGCCATGAATCACCCCATTTGCATTAAACAGAGAGTCATATAAGATGATTCAGTTAGTATAGTGCTGAAAATCTCCTATGTTTTCCTGCTTCCCTCTCCCAACTTTAGGGATTTGTTGCCCTCCTTGCCTTCTATTTGTTTACTCTCTACAACTCATGGCTCTTCATGCATTTCCATTGATGTATTTCTTATTTCAATTTCATGTTGCTACTTTTCTCTTCAGGGTAGAATTCTCAATCTTTGTTTAATGGTAAGTTTGAATTGTTGAATTTTTTCAGTTATGCCAGTCTGTGAAATTGTCTAGATTGGCCGTTATCAGATATGGCGTAATTGTGGCTTAGGCTTCTCTAGAATGCAGCTGTTTCTTATTCAGCTTTTGGTGTAGGTCTTGGCACTCCTTCCTGTCCTGCAATATTTGTGTCGAGTTATCAGCTGAAACTCTTCCGGAGTTTCTGTTGTGACTACTTTTCTATTCAGGGTAGAATTCTCAATCTTTCTTTTAGGATAAGTTTTTAAGTGCTGAATTACTTTACACTTTGCCGATCTGTGAAATTGCCAAGCTCTGTCGTTAATGTTAATGGCTGTCTTGTGGCATAGGCTACCGTATAATGCAGCTTTGTCTCATTCATGATTTGGTCTATGTCTTGACACTCCTTCCTGTACTGCGATACTTCTGTCTAGGTATCAGCTGAAACACATGTGGGGGTTCTGTTGTGACTGAGTTGCTGTAAACTACATGCATTGAAAATCACAGAATTGATCATGAAATTTGATGATTTGAATGAAAATATAGCTGCTTGTATGTCTATTGGGATTCCAAATTATTTGGATGCTGTTTGCTCCTGGTTTCGTATAGGAGATTTTTTGGTGGCTTTCAGCAAGTTTCAGTCTGATTTTTCTCCAAATACCTATTCAGAGTTTGATAATTATATCTAGCTTTTCCCTATGGGGCACTTATGAATCCTAGTCTTTCATGCTTTGTCTTACCCCAGGTTTCAACAGCAATATTTGCATTGGTTTACACTTGCTTTTCTATGTCAATTTCTGATACAGGGATTTCATTTCCCCTGTCTTCACGGACATTCACTAGTCCCTCTGTATTATCTAGTCTGCTTAGGACTGAATTTTGCCCTGCTATTATCTCATACATTGAGTATTCTGATTTTATTTGGCTCGTCTCAATGATTCTCTTCCTCATTTCTGGTCTTGTGCCTTTTTTATTCTGAGTCACTATTTTAATTCAGTGTTTCTCTCACCTCAGTTTTCAATACATGCTCTGATAATGTTTCATAATCTAGTTGTTTGAAAGCATTTTTTTGGACCTTCAATCTCTTTGAAAAAGAAAATGGTACTTCCTTTTTCTTGTACTATACATCTTTATCTCTACTGGTCTAGTATTCTCAGGTATCTAATGTAGAATTGTAGGGCTTGGTAAAGTGAAAATTTTAGTCTCCTTGGTGTAGGCAATTCCTTGATATTTCTGTGAGGACAAATTTTCCTGCACATTGATTCCATGTTGTTTTTGGGTGTGTGTTGTCTTGTATATCTCTAACTGCTGGTGTTGCCTTTGATGTGATGAACGGAACATACTCTCATCGTTTAGAACTATCTCATTGTCATTATGCTTATGTCACATTTCTGAAAGTTCAGAAGACCCTTCACTTTGTGGAAACGGAGCATCTATATATTTTCAGCTTTGCAGGATGTTGTATGTCACTTTGAAGTGTTTTCTAAAGAGCACAATGACAGTGCACTTGTCCTTTCTACTTCTATAAGAATGTTCCAATCTTACCAGTTCTTCCCAGAGCTTCTCTGTCAACAGAAAATCCTGTGGAAACATATCTATGGATGTCATGAATCAGGGTCTGCTGCCATTTTGCTCAACCCACATTGTTGTCCTCGGGTCTGTGCAATATCAAGGCCATCAAAAATATAGCATCTGCTTTTGGGAGATAACGGTGAAGGAAATGCTTCATCTTCTCACGCTGCAGACCTAGACAAATGCTCTTTGTTCTCTCATCCTTGTGGCTTGGGACCATGAAAGGAAACCCAGCTGTCCCGCAACCTCTGCCTCATACCAAACTCTAATCCCTGTCCAGGCTATGACTTTAGCTGATCCAAAGGTTTGGAAACTGATTTCAATCCCAAGGCCCTCTGGATTCCTAAGACCAGATGTATGATTTCTCTGATTGAGCCCCCACGTGCTCTATTGGCAAAATGACAAATTGGTCCCTGGGCCTGCAGATGCAGTGAATGTGGCCATGGGACATTTCGATAATGTCAACTTTGCACACCGGAGTGGTTGATTTTTCTTTGGGGGTTAAAGGGCAGTTTTCTCTCTTGGTAGGGCCAACTACAATCCACAACACACTCCAGATCACTGAGACAAAGCGTGTGACATCATCCATTGTCTTATACCTGATTTTACACAGCTAATTTTAGCTCAAATTCAGCTGCTTGATTCTTGGCCTCAGAATCAATTTGGGGACAATTTTTGCTGATTTATTTCAGTTCTGTCAGATTAGCATCTGCTGTGCACTCTTCTAACACTCAGCGCATCGCTTTGAATCCCATGTGTCCGGTCCCCTTAAGAGTGTGCGTCCAATGAAACAGAGTTTCACGTTTGCTGCTCCATTACCAGAGGTCAGGTACTGCAATGATTTCCATTCTCTACTTTGCTTCTGTTCGGTCCACGTTCTCTAAGGCATCATACTGTATTTGGAATTAAGGGACCACTCTTTGGCAAGTCTCCTGAACCAAGGGCTTGGTGAGTGGATTTTCAAAATTCTGTGTAATTGGGAGCGAGTTAGCGAATGATGCACTTGTACACTGCCACCTGGGCCTCAATAAATCAACACTTTCCATATATAACTCGCCGAAATGGGATTCTTGTTTATCTCTTTTTTCTATACAGTCATGATATTATGTGTTTGTCCGAAGAATACATTTTTGTCATTGAGTTGATACCTCAGTTGCAGCCTTTCAATAGTGTAATACAATTGATTTACATATTTTGGGATTTATATGAAAATGAAGTTAGTTTTTGAAACATACTAAATCAACTTACAATCCACACTTGTCAAATTCAGGTACAATTTTGTAAGCTCTAAGGAAAAACAAGACAGATAAAATGTAAAATACCACTCGAAAATGATGAAGGGGACAGGTAAACTCTTTACTTTTGATGCCTCCAACACCAACAGGAACCATGAAATAATTATTGTAAGCATGAACTTACCCCCACACTTGGTTTCCCTTGTGCATGTGGTGCTCTTTCCACCCAATGACACATACTGACCAATGTTGTCATTTCAAGCAGTAACATTTCTCTCCAGAAAAACACAAGGAAAATGAAACAAGGTATTTATATGTAGGCTTTGTTCACAAAGGAACTAGGGGCATTAGAGCAATGAGGAACCTGCTGCAGCTTTGCTAGTCTATTGAGAACCAGGTGCTCTTCTATCAACCATGAGAATGCTTAAACGTCCGATCATGTTGGGTAAATCAGTTTAACACAACCAAGTCTGCACATACATGACATACAGCACCCGGGCTGGAATGAAGGTTAAAGACGATCCACATGAAAAAAAGTCCTTACATGTCTATGGCGACTTTTACTGTTCACTTCAATATCTGACTTATAATAGTTAGCTATACTGTCTAGAAAACCAGAGGACTAATACAAATTCAAGTTCAGTCAAAGAATCCCCTCACTTACCACACTCCCTTCACCCCAAAGAAGACGTAACCCCAGAATTTGCTGAATCTAGGGGAACGTCATCATTTCTTTGTGTGAGCTATTTACTTAAATTCTATCTATTAAGGTCGAGAGTATTTGACCATTGAGGATTTCAGTGTCGTGCACAGAGTGTGAAGTTGTAGGAAAACTGGTTCTAGGAGGGGCTTGCTCTTCTCCTATTGGCTTCATTGCAGCTCAAGTTCTGATCCTCTGAAATGGATGCCTAACTAGATGGGAGGGAAGGGCATGTGCTTGATAGGTATTCCCAACCCTTGGTAAATGCTTACAAGGACTTCATGCCCTGTGGTCTGTGTGATTTTTAAATGCCCCTTGGGACGTGTGGATTCTCATGACCTATTTCAAGACCATGGGCGGTTTTATCAAATCTGACATCTCTTCTCTTTTAGACGTCAGGAATATTGGGCCACTTCTTGCAGCAGAGAATAGAGTACCTTCTTCAAGTTCACGTTGACCATCCACAGGTTACTTCTAGTATAAGCCAGGCTCAACATGTCTCATGAATGTCTTCTGAGCCTAGTATTCTCTAAAGAAGTCTCCATGCCAATATTCTCCATTGTAGCAGAACAAGTCTCATCAATGTGTTCGCATCTCCCCTCAATCTTTGCAGCCAGCTTTTCTGCAGGCTTCCCTTCGTGTCTCCCATAAAGTCGACTTCTACATTACTGAGCAAGTCTGGAAGTTCCTCGGAGCCTCACCAGTATGCTGATGACGGGCAGATCTTCCACTGTCTGACTTTTCAGTTCCTAGAAACTGACCCGTGATTTAAGGTCATTGGGCAGCAACAGTATCTCGTACTTAAAGAGCTCCCCATACAATAGACCTAAGCCAAGCTCCATGGAGGGTGTCAGCCCCTACATGACTCTGATCCACCCACAGAGCTCTGCCGAGTTACCTTGGATCCAGCAGCTACAACAAGCCTCTTGGTACACACCATCATTCCACCTGGAATCAAACCGGTAACTGCCATCCACAAAAGTAGCAGCATCTTTTCAGTGCTGGTGGAGGGACTGCATCAGACGAGAGATTCCTAATTTAAAAGTAATTCTCTCCATTAGCATCCCATGGTCCTTTTTTTCGACCCTCTTTTCTTTAGTTAAAATCTCTATACACTATACAGAGGGAAGTGTGTGCATGTTATGTTTATATTTCCACACGTCTTTAACCTTTCTAACATTTAACAGTTCACAAAGACCGCACTATAGAAATCTAATGTTTGTGTAATAGCCATTCACCCAGAATACATATCCGTCTGTTGCATTTCTGCTGAAACACCCCCACTCCCAAGAAATGGATCCATTTGTTTCATGGGGGCTGAAAATCCTAGAAATGAAGCCCATCCCAATGTACGCATTACAGTCTATCTTTTTTGCTCTTATTACAGTTTTGTAGAACTACTTGTCTTTGTTATGTGCGTATGCCATTTATTCTCCATGTAGGGATGGATATCACATTCATTCTTTCTGTTGGAAATAGTCTCAATCTATATAAAGGAATATGAATCTATTTTATACAAAATAGGCATTTGAGTTTGGTCACGATATGCTCTTAAGAATGAACATTTTTCAATTTTTTGCTCGCATCTGTTTTCTGAATACATGTGTGTTGAGTACGTGCATGGAGCAATACTGGGTCGGTGCATGCTGAATCATACTTGACACCCCTTTGAGTATTTTCTTTTGAATTATCATGGTTCCTTTGCATATATGTCAGCCAAATGTACTCTTTGGTTTTTGTTTGATATTTTGATTGTTTGCTTGTTGTTTGCTTTGCAAACACATTAGGCCATGCATCTCTCCATTTGCATTAAACAGAGAGTCACATAAGATGATTCTGTTCGTATAGTGCTGAAATGCACCTATGTTTTCCTGCTTCCTTCTCCCAACTTTAAGGATTTGTTGTCCTCCTTGCCTTCTACTTGTTTACTCTCTACAACCCAAGGCTCTTCATGCATTTCCATTGATGTTTTTCTTATTTCCATTTCATGTTGCTACTTTTCTCTTCAGGGTAGAATTCTCAATCTTTGTTTAAAGATAAGTTTTGAACTGTTGAATTCTATTAAGTTTTGCCAGTCTGTGAAATTGTCTAGATGTGCCGTTATCAGATATGGCGTTCTTGTGGCATAGGCTTCTCTAGAATGAAACTTTTTCTCATTCAGGTTTCGATGTATGTCCTGGAACTCCTTCCAGTCCTGAAATATTTATATCAAGTTATCAGCTGAAACACTTCCAGAGTTTCTGTTGTGACTACTTTTCACTTCAGGGTAGAATTCTCAGTATTACTTTTAGGATAAGTTTTTAATGCTGAATTATTTTACACTTTGCCGATCTGTGAATTTGCCAAGCTCTGTCGTTAATGGTAATGGCTGTCTTGAGGCATAGGCTACCGTATAATGCAGCTTTGTCTCATTCATGATTTGGTCTTTGTCTTGGAAATGCTTCCTGTACTGTGATATTTCTGTCTAGGTATCAGCTGCAACACCTGTGGGGGTTCTGTTGTCACTGAGTTGCTGTATTCTTCGTGCATCAAAAATTACAGAGTTGATCATGGACTTTGATGATTTGAATGAAAAGAAAGCTGCTTGTAAGCCTATTGGGATTCCACATTATTTGGATGCTGTTTGCTCCTGGTTTCGTATAGGAGATTGTTTGTTGGCTTTCAGCAAATTTCAGTCTGATTTTTCTCCAAATACCTATAGAGGGTTTCATTTTTATATCGAGATTTTCACAATGGGGCTCTTATGATTTCTAGTCTTTCATGCTTTGTCTTGCCCCAGGTTTCAACAGCAATATTTGCATTGCTTTACACTTGTTTTCTATGTCACTTTCTGATATAGGGATTTCTTTTCCCCTGTGTTCACGGACATTTATGAGTACTTCTGCATTATCTAGTCTGCTTGGAACTTAATTTTGCCCTGCTATTACCTCATACATTGAGTATTCTAATTTTATTTGGCTCGTGTAAATGATTCTCTTCCCCATTTATGGTATTGTGCCTTTTGTGTTTCTGAGACAGTGTTTTACTTCAGTGTATAACTCACCCCCGTTTTCAATACATGCTCTGATAATGTTTCATAATCTAGTTGTTTGAAAGCTTTTTCTTGGACCTTCAATCTCTTTGAAACAGAAAATGATACTTCCTGTTTCTTGTATTATAAATCTTTATCTCTACTGTTCTCATACTATCAGGTACCTAATGTAGAATTATAGGGCTTTGTAAAGTGAAAATTTTAGTCTCTTTGGTGTAGGCAACTCCTTGATATTTCTGTGAGGACAAATTTTCCTGCACATTGATTCCATGTCGTTTTCCTGTGTGTGTTGTCTTTTCTATCTCTAACTGCTGGTGTTGCCTATGATGTGATGAACGCAACATACTCTCATCGTTTAGAACAATCTCATTTTTATTACGCTTATTTCAAATTCTTGAAAGTTCAGAGGACCGTTCCCCTTGTGGAAATGGAGCATCTAAATATATTCAGCTTTGCAGGCTGTTGTATGTCATTTTGTAGTGTATTCAATAGAGCACATTGACAGTGCGCATGTCTATTCTACTTCGATAAGAAAGTTCCAATCTTACCAGTTTTTCCCAGAGCTTCTCTGTCCACAGAAAAACCTGTGGAAACATATCTTTGGATGCCATGCATCAGGGCCTGCTGCCATTATTGCTCACACTGCCTAGGTGTCCGCAGGGCTCTGCAATATCAAGGCCATCCAAAATTTAGCATCAGCCTTTGGGAGATAATGGTGAAGGAAATGCTTCATCTTCTCACGCTGCGGACCTAGACAAATGCTCTTTGTTCTCTCATCCTTGTGGCTTGGGACCTCGAAAGGAAACCCAGATGTCCCGCATCCTCTACCTCATACCAAACCCTAATCCCAGTCCAGGCTATGACTTTAGCTGATCCAAAGGTTTGGAATCTGATTTGAATCCCAAGGCCCCCTGGATTCCTCAGACCAGATGCATGATTTCTCTGATTTAGCCCCATATGCTCTATTGGCAAAATGCCAAATTGGTAACTGGTCCTGCAGATGCAATGCATGGGGACATGGGACTTTTCGATAAAGTCAACTTTGCACACTGGAGTGGTTGCATTCTCTAGGGGTTCAAGTTCAGTTTTCTCTCTTTTGAGGGCTGACCTCAATCCACAGCACACTCCAGATCGCTGAGACAAAGCATGTGTCATAATACATAGTCCTATACCTCATTTTACACAGCAACTGCTAGCTCAAATTAGGCTGCTCGTTTCTTGGCCTCAGAATCAATTTTCGGAAAAATTTGTGCTGATTTATTTCAGTTCTGTCAACTTAGCATCTGCTGTGCACTCTTCTAACACTCAGCGCATCGCTATGAATCCCATGTGTCCGGTCCACTTAAGATTGTGTGTTCAATTGAAACAGACTTTCACCTTTGCTGCTCCATTACCAGAGGTCAGGTACTGCACTGATTTCCATTCTCTACTTTGCTTCTCTACCATCCATGTATACTAATGCTTCATACTGTCTTTAGAATTAAGGGAACACTCTTTGGCAAATCTCATTAACCATGGCTTGGTGAGTGGATTTTAAAATTCTGTGTAATTTTGAGCGAGTTAGCATATGATGCACTGGTACACTGCCACCTGGGCATCAATAAATCAACATTTTCCATATATAACTCGCCGAAATGGGATTCATGTTTATCACTTTTTTCTATACAGTCATGATGTTATGTGTTTGTCCAAAGACTCCATTTTTGTCATTGTGTTGATACCTCAGTTGCAGCCTTTCAATAGTGTAATAAAATTGATTTATATATTTTGGGATTTATATGAAAATGAAGTTAGTTTTTGAAACATACTAAATCTACATACAATCCACACTTGTCAAATTAAGGTACAATTTTGTAAGCTCTAAGGTAAAACAAGACAGATAAAGTGTAATATAACACTCAAATATGATGAAGGGGACAGGTAACCTCTTTAGTTTTGATGCCTCCAACACCAACAGGAACCATGAAATAATTATTGTAAGCATGAAATTACCCCCACACTTGGTTTCCCTTGTGCATATGGTGCCCTTTCCACACAATGACACATACTGAACAATGTTGTCATTTCAAGCAGTAACATTTCTCTCCAGAAAAACACAAGGTATCTGAAACAAGATATTTATATGTAGGCTAGGTTCAAAAAGGAACTAGGGGCACTAGAGAAATGAGAAACTTTCTTCAGCTTTGCTAGTCTAGTGAGAACCAGGTGCATTTCTATCAATCATGAGAACGCTTAAATGTCCAATTATGTTCGGTAAAGCAGTTTAACACAACCAAGTCTGCACCCACATGACATACTGCACCCGGGCATGAATGAAGGTAAGAGACGGTCCACATAAAAAAAATGTCCTTACATGTCTATGGCGACTTTTTCTGTTCACTTCACTAACTGACTTATAATAGTTAGCTATACTGTCTGGAAAACCTGAGGCCTAATACATATTCAAGTTCAGTCAAAGAATCCCCTCACTTACCACACTCCCTTCACCCCAAAGAAGACGTAACCCCAGAATTTGCTGAATCTAGGGGAACGTCATCATTTCTTTGTGTGAGCTATTTATTTAATTTCTATCTATAACAGTCGAGAGTACTTGAGCATTGAGGATTTCAGTGTTGTGCACAAAGTGTGAAGTTGTAGGAAAACTGGTTCTAGGAGGGGCTTGCTCTTCTCCTATTGGATTCATTGCATCTCAAATTCTGATCCTCTGAAATGGATGCCTGAGTGGATAGGAGGGAATGGCAAGTGCTTGATAGGTATTCCAAACCCCGGGTAAATGTTTACCAGGACTTCATGCCCTGTGGTCTGTGTGATGTTTAAATGCCCCTTGGAACATGTGGATTCTCATGACTTCTTCCAAGACCATGGGCGTTTATATCAACTCTGACATCTCTTCTCTTTTAGACGTCAGGAATATTGGGCCACTTTTTAGAGCAGAGAATAAGGTACCTTCTTCAAGTTCACGTTGACCCTCCACAGGTTTCTGCTAGTATCAGCCAGGCACAACATGTCTCATGAAAGACTTCTGGGCCTGGTATTCTGAAAAGAAGTCTCCATGCCAGTATTCTCCATTGTAGCAGAACAAGTCTCATCAATGTGTTCGCATCTCCCCTCAATCTCTGCAGCCAACTTTTCTGCAGGCTTCCCTTCGTGTCTCCCATAAAGTTGACTTCTACATTACTGAGCAAGTCTGGAAGTTCCTCGGAGCCTCACCAGTATGCTGATGACGGGCAGATCTTCCACTGTCTGACTTTTCAGTTCCTAGAAACTGACCCGTGATCTAAGGTCTTTGGGCAGCAACAGTATCTCGAACTTAAAGAGCTCCCCATACAATAGACCTAAGCCAAGCTCCACGGAATGTGTCAGCCCCAACCTGACTCTGATCCACCCACAGATCTCTGCCGAGTTACCTTGGATCCAGCACCCACAACAAGCCTCGTGGAACACACCAGCATTCCACCTGGAATTCAACCATTATCTGTCATCAACAAAGGTTGCAGCATCTTTTCAGTGTTGGGGGAGGGACTTCATTAGACGAGAGTTTCCTAAGTTAAAAGTATCTCTCTCCATTAGCATCCCATGGTCTTTCTTTCCGACCCTCTTTCCTTTAGTTCAGATGTCTATACAGAATACAGATGGAAGTGTGTTCATGTTATGTTTATATTTCCACACGTCTTTAAGCTTTGTAACAGTTAACAGTTCACAAAGACCCCACTATAGGGATCTTATGTTTGTGTAATAGCCATTCACCCAGAATACATATCTGTCTGTTGCTTTTCTTCTGAAACTCCCACACTCTCAAGATATGGATCCATTTGTTTCATGGGGTCTGAAATTTCTAGAAATGAAGCCCATCACAATGTACGCATTACTGTCTGTCTTTTTTGCTCTTAGTACAGTTTTGTAGATCTACTTGTCTTTGTTATGGGCGTATGCCATTTATTCTCCATGTAGGGATGGATATCACATTCATTCTTTCTGTTGGAAGTAGACACAATCTATGTAAAGGAATATGAATCAATTTTATAAAAACTAGGGATTTGGGTTTCGTCATGATATGCTCTTATGAACGAAAATTTTTCAATCTTTTGCTCGCATCTGTTATCTGAATACATGTGTGTTGAGTACATGCAAGGAGCAATACTTGTTCGGTGTGTGCTGAAGGATACTTGACACCCCTTTGAGTACTTTCTTTTGAATTATCATGGTTCCTTTGCATATATGTCAGCCAAATGTACTCTTTGGTTTTTGTTTGATATTTTGATTGTTTGCTTGTTGTTTGCTTTGCAAACACATTAGGCCATGCATCTCTCCATTTGCATTAAACAGAGAGTCACATAAGATGATTCTGTTAGTATAGTGCTGAAATTCACCTATGTTTTCCTGCTTCCTTCTCCCAACTTTAAGGATTTGTTGTCCTCCTTGCCTTCTACTTGTTTACTCTCTACAACCCAAGGCTCTTCATGCATTTCCATTGATGTATATTTATTTCCATTTCATGTTGCTACTTTTCTCTTCAGGGTAGAATTCTCAATCTTTGTTTAAAGATAAGTTTTGAACTGTTGAATTCTATTAAGTTTTGCCAGTCTGTGAAATTGTCTAGATGTGCCGTTATCAGATATGGCGTTCTTGTGGCATAGGCTTCTCTAGAATGAAACTTTTTCTCATTCAGGTTTCGATGTATGTCCTGGAACTCCTTCCAGTCCTGAAATATTTATATCAAGTTATCAGCTGAAACACTTCCAGAGTTTCTGTTGTGACTACTTTTCACTTCAGGGTAGAATTCTCAGTATTACTTTTAGGATAAGTTTTTAATGCTGAATTATTTTACACTTTGCCGATCTGTGAATTTGCCAAGCTCTGTCGTTAATGGTAATGGCTGTCTTGAGGCATAGGCTACCGTATAATGCAGCTTTGTCTCATTCATGATTTGGTCTTTGTCTTGGAAATGCTTCCTGTACTGTGATATTTCTGTCTAGGTATCAGCTGCAACACCTGTGGGGGTTCTGTTGTCACTGAGTGGCTGTACTCTTTGTGCATCGAAAATTACAGAGTTGATCATGGACTTTGATGACTTGAATGAAAGGAAAGCTGCTTGTAAGCCTATTGGGATTCCATATTATTTGGATGCTGTTTGCTCCTGCTTTTGTATAGGAGATTGTTTGTTGGCTTTCAGCAAATTTCAGTCTGATTTTTCTCCAAAGAGCTATACAGGGTTTCATTTTTATATCGAGGTTTTCCCAAAGGGCTTCTTATGATTTCTAGTCTTTCATGCTTTGTCTTACACCATGTTTCAACAGCAATATTGCATTGGTTTACACTTGTATTTCTATGTCATCTTCTGATACAGGGATTTCTTTTCCCTTGTGTTCAAGGATATTTACGAGTCACTCTGCATTAAGTAGTCTGCTTAGGACTGAATTTTGCACTGCTATTATCTCATACATTGAGTATTGTGATTTTATTTGGTTCGTCTTAATGTTTCTCTTCCCCATTTCTGGTATTGTGCCTTTTGTGGTTCTGAGACACTGGTTTATTTCAGTGTTTCTCTCACCTCGCTTTTCAATAAATGCTCTGATAATGTTTCATAATCTAGTTGTTTGAAAGCTTTTTCTTGGACCTTCAATCTCTTTGAAACAGAAAATGGTACTTCCTGTTTCTTATACTATACTTCTTTATCTCTACTCGTCTAGTACTACCAGGTATCTAATGTAGAACTATAGGGCTTGATAAAGTGAAAATTTTAGTCTCTTTGGTGTAGGCAATTCCATGATATTTCTGTGAGGACAAATTTTCCTGTACATTGATTCCATGTCGTTTTCCTGTGTGTGTTGTCCTGTATATCTCTAACTGCTGGTGTTGCCTTTGATGTGATTAACGCACCATACTCTCTTCGTTTAGAACAATCTATTTTTTATTACGCTTATGTCACATTTCTGAAAGTTCAGAGGACCCTTCCCCTTGTGGAATCGGAGCATCTAAATATATTCAGCTTTGCAGGCTGTTGTGTGTCATTTTGAAGTGTATTCAAAAGAGCACATTGACAGTGCCCTTGTCCTTTCTACTTACATAAGAAAGTTCCAATCTTACCAGTTCTTCCCAGAGCTTCTCTATCCACAGAATAACCTGTGGAAACATATCATTGGATGCCATGCATCAGGGCCTGCTGCCATTATTGCTCACACTGCCTAGGTGTCTGCAGGGCTCTGCAATATCAAGGCCATCCAAAATTTAGCATCTGCTTTTGGGAGATAACGCTGAAGGAAAAGCTTCATCTTCTCACGCTGCGGACCTAGACAAATGCTCTTTGTTCTCTCATCCTTGAGGCTTGTGACAACGAAAAGAAACCCAGGTGTCCCGCATCCTCTGCCTCATACCAAACCCTAAACCCAGTCCAGGCTATGACTTTAGCTGATCCAAAGATTTGGAAACTGATATCAATCCCAAGGCCCCCTGGATTCCTCAGAACAGATGCATGATTTCTCTGATTTAGCCCCCATGTGCTCTATTGGCATAATGTCAAATTGGTCCCTGGTCCTGCAGATGCAGTGCATGTGGCCATGGTACATTTCGATAAAGTCAACTTTGCACACTTGAGTGGTTGCTTTCTCTTTGGGGTTCAAGTCAGTTTTCTCTCGTTTTAGGACCAACCTCAATGCACAGCACACTCCAGATCGCTGAGACAAAGCATGTGTCATAATCCATAGTCCTATACCTCATTTTACGCTGCCACTGCTAGCTCAAATTATGCTGCTCTTTTCTTGGTCTCAGAATCAATTTTCGGAAAAATTTGTCCTGATTTATTTCAGTTTTGTCAACTTAGAATCTGCTGTGCACTCTTCTACCACTCAGCACATCGCTATGAATCCCATGTGTTCGGTCCACTTAAGAGTGTGTGTCCAATTGAAACAGACTTTAACCTTTGCTGCTCCATTACCAGAGGTCAGGTACTGCACTGATTTCCATTCTCTACTTTGCTTCTCCTCCATCCACGTATTCTAAGGCAACATACTGTCTTTGGAATTAAGGAAACACTCTTTGGCAAGTCTCCTTAACCAAGGGCTTGGTGAGTGGATGTTTAAATTTCTGTGTAATTGTGAGTGAGTTAGCGTACGATGCACTGGTACACTGCCACCTGGGCATCAATAAATCAATATTTTCCATATATATCTCGCCGAAATGGTATTCTTGTTTATCCCTGTTTTCTATACACTCATGATATTATGTGTTTGTCCAAAGACTACATATTTGTCATTGTGTTAATACCCCAGTTGCAGCCTTTCAATAGTGTAATAAAATTGATTTACATATTTTGAGATTTATATGAAAATGAAGTTAGTTTTTGAAACATACTAAATCTACTTACAATCCACACTTGTCAAATTAAGGTACCATTTTGTCAGCTCAAAGGAAAATCTAGACAGATATAATGTAAAATAACACTCGAAAATGATGAAGGGGACAGGTAAACTCTTTAATTTTGATGCCTCCACCACCAACAGGAACCATGAAATAATTATTGTAAGCATGAAATTACCCCCACACTTGGTTTCCCTTGTGCATGTGGGGCCCTTTCCACCCAATGACACATACTGACCAATGTTGTCATTTCAAACAGTAACATTTCTCTCCAGGAAATCACAAGGTATCTGAAACAAGATATTTATATGTAGGCTTGTTTCAAAAAGGAACTAGGGGCACTAGAGCAATGAGGAACCTGCTGCAGCTTTGCTAGTCTATTGAGAATCAGGTGCTCTTCTATCAATCATGAGAACTCTTTAACGCCCGATCATGTTGCGTAAAGCAGTTTAACACAACCAAGTCTGCACCCACATGACATACAGCACCCGGGCATGAATGAAGGGAAAAGACGTTCCACATAAAAAAAAAATTTCCTTACATGTCTATGGCGACTTTTACTGTTCCCTTCACTAACTGACATTTAATAGTTACCTATACTGTCTAGAAAACCAGAGGCCTAATACATATTCAAGTTCAGTCAAAGTATCCCCTCACTTACCACACTCCCTTCACCCCAAAGAAGACGTAACCCCAGAATTTGCTGAATCTAGGGGAACGTCATCATTTCTTTGTATGAGCTAATTATTTAATTTCTATGTATTATAGTCGAGAGTATTTGACCATTGAGGATTTCAGTGTCGTGCACAGAGTGTGAAGTTGTAGGAAAACTGGTTCTAGGAGGGGCTTGCTCTTCTCCTATTGGCTTCATTGCAGCTCAATTTCTGATACTCTGAAATGGATGCCTGAGTGGTTAGGAGGGA
Organism: Camelus bactrianus; assembly: GCF_048773025.1. Classification (NCBI taxonomy): domain Eukaryota; kingdom Metazoa; phylum Chordata; class Mammalia; order Artiodactyla; family Camelidae; genus Camelus; species Camelus bactrianus. The sequence goes on from NC_133541.1 coordinate 143,807,537, forward strand.
AGGGCATGTGCTTGATAGGTATTCCCAACCCCGGGTAAATGCTTACCAGGACTTCATGCCCTTTGGTCTGTGTGATTTTTAAATGCCCCTTGGGACGTGTGGATTCTCATGACCTCTTCCAAGACCATGGGCGGTTTTATCAACTCTGACATCTCTTCTCTTTTAGACGTCAGAAATATTGGGCCACTTCTTGGATTAGAGGATAGAGTACCTTCTTTAACTTCATGTTGACCCTCCACAGTTTTCTGCTAGTATCAGCCTGGCTCAATATTTCTCATGAACTTCTTCTGAGCCTGGTATTGTGTAAAGAAGTTTCCATGCCAGTATTCTCCATTGTAGCAGAACAAGTCTCATCAATGTGTTCGCATCTCCCCTCAATCTCTGCAGCCAACTTTTCTGCAGGCTTCCCTTCGTGTCTCCCATAAAGTCGACTTCTACTTTACTGAGCAAGTCTGAAAGTTCCTCAGAGACTCACCAATATGCTGATGACGGGCAGATCTTCCACTGTCTTACTTTTCAGTTCCTAGAAACTGACCCATGATTTAAGGTCATTGGGCAGCAACAGTATCTCGAACTTAAAGAGCTCCCCATCCAATAGACATAAGCCAAGCTCCACTGAATGTGTCAGCCCCTACATGACTCTGATCCACCCACAGATCTCTGCCGAGTTACCTTGGATCCAGCAGCCACAACAAGCCTCATGGAACACAGCACCATTCCACCTGGAATCCAACCGGTAACTGCCATCCACAAAGGTTGCAGCATCTTTTCAGTGTTGGGGGGGGACTTCATCTGAGGAGAGTTTCCTAAGTTAAAAGTGATTCTCTCCATTAACATCCCATGGTCCTTTTTTTTTTCCCTCTTTCCTTTAGTTCAGATGTCTATACAATATACCGAGGGAAGTGTGTGCATGTTATGTTTACTTTTCCACACGTCTTTAACCTTTCTAACAGTTAACATTTCACAAATACCCCACTATAGTAATCTTATGTTTGTGTAATAAACATTGACCCAGAATACATATCCGTCTGTTGCTTTTCTGCCGAAACACCCACACTATCAAGACATGGATCCAGTTGTTTCACGGGGGCTGAAATTCCTAAAAATGAAGCCCCTCCCAATGTACACATTACTGTCTGTCTTTATTGCTCTTAGTACAGTTTTGTAGAACTACTTGTCTTTGTTATGGGCGTATGCCATTTATTCTCCATGTATGGATTGATATCACATTCATTCTTTCTTTTGGAAGTAGACTCAATCTATATAAAGTAATATGAATCAATTTTATAAAAAATAGGGATTTGGGTTTGGTCACGATAAGCTCTTATAAATGAACATTTTTCAATTTTTTGCTCGCATCTGTTTTCTGAATACATGTGTGTTGAGTACATGCAAGGAGCAATTCTGGGTCGGTGCGTGCTGAATGATACTTGACACCCCTTTGAGTATTGTCTTTTGAATTATCATGGTTTCTTTGCATATATGTCAGCCAACAGTACTCTGGTTTTTGTTTGATATTTTGATTGTTTGCTTGTTGTTTGTTTTTGAAACACATTAGGCCATGCATCTCTCCATTTGCATTAAACAGAGAGTCATATAAATGATTCAGTTAGTATAGTGCTGAAAATCCCCTTTGTTTTCCTGCTTCCCTCTCCCAACTTTATGGATTTCTTGTCCTCCTTGCCTTCTACTTGATTACTCTCTTCAACTCATGGATATTTATGCATTTCCATTGATGTTTTTCTTATTTCCATTTCATGTTGCTACTTTTCTCTTCAGGGTAGAATTCTCAATCTTTGTTTAAGGATAAGTTTGAACTGTTGAATTCTATTCAGTTATGCCAGTCTGTGAAATTGTCTAGATGTGCCGTTATCAGATATGGCGTTCTTGTGACATAGGCTTCTCTAGAATGCAGCTTTTTCTAATTCAGCTTTCGGTGTATGTCTTGGCACTCCTTCATGTCCTGCAATATTCTTGTCGAGTTATCAGGTGAAACACTTCCGGAGTTACTGTTGTGACTACTTTTCTATTCAGAGTAGGTTTCTCAAACTTTTTTTAGGATAATTTTTAAATGCTGAATTATTTTACACTTTGCCGATCTGTGAAATTGCCAAGTTCTGTCGTTCATGTTAATGGCTGTCTTGTGGCAGAGGCTACCGTATAATGCAGCTTTGTCTCATTCATGATTTGGTCTATGTCTTGACACTCCTTCCTGTACTGCAATATTTCTGTCTAGGTATCAGCTGAAACACTTCTGGGGGTTCTGTTGTGACTGAGTTGCTGTAGACTACGTGCAACGAAAATCACAGAGTTGATCATGAAAATTGATGATTTGAATGAAAAGAAAGCTGCTTGTATGTCTACTGGGATTCCACATTATGTGGATGATGTTTGATCCTGGTTTCGTATAGGAGATGGTTTGTTGGCTTTCAGCAAGTTTCAGTCTGATTTTTCTCCAAATACCTATTCAGAGTTTGATATTTATATCTAGCTTTTCCCTATGGGGCTCTTATGAATCCTATTCTTTCATGCTTTGTCTTACCCCAGGTTTCAACAGCAATATTTGCATTGCTTTACACTTGCTTTTCTATGCCATCTTCTGATACAGGGATTTCTTTTCCCTTGTGTTTACAGATATTCACGAGTCCCTCTGTATTATCTAGTCTGCTTAGGACTGAATTTTGCCCTGCTATTATCTCATACATTGAGTATTCTGATTTTATTTTTCTCGTCAAAATGATTCCCTTCCCCATTTATGGTATTGTGCCTTTTGTGATTCTGAGACACTAGTTTACTTCAGTGTTTCTCTCACCTCGATTTTCAATACATGCTCTGATAATGTTTCATAATCTAGTTGTTGGAAAGCATTTTTTTGGACCTTCAATCTCTTTGAAACAGAAAATGTTACTTCCTGTTTCTTGTACTATACTTCTTTATGCATACAGTTCTAGTAGTCTCAGGTATCTAGTGTAGAATTTTAGGGCTTGTTAAAGTGATAATTTTAGTCTCTTAGGTGTAGGCAATTCCATGATATTTCTGTGAGGACAGATTTTCCTGCACATTGATTCCATGTCGTTTTTTTGTGTGTGTTGTCTTGTATATATCTAACTGCTGGTGTTGACTTTGATGTGATGAACGCAACATACCCTCACCGTTTAGAACAATCTCAATATTATTATGCTTATGTCAATTTTCTGAAAGTTCAGAGGACCCTACCCCTTGTGGAAACGTAGCATCTAAATATTTTCAGCTTTGCAGGCTGTTGTATGTCATTTTGTACTGTTTTCTAAAGAGCACATTGACAGTGCACTTGTCCTTTCTACTTCCATAAGAATGTTCCAATCTTCCCAGTTCTTCCCAGATCTTCTCTGTCCACGGAAAAACCTGTGGATACATATCTATGCATGTCATGCATCAGGGCCTGCTACCATTATTGCTCAACCCACCTAGATGTCCTCGGGTTATTGCAATATCAATGCCATCCAAAATGTACCATCTGCATTTGGGAGATAATGGTGAAGGAAATGCTTCATCTTCTCACGCTGCGGACCTAGACAAATGCTCTTTGTTCTCTCATCCTTGTGGCTTGGCACCATGAATGGAAACCATGCTGTCCTGCATCTCTGCCTCATACCAAACCCTAATCCCAGTAGAGGCTAGGACTTTAGCTTATCCAAAGGCATTCGAAATTGAATTCAACCCCAAGGCCCCCTGAATTCCTCAGACCAGATGCATGATTTCTCTGATTGAGCCCCCACGTGCTCTATTGGCAAAATGCCAAATTGGTCCCTGGGCCTGCAGATGCAGTGCATGAGGCCATGGGATATTTCGACAAAGTCATCTTTGCACACCACAGTGGTGCATTCTCTTTGGGGTTCAAGGTCAGTTTTCTCTCTTTTTAGGGCCAAACTCAATCCACAGTACACTCCAGATCGCTGAGAAAAAGCATGTGTCATAATACATAGTCCTATACCTCATTTTACACAGCCACTGCTAGCTCAAATTAGGCTGCTCGTTTCTTGACCTCAGAATAAATTATGGGGAAAATTTGTGTTGATTTATTTCAGTTCTGTCAACTTAGCATCTGCTGTGCACTCTTCTAAATCTCAACGCATCGCTTTGAATCCCATGTGTCCGGTCCACTTAAGAGTGTGTGTCCAATTGAAATAGAGTTTCACCTTTGCTGCTCCATTACCAGAGGTCAGGTACTGCACTGATTTCCATTCTCTACTTTGCTTCTCCTCCATCCACGTATTCTAAGGCATCATACTGTCTTTGGAATTAAGGGACCACTCTTTGGCAAGTCTCCTGATCCAAGGGCTTGGTGAGTGAATTTTTATAATTCTGTGTAATTGGGAGTGAGTTAGCGTATGATGCACTGGCACAGTGCCACCTGGGCATCAATAAATCAACACTTTCCATATATAACTTGCCGAAATGGGATTCTTGTTTATCTCTTTTTTCTATACAGTCATGATGTTATGTGTTTGTACAAAGAATACATTTTTGTCATTGAGTTGATACCTCAGTTGCAGCCTTTCAATAGTGTAATAAAATTGATTTACATATTTTGGGATTTATATGAAAATGAAGTTAGTTTTTGAAACATACTAAATCTACTTAAAATCCACACTTGTCAAATTCAGGTATAATTTTGTCAGCTCTAAGGAAAAACTAGACAGATATAATGTAAAATAACACTCGAAAATGATGAAGGGGACAGGTAAACTCTTTAGTTTTGATGCCTCCAACACCAACAGGAACCATGAAATAATTATTGTAAGCATGAAATTACCCCCACACTTGGTTTCCCTTGTGCATGTGGTGCCCTTTCCACCCAATGACAAATACTGACCAATGTTGTCATTTCAAGCAGTAACATTTCTCTCCAGGAAAACACAAGGCATCTGAAACAAGATATTTATATGTAGGCTTGGTTCACAAAGGAACTAGGGGCATTAGAGCAATGAGAATCCTGCTGCAGCTTTGCTAGTCTATTGAGAACCAGGTGCTCTTCTATCAGCCATGAGAACGCTTAAACGTCCGATCATGTTGGGTAAAGCAGTTTAACACAACCAAGTCTGCACCCACATGACATACAGCTCCCGGGCATGAATGAAGGGAAAAGACGGTCCACATAAAAAAAAAAAATGTCCTTACATATCTATGGCCACTTTTACTGTTCCCTTCAATAACTGACTTATAATATTTACCTATACTGTCTAGAAAACAAGAGGCCTAATACATATTCAAGTTCAGTCAAAGAATCCCCTCACTTACCACACTCCCTTCACCCCAAAGAAGACGTAACCCCAGAATTTGCTGAATCTAGGGGAACGTCATCATTTCTTTGTGTGAGCTATTTACTTAATTTCTATCTATTATAGTCGAGAGTATTTGACCATTGAGGATTTCAGTGTTGTGCACAGATTGTGAAGTTGTAGGAAAACTGGTTCTAGGAGGGGCTTGCTCTTCTCCTATTGGCTTCATTGCAGCTCAAGTTCTGATTCTCTGAAATGGATGCCTGAGTGGATAGAATTGAAGGGCATGTGCTTGATAGGTATTCCCAACCCTGGGTAAATGCTTACCAGGACTTCATGCCCTGTGGTCTGTGTGATTTTTAAATGCCCCTTGGGACGTGTGGATTCTCACGACCTCTTTCAAGACCATGGGCAGTTTTATCAACTCTGACATCTCTTCTCTTTTAGACGTCAGGAATTTTGGGCCACTTCTTGGAGCAGAGAATTTAGTACCTTCTTGAATTTCACCTTAACCCTCCACAGGTTTCTGCTAGTATCACCCAGGCTCAACATGTCTCATGAATGTCTTCTGAGCCTGGAATTATGTAAAGAAATATCCATGCCAGTATTCTCCATTGTAGCAGAACAAGTCTCATCAATGTGTTCGCATCTCCCCTCAATCTGTGCAGCCAGCTTTTCTGCTGGCTTCTCTTCGTGTCTCCCATAAATTCGACTTCTACAATACTGAGGAAGTCTGAAAGTTTTTCGGAGCCTCACCAGTATGCTAATGATGGGCAGATCTTCCAATGTCTGACTTTTCAGTTCCTAGAAACTGACCCGTGATCTAAACTCATTGGGCAGCAATATTATCTCGAAGTTAAAGAGCTCCCCATACAATAGACCTAAGCCAAAATCCATGGAGGTTGTCAGCCCCTACATGACTCTGATCCTCCCACAGATCTCTGCCGAGTTACCTTGTATCCAGCAGCCACATCAAGCCTCGTGGAACACACCAACATTCCACCTGTTATCCAAACGGTAACTGCCATCCACAAAGGTTGCAGCATCTTTTCAGTTTTTGGGGAGGGACTGCATCAGATGAGAGTTTCCTAAGTTAAAAGTGATTCTCTCCATTAGCATCACATGGTCCTTTTTTTCCGACCCTCTTTCCTTTAGTTCAGATGTCTATACACAATACCGAGGGAAGTGTGTGCATGTTATGTTTATTTTTCCATACGTCTTTAACCTTTCTAACATTTAACAGTTCACAAAGACCCCACTATAGGAATCTTATGTTTGTGTAATAGCCATTCACCCAGAATTCTTATCCGCCTGTTGCTTTTCTGCTGAAACACCCGCACTCTCAGGACATGGATCCATTTGTTTCATGGGGGCTGAAATTCCTAGAAATAAACCCATACCAATGTATTCATTACTGTCTGTCTTTTTGCTCTTAGTACTGTTTTGTAGAACTACTTGTCTTTGTTCTGGGCGTATGCCATTTATTCTCTCTTTTGGCATGGATATCACATTCATTCTTTCTGTTGGAAATAGAGTCAAATTATATAACGGAATATGAATCTATTTTATACAAAATAGGCATTTGTGTTTGGTCACGATATGCTCTTTTGAATGAACATTTTTCAATCTTTTTGCTCGCATCTGTTTTCTGAATACAAGTGTGTTGATTACTTGCAAGCAGCAATACTGTTCATGCTGAATGATACTTGACACCCCTTTGAATATTTTCTTTTGAATTATCATGGTTCCTTTGCATATATGTCAGCCAACAGTACTGTTTGGTGTTTGTTTGTTTGTTTGATATTTTGATTGTTTGCTTTTGTTTGTTTTTGAAACACATTAGGCCATGCATCTCTCCATTTTCTTTAAACAGAGATTCATATGATTATTCAGTTAGTATAGTGCTGAAAATCACCTATGTTTTCCTTCTTCCCTCTCCCATATTTAGGGTTTTGATGTCCTCCTTGTCTTCTTCTTGTTTATTCTCTGAAACTCATGACTCTTCTTGCCTTTCAAATGACGGTTTTCTTATTTCTATTTCATCTTGCTACTTTACTATTCAGGGTAGAATTCTAAATATTTCTTTAAGATTAGTTTTGAACTGCTGAATTCTTTTACATTTTGCTGATCTGGGAAATTGCCTAGTTCTGCTGTTTTTAGAGATGGCGGTCTTGTGGCTTTTGCTGCTCTAAATTGCAGCTTTTTCTCATTCAGGTTTTGGACTATGTACTGGCACTCTTTCCTTTCCTGCAATAGTCCTGTCAAAATATCAGCTGAATCCCATCTGTAGATTCTGTTGTGACTAAGTTGCTTTCCTCTAGGTTCATTTAAAATATCTGGGTTGATCATGAACTTTAATTATTTGAATGATATAACAGCTTCTTGTATGTCTATTGGTATTCCAGATAATTTAGATGCTGTTTGCTTCTGGTTTCTTATAGATGATTGTTTCTTGGCTTTTAGTAATTTTCTGACTGGTTTTTCTACAAATTAATTTCCAGAATTTTTTTTTATATATCTTGCTTTACCCTCTGGGACTCTTATGAGTCCTAGTTTTTCATGCTTTGTCTTACCCCAGGGTTGAACAGCAATATTTGCATTGGTTTTCACTTGCTTTTCTATGTCATCTTCTGATAGATGTATTTCTGTTCCCCTGTGTTCACAGTCATTCACGAGTCCCTCTGCATTATTTAGTCTGCTTAGGACTGACTTTAGCCCTGCTATTATCTCATCCATTGAGTTTTCTGATTTTATTTGGCTCCTCTTTAGAGGTTCTCCTCCCCATTTCTGTATTCTTCCTTTTGTGATTCTGAGACACAGTTTTTCTTCAGTATTTCCCTCACCTCCATTTTCAATAATTGCTCTGGTAGTGTTTCACAGTCTAGATGTTTGAAAGCTTTTTTGGGGGCCTTCAATTTCTTTTTAACTGAAAATGGTACTTCCTTTTTATTTTACTATACTTCTTTATCTCTACTGGTCAAGTACTCTCAGGTATCTAAGTAGACTTCTAGGGCTTTGTTAAGTGAAAATTTCAGTCTCTTGGTTGTACACAATTCCATGATATTTCTGTGAGGACAATTTTTCCTAGACTTTGATGCCATGTAGTTTTCCTTGTGTAATATCTGGTATATATGTAATTGCTGGTGATGCCTTCGTTGTGATGAACACACCATACTCTCATCGTTCAGTATAACCTCATTTTTATTATGCTTCTATCACTGTTCTGAAAGTCTACAGGATCATTGCTCTAGTGGAAACGTAGCATCTAAATGTTTTCAGCTCTGCAGGCTGTTGTATGTCATTTTTGAGTGTTTCCAAAACAGCATCGTGTCAGTGCACTTGTCCTTTCTATTTCCATAAAAATGTCCCAATGTTAACAATTCTTCCCAGAGCTTCTCTCTCTGCAGATAAACCTGTGGAAACATATCTAAGGGTGTCATGCATCAGGGCCTTCTGCCATTATCACGCAGCCCCACCTAGTTTTCCTCGGTGCCGTATAATGTCATGTCATTCAAAATGTGGTTTCTGCTTTTGGGAGATAATGGTGAAGGAAATGCTTCATCTTCTCACACTGTGGAATAGACCACTATTCTTTGTTCACTCATCCTTGTGGCTTTGGACCATGAAGGGAACCAAAGAGCTGTCCCACATCCTCTGCCTCATACCAAACTCTAATCCCAGACCAGGCTATGAATGTAGCTGATCCTAAGGCTTTTGAAACTGATTTCATCCCAAAGGCCCCCTGGATATCTCAGACAAGATGCATGATTTCTCTGATTGATCCCCACATGTGCTCTATTGGCAAATTGCCAAATTGGTCCCTGGGCCTGCAGATGCAGTGGATGTGGCCATGGGATATTTCAAAAAACTCAACTTTGCCCGCCAGTGTGGTTGCATTCTTACTGGGGTCTAAGGTCAGTTTCCTCTCTTGATAGGGCCAACCACCATCCAAAACACACTCCAGATCACTGACACTCAGTGTGTGCCATGATCCATAGACCAATATCTCATTTTCCACAGCCACTGCTAGCTCAAATTTGACAGCTCAGATCTTGGTCTCAGAATCAATTGGGATAATTTGTGCTGTTTCTTTCAGTTCTGTCAGCCAAACATGTGCTGTGCACTCTACTAACACTCAGCGCATCCCTTTCAACCCCATGTGTGCTGTCAACTTCAGATTGTGCATCCAAGTAAAACAGAGTTTCACCTTTGCTGCTCCATCATGAGTTCAGGTCCTGCACTGATTTTTCTTCTCTACTTTCCCTTCTCCTTCCAGGTTTTCTGAGGCCTCATTCTGTCTTTGGTTGTTAGAGACCACTCTTCAGCATTTGGCCTGGACCACGGGCTGGGTGAGTGGATACTTATATTGCTGTGTTCATTGGGAGCGAGTGAGCATACGTTGCACTGGTACTCTGCCAACTGGGCTTTGATAAATCGACACATTCCAAATATAACTCACAAAAATTTGATTCTTGTTTATCTCTTTGTTCTATACTGCCCTGGTGGGAGGGATTGACCGAAGACACCAGCTTTGATATTGTGTTGATTCCTCAGTTGCAGTCTTTCAAAGCTTAATAGAATTTATTTACATATTTTGGGATTTATATGAAAATGAAGTTAGGTTTTGAAACATACTAAATCTACTTACAAGCCAGACTTGTCAAATTCAGGTACCATTTTGTCAGTCCTAAGGGAAAAATAGATAGATAGAATGTAATATAGCAGTCTAAAATGATGAAGGGGACAGGTCAACTTTTTACTGTTGATGCCCCCAACACCAACAGGAACCATGAAATATGTATTGGAACCATGAATTAACACCCACCCTGGGTTTCCCTTGAGAATGTGGTGCAGTTTCTCCCCAGTGATACATAAAGGCAATTGTTGCCATTTCAAGGAGTAACATTTCTCTCAAGGAAATCTCAAGGAAATAAAAACAGCATATTTAAATGTAGGCTTGGTGCCAAAAGCAACTAGAAACATATCTATGAGAAAACTGCTGAAGATTTTCTAGGCTATTGAGAATCATGTGCTCTTCTATCAACAATGAGAACACTTAATCTTCCAATCATGTTGGGTAAAGCAACTTAACCCAACCAAGTCTGCACACCCCATGATATACTGCACCCGGGGCTTCAATCAAGGGAAAATTTGGTCCACATAACATGTGTCTTTACATGTTTATGGTGACTTATACTGATATTTCACAAACTGCCTTACAATAGTTACCTATAATGTCTTAAAAAACTGAGGCCTAATATATATTCAAGTTCAGTCAAATATTCCCCTCATTTACCACACTCCCTTCACACCAAAGAAGACATAACCCCAGCATTTGCTAAATCTAGGGGAAGGTCATCATTTCTTTGTGTGAGCTAAGTATTCCATTCCTATATATTTTAGTCGAGACTATTTGACCCTAGAGGATTTCACTGTTGTGCAAAGACTGTGAAGGAGGAGGAACTCTGATTCTAGTAGGGGCTTGCCCTTGTCCTACTTCCTTCATTGCAGCTCAGGTGCTGATCATTTGAAATGGATGCCTGAGTGGAGGGGAGGAAGAGCAAGTGCTTGTTAGATAGGCCCAAACCTGGGAAAAGGCTTACCAGGCCTTGGTGCATTGTGGTCTGAATGGTTTGTAAATGCCCCTTGGGACGTGTGGATTCTCACGACTTCTTCCAAGAACATGAGTGGTTTGAACATCTCTGTCATCTCTTCTGTTTTATACATCAGGAATCTTGGACCCGTTCTTGCAGCAGTGAATTGAGTACCTTCCTCAAGTGCATGTTGACCCTCTACAGGTTTCTTACAGTATCAGCAACGCTCAATATGTCTCATGAAAGCCTTTCAAGCCTGGTATTATCTACAGAAGTCTCCATGTCAGTATTCTCCATTGTAGCAGAACAACTCTTATCAGTGTATTCGCATCTCACCTCAGTCTGTGCAGCCAGCTTTTCTGCTGGCTTCTCTTCATGTCTTCCATAAAGTCAACTTCTACAGGATGGGGCAGTCCTGAAATTACCTCAGAGCCTCAACAGTAAGCTGATGACTGGCAGATCTCCCACTGTCTGCCCTTTCAGGTATGGAAACTGACCCATGAACTCAGGCCATGGTCAGAAGCAGTATCTCTAACTTACACAGCTTCCCGTTCAGGAGACCTAAGCCAAGCTCCACAGAGGTCGGCAGCCCCTCCATGACACTGATCCACCCACAGAGCTCTGCCCAGTTACCTTGGCTCCACCAGCCACAACAAGCCTCGTGGAACACACCAACATTCCACCTGGAATCCAACCGGTAACTGCCATCCCCAATGTTGGCTGCATCTTGTCAGTGTTGGGGAAGGGGCTGCTTCAGTCGAGAGGTTCCTAAGGTTAATGTGATTCTCTCCATTAGTGTCTGATTGTCCTTTTTTTCCTTCCCTCTTTCCTTTTGTACAGATCTCTATACAAATTACAAATGGAGGGTTATGAGTCCATGTTAGTTTTATGGTTTCTCACTTCTTTAATCTTTCTAACAGTTAACAGTACACAGAGACCCACTATAGTAATCTTATGTTTGTGTAATATCCATTCACCCAGAATACATATCCGTCTTTTGCTTTTCTGCTGAAACACCCACACTCTCAGAACATGGATCCATTTGTTTCATGGTGGCTGAATTTCCTAGATATGAGGCTAATCCCAGTGTACACTTTACTTCCTGTCTCTTTTGCTCTTAGTACAGTTTTCTAGAGCTATTTGTCTTTGTTATACGCGTATGCCATGTATTCTCTACGTAGGTTTGAATAAGACATTCATTCATCCTTTTGGAAGACCCGTAAGCCTATATCACGGACTATGAAACCATTTTATTTAAAGTAAGCATTTGGGTTAAGTCACTCTGTGCTCTTATGAATCAATATTTATGAATATTAAGGCACGCATCTGTTTTCTGATTACAAGTGTGTTGAGTACATGCAAGCAACGATACTGTGTTGATGCGTGCTTAATGATCCTTGACATCACTTTGAGTATTTTCTTTTGAATTATCATGGTTCCTTTGGATATATGTCAGCCAATCATACTCTTTGGTGTTTGTTTTTTTGTTTGCTTGTTTGTTTCTTTACTTTCTTTTTCCTTTGATTCATCATTTGTGTAAAGAAATGCAAGTGATTTTTAACATTAATCTTTTAACCTGCTACCTTGCTAAATTCTTCAATCAGCTCTAGTCGTTTTGTGTGGAACTTTTATGGTTTTCTATATATAGTATCATGTCATCTGCATATAGTGACACTTTTACCTCTTCTTTTCCAATTTAGACCCCTTTTACTTCCCTTTCTTGCCTGATTGCTGTGGCCAGGGTTTCCAAGACTATGTTGAATTGGAGTGGTTTTAGTGGGCATCCTTGTCCTGTCCCAGATTTTAGTGGGAAGGTTTTGAGTTTTTCACTGTTGAGTGCTATGCTGGCTGTAGGTTTGTCATATATAGCTTTTATGATGTTGAAATATTTTCCCTTAATACCCACTTTGGTGAGAATTTTTATCATAAATTGGTGTTGAATTTTATCAAAATCTTTTCTCCATCTATTGAGGTGATCATATGGTTTTTGTCCTTTCTCTTGTTGATGTGAAGTATTACATTGATTTATTTGCATATGTTGAACCACCCTTGTGTCCCTGGGATGAACCCCTCTTGGGCATGTTGTATAATCTTTTTTATGTGCTGTTGGAGTCTATTTGCTAGTATTTTGGTAAGGACATTTTCATCTGTGTTCATCAGTGATATTGGTCTGTAATTCTCTTTTTTGTTGGTGTCTTTGCCTGCTTTTGTTATAAGAGTGATGGTGGCTTCATAGAATGAGTTTGGGAATATTCCTTCTTCTCAAACTTCTGGAAGAGTTAGAAGGACTTGTATGAGTTCTTCTTTGTATGTGTGGTAGAATTCCCTGGTGAAGCTGTCCAGTCCTGGACTTTTATTTGTAGGGAGGTTTTTTTTATTGTTAATTCGATTTCATTCCTTGTGATCGGTTTGTTCAAGTGGTCAGTTTCTTCTTGATTCAGTCTTGGTGGACTGTATGTTTCCAGAAACTTGTCCATCTCCTCTAGGATATCCATTATTTTCCATGAAGTTTTTCATGATATTCTCATATGATATTCTGTATTTCTTTGTTATTTGTTGTAATTTCTCCATTTTCCTTTCTTATTTTGCTTATTTGTGCTCTCTCTTTTTTCTTCTTTGTGAGTTTGGCCAGAGGTTTGTCGATTTTATTTACTCTTTCAAAAAACTAGCTTTTGGTTTGACTGATTACTTTCTTTATTTTTTTTTAATCTCTATTTTATTTATTTCCTCCCTGATCTTTATTATTTCCTTCCTTCTGCTGACTTTTGGGTGTTTTTGCTCTTCTGTTTCTAGTTCTTTTAGCTGGTGGGTTAGATTGTTTGTTTGATATTGTTCTTCTTTTTTGAGGAAGGCCTGTATCACCCTAAACTTTCCTCTTAGCACTGCTTTTGCTGCATCCCATAAGTTTTGTGTGTTTGTGTTTTCATTTTCATTTGTCTCAAGGTATTCTTTAATTTCAACTTTGATTTCATCATTGACCCATTGGTTTTTTAATAGCATGTTGTTTAATCTCTATGCTTTCCTTTTTTTCTCCTTTGTTTCTCTGTAGTTGATTTCTAGTTTCAATGGCATTATGGTCAGTAAAGATGCTTGAGATAATTTCTATCTTCTTAAAATTGTTGAGGCTTCTTTTGTGACCAAGTGCATGATCAATCCTAGAAAATGTTCCATGCACACTTGAAAAGAATGTATATCCTATTTTGGGGGGTTGTAATGTTCTGAAAATATCCACTAAATGTAATTTTTCTATTGTATCATTTAATTTCTCTGTTGCCTTGTTTATTTTCTGTCTGGAAGATTTACCTTGTGATCTTAATGTGTTGTTAAAATTTCTGACAATGATTGTATTCCCATCAATTTCCCCCTTTATCTCTGTTAGTAGTTGTTTTATGTACTTAGGTGCTCATGTTGGGTGAATATATATTAATGATTGTAATATCCTCATCTTGTATTGCTCTTTAATCATTATAAAATGTCTTTATTTATCTTTCTTTATGACCCTTGTTTTAAAGTCTATTTTGACTGAAATCAGTACTGTTACACCTGCTTTTCTGGCATTCCCATTTGCATGGAATATCCTTTTCCCTCCATTCACTCTAAATCTATATGTGTCCTTCTTCCTAAATTGTGTCTCTTGTATGCAGTGTACTGAAGTTTCCTGCTTTATTATCCAGTCTGCCACTCTGTCTTTTGACTGGAGCATTTAGTCCATTAACATTTACAGTAATTAGTGATAGATGAGTGTTTATTGCTATTTTGAACTTATTTTTGCAGTTGATTTGGTATTTCTTCTTTGTTCCTTTCTTCATCCTTTTGTGGCATGTTAATTTTCCTATGTATTATCTTGGATTGTATTTAGTTTTTGTGACTCACTTGTAAGTTTTTGGCTTGTGGTTTCACTTTTTTTAAGTCTGTTAACCAATTACTGTAACTGTGTGTACTAAACAGATAGTAATGTAATGTCAAACCCATCCTACCGAGAACAAAACATTTAAAAAAAAAAAGAAGAAAGAAAAAAATACTCTATATTTTCTTGTTTCCCTCTCCCACTCAATGGTTTAGATGTCTTCTTTTACAATTTCATGGTTATTCTATTTGTAATTCATGGTAGTTATCACCTTTCTATTTACGAGTTCTCATTTCTGTAGCATCCTGCTTCTTTTCTATTTAGAGTAGACCTTTCAATATTTCTTTTAGCATGGCTTTAGTGTTGCTAAAGTCTTTTAGTTTTTGCTTCTCTGTGAAATTCTTTATCTCTCTTTCTATTCTAAAGGATAGCCTTGCTGGAGAAAGTATCTTTGGCTGCATTTTTTTTTTTTTCATTCTGGACTTTGAATATATCTTGCCAATCCCTTCTGGTCTGTAGTGTTTCTGTAGAGAAATCAGCTGAGAGTCTTCTCTTGTAACTCACTCTTTTTTTTCTCTTGCTGCCTTTAGAATCATTTCTTTATCCTTCAGTCTGGCCATCTTGAATATGATATGTCTTGGTGTGGTTCTCTTTGGGCTCTTCCTGTTTGGGAACCTCTGAGCCTCCTGTACTTTGTTGTCTGATTCCTTTTTTAGGTTTGGGAAGTTTTCAGTCATGATTTCTTTAAATATCTTTCCCATCCCCTTTGTTTTTTCTTCCCCTTCTGAAACCCATATTATGCATAGATTGGCATGCTTTATATTATCCCATAGGTTCCTTATATTGTTTTCATTGTTTTTTATTTGTTTATCTCTCATCTGTTCTGATTGGGCTTTCTGTGGTCCTGTCTTCTAGGTCACTTATTCGTTCCTCTGCATTATCTAGCCTGCTTTGTATAGGCTTTAGGTGAGATCTCATTTCAGCCAATGAATTTACCAATTCTACTTGGCTCTTCTCTATAGCTTCTATTTTGTTTTTGGCATATTTTATGTCTCTAAACACTATCTCTTTTAGTTCCTTCAGTAATTTGATACTTCTTTTTTGAAATCTTGATCTAGTAGGAAATCAATGCCTATTTTATTGACCGTTCTTTCAGGGGATTTCTCTTGCTCTTTTAATTGGGAGTGCTTCCTCTGCTTCTTCATGCTGCTCATATCTCTGGCACTGTGGCTTAAGGAGTATCAGTTATCTATAGTGGTCCTTAAAGGAGTTTATTTATTTATATATCTAAAGCCTATGCAGGAATAAAACTTAAAAACGAGAGAGAGAGAGAGAATTTTAAAAGAATGGAGGAAAATAAGGTTTGAAAACAGTGTATAATCAATAATAGAAGAGAAAGTTGAAGCAGAATAGGAATCGAGTTGAGATGTCTTTTAAAAATGTTAATAAAAAGAAGAAAAAATCAAAACACAATATTTGAAACATGTGAATAATAAATAACAGATCAAAACCAAGAGAATTAAAAATGAAATGAGAACTGTAAACATATAGAAATGTTTAAAAAGTAAAGGTTAAAAAGGTAATAGAAAATAAAACAGATATAAAAAGATTTTAAAAAAAAAGATGTGTTCTCCTAGAGACTGCGCTCTTAATGGTTTTATTGAGAGGTCTTTGTGTCTTTGCCCTGTTTCACGAACTCAGCTTGCTCTGTTGATACCCTCGTCTTTGCTGCTCACAGTGTCTGTTGGCAAGAAAATCACGCCCCTCCAGCACTGGATCAGATGCTGCTCTCCTTTGCGGTGGGCAGGTGGGTCACTCCCTCTCCAGATGCTGCAGTCAGTGCTGTGCCAGTTGCTCCATAGGTGGGCTCAGCTTCAAGAATAACAACTTTATGGAGATATAATTCACATACCATTAAATGCAGCCTTTGAAATTGTGCATTAGGGTTTTAAGTACATTTCAGGGTTGTGTAGCCATCACCCCCAAAAGGAAGCAGTACCCTTTAGTAAGTCACTTCCTAACCTTCCTTTCTCTTAGCCCCCAGCAGCCATGACTCTACTTTCTGCCTCTATGGATTTGCCTGTTCTGGGCATTTCATATAAGTAGAACCATACAGTATGCTGCCTTATTTGATTGTTGTCTTTCATTTAGTGTGACGTTGTCAAGGTTCATCCATGGTGTAGCATATATCAGTACCCAATTTCCTTTTTGTGTTCAAATAATATACCATTTTTATAAATAGACCACATTGCTTATCCATCCATCTGTTGATGATGAATAATTCTGCTGTAAATGCTCATGGACAAGTTTTTGTGTGAACACATATTTTCAGTTCTATTGAGGATATATCAAAAAATGGAATTGCTGGGATGTATTCTACTTTTAACATTTTGAGGAATTGCTAAAGTAGTTTTTAAAGTGACTGCACCATTTTATATTTCCAGTAGTAATGTATGAGGAGTCCAGTTTCTCCACATCCTCATCAACACTTTTTATTACCGGGTTTATACATACATATTTATATATCATATATCATATATATTTGTCACCCTAGTTGGTATGAAGTGGCATGACATTGTGCTTTTGATTTCTGTTTCCCTAATGCCTACTGATGTTGAACATCTTTTTATGTGCTTATTTCCCATTCGATTGTCTTCTTTGGAGAAACATCTATTCAAATTCTTTGCCCATTTTAATTGTATTTGTCTTTGTATTGTCACGTTTTAAGTCTTCTTTGTCTATTCTGGATAAATGTCCCTTATCATATTGGAAATATTTTCACCCATTCTGTGGATTGTCTTCTTACTTTCTTGATGAAGTCCTTTGAAGCACAGAAGTTTTTAATTTTACGGAAGTCCAGTTTACTTGATTTTTTTTCTTTTGTTGTTTGTGCTTTTGGTGTCATATCTTAGAAGTATTTGTAATCCAATGTCCTGAAGATTTTCTCATTGTTCATTTTGTAAAAGTTTATAGTTTCAGGTCTGTGATTTATTTTGAGTTAATTTTCATAAATGGTGTTAAGATAAAAGTTCAGTTTTCTTTCTTTCCAGGTGTATGTTCAGGTGTCCCAGCATCATTTTTGTAAAGGTTATTTTTCCCCATTGGATTGTCATGGCACCTTTGTCAAAAATTAACTGGCTACGTGTAAGAGTTTGTTTATGGACTCTCAGTTCTTTTCTCTCAATCTATTTGTCTGTCCTTTATGCAAGTACCACACTGTATGGATTACAGTTTTGTTAGTGAGTTTTGAATGTGGAAAATTCAAAACTTTGTTCTTTTTCAAGATTTTTTTGACCATTCTGGGTATCTTGCATTTCCATATTAGTTTTAGGATCAGCTTGTTCATTTCTGCCAAAAAGCCAGAGTTGCATTGAATCTATAGGTCATTTTGAGGACAATTGCCATCCTAACAATAAGGCTTCTGATCCATGAACACAGAAGAGCTTTCCATTTATTTTAGGTCATTTTTAACTTCTATCAGTAGTATTTTACTTTTCAATATACAAGTTTCAGACATTTTCCTCAGTATTCCACATATTTTTCTTAATATTCCTAAGTATTTTATTCTTTTGGATGCTATTGTAAATGAAAATGTTTCCTTCATTTTATTTTTAGATCATTCACTGCTGTTGTATAGAAGTATGATTACTTTTTTTATATTGATTTGTGTCTTACAATTTTGGTCAGACTGGGTTATTAATTCTAATAAGTTTTTTTTTTCCTTTTCTCTCTCTCTCTTTTTCTTTGTGGATTCCATGGGATTTCAATATATAATATCATGTCATGTGGAATCGAAATAGTTTTATTTCTTTCTTTCTAATCTAGAGGCTTTATTTTCTTTGTCTGGTTGCTTTGACTAGAACCTCTAGTACAATGTTGATTTTGGGAATAAATAATTCATTCTTTCACCATTATGTATGATCTTTGCTCCAGGTTTTTCATAGATGTTGTCTGTCAATTTGAGGAAGTTGTCTTCTATTCCTAGTTTTTATCCATTATTCTATTAATATGGCATATTACATGAATTGACTTTTGTACTTTGAACTGCCTTTGCATGCCTGGATACATCCCACTTAATTGTGGCCTACTTTATATGTTACTGGATTGGATTTGCTTGTATTCTGTTGAGGATTTTTGCCTTTATATTCATAAGAGACAGTCTTTAGTTTCTTGTGATGCCTTTGTCTGGTTTTGGTATCAGTGTGATACTAGTCTCCTTGAATGAATTGGGAAGTGTGCACACCTCTTTTTTTTAGACGAGTTTGTGAAGCATTGTTTATTTTTCTTTTTTTTGTTTGTTTGTTTCTTTGTTTTTTCTTTAAGTAGTTGATGGAATTCACCAGCAAAGCCATAGGGGCCTAGCATTTCCTCGTGGGAATATTTTGGATTACTATTTCAGTCACTACTTATTGTAGGATTATTTGAGTTTTCTATTTCTCCTTGAATTAGCTTCAGTCATTTATGTCCTTCTAGGAATTTATCCATTTCATCTAGAATATCTCATTTATTGGCTGTATAATTATTCATGGTATTCCCTTATATTCCTTGTTATTTTTGTAAGGGCAGTAGTGACATCCTTCTTTCATTTCTTTTTAGTAATTTGAATCTTCTCTCTTTTTTTCTTCAGTACTAGTTAAACTTTGACAATTTTGTTGATCTTTTCAAAGAACCAACTTTCTTCTTGTTGGTTATTCTCTGTTGTTCATCAATTCTCTATTCCATTTATTTCTGCCTTTAGTATTTTGATTAGAATGTTTAATTCATTTACATTAATGTAATTTCTTATCAGGTTGAAGTTACCTCTGCTATCTGCTTTCTATATGTCTTTTTTTTCCCCATTCCTCTATTACTACACTTTTTGGTAAAAGGAGGCATTTTCCAGTGTGCCATTTTAATTTGTTGTTTTATCTTTTTCTTCTCCTTCTCCTCCTCCTACTCCTCCTCCTACTCCTACTCCTCCTCCTTCTCCTCCATTGCCCTGGAGATTATAATTAACATCTTGTTTTAAAGCAATCTAGTTCACATGAATGCCAACTTAATTTCAATAGTACACAAAAACTTGGCTTTGGTATCAATCTTTTCCCTCCCCCTCCTCATGCTGTCACTGTCATACAAATTACACCTTTATGCATTTATATGCACATTTATAGAGTTTCATAAGTATTGTTTTATGCAGTTGTCTTTTACATCAAATAGAAGAAAACACTTACATGTAATACTATATTTGTACTGTGTTTTTTTTTTTTTTTTACTCATGTAGTTACCTCTACTAGTGCTCTTTATTTTTCAGGTGAGTGTCCTTTCATTTACACCTGCTGGACTATCCTTAGTATTTCTTGTAGGGCAGGTCTGCTAGCAATGAATTCTTTCATATTTTGTTTTTGTAGGAGGGTCTTAATTTCTCCTTTAATTTTTTTGAAGAATCACTTTGCTGGCTATAAAATACATGGTGACAGTCTTTTCCTTTTATCACTTTGACAATACCATCCCACTGCCTTCTGGTCTCCATGGTTTTTGATGAGAAATCAACTGTCTTACTGAGGAGCCTTTGTATATGTTGAGCCACTTTTCTCTTTCTGCTGTCAAGGTTCTTTGTTCTTGTCTTTTGACACACTGAGTATGATGTGCCTATTTTTGATGTCTCTATGTTTATACCACGTGGAGGTTGTTGAGCTGCTGGGATGTACAAATTAATGTTTTCATCAAATTTGGGAAGTTTACAGCCATTATACTTTATATAATTTTTCCAACACTTTTTATCTCTCCTTCCTTCTGGCGCTCCCATTATGTGTTTATTGGTATTGTTGATGGTGTCCCACCTATCTCTGACACAGTGTTCTTTTTTTTTTTTCATTCCTTTTTCTTTCTGCTCCACAGACTGGATAATCTCAGTAGTTTTAAGTTAACTGACTTTTTCTTCAACAAGTTCATATCTACAAAGAAATCTCTTATTGAATTTTTCATTTTAGTCATTATATTTGTATCTCTAGAATTTCTAGTTGGTTTTTAATATAAATTTTACCTATTGATATTCTCTGTACAATGAGATGTTCACATAATTTAATTCTTTAGGCATGGTTTCTTTTGGCTCTTTGAATATATGTGTAATTGCTTATTTATGTCTTTGTCTAGTAAGTCCAGTGTCTGGGTTTCCTCAGGGAGTTTCTATTGACTACTTTTTCCCCTGTGTTATGGCCAAATTTTTCTGTTTCTTTGTACATCTTGCAATTTTCTGTTGAAAACTGGACATTTAAAATATTACAATGTGGCAGATCTGAAAGCCAGATTTTCCTCATCTCCAGGGTTTATCGTTGCTTCCATTGTCATTGCTGCTGCAGCTATTTATTTAGTTACTTTTCTGAACAAATTCTGTAAAATCTGTATTCTTTATCATGCATGGCCATGAGATCAGTGTGTGTGCAGAAAGCCTAGTTGTCATCACTGTAATAATGATTGGACAGTGATTTCTTTCAATGCCTGGAGCCAATAGTTTGAGCTGTTGCCAGGTGGCTTTGTGTCTGCGTGCTGAGGGATGCCCTCAGCACCAGCAGGCAGTCTGCAGCTCTTCCAAAGCCTTTAGTTCTTGCTTATGCAGAACCTCAATTTCAGCCAGAATTGAAGGTTTAAGATTTTCTCAGATCTTTCCTTGCCATGTGCCACACATGTGTATGGCCTTCTACAATTCTCAGAATTTTTTTAGAGATTTTTAACAGTACCTCCACCCCCAGAATGTCTCATTACTCAATTTTGCCTTCTAAGTTTCCTAGTCAACATATAGTTAGCCTCTACTGGTACCACTGCCTCAGGCAGTTGTAATGTTAAATACTCACTGCTGATTGTTTTCCACACACACTCTGGGGACAGGCTGTTTGCACAGCATGAGTTTGAGATAGGTCAAATAGTGACAGCTCTCTGAGGACGGATTTTTTGGGTAACTTCAAATCACTTCTGCCCCTACCTTGATTGAGAGACTGTTGCTTTTAAAGGCCACCATTTAGGTGAGGATACGGGGATGGGGGTAGATCAAATTACAATGCCACAAAACTCACTATCTTTATGGAGATTTAGCTGGTTTTTTCCCCTCAAATAAACACTCCCTGGACTGCTGGAAGCCTCTGTTTAATTTCCAGAGTTCTGCAGAGGTTAATTTTGACAAATTTTGCCATTGTCATTGCTTCATAGAGGAGTAAGTTTTCCAAGATTTTTACTCAGATATTCTAGAAGTGTATCCCATGTGCATTTGTTTTTAACTTAATTACTTGCAAGACTAACTAATTCTATAGCTCCAGCCCCATTCACATAAGAGTCCATCTTTATGGCTTTTCCTACAGGGAGCAGTGTGCAATCTGTTGTCAGTTTATTGTTTTGCTTATTAAAGTGTAGAGTTTTTAAAATATGCTCATGAATAGCCCTTTGTCATTTTTACATGATAAAAAACTTCCACTAGTCTGTGGCTATTTTTTTCCGTCTCTTTTCGTTGCTTTAATGAATTTCTCACTTTTAAGGATTTTCAGTATAGCAATATGTGGATGCTGATCACACGGGTGAGACATTTAACTACTGTCTAAACCTGTCTTTGCTCTGATTCACTGTCTAGAACATCTGAACACATCTACTAAACCCCGTACACCAATGGATGCTGAGAGCCCTAATTAAAAAAATGCTTTTTAAGTAAAGCAAAAAATATTATCTTTGACCCTAGAAAAGACAAATCTCAAATTTGCTAGCTGATCTTGCTTTCTGTGATCATTAGCTACATCATGTTTATAGAGCCGACAGGCATATTGAGCTACTGATTTTATTTCATTGGATTTTAGAATGCAGAACACATTTCAGGCCCACTTATAGCACCATATGTGTATCTTTAAGGATATGTACATATGATGATGTCTTTATTTAAGTACCTTATTTTATTTTAAGTACCTACTGCTGTGAACCTCATTAAAGAAACCTTGGAACTGCAGAACTGAAATTTTTCATATCACTATCATCCCGTAGCATCTCTTTTGCAATTAGATGTTGTGTGGCAGAGTATTTTTCTGCTCCCTAGAAATGATCAATGTTGAAGGGGGAAAAAAAACCCTCCTCTAATAAATATCATCCAAATCACACACTTATCTGAAGAATGGCCACCATTTTAGTCCACACCAATCCATCTACTCATACTGACTCAGATTCCTCAACACAGACAATCCACCACTGAAGTCAGGGTCCTCAGCAGACGTTCTATCCCCTCCCCATTCCTTGTTCTTTCTGAACTACTTTTGTCCAATGTGTCCTGCCAGGCCATTTGAAGCCTGACTGCAGTTTTTAATTTTTACCTTTGAGTTCCAGGCTGCGCCTAGTGACTTCCAGAGAAACGCCAAACACCTGGCTCATCAGGAGGGGTGGGGAGGATTTCAGGAAGCTGTTACCCTAACTCACTTGCAGATCAGTGAGTGGCTGTTGTGACCATTACTTCTATATCTCTGCCATGCCGGCTGCATCCACCGCAGCAAAATAATGTAGCTCCTCCAACCACCTCTGCCTCTATTCATCTGGGTTTCTGCTTTTAGTGACACTCAGATGCTGCTGATGGGCATTATATATATATATATATTTTTTTTTTAATTGAAGTATGGTCAGTTACAATGTGTCAATTTCTAATATACAGCACAATGTTCCAGTCATTCATATACACATATATATGTATGAATTCCTTTTCATATTCTTTTTCATTAAAGTTATTACAAGATATTAAATATAGTTCCTTGTGCTATACAGAAGAAATTTAGTTTTTTTAGCTATTTTTATATATAGTAGTTGATATTTTCAAATCTCAATCTCTGATGGGCATTTTTAAAGCCACATCTGGAACCCTTGCTGCAGAAGAGTCTGAGAAATATATTTTCAACCTCATAGCCTTTTGGTTAGGAAGTTGGAATAAAGACTGAGCTGGCTTACCTAACTTGTCTGCCTTTGTGAGTAAAGAGGTCTGGAGTTTCAAGGCCCAATTAAATATCACAGCCCTTCAGTATCAAACTCTTTAAGAAACCAAAATGCTCCCATCTGCCAGAGCAATACTTGTCCTTAGATACTGCGGGCCATAACCACCAACGCTGTCTAAGGCATCGTCTTCATCTGGTGCACACTTTCTTTAGATGTCTAACATCCTGATTAACAGGGCAAGCTGGTTTGGATTCCCAAGGTCACAGGCAGCCTTCTGCCTGACTTTGGTGTATATATGTTCATTGAAGAGTCCTCTCTCAGATCAGCTAGAGCTGCCTGGTGTGTGATTTGCCAGAGAATGTGGGTGCAGTTCTCCCCACCAGAGTCCTACCAGTTGTTTTACTGCAGGAAGAGAGAGAGCAAAAGAGACAGAAGAGGAATTTCTTGTCCATCCTCAAACACAGTCACCCCCGCCCAGGGCTCTTGCTCTGGGACACAAAGAAGTGCAGGTCAGCAGTGATGTGGCCCTGGTGTACTCCAAAACATGGTGTGGTTGTACTGGGCTATCTTTGTCTTTCATGGACCTTGCAAAGTTCTCGGCTTTGTGAAATGGGGAACTAAGGAACTCCCACCCATGCCTGTAACTCCCAGGGTTTGCACCCTTACGGGTTTTGAGGATTTGCTGGCAACTCATTCTTTTGCACCAGGTCATTTCTCGGTTACACGGCAGTCCTGTGACTTCCTTATCAGAAGTTCTCCTTAAGTTCGGGATTTAGTGAAAGATACCATTTTACCCTGTAAGCTCATGTTCAGGGAGGAGGAGGAAGACAGCACAGATCAGAATAGCTGTTTTGCTTTTTTTTGTTGTTGTTTTCATAAGCCGTCTCCTGTTGTTGAATAGACACTGAGCAAATGAATGACTGTTACACTCCCATTTGAAGGATGAGGAAAATGACATTCATGGAGAGAAGGCAAATTTCCTGAGGTTCCAAAGACAAAAAGGGATGAGCACAGAATAAGATCCCTGCAAATTTCTTGGCTGTCATCAGCCTTTAGGTCAGTGACAGAGTGCCGTGTGTAGTAGAAAATTCGTAGCATGCTTTTAGAAGGGTGCAGATGTTCTTGTTTTTGTTGATACAATCACCCTGTTTTGTCTGGGACTCTGAAAAAGGGAAATGGGTTAGAAAATTTTGGTTTCTCATCCTTGGTCCTTCCTCACCCTTACAGATATGGACCCTTCCATCTGTAGCAGGAATAAGACAGCCCCAGCCTTCCCATCTCATGAGATCAGTACTCATTCATTTCATTCCTGCCCACCAGTAGGTGGTAAAGCACAGCATGATTTTCATGTCCTGCTTCACTGATTCTTGTGAAATTAGGTGTTTGAAGATAGAAACTCATGAAAGGAAGCTGCTTTTTTTTTTTAATATAAAGTGCAGTAATTTTCTTAGCAGAGAAGGAAATTGAGGACTTTCTTCATTGAAAATCAATAGAGATTTCAAGAGCATCTGTATTTCTGATGTGTAGATGAAAATGACAAAATCTAGAGGGATTACAGAAACACAAGGAAGATACCAAAAGTGTCTTTAAAGAACTTTTCTAAGACTGGGCTTGTAAAGAGACTGTTAGTTGACAGAGACCCTCTTCTCACCCATAGCCCCTCTCCTTAGTTTGGAAAGGGCCAGCGTTTCCCCTGTGTGCAGTCCTGGTGCTTCAAGTGATTTGTGGGGTAGGGCGGTGCACATGGTGCTTCCTTAAGTTTGTCCATCTTAAGTAACCCCTAGCAGTCAAGGGGTGAGTGTGTTGCAACCTCATGAACCAGCCGCCATGCTCTCTGGGGTGTGTGCTCATCTAAGCTCATCCCGGCTCAGGTGGTGGCAGAGTTGAGAGTGGTGGCAAGAGGTCAGCCATGAGTAGCCGGGAGCAACTGGAGTCAGCTGGGGCCCAAGAGGCTAGGAGTTGCAGGTGGAATTCCCAGGACTTCCCACAGCTCATTCAATCAGTTAATACTTCTCCAGCACCTGTGATGTGCTTGTGCTTCCATTGTGAACAGAACCAAATCCCTGTCCTCATGAAGGTGACATTCTAGTGGACATGAGAATGATACATGCAGAAGCAGATCCAGGTCAGGACACATGAGTGCTGTCTATTTTGGAGTGCACAATGTGAGATCCTTTGGGAAGGAATGTACAATACAGGAAAATGGGGGGGAGAGGATGGCCGTATCCCAGGTCTTATTTGGATCCCTGGGATGCACCTTGCCAAGTGTGGGTCCTTGGTTTGCACAGGAATGAATTCAAGAGAGAGACACACTTCAGTAAAAGTAGATTTATTCAGAGAGATATATACTCCATAAACAGACTGGGCTGTTTCAGAAGGCAAGAGAAAGGCCATGAGGCGTGGGAGTTGGGTGCTCCAGTTTAAAGTAAAAGTAGATACACACTCCACAGACAGAGTGTGGGCTGTCTCCCTCAGCAGAGAGAGCAGCCACGAGGTGTGGGGTTAGTTATTATGCACTCAGTATCTTCATATGCTAATAAGTGGGAGGAATATTCCAACCGATTTGGGGAAGGTGTTGGGATTCCCAGAAATTGGGCCACCACTGACCCTTTGACCTTTTATGGTCAGCCTCGAACCTGTCCTGGCACCTGTGGGAGTGCCATTTAGCATCCTGCTGTATTTCGGTGAGTGTGTGTTGAAGCTCAAAATCTACTGGGAGTTGACTTTTCCACCGTCTTGGTGCTAATGGCTGTGCCATTCTTTTAATGGCTCTGCCCAGCCCCCTTCCCTCCTGTCTCATGAAGGAGCTCTGGACTGATTGCACAATTGCAGAGCAGGGGACAGAGTGGAAAGAATTTCATAAGTGGAAGGTGAAGGCAGCATTGGCAGTAGAATTCTCAACTCAATTTTAAAGTAAGGGTCTTCTTTTTGCTGGGGGTACCTGGTGTCAAATTAGGGAGCTGTGAGCCTTGGGGAATTCAGTGAGTTGGTGGCTCACTGTGTATACTGTGTTGCTTCTTAGGTGGCCCGAGGACAGTTGGCTGATACGTGACCCATTCACTCAAGCAGGGGTCTCTTTGGGGATTTTCTGCATGTGAGGCTAACATGGGTCACATTGGGAGAAGGACCAGCCAGTCACAGCTTGGTCCACAGTCACCTAGTGCCCTCAAGGCTTTCATCCCATGGATGTGTCACCTCCCCCTGGATGGGGACAAGGGCACAAGTGGCGGGGCAGCTTCTCAGTGGTGGAGGCATTGCTCTCCAGACCGAACACTCAACAGCATAGACCCCTGGTTTTGGCCACAGTCTTGGCTAGATGAGGCTATTGGGTAGCTGATCTCATGAGATGTGGGTGCCATGCTTCCATTCAAACTAAGAGCTCTACTTTTGAAGGTTCTGGTCAGAAAGCCACAAATACTCCCTAGCCCATAAACAAAGAACAGTCTCTTTCAATCGGGATAGAGCACATAGAAGGAGAACAGATCATCCCAACAGCAGGATAGGCCAAATCAGTCCTGCCATCAGGGGTCTGAGAGATGAGCCAGCTCAGTTCCCCTTACTAGTTGTTTACTTGGATGATCTGGGATATTTGGGTGACCTGCAGGTGTCAAGAAATAGTACACGAGGGATTTGTAGATTTTCTGGTCCAGTGTTAACTCACCCCATTGTAGCTGTCATGCAAGGAAACAAAACTTGGTGGACAACAGGCCATGGCCTCTGCTCTCTGGTGGAGCCAGGAGATTACAATGTTAAGTACAACTGTGGGGGCATCATTTCTATGTTGAGAGGCCAGATGGCCTTACATACCTCTCATGCTGGATGTCTAAGTTGCAGAGGGAAACTAGATTCCATCCAGCTCTCCAGCCAAAGAGGAGACCAGAATTGGCCTCCCCCACAAACTGTGAGCTCTTTGCCTCCACTGACAGCAGCATCTATAGCAAAAAGCTGGGCTGCCACCTGCGTTTCCATGTAAACATCCGAGTAGCCACAGCAATGGCCTTGTGAGGACTGGTGTGCCCAAGGAAGTGCTGTGTGGGATGGAGGGAAGAGTGCCAGGATCAGACACCAGGCAGGCAGAGAGGCAGTGACGACATCTGTGCAGCGCAGGTGCCATGGAACTGAGCCAAAGGGAGGCGGGTTTTGGAGCAGGGAGCCTGGGCAGTGATGTGTTGTTCGTAAGAAGATCCTGTGCTCTGGATCCAAGAAGTCATTGGCTTGATTCCTGACCCCAAACCTCATCTTGGGCAAGTGTTTGAAGCTTTCTGTGCCTCTGTTTCTTGGTGTCCCAAATGGGGACAATAGTAGCAATTACCTCTGAGAGTCAGGAGGGCATTTATAGATGTCATTTCATTACTCTCACAGCAGCCCACAAGCACGGTTCTAGGTCCCCCATTTTACACGTGGCAGATGGGTAGCTTTTTAATCAGTAATCACACAGTTAAGAATGGTCAGAGCCGGCATTTGAATTTGATCCCTGTGTCCATATTATTTCTATTCTCACTCAGTATTACTGGAAATCTAGTAAAGTCGGAACAAACACTGCTGGGAAGTGGGTGCTTGAAACATGTTTGTCGTCTTCGCCATTTGGAAGTGTTGAGTTCATGTTCCTCACAGCCCGTCCGAGGGTCCCTGTGACTCTGGCTGCCCCTGGTGGTGTCTGCAGGGATCTGGGCAGCTTCTCCTTGATCTCTACCCCAAGGTTCTCTGCTCTCTACAGGTTGAGTCTCAACCCTGACTGCTCAGTAGAGCTAATGTCTAAAAACAAAAAAAGGTGGGGAGGGTACAGCTCAGTGGTAGAGCCCGTGCTTAGCATGCAAGAGGTCCTCGGTTCAATTCCCAGTACCTCCATTAAAATAAATAAATCTAACTACCTCCCAAAAAAGGAAACACGTATTTAAAAAACAATAAACAGTACAAAGTCCCCACTCCAGGCTGGGGCACACTATTTTTTAAAGGCTCCCAGATGCTTCCCATGTGCATGAGGGTGAGAGCTACCCCTCCACACCTCTTCTCTTGAGCTTGTCCACTCACACCCATTATCCTCTTGAAACAGGAAAACTACTTGGCTCAGCCTAGAACTTTCTCCTGATTTCTAGACTTTGATTTGCCTACTGGACATCTCTCCTGGAGCCCAAAGGCACCCACCCAGAACTCAATCAGTTGTCTCCTCTCATGGCTTGCCCCTCTTCCTGCCCTTCTTATTTCAGGGAACGGCACTATAATTTAAGACACTGCCAAAGCAAGAAAGCTGCCCGGCATCTTTGACCTCTTCCTTCCCTTCCATCACACCTGTGGCCAATCCGTCCACCTGCTTAAATGTTTTCTTCTCTCTCCTCCTGGCGGGGCCTCAGCAGGCCTTCACATGAACCTGCCAATAGGTCTCCTGGCCTCTATCTTGTCTCTTGAACACTTTGCATGTCTCCTCTACTTTGGAGGCACACAGAGTCCTTTGTGATGTGCACCTGTGATCTCTCCACCTGGTTGCCTCACCTGCTTCCCACACCCTGTGCTCACTTCTAGACTATTTGGAGTTCCTGGAAGGGACCTGGCTCTCTTTGGCCTCCCAACTTTGCATGTGCAGCTCCCCAGGGAGTAATTGCCTTTACATTATACCTTCACCTGACCACTTCTAGGGCATCTCAGAACTCACCACAGTGGTTCCCTCCTCTGGGAAAGCCTTGGCTACAGTTCTGGCTCTCTGCCCCGAGCACCCTCTTCTGACTGTTATCCAAGACCTCTTAAAACGCCTCTTCAGCCTTCATTTCATGATGACTTCTGTGCACCTAGGAGCTCCCGGAAGCAGGGACTGTGTCTCTTTTCTCTTTATTCTCAGGGCATGGTAGAGACTCAGGTATAATGGTGGAGGGAACAGTGGTTATTCTGAAATTTTTCTGTAGTTGGGGCCTAGGGGTAACAGTCTGGTTGGAAGAAGGGCTTAGGTGATTTACCCTGAAGCCACATTTTCAATTAACACTTCATGTTGTTTTTGTCTACTATTTGAAGTGTTGAGTCTTAAAACAGAATGACGATTTCTAAAAATTACTTTACCGAAGATTGAGGAAAATGGCAGTTTTCCATATTTAAGAATATTATTTAAATTTTGTGTGACTGGGGTTGTGGAATACAAATGCAGGGGCTACTAAAGCATTCTCATCCCCTTCCCTACCCTCAGGTCCTTCGGACAGAAGAGACAGAGTGATGTGAGGAGAAGACTTGGAGGGTGGACCATGCACTGCTTTTAAATTATGACAGTTACTTGTGCTTTTTTTAACTTTCTTTTGTAATGGAGGTACTGGGGTTTGAACCCAGGACCTTGTACATGCTAAGCACGTGCTCTACCACTGAGCTATACCCCCCCTTCCCCCAGATATTTGTGTTTTTAGTGGGCATAATGTGCTTGTAGCAGGTACTTTAGCATCAGACACATTCACCTGCCTCTGACCATTACATTAATATCTTTCCCCTGAGCTAGAGAGCTAGATATTCTGTTTTCACAAGTTCAATAAATTATCTACATTTTCCTTTTTCTTAAAAGAAAGGCATTAACTCATGTTTCTCTTTAGTATCGCCTATAAATAAAATGTGATTTTATTAATCATTTACCAAAGTGTTAAGTGTAATAAATATTAAGTACAGATTTCTGAAGCATCAGTCTTCACTGAAGATCCACATTCTGCTGTTCTCTCTCTGTGTTAGTCACCATACTTCTGGAGTTCTGGAAGTGGCGCCAGGCAGAACTTGAGTACAAATGGGACAGGGTTGAGCAGGAAGAACAAGTCTGGTCAGAATAGGAGGTGTGGTGTCCCCACGTGGAGATAGATGAGGTTACCCAGGAAAAGCAGGCGCTGATTAGATGCACTTTAGTCTGTTTACTTTTGGAGTTGTCCGCCTTGGCTGCATGTTGGAATCACCAGGGGACCTTAAAAAATGTTGGTGCTTGGATTCCATCACTGCAAACTCCGATGGTACTTAGTGGCCTGGGGTGCATTCTGGCATAGGGAAGTTTTTAAAGCTCCTCTGGTTATTCTAATGTGCAGCCAAGGTGAAGGAGCACTGCCTGGAATGGTGGACACAGAAGAGAAGTGTGGTCCTTCCTTCATAATAACACTAAAAAGGGGGAAAAGGAAAAGGATGGTAATTGTATAAGAAAAGAGGCATTGAATTGTATCCTTTCATAACACCAATAAAAAAAATG
Organism: Camelus bactrianus; assembly: GCF_048773025.1. Classification (NCBI taxonomy): domain Eukaryota; kingdom Metazoa; phylum Chordata; class Mammalia; order Artiodactyla; family Camelidae; genus Camelus; species Camelus bactrianus. Next base: position 143,838,362 of record NC_133541.1, read on the forward strand.
CAAAATATAAATTAGCCGCTATGACATAGATGTAGAAAGAAAGACACATTGGCTTTTATAGTTGACTCCCATTTTTTCACATGTGCCTTCATTATTGTGGCCTCCTTTTCATCATAGTCTAGGTGCCCTTTTGCTTGAACTAAGTCCTGGTCACTGCTCCCCCTTCCTTTTGGGATGTGCACAAAGCAGCGTGGCTCTCATCCTAAAGTCAGAGAAAGGGTAGAAGAAGCAGGGAAACCTTTGTTGACGTGCCATCAGTGTTTGTGCACTGAGCTAGGCATCTTAAATAATTGGAAATGTAAATTTATTGCTGCCACTCCTGCTGCAAAATTAAAAAAAAATAAAACTATATATCTTTGTATCAACCTTCCAGAGCTATGAAATGATGATTTTTTGAGTCATCTGTATTATTGCTTCTTTCCATCAGCTGAGATAATTTAGAGCTGATGGTACTTGCAGTCAGCAGCAGCAGGACAGAAGTTTGTGAGCATGAATAACTCTTGGGAATAAAATGCTTTTACTAGGAGCATCTGAAAATGTCTCCAACTATACATTTTATAAATTGAATCACAGATCTACAGAACGTTGGCACTGAAAAGGTCTGGAGGGAGCAGGTCAAACTCCTCTTTTTATAAATGGAAAAAAATGAGGTTCAGCTACCAATAGAAAGTGACATTTGCCTTTTAAAATGTAATAAGCTTCTAATAATCCCCATTATAAATAGTTCCCATTGTTTACAACTGAAGATGGCGGTCAAAGCATATGTTTGTGAAAGACTGTAAATTCAGAGATGAAAGCTGAAACTTAGACAAAATTAGATGTTATTAATGTTTTTAGTCCTGAAAAACAAAAACGTATCATATTGGCAGAATACAAAAAATACTGAAGAAAAGTTTTTTGGTCATTTAAACTGCTAATTTTAAATTTAAAATTGCCAACTAATAAGTTTAAATTTTCATTGGAACATGCTTGTTGAAAAATTGAAGATGAAGATTCATTTCACTTTATCATTCTTCCTTATTTAAAAAAATTTTTAATTTTTTTTAGTTTTTTAATTGAAGTGTTTTATTTTAATTGTGAATGCATGCTCCATTTTTTAGATAGGCCAGCATTGTGGTAGTGAGACCTTGGGAATGAAGTTGCCTAAATTCATATTTGAGCACAGCAGCTTGCTTCCTGAGTGATCTTGGACAACTTAACTTCTCTGTGCCATAGTTTCCTATAAAATAAGAATAGGAGAGTTCCTCATGACTGTGATAAGGACGGGTCGAATTAATCTACAGAATCTACTTGGAAGACTTCCTGGCACAGAGGAGGGGCCATGTACTTAGTTACACGTATTATTATACTCCTGCTGCTTTTATAATCCAGGTAAACCTTGAGTCTTAATGATATCATCTCTAAAAAACATCTAAATATAAACTCTAAAATGGAAACTCTCAAACTTCATAGTTGTAGCTAATTAACACACAAAGCCCAACCAAGAAACACACAGTGGAGACCAGTTAGCTGTAGACACCTGTGAAACTTTCTGTCCTGCATGGACTCTAAGCTGTCACTTCAGTCACTTCTGAAACCTAAGGCAAGCTCAGGAATAGAGCTTTACAGCTTGGCTTCGTCAGGTACCCAGACCCCTAAGCTCAGACCATGGCAGGGAAACAGTTTGCTGTTCACATGTGCATTTTCAAAAAATAATATTAAAATGAACACTGTACGTATTTTGTTGTGTGTTTGACATCATTAACAGAAAAGAAAAGGAAAAAAAAAAGGAAAAAAACCCATGCAGTTAAAAAATAAGGAGGCTATGTCTGAAAATTATTTTTTTTTTAAATTATGCTTAGGATTTAGTGACCAGTTAGGAGAAAAATCATTTCATTGGTGTAATCCCTTGATTGACTAAACATTTTTTTAATTAGGAAGAAGAGCGTGTTCCTTTTACCACCTGGGGAAAGTGTATACATATAACCCTTTGTGCAAGTGCTCTTTTTCTGGGTAAGAATCTGCCACATACTTCTTAAAATCTAATGTGAAATGCTGAGGAAACTGAAAGTCAAGATGGGGAATATGTAGTCTCATAGAGAAAACTGTTTCCAGAGAACACCTCAGCCAATGCAGGGCTCCAATCTGGAGGTTCCAGAGTCTCTTCTGCTCACAGTGCTTCCCCCAGTTCTTTTCAACTCATTTGTTCAAATCAGATCAGTGCTTTAGGATTCTCCAGGTTCTGATTAAGAGACCAGATGGAGGCATTAAGAATTCTAAAATTTTCCAAGAGTAACAACCAAGGTAAAATGTCTAAGAATAGCCTAACAAAAGGATAGTAGGAACTGTCAAAAAAAATTAAATAAATAAAAACTACTGAAAGACATAAAAGAAGCTTTAATCACATGATTCTAGATTAAAAGATCATATCTCCAAAATATCAGAAGTTATAAAATTTATTTGTGGTTTATTGTGAATAAAATCATATTACTAATATAATAATTAATAAGACAATGAGAGTTTTACTAGCTCAAGAATAGCCAGATTAGAAAATAGGACAGGAAGTCCAGATATGGTTTCTGATATCAATAATAATTTAATATATGAGATGGAAGGCATTACAAATCAGGGAGATAAATAAAGGTTATTCAATAAATGGAACATATGATAGCTACTTGAGGGGAAAAGAAAAGATTGAAATAAAACAGTGAACCATATATTGTGAGAAATTCCAGAAATATTTAAAAAAGTAACACAATTAGAAAAAACTAGAAATAAATATGGATGAATATACAACCTCTAGATGAGCAGTAAGTTTCAGAGGAAAATATATAAAGATTTCCATGCATCAGAAGCATCCTAATTTTAAACAAAACACCAGAGGATGTTATTTGTTTACAAATCCGACAAGGGGCTAATTCCTTCAATACACAGAGAGTTCAGATCACTTCAAACGTAACACCAAAAAATCTCAGGAGCGTAGAAGGCAGAGAACATGAACACATATTCACAAAGGAAAAAATAGATGTCACACTCCAATAGAAATTCAGTCAGTGCACATCAGAATGAAATAGTTTTCCACCTCTCAAGTGACACAGCTCGGTTTATGAGGATGAAGAGCCAGTGATCACCAATCCCATGCCTAGGCTACTGGATAGTTTTTGTGAAGTATGGTTGATTTACAATGTTGTGTTAGTTTCCGGTGTACTCCTCCAGCCTACTTAGAGAGCAGTCTGGCAGTTCATATCAAGAGTCAAAAATATTCATATGCTTTAATCCACTAATTCAGCTTTGAAAAACTTTTAATAAGGAAGTATTTCAAAATGGCAGGGAAAAGTCAGTATGGATGAAAGTCACAGACATACTTTTATATGTATATATATATATAAAATCTCAGCCAAAATATTCTTCCAACACTTCACATAGTAGAATATTTTGCAGTCATGAAAAAGTGTGTCCATGAATATATTTTATGACATGTCAAATGTTATGCTTATGATAGGCTTGAGATTAAAATTAATATATAAAATGATTTTTAATATACAAACAATGCACAGTTCTGAAGGAATTATGTCTATAGGTAGAAGCATTTTTCTTATTTTATTCTTTATTCATTTTCAGAGTTGGAGTCTTTTGATTGTAGGTGACAAAATCAATCTCCAATGTGTTTAAACAACAACCAAAAAATGGGGATGCATGGGATTTATTGGTTCCTGTAAATGAAAACCTCAGGTCTGAGGTCTGGCCTCAGTCAAGGAGAGATACTGTAGCCCAGATGATGTCAAGGGCTGCTTTTGTCCTGTCTTCATCCTGTGTCCAAGGATGCCTCAGCATGCTGCTTCTAGGCACTCAGCATCACAGATCACACATCCATCCAAGCCAAGAGAGGTCTCTTTTGGCAGCTTCCTCTCTTGATAGAGGAAGCTCATCATTCACATGGGCACCAGCACGTATCGCCTCACATAACAGTGACTTTTACTGTGTTATTTGCCAATTCTCAAATCATGTGTGAGACCAATAGAATGAGGGGTATTATTTGTCTTAAACCAACTGAGATCTACCTCTGGTGCTTCAGAAAGAGTGTGTCAATCAAGCTTAAATCACAGGACTAAAGATAGAGGGAAGTTATTTATCCTAAAGCAAAATCTGGGTCCTCTTCTAAGACTGGGGACAGCTCCAGGACAGCAGTTCTGTCCACTACTGAGTACTTTCAAATTTTCATTAATGAGCAAATATTAAAGTTATGATCAGAAAAGATGATAAGTAAGAAGAAACTTGAGGAAGGAGAATGGAAAGCTTTCCTGTTTCTTAAGAAATATTGAACCCATTAAGTTCTTGGAAGAAAAATGGAAATGTGTCAAGTTTGTATAAGTTCTGAAATGAATTAGAATTGATTTCACAGTCCATGTAGGAGGCAGTGCTATACGGTTAGTGTGTCTTTGGGCTCTTTGAGTATTTCAGTTCTTTCACTTAATAGTTGTTTCATTTGGGGCAAATTGCATCATCTCCACGTGGATCTATTTCCTCATCTGTAAAAGAGATATAATATTACCTTTCCCACAGGGTGATTGTGAGGATTTAGAAAAATAGATCTGTGCTGAAGCAATAGTAAGCATTTAAAGAATTTAACTATTTTGATTACTTAATACATAATTAAAAATTTATTATGCAGACTTTTTAAAAATGCATACTATTTAAATGGCCTATATGTGCTGTACAAGAGAGGAAGGCTTAATATACCTTCTATAATACATTTTTTTTAGCCTTAACTAATTTTCACATTTAATCACACACACACCAATATCTTATTCCTTTCACAAGCATGAAGCCTTAACTGTGAAGAAAAGGATAATGAAAGAGAGTAGAGGAGGAAATAAAATGCTTTCTCTAAAAACTGATGGCTTAAAAACTAAGAAAAAAAACACCTTTTTAAGACTTTGGTCACCATATTCATAGCTAATAATTAGGTAGAGTTTTTCACATGCCTGTGATTAATGTTCTAATTGTTTTCACAATTAGTAAATCATTGACTCATCACAATAATCCTATAAATTGCTATTATTATCCCCCCATTATATGGGTGAGGAGATTGAAGCCCCTAGAGGTTAAGAAATTTGCACAAGGCCCCACAGCTAGCATCAGAGCTGGGATCCAGATGCAGGAGTGTGGCTCCAGGAGGGGCTTGTAAACACTCCCTCTGCTCTCTCCTGCAGGTGCAAGCCAGCCTCCCGCTATTACTGTAAATAACATGATGTGGTTTACTTAGTCTTGAAATTCACATTCTTTGGAGCTTTCTCTCTGGGGAAGCCATCAGGAGCAGCCAGGGACACTGAGACATGCTTCTGGACTATGACCAAGAAGATAGATGGAAGGAAAACAGTTTAAAAATGGGATCTTTAATGTGCAGTCTTCAGTGGCCAGAAAAAAACCTGCCTAGTGAGGAACTGAAACCCTATCAGCCACGTGCAAATTATGCTTCACACCCCCGTTGCCCTTGGGTCCACACAGTCAGAACTACAATGGATCAGGGACATGAATCTTGTGCAAATGCAGGGAGTATGAATACCTGCCATTTTAAAATCTCAAGGAGTATGAAAAGCATGTGAAGCTTTCATCAACAGAGATCTGCTGTCACTTCCAGTGTTTCCCTCAGGACATGTCCACAGCTTCACTGGTCCTATTCAGAATGAAGACGACAGCTAGCACCTGCTGGCCCCTGAATCAGTGATAGGTTCTCCCTTTAAAGGAAGCATATCCCCTTCACGGGTTACAACTAGATCATAACCTATGTAATTCTTTAGATGTAGAAGGGATATTTTCATTGGTTCTGCTATCACAGACTTGTCTCCAAAAGAACATGTCACCAGTTACTCCATTTTCACCCATTTAAAGATATACTTAACAGGCTTCCTTCTTTAGTGCAGTTTTAGGTTTACAGAAAAATTCACAGAAAGTGGAGTTCCCATATATTCCCTATGCTCTGCACACAGCTGCTCCTGCTGTCAGCATGTTACATTAGTGGATGCACTCATTCTTTTTGACATCCTTCATTCCTCCTACCCTAAAGATTAACGTACCTGATATTCACATCTCTTGTGGCATTTATGTGTGATTTACATCACTTCTCACGTTTATTTGAGGTTTAGAGCACATGCATGTTGTCTGTTTAAGCGTGGGTTGGGGCAAGTTTTCTGTGTAAAAATATGATCATTAGTGAGTCTCATGCTGCTGGGTTTTTGGGTTGTCAGGTCCTGTTCACCATTGCTTCAGTTATTGGGATCATTGTCTACGGACTCTCAGTGTTCATTGTATTTTCTGCAAAACTTCCCAAGAACCTGCATGGAAGAGACCCAATCCAGAAGTACCTGAGTGTGCAGATGGGCCACGCCCATCACTGCTTCTCTCATCAGTTTTATCATCATTGTGACCCTGAAGGCAGTATATGAGAAAGTGGCAATCATGAGGACTGACTCTGGTAAGCTCCTACTGCAGCTGAGGTCATTTCTACACCACTTTTAGAACCAGGTCAAAACAGAAACTGTATCTTTTGGGCACTTCAATTCCAGTACATTACAGTCTTTAGAAAACGTCAAGTGTAAACGTATTTTCTCTAGCCTATATGAGAAGTGAATTAGCTCCGGCTTTGCATTAGTTAAAGGGACAAAGCAAGCATTAGAATGTCCAAGCTCTGTGTAAAGAGGTCAGTGCTGAATAGTATTTTCAATTACATTAGATCATGTACCTTATTGTTGAAAGTAAATAGTCTCTTTATTGCAAATAAGTGGAAGAGGGTCATGGTTCCAGTGGCAGATTTGCTCATGTGTTACAGAGAGGACAAATAATCACAGTGTTATGTGTCTTTCCCCGATGCTGTTCCTGTTAGTGTAGCTCCATTCTCATCATCTATAGCTTCTATAATAAATGTTTCTTCTCTCTGGCTTTTATCCCAGCCAGCGGCTTAGTGGCCCAAGTGCTTCCCACAAGCTGCATGTGGCTGGGTCGTTCTCCCAGTGGTCTGCTCAGTAGTCATCTTCTGAAAACACTAAGACCAATTTAAATTCTAAACTAGGAGGATGACCTGTTTTATGTTCCCCAAATTCTTCTAGCAAGTTTCCCCGTGTTTTGTTTGTTTTCTTCAATAGTCCTACCTTCCTGCCGTTCAGGGAGACAAGAGAATATCATTTAGCAGGATGTTCAGAAGTAGTTTTCTATCAACTTACACCTGACAGAGGACAGTTCTTGCCCATTGGATACTGTTGTGCTTACAAATTTTAAGGAACAGCTGACTATTTTTTTTTGCCTTGTGGGATATTGTGTTCATAGAGAAACTCTTACAACAGTGTGTACACTTGGAATTAACATAGTAGCTATGTTAAGGAATTCAAAACAGCTTAAATGAAAACAGTGTGAATTGTGTATATATATATATATTTTTACAGTGTTAACTCATGTATCCGTGGCTTTGATTAGTCTCAAAGCTGTTCACAGCTTTAGAGACTTAACTTTTCTTTATTCTAGCTGCAGAGCTCCCAAGGACCAGAATGACTATGAGAACAACCTAGCCATGGAGGTGTTCTTGTTCCAGTTTGTCAACTACTACTCTTCGTGTTTCTACATCACATTCTTTAAGGGCAGATTTGTGACTTATCCAGGAGATCCGATGTATTGGCTGTGAAAATACAGAAATGAAGTGCTGTGAATACAGCTTTGTGTTCTGACAGTCTAACCTGGTTCATGTTTTCCCCTAGTTGCTCAAAGAAGAGTGTCTTTACTGTCTGTTCCTTAGATTTTTTTAGCCATAAAATAATGACTTTATTTCATGTTATAGCTATCTAAAATTTAAATGATATTTTCTTTCTAATATTCCAGTGTGACCCAGGTGGCTGTCTCCTTGAACTGATGACACAGCTGACAATAATCATGGGAGGACAGTCAATCTGGAATAACACACAAGAGGTGTTACTTCCGTGAATACTAAGTCATGTGATCTTGGGGTGAGAATGGCCCACCCATCCAAGTCATTTTCCTGCATGCCCATCTCTAAAACAGGAGAGACTCTGCTTATTAAAGGTCTCCAGATAAGAAGATCCATCCAACAGTGTAAACGTACCTGGTGTTTAATAATTATGCTTAAATACCTTCTTTTTATGTTTAACTTAAATCCCCAAGTGCTATAATTTCTAATTATTAGCCCATCACTGGGGGCTGACTGATCAGAGCCCTTTGAGAGATGGCCCTTGTTGGGGCCGTGAGCTAAGATTTCCCACAACTTCCCACAACTTTCTCCTCCTTTTATACATGCATTTAAAAATCCATAACAGGAATTTGTTGAGTGCCTAGTATGTGCTAGTCACTGTATTAAGTGTTGTACATATGTGTGTGTGTGCGTGTGTGTGTATAATTTAATCACCCAAACAATCCTTATTCTTATCTCCCTTTTGCAAATGAAGATCCTGTGGCTTAAAGAGGGTAAGTGATTTGCCCAAGCTCTCATTGCCAATAAGAGACCACTGTGGGACTCAGATGTAAGACCCTATCTCTCTGAATCCATGTTCTTCTAAGAACAGAGGCTCTCTTGGGGTCCTAAGGCACAGGGTTACATAATGTTTTAAGAGACACTTGTCTAAAATAATAACTACAGAGGTTTTGACTTACTGTTCTCTTCCTAAAAATGAGAAGAGCAGATATTAGCTAAGGTCACACTGTCCTTTAGATTTTCACATAAGCCCAATCCCATATCAAGGTGGACAGTCCACTGTTATCTGCAATTTCTGCACAACTCAAGGAGCTTACTGTATTCACTTTCTGTTGCTGCTGTAACAAGTATCCCCAAGCGTCATGGTAGTAGGAAGGAAAAAGAAAAAGTCTCCACTAAACAACACAAATTAAACCTCCTAGGGTTCTTGAATGCAGAAGCCTGCTGAAGTCAAGGTGTTGGCAGGGCTGTTACTGAAGGCCCCAGGGGAACCTGTATCTTTGCCTCTTCTGGCTTCCAGAGGCCACCTGTGTCTCTTGGCCTGTGACCTATTTTCTCTCTCTCAAGGTCAGCACGGTGTGCCTCTGACTCTGATTCTGTGGTCATATCTCCTCTCCTCTCTCCCCTCTTCTGCCTCCCTCTTCCTCCTTTAATGACCCTGGCGATTACACTGGGCCCACCTCTCTCTTAAAGTTGGCTGGTTAGCAACCTTAACTGCATCTGCAACCATAGTCCCCCTTTGCCAGGGACCCTGACCTCTTCATATGTTCTGGGGATTAGGACATGGACATCTTTGGGGGGGACCATTTTTCTGCCTAGCATGCTAACCTTTATAGGATAATGTTTGGCTTTCAGTTTCTGTTCTCACAAAACTGTTGATCTCTCTTCTGTCTTGCCTTCCACACCAGCATTCTTCTCCTGGGCAACCTAACTGCAGAGCTCACCCATCTCTGTGGTGTCCCCCAAAACCACTTACACAAGCAAGCCTTACTGATGTTTGGAGCATGGAGGAGAAACTCAAACAACTTGAATTTTGAAATAAAAAAATCCATCATTTTAAAATCTTCCATGCCACTATAAAAAATTTATTTTTTAACTTCTTTTTTTAATTTTTAAACTATTTTAAACTTTGTTACTTTTTTAAAACTTTACTTTTTTTCTTATCATCCTTCATTGTAAGCTCCAGAAACCTGCTATTCTGCCCACCACATCCAACTTCCCTTTCATTGTTTCTCCTCCCTTCCCTAAACCTTCCTTCTCTCTCCCTTATTACCAAGTTTCTGTCCATTCTCTTTATAGGGCAGTTAAATTATTTTTTCTTTCTTTCTTTCTGTTTTTGCAGAGTGAACAACTTTGGGTGTCAGTGTGTCCTTCCACATTTCTTCACAAGGGCTTCATCTTTCAGGTTCAGTATGGATTACTGGGGCCGGTCTCTAAACAAAGGCATTTCCCTTGTCCCCCAGCTCACCACACCCCTCAAAAAAAAGATTCTGATCTTTGCTGTGAAATGAATCTTTTTTTTCCCTACTGTGCAGTGCACAACTCTTACACTGAGCCCACAGTCAGATGTTTCCAGAGGAGTAAATGTAGCTCATGTGCAAATAATACTATTTTTCTCTGTGAAAAGAAATAGATCAGATAGAGGAAATACTAAACTCAGGTTACTCAAAAGCATTTCCTTAAGGAAATAGGTTAATTATTTAACACTAAATTTTGTTGAATCTGGTTGTCAGTGAGCTATTTTAACCAATCAAGGAGAAGGATATATTTCCTAAATTGGTACTGAGAAATTCATGTGAAATGAAACTTGCTCACATGAACTAGTTTAAAGTAAAGGATGCATTATAGTATCTGTGGTCTGTTTATTCTTTTGCTTAAGTAAGCTCATTGTTGTAGGTTCCAGTGAGCTGAACTTTGCCTCCATGTATTTCTACTATGGGCTAAAATATTTAGGGAATATGTTTTGAATTATAATTCCCTTGTTTGAAAACCAGGAATGCTGAGTGGTAGCCAAGTTCGAGGGTGGCTTGTGTTTTCCTCACTGCCTCTTCTCTTTGTATAAGGTGCCAGTCTCCTTCTTACTTTTTCATATTAAATCCTAACATACCAAATATCTATCAGTAATTCTTGCTATGCCAAAACTACACCCATCATCAAAAATACATAGGAAGGGAAAAGAAAACTTATCAAAGTTAGCGACTATTTTCATGCTATTTAAATATGTCCAAAGGAACATAATGAAATGAAATAACTCACCTGCCTACACCCCCCAATTCCATGTGGGGCTCTTGAGTAGGATTCTGGGAGCAAATGAAGAAGGACAGTGAAGCCATGATCCAGGCTCCCACTGGGGCCTCCCCAGCACTTGGATCAGCACCTGGTATATAGTAGGTCTCAGTCCAAGCCAGCTGATGAGTGAGTGACTCACAGGCATCGAATGCATAATATCAGTGAATTAACAGCATTATTTGTAGGACTCAGAGAATAAGCTGAGAGCCCTGTGGCCTTCCCAGCCTCACAAACTATTTTGATATTGTGATCATTTCTGGGAATGTTATTCTGTACTTGACAAAAGGCTAGTATGACTCCAGGGTTAAGCAACTTGCCCTGGAGAAATTTTAGGGTAAAATATTAAGAAAAATAGTTAAATGTCCAAAATGGCATAGCATTGTCCTTTGACTTTTAGATAATGTATGGCTGTAATTTTCTTACTTTATGTTTTCTACATTTTCCACCATGGGTATGCACTACTATATAATAAGAAAATCTCTCTTCTCCAGATATGATTTGGTTAGAGGATGAGGCAGAGACATATAATAAGAGAATCTTAAATACATGTGTCTGTAATTCACTCTTTAAATTCAGGAACAGGAAACTCAGGAATGAAATAGATTCAGAGAATCAAAGATACTTGTATTCAAGATTAGCAAGTGGGAGTGTCCTCAACAGAAATGGTGATTATCTATAATGCAGAGATTAAATGTGATAATGAAGGTACAAAGACAACATGAAGTAGAAAGTGCCACGTGGCAAGCACTGAGTAAAGGGCAATTTACTATGATTATGCTAATCTGTGGTCAATTCCCAAGCAAATGATTGTGTAACCCCTGCTAGAGGGAGAAAGCTTCCAGCCTTGGCCAGAGAGGGGGGAGGATCCAATGCCTGTATTTTTTAAAATGTCTACAGGTGCTTCGCATGTGCAAATTGATATCCCTGCACAAGAACCATAACCCAACAGAAAACCCAAAAGACCGAGGACAATGATGGGTAGACGACAGCCCAAGATTTTCTGCGACAGATGAGTGGTTCCACTCAGGAAGACTGAGAAAGAGGGTCAGAGTCTTAGCTAAGGACAAGCAAGTCGGGACTTCTAATATGACCTAATACCATCGGCGGGGGAGAGCATTTCAGCACAAGAAGTTATTGCCAGATGAGTTAGCATGGAAGTTTCATCCTGGATCCAAACCGTGATGGATTTAGGTCCTGGAGGGTAAAAGCCCTGTTTCCGTGGGACATGGACCAGATTCCACAAGAGGCTGAGACAGGAAGTATGAGGCAGAGAAAAATTCCCCCAAGAGACTCCCGAGTCTGGGTGCCAGGAAGGGTGATGGACGAGCGCGGTCCCAGCGCCACCCGCACCGCGGGGCTCCAAGTGGCTGTGGAGCTGCGTGCTCCTGGCCGAACCTCAGACCTGACTGCAGCACTCTGGGCTGCATACTGGAGAGCAGCTTCAGCAGCAGGCTGTCCCCGTCATTCTCGTAGGTGCTGCAGGGACCCCCAACCCTGTGGCCACGGTGTCCCCAAACCAAGGGTCTAACTGACTTCAGCCTTATTTACAGGTGGCCACAGCCAGTTAGCCTGTGCTGCTCAAAAGGAAGATCCCGCATTTTGATGTGTTAAGGGGGTTGCTAATACCTGGCCTGCTCTGAATCGTTTCATCCTGACAGCAGCCTGGGCAGTGGAAGTTTCATCTCCCAATTTTATTTCAACTTTTTTTGTTGAAAGTATAGTTGGTTTACAATATTGTGTTAATTCTTGGTGTACAGCATAGTGATTCAGTTATACATACATATATATATATATTCCTTGTCATATTGTTTTTCACTATCGGCTATTAAAATTTTTTGAATGTAGTTCCCTGTGCTATACAGTAGGACCTTGTTGTTTGATGCAAAAATTACTAAACAAGGTATTTGCAGACTAAACCTAGCCATGTATATGACAGAGTTGAGTTTATCTCAGGATTTAAATGTGGTTTTGATCTCCAGGATCTCTTTATCTACTTATCATAATTAAAGAGCACGTGGACCACTTCTCAGAAAAAATGTTTTAAAATCTTAAGATTTAGAGAATAAAGAAGGAAGATAATTATACTGAAAAGCAGATATCAAAATATAGAAATGGACATTTGTGATAAAGTAATATCTGAATTATTGGAAGAACGTGTTGAATAAGAGGATCCAGTGGTGGGTCTACTAACCGCAACTTTCTGCCATAGCAGTGAGTGTAAATCATCTTCTGAGATCTGCAACAATTGCATTTTGAATGTAAATAAAGTTAAATAACAAATAAGCCATGAAGTGTGGATTCAGATTCAGGGGTATCTTCAGTCCATATCCCCACCACTTCCCAGAGCTCCCTGCTCTTCCCCTAATGTCATTGAAAGCAGTGGGGAAAGTTTGTGAAGCGAAGGGCATGTTCCATTGCAAAGAAATCTCGTAGCAAACCTGGGAGCATGGCCAGGGAAAGGTTAATGCTGAGATCAGAGGCAGTGGGAAACCTATCAGGGGCAGCTCTTTACAAGTCACATCACATACTCTGTGTGTGTTCGTGTGTGTGTGCATATAGACGTGTGTGCATGTACCGTGTATACACCGGCTTTCGTGTGAAGCTGCCTCTGTGTCCAAATTTGAAATCCATCCAAACGTGCAGTGCAGTCAGCCGAAGCTTTGCCAGATGCTAAGTTGTCTGTTATTGCTCTGTCTCTTCTCCTGAATTCCATGAGTAAGCCACGTGCCAGCTGTTGCTTTCAGGGACAACAGCTCTGTAGGCTACAGGCCCATGCCTTGTTTCACTGCCAACCCCGATTTCATTTCAGGACAAATTGCCATTTGAAATAGGGGGAAGCATTCAGTTGGCCCACAAGCCTCTGAGTGAGGAAAAAAGGTAACCTTAGAGACAGCTCTGTGGGACAGCGTCCAGGAGGGGGCAGAGCACTGGGCTGTAAGTCGATGCTGTGTTTCTTTTAAGCTCTGGACTGACTTTGAGGCGGCATGTCACTTCTCTGACCCTTGATTTATTCTGCTTAAATTCGGGCCTTGGACCTGTTTGATCCAAAGTTAGAGTAACACTTTTCTGCTCGGTGACCCTCCATGGCTCTCCAATTCTTACAGAGGGAAAAATGCCCACATCCTCACTGTGGTCTCTTAGGCTCCACCCCCAAAACCACCACTGATTTCCTGTTTGCTCTGGCCCACACCAGTCTCCATGCTGTCTGTCCAGCATGAGGGACCTCCAGGCCCGTGATCACTGTTCTCTCTGCCCACCCCTTTGCCTCATTCTTTGCCTTATTCAAAGGTCACTGCACCATCCCCAATCCTCCCTACCACAAATTCCTCGTCCTCCTTTATTTTCCTCCACAGCACTTATCACCAGCTCACAGACCCTGTCTTTCTTTCTTTTACTTATTTTCTCTGATGATTTTCAGACTGGAAAGGCCATGGTGGATACTAGCAGAGAAATGGGGGAAAAAAGACAAATGAGGGAAGGTATCTTCTAAAAGCTAAAATGCCCACCTGAAAAGGAGGTAGGAGATAAATTAGCAGTCATTACAGTTTTGGTAAACACAGATACGTAGTCAGGACTAGTTTTCACAATGTTTGGGGGTAGGGTGGCAGCAATAAAAAGAAATTTATCCTGAAAACAAGAAATTAAATTCTTGGGAAGATGATGTGTTCAGCTTGAACAGTCAGTAATACTTTTATGACCTTGGTCTGATAATATCCTGCTTTATAATTTGATCTGTTTGGCATCTGGGTCATGAATCTAATGGTGCCGCAGTTTCGGGAGCAGAACAGACCACCCCACGATGGGAACGGTACTGCCATCTGCAGCCCATGGGCAAACTGGGGTTATTTTATGAATACCTTGAAATGAGTAAGTCATCAGTGGAGATTTCGGTGCTGTCAGTTATACTAGAGTATGTTTTGGGTCTCAGAAGCATCGGTTACTGAGCCAAACAATGACCATCATACCGAAACGGAGCCCGCTTTTCTCCATTAGATGCAATTATGCAGTCAGGCTTTCAAACACAGGGTGCCTCTGTGTATCTTTGTCAATATTTATGTTGTACAAAGCTGAAGATTTACTGCCAAGGAATGAAATGGAATATTCATGTAGCCCGTGTGGCACAGCTGTTGGCTGATATCCTTCTAAACAGAGTCATGTGAGCCCGCCAGCCTGTGCAGAAAGCCCGCAAGAGCATCCTGCATCATGGCAGCAAGGTTCACAGTGTCACCCCTTAAACATCTCACACCTGCCTTTCACATTGTTCCTTTTCACATTCTTCTGACCGATGGTTTCTGCCTGGTTCCTTGAGTGACCTCATGGCACATCACTGGCTTGAATTCAGGATGAACTTGCTGATCTCAAATATCGGTTAAGCACAGATCCCCTCCTTCTCCAATGTCTTTGTCCATTTCTGTACATTTGCTTGGGCTCTGTTTCTCTTTGGTTGAGCTTGGTTTTGAGATCTCAGTTGCCTTTAAATGGTTGTATCTTAAAATAGATTTCCATACGAAAAGCCATCTTTTCTATTATGCATGGGACACTTTTATCTACTAGAAAGCTGATGATGTGCACGTTTTCTATCTGAGCCCTTTCAGCTCACCACTGCCTTGAATTAGTTTTTTTTTTTACACTTAGGAGACAGAAAAGGATTTTGGCCAATAAGCTTTGCATTTATGCATGAGGGTTCATGTCTGCAAAGGCACCACTTTGTGCTTCCTGTTTATAAGTCTAGAGATAGAGGAAGGTTTTTTTTTTCCTAAATCACATTCTATATATAAAATATTTGCTTTTAAAAATATACATTATACATGGAAACGCATCTGGTTCCCTCAGTGAGTGAAAGGTCATCTTGTGGCATCTTCAGTCAGTGATGCTTTGTGGCCTGGGGACTGATTTGAGTTACATTTTTGCTTTTGCTGTGTTTCATGACCAGGTTCCATTAAAGGTGCAGCTGCAGTCCCTGGTGTAGAAGTTATGTTCGTTTATTTTGCTTATTTTCAAAAGGACTATAAGACAATGACCTGTTATTCCAAAATGAGTCATAATTGTAAATATTTCTTATTGGAGCTATTATCAGCATTAATAATAACAACAACATTCTGGGGGCAGCATAGCATTTATTATTTTAACACACACAGAAAAAGCCTTGGAAAAAATTTATTGTTCTAGTTAAGTCAAATAAAGGGAATTGAAAGGAAAAGTTGTAGGCTTTCGGGAGAAATTGATAGGATTTTTAGAACTTTATAGTCTCATTAAAATACCAATTAAATAATTCAGCCTCCCCCTACCCTGCAAAACAGGATGGAGTAACATCAATTCTAGAGAGATTTTTCAGATTTATTAGTTTTCCTATTATCTAAATAATCCATAATGAATTAGAAAATTCAATCCATTTCTGAGAGTAAGCAGTCTGTTATTCTGTTTTCAACGCTGGAGTGAAACCTATTTTTTGTTCTTTTGGTTCATGGGAGATAGAATTTCCAATTGCTTTTTGAATTATTTTTCTTCCTCTAAAATAAAGTGCCTTTGGTGATGATCTCCTGACCTCAGTTTCCTCCTCCCAGTTTTCCCCATGATCATTAATGACACCCCACCTGCCTTTTTAGTTATACCTCTTAGCTGCTGAAGGGGAACAGCTTCTGAGAGGTGATCCTGGAGCCCTCCACCTGTGCTTCATTAGGCCTCGCACCCAGACATCAACCCTATTCTCCTTCTC
Source organism: Camelus bactrianus (assembly GCF_048773025.1). Classification (NCBI taxonomy): domain Eukaryota; kingdom Metazoa; phylum Chordata; class Mammalia; order Artiodactyla; family Camelidae; genus Camelus; species Camelus bactrianus. The sequence goes on from NC_133541.1 coordinate 143,854,822, forward strand.
CTGAAGTACCTTTCTCTGCTTTTCTACCTGGAAGGATTCTTGCCAAGCCTTGGCAGGAACCCCTCCACTTTTTAGAGATTTTCTGCTCTCCTCTCTAGGCATGAATTGCACTTGATTCTTCTCTTGATGGTGTGTGATTGTGTCCGGGTCCATTGTGCTCCTCGGCTGGACTGATCCTGTTGGAGGCAGTAGTAAGGCTTTGCATCTTCCTGTCCATGTCCAGAGCACCACAGCCTGGACCCTGGTTCTCATACATGTTTAAGTGACTTGAGCTTGGAGTTTCAACACACTCACGTACAACTCTTAGATGAGTTGGCGGTAACATTGCCCTCAAGGCCCCCACAAGATTCTATATGGCATATGATTTTTTGAGTGAAATTTCTCTTTTAGTTGTTTTAGTGAATTCCCTACCGTTCTTTGAGATTATTAGAGTAATCATGAGTTGTTAACCACAATAACTCTCCCCCCACCAGCAAATGATCCTGCTGTCTGAGAACTCAGACATGGGACATAAGAGAAATAATCTATCATTCTTAAAATCTGGAAGCCATAAGATACCTTTTTGTACTTAGAGCACCCACAACACAAACACCAGTCTGTCAAGAATTTGGTGATGCCTTCCCAGAGGGCAGGTGCCATAAGTGAAATGCAGTGAATGATGAAGTGAGACCTCTTTGTCTCTGTTACTGCCTCTTCCACCTGTGCTAACTTGATCTTCCCTTCATATAATATGTTCTCCTTTTAATTTACTACAGTTAATATCAGTTGTTCTTCAACATCTCCTTGCACACGCCCCCTTCATTCCCTCTCTCTCCAGTGCTATCCCATCCACACCTCTTCTGCGCTCTCCAGGACCAGGCCTGTCTCCCCCACGCCCTCACCTCTGCTCTGTCTGCCCACCACCTGCACTGAGATTTCCTTGTCTCTGCAGAATGAACTTTCCAAAATGGCAGCTGAGTAACTGGGGGGATTGTAGACCGCTCATCTCTTTACTCACTCATTCATTTATCCACCCAACAAACATTGAGCACCTGCTATGCCAAAAACTATCAACTGCTGGGGAGACCAAGACAGGTAAGACTTGGTGTCTGCACTCCCCAGGCCAGGTGAGGCATGGCGAGTAGTTGATGGATTACTAAGCAGGTGAACACAAATTGGACTTCCTAGACCTGGAGATATTTGAACTGAATTTTGAAAGATGAATGGAAGTTAGTTCTCTAACATGTGGTAGAGAAAGTGGACACTTCATGCAGAGAGGTGGAGACATATAAGAGTACACGGGCATGAAGAAGCTTGGCCAGACTGAAGAACAAGTAGGGCTAGAACAAAGTATCCACAGGTGAGAATATCAGGTACACAAGGCCTCTGTCATGATGAGTATACTTTATGTATCCTTAAAGAAACAAGTATATATTGGAGTATTTGTAAGCAAGAGAATTGCATAATGTTTATGTTGGAGAAGATCTGGTTATTCTGGCAGCAGAATGGAAGATACTATTTTGGGGGGAGGCCCATATTTGGGGGAAATGTTACTTCAGGGGGCCACCCCAGGTAACCCAGACAACAAGTGGCACACGCCTGCAGAGAGGCCCTGGGCAGAGTGATAGTGACATGGGCGGCAGAAGTGGTAACTGCTGCAGAGGTGACTGCATGGCGGCGGGGTACAGAGCTGCTGAGATGACCTTCCAGCCACCCATCCGGAGAGGGGATCTGCAGGAGGAGTGTAAGGGGAGGAGCTGGTTTCTAGGAGATGGTTCTGTGTGTGGCATTTTGAGTGTGAATTGTCTATGGGGCATCTGAGGGGTGATGTCCGTTGTTAAGCTGGATTCACAAGTCAGGAGCTCAGGGGAGCTGTAGGTGAGTCCATCGGCATGATTCAGTCCTGCCAGGCAGAGGATTGAAGACGAGGCCCTGGGGAAAATGGTCATGTACATGGCAAATGGAAGAAGAGAAATCCACCAAGTGAAAGAAGAATAGCAGAGCAGTTGGGAGAAAACTTGTTGAAGCAACACAGGGAAGACTGTAACCTGGCTTAAGAGGGATTTGAACACTGACTGAAAGAAGCATAGTGAGAAATGTGGGTGTGTGGGGCAAAAAAGCAAGAGCTAAAGCCGACCTTTAATTGCGAAGACTGGGGAAATTGAGGAGAACTATAATTAGGTAGCCTTTAAAAAACTGATCTGTGTATATCTGCCTGGGCTTTTTAATTTTATTTAAGTAAAACAAAATTCAAGGGGAAAGAACATTCCACAGAGAGGAAAATATTTGTCCACAGCAAAAGCTACCTGGTAATCAAATAAACAGTTACTGAAAACGCCCACTGGTTTGGAACTCATAGCCACCGACAGTGCAACTCCTTCTCAGTGCCGTGGTGAGGGCCGTGGGGGATGCAGGCCTCTGAGCCCTGGAGGAGTTATCAGCGCATGTACTTCCCCAAGAAACTGGAATTTAAAGCAAAGAATAAAGAGTATAAAGTATCAGAGAGCAATACAGGTCCGTGAGAGAAGATCAGGTGAGGGTTAGTTTTGTTTTACAGTGGGCTTTTCTGGCCTTGCTAAGTTGCTAGGCCTTTGTTGTTGTTGGTCTTTGTTCCAAAAGCTTTTTAGAAAGTTCTTCTCGCTTGAATATCTGAACAGATTAAATCATGTTGGGGTTTTTTTTCTGGTGTTCTAGTTTTTAATTAAAAAAAGCTATCTGGAATTTATTTTAATGCCAAAAGTGAGGACACTCTACCAGGACTTCCAATGATTTAGCTAATTACTCCAATAGTTTAATCCACTGATTTGAAGTGTCAGTTATATAATATTACTGAAATCTCATAAATATCCACATCTGTTCTTGAAATGTATTCTATTTCATTCATAATCTCAGTGCACTATTTCTAAACTGTTTCCATGACCATAGATTAATACCTCCTAGAGTTGGTCCTACTTTATCCTTTTCCAGAAGGTCCCTAATATTACCAATTCAACCATCCCTCCTCATTATTTTACTTGTATATTTGTGTATTTTTCTGGAAGAACTTTAGCATCACCTTTCAGCTTTTTTTCTTAAATCCATTTGGGATTAATAACTAAATTCGCATTCAGAGTCTAAATTTATTTTGGAGAAAAAGTGTGCTATGTCACCCAAATTTGAGTCTACCCAATGAAGAGTATGGTGCATTCTACTGTTCATTCAACCATCTTTATTTTTCTTTCTTTTTTTAACTCATTTATCAGAACCATCTTAACATTTTTCACTAATTTATTTCTAAATAGTCTGTGCCTTTGTTTTCATTATAAATGATTTCTGGGATTTGAACTGGGTTGATTTCTAATAAAGTCTTAATTTCTAGATTCTCTTGAATGAGAAGGAGATCTGACAGTGTGGGGCCCACTTTCCAATATGGTGATTGTGAGCAGTGCATTTCATTAGGATATCCACTTGCCAATTTGCCAGTAAGTGCACCCACTCCACACATTTCTGTTACTTACCTGGCCCCTGTAGGCAGATGAGTTCATGTAGGGTTAGATGGGTTATGGACACAGATACTGACATCACTGCTGCCACGCTGCCGACTTTGTGGCATCACTAACTCTGGTTCTTGCCTCTCTGACCTCCCTGAATATGACAGCTCCTTCTGGGCTGTGGAGCTGCTGCATCTTTCCAACACTGTCTGCTTTTCTGCAACGCACCCCTGCCTCTCAGGTCAGAAGCAAATGTCAGCTCCTCCTACCCATCCACCCCATCCACGGTCTTGCCGTTCCTGGCATGAGAGGTCCCTATCCCTTGACTGAGCAGTAACCCTATAGGGACCATAAATTTGCCTCTCATCCACTGTCTTAGTAGCATACCTGTGCTAGTTTAATTTAAAGGTCTGCCAGTTAGGAGGGGAAGGTCTAAAGTCTTTTAGATCTCTGGCCTTATCATTTCTAACTGCTCCCCCACCCCATGGAACAGCTTACCACAGGTCTCTGCTGCCCCATCTGTAAAAACGCCATGTAATTTACAGACAAAGAGAAAAGAACTTCCAAGCCACCACCATAATTTTCACTTCCTGTGACCACACAGACCATAGAAATATCAATATAAACATTCCTGAAGAAGGATATTTTGCTTATGAAGACACTTTAATTGCATACCTTTCTGTGACTTGTAACAACTTCTTAGACTCTCTGGATGTGCTGTACTCACCTTCCCAGACTCAAGGGAGCTTGCTCACTTGCCTATTTGCAGCATATTTCCTCCAACATTCTTTATGCATAGCTTTCCCAAAGGTACATTTCTTATTTCTATTTAAATTGTTAGATACTTCCACAATATTCTTTTTTTAATCCTCAATTACAAATCATCTTTCAAGATTGTATTATTTCAACACTGAGAATGAATAATATGCTTCAAGATTCCCAAGTTTATTATCAGCAAATAACTATGGTTGGTTAAAGATTTTTAAGTATGTTATTCCTATTAAGGGTATATACATGAAAGTAAAAGTTTGTAATTAGTCATCTTCCCAGAGATTTTATATTTGTCTTTTGTTTGGTTTCTTTCACTATTGAACATTATTATTACCATGACCGTCTTTTCTCTTTGGGATTTTGTTCACCATTTGCCTCCCTCTCTTTACAGGAGTAAAGGAATATATGTTGTCCTTCCATCCATCCACCACTCCATGATATGTGTCCATTCCTTCAACAGTTATTCAACTTGGATTCACCACCTTTTTTGTGGCCTCTTTTCCACTGCCCCCTCTGTTAGTTCTGGGGAACAATATATTGGAAATCAGAGTGGACACGTGGAAACTTGACTAGCCAGTAGAGATGCATGGTGCCAGAAAAAGGCCAGGACATCAGATCGTGGCTGCCCATCATGCAAGGAACAGCAATTCTGGCTGTGGTGGGCCAATGTGAGTAAAAAGGCTTCACACGGTTAAGACCTTGCAAAGTCCAAAAATGCATTAGCGGTCCTTCCTAAGGAATCCAGTGTTGGGTATTGTTTAATATGAGAGGGAGATGCTAACACTATCATCATTAAAAATAACATAGTTGTTGTAACTGTAATTATTATTTTTAAAATATTTTCTTTATAATTATTATTTGTGACTTACAAGGGCTCTTACAGGGGCAGTTGTTAAGAAGTGGGACCATTATACTGTTGCTGGAGTGTTAATTCAGTAGAAGCATGATAATAATATTAATAAGTACTCACTCTTTTGATCCTAACATGAATATAAAGGTTACCCAGCAGTGCTTGTATAATGGAGATACAAATCTATCTGTTTAAGAGTTTGTAGAACCTAAAATAAGAGCAGTCATTCCACCGTATTTTACCATATAGTCCAGACTATCAGTTTAAAGTGGGAACTACCTGATGAGGCCATATAAACACTTTGTGCATCCCCAAACATTCATTACCTTCCTGGTCCCCTGGGGCAGAGGTCCTTCCAGGGGGTGGTCACATATCTCCTCCCCACCCCACTCTTGGCCTTTACTACACACTGTTGTTCATTAGCTAAGCATCCTCATGCCCTGAATGTGTCTGAGCTGTGAGGGAACAGAACTCACCTGTTTACAAACTGTATTGACTATGACCAGTCTGAAGAATCTCTCTCCTTCCCTGCCTCCACTCCCACAGGGCAACTGGGGGCTCACAACCACAGATTCCGATGCCAGCCCATCAGGGAACCTCCTTCCCTAGAAATACCCTTACAACCAGGGCTGTTTCCTCCCTTAATACACTGCCAATTTCACTCCCAGATTACAGTCCCCAACAAAAGGCTGTTGCAGTTTGAATTTCTTAATCAAGTCACACTGGCCCTGAGTCCCTGGCATTTTCCCATGAGCATTCATAGAAACAGAACAGGGCCTGGCAGTGGCTGTGGGCCAGGTTCCTGGGTTAGGGGACTTGCTGGGCACTTCAGGTTTTAGAGTATGGCCCGAGCTCATCTCCCAGCATGGCAGATTCCCATCTGCATGATTTCGGGCCAGGCTTCAACTGTTCACAGCTTCATTTTATCATCTGTAAACAGAATAATTCCCTGCCGCATATTTTAAGACTGTTATGTACCACAAAGAGTGCTTAGGGAATTCAGTGAGTCAATGCATGGAAGTCACACAACCTGGTCCTCAGGGAATGTTAGTTATCTTCATTATGCACCATCGATAAAATTGGCTGCACAGACTTGGCCAGTTATCAAAGCTTCAGGCACAAGAATTTGACAGTGTGTCACTGTCTGGATCATAGTCACAATTTTACACAGTAAAACAAGATTTCTGGGACCACTTAGCTGTCAGCCCACCTGACTCCCCACCCCAAAAACCCTCACTTTACTGATTTGCTTGCTACCCCTACTTTTTGGAGAAAGTTGGCAAATCACACACAGACTATGACTGCTAGATTATGTCCATTTCCATTCACTCAAATTGCCCCAATTTCAGTATCCACTGTGCTGCAAAACATAGACTAATGTTCAGAAATATGACAGCGAGTCCTTTCCAGTTCCACATTCAGAGAAGTATGAATCTGTCATGTTTAATATGTCATATGACACTAAGCAAGGCAGGAAAGCGGGCTCCCGTGCTTTAAGGAAATTTTTAGCAATGACATTTGTAACTAAAAGTGTTTTTGTTTCACCATCTAACCAGAAAATTCAATTGACTCCTATTACCCATTACTCAGTTGTCCTGGTTTGATTGTATTAGGCACACTTTCCTCATCACCCTAGCATGGCTTTGCTCCATCAACACAGATGGATTGTCTCCAAGGCTGCTCCATGTGCATGGGCGTGTTTGTGTACACACGTGCACCCACTGATTGGTGCCACTGATCTATATCCAGTAGTTGTTCTGCCTTATAACTCAGGCATTGCTTTATTATACCCTAGAAAACTGCTTTTAGGTCATTTATTGTACTATAGACCATCCTCTTGCCCACATTAGGAAATGACATCTTCCAAGACACAGGTCCTGTGTGCTTGTATATATGTATAAGTAAGAATTAAACATGTATGTCATCCCCTCACATATTTAATTTGTGCCTTCCCAATCAAATGTGCATAGTAAAGGCTAACTTCCCATAACAGTAGAACTTTAAGGAAGTAAGAAGAAGAAATTAGCCACCAGGGAGAAGACAGGGCATCAAGCAGGAGTTTGGTATCAAATAATTTATTCTAAAGCTGCTCTGGCTCAATAAATAAGTGAAACTGACATTATTGTATCATGCTACAGCATCTGCTATTGAAGGCTGATTTTAATTTACTTTGATATAAGTGGAAAATTGTGTTGGAACAGCATGGGAAATGAAGCACACTTCATCTATCTGTACTCCCGCAGTGTATTTCAGAGCTGCTCAGTTTTGAGGAAAAGTATCTTGTCAGGAGACAATAGAATTTTTTTCCTTGTTGGAATTTTTGTAGCTTCCAGAAGCACATCTGCAGGTGATTATGTAATAGTCTAGAGTTGAATTAAATAACAGGAAATTTTAGCCTATTGAAATCTAGGAGAAGTGAAATATTTTTGCTTACCACCAACAACAACACCATCACCACCACCACCACCACCACAACCACCAGGCAAGCACGTGTACACCCAGAGAGATTTCACATCAGAGGAAATGACAAAGCTGGTTCTGTTACCGAGGCCAAACTTGTTCTGCTCACTGCCCAACAGTGATAAATAAATAAATCAGGAGATGAGGTTTTGGGGCAAGGTATAGTAACTTTATTCAGAAAGCTGGCAGACCAAGAAGATGGGGGACAAATATCCTGGAGAACCATCTTGCCTGTCAGAATTCAGGCTCCTTTTAAACTAAAAAGGAGAGGGGGTGTGGTTGATTGTGCAAACTTCTTGCTGCAGGCATTCTTTGTTCTTGTAGCCATCCATGTGTGTCAGGCTATGGTGTCCCTGTAAACCTCCAACAAAACAACGGTTATTCTCTATTTTGCAACTTGCCATCTCTGCCTAAGTGCAGAAGTGCTAACATCCTTAAAGGTCAGAGCCCCGAGAATAGGCTTTCCTGTAGGTTTTAGGCTAAAGGCAACGTTGTTTTACAAAAGATGCAGAGCCAGCAAGATTAAGCCTGGAAAACAGGGCACAGTTCTTCAAAGTAAAGGAACAGATCCAATATGGCGTCAGATTCGTTCTCCTCTATTACAGTTCTAGTTGGGGGAAATTTTGCAATAGAAAATCCCCTTAGTTGTTTTTCTTGATTTGCCTGAGATCTTGTTTGTTGGCTTGTGGACTCATGGTGTCTAAACTTTATGTTAAGATGAATACTATTAAAATCATATGGTGCAGAAAACATATCTGTTCTGCTTCAAAAAATGACTGAAACATTTAGCTTTGTTTATTCCCATAGAATTTGGATTGAATCTATTTTCGACTTTCTTCTTCCTTCAAACCAGTTTTTTACTGGAGGGTTTAAAGCCCAAATTAAAGAATTTTGGAGAAAACTCATGTAATTCATAAAAGCTTTACATCCGAATTTAAGATTGACCCATATTTATACTTTTAATCAAGGAACATGTTAAATTTTGTTAGTTGATCACTTATGACTTTTTTAACTTTGTCCATGTAATCTTTTGGAAGTTGAGAGTCTTAGACACTTGATCTAACAAAACAGGTATCATTGCTTGACTCTGTGAATGGAAGAATCCCAGTATAGTTTCCTGCTAGTGCACTTTATTAAAAATAATAAAGAATTCTTGCTATCTAATAAAGCAACTGACAGAAGCAATACTGAGTGTTTAAAATAAATCAGATTGTGGGTTCAATTATCTAAACAAATGAAGATAGTATAGGGAAAAATTATGAATTTGAAGGAAAATATATTTTATGCAATTAATATTCTATTTTTAAGAAGCAAGTGATAAAAAAATCAAATTTTTCATCATTTATCTACAAAGGAGCTATATAAAGCCAAATTATCTTCATAAGTGTTACAAATACAAAAGGGCTATCTAAATCTACATTATTAAAGAATAAATTATACCAAATTGATTTCCAAGGTTGATTGATTTTCATGATATTTCTAATTTTTGATATTATAACTTTCATATAACATATCCAAGTAGCTCTTGAGTTATCCACAGTACCCTAGTCTACAGTTATTCTTACTGTGCTTAAAAAACGTAATAGGCAAGGATCAAGCCCTTGCTTTTGAAATGCCACTGGACTTCTGGATATTCCCTTAAGTTAAAGACCAAAAGCAAAGTAACTATTCTACTTTAAAGCAGTTGCTCAAAGATTTTAAGACATTCACTATCTATATTCAGTTTACAGGAAAGAATTAAGTTTTCTGAATCTAAAAAAAAAATCTACTGCTGAAATCGAAATTCTGGCTTGTCTGTTGACCATAAATAAAAAGGCTCTAAATTAAAGCTCCCTTTACTGTTTTCTTCCCAGCATAGGCCATGATCATCACTTTCACACCAGACACGATCTCCTGTCTGGTGTATTGCTGGTCATTCTTTGTACCACCATAGGGGGACCACCTGCATGACACCATGGAGGGACAAAACAACAACATCCTCTGCTGGTTCAGCATCATGGATTTCAAAGCAGAAGCAAGGAAAATCCATACATTAGGCTTAGTAACCATACCTCATGCAGGTAAGTTCTGTTTACAAGTGTTTAAAAATGCATTTCATCTTTTGTAAGACTTTTATTGTAATATAATTCTGTTTGATATCACAGCTGCCAGAGGGATTTTTTTCCTAGTTTTCTTTTCAGATAAAATTTAAAAAGGAAAAGATATAAAAGTTAATACAGACTAGGGTTAGAAAATTCAAACCAAACCGTAAAGCAACATTTTAAAATAAGAGTTTCAAGTGAGTACAGGGAGATGAATCCAGGAGGAAACTCTTTTTTTTTTTCCTCTATTTTATATTTTACTGCTTTATTTTGTATTAAAAAAGTTTCTTTTTTTCTTCTTTTTCTCTTTTTAAATTTTTTTTTACTGAGTAATAGTCATTTTACAGTGTTGTGTCAAATTCCAGTTTAGAACACAAGTTTCAGTTATACATGAACATACATATATTCATTGTCAATTTTTTTTTCACTGTGCAGGAGAAAACTCTCATATGTTAGAAATGAAGAAACTCTTAAGAGTTCCAAAAAGTAAGATGATTCAATTATTATGAGTAATGTGTTATTTAAGCACACCCTGATGATCCTGAATGATGACAAACTAGCACAGTCACTTAACAAAACAACACAAAGACAAACAATGTAACCTGGTAACCACTAGTTTGTTCTCTACAAGTCTGTTTCTTTTGTTATATTCACTAGTTTATAATTTGTTGTATTTTTTAGATTCCACGTATAAGTGATATCATACAGTATTTGTCTTTCTCTGTCTGCCTCATTTCACCAAGCATAATACCCTGCAAGTCCATCCATGTTGTTGTAAACGGCAAATTTTCATTTTTTATGGCTGATTAGTATTCCATTCTATGTATGTTTGTGTGTATATATGTATCTATATATATACACCAAGGATCAAATGGTAGTTCCATTTTTAGCTTTTTGAGGAACCTCCATACTGTTTTCTACAATGGCTACACCAATTTACATTCTCACCGACAGCATATGAGGGATTACTTTTCTCCATATCCCTGCCAACATTTGTTACTTGGGTTCTTTTAGATGACCATTCTGACAGGTGAAAGGTGATGACTCATTGTGTGTTTGATTTGCATTTCTCTGATTATTAGTGGTGGTGAGCATCTTTGCATGTGCTTGTTGGCCATCTGTATGTCTTATTTGGTAAAATGTCTATTCAGGTCTCCTGCCTATTTTTCAATTGAGTTGTTATACAAATATAATTTATAATGATATATGTAACAAACATAAAAGCTCCTAAATATATGAAGAAAACATTGACAAAATTGCAGGGAGAAGTAGACAGCTCTACAATAATAGTAGGAGACATCAATAAAACACTTTCAATAATAGGTAGAACAACAAGACTGAAGGTCAATAAGGAAATAGGCAGCTTGAACAACATTATAGATCAGTTGAATCTAAGAGAAATATATATAGAAAACTTCACTTCACAAAACAGCAAAACACATTGTTCTCTAATATATATGGAATATTCTCCAGGTTACACTATATGTCAGGCCACAAAAATATCACAATAAATTTTAAAAGTTTGAAATCATACAAATAATCTTTAAATCAAAATGGAATGAAACTAGATATCAGTAGCAGAGAAAAACTGGGAAGATCCACTAATGTGAGGAATTAACACCCTTAAACAACCCATGGGTCAGAGAAGGAACCATAAGAAAATTTAGGAAAACTGAGTCAAGTGAAAGTGAAAACTTAGCATACAGAACTTAGGGATTCTGCAAAAGTAGTACTAAGAAGGAAATTTATACCTGCAAATGCTTATATTAAAAAAAGAACAATTCCCAAATCAACAATTTACAACTTAAAAACTAAAAAAGAACAAACTAAATGCAAAACTAGTGGCAGAAATTTAATAATAAAGATTCAAGCAGAGATACTCAAAATGAGAATAGAAAAGCTACAGAGAAAAATCAATAAAACCAAGAGTTGCTTTATTGAAAACATAAACAAAATTGACAAACTTTTTGCTAAGTTGACTATGGAAAAAGGAAACAGACTCAAATAACTAAAATCATAAATGAAAGAAGGGATATTACAATAAATTTTACAGAAATAAAAATTGTTATAAAAGCATTATGAAAAATTGTACACCAAAAATTTGGATATCTCAGGTGAAATGGACAAATTCCTAGAATCACAAAACCTACCAAGACTGAACAATAAAGAAATAGAAAATCTAAACATCCAAAACTAGTTAGGAGATTGAATCAATCATCAAAAAACTTCCAACAAATAAAAGCTCAGGGCCAGAAGACTTCACTTGTGAATTCTACCAAACATTTACAGAGGAATTAACACTAATTCTCCCCCAAGCTCTTCCAAAAATTTGAAGAGGAGGGAGCATTTCCAGACTCATTTTATGCTGTCAGCATTACACTGATACCAAATCCTGACAAGGACACTATAAAAATTGCAGACCAATATCCCTGATGAAAATTCTCAAGGAAATATCAGCAGACAATTTAACAGCACGTTTGTAAGTATTATACACTGTGACCAAGTGGAATTTATTCCTGGAATGCAAGAATGGTTCAACATACAAATATTAATCAATTTAATATACCACAGTATATTAAAGATGAAGGGAACCCATGATCATCTCAATTTATGCAGAAAGAGCATTTGACAAAATTTAACACCTTTTAATTATGTAAACCCTTAACAAACTAGGAATAAAAGATAACTACCTCAACATAATAAATGATACATATGAAAAGCCCACAGCTAATATACTCAATGGTGAGGCTGAGGGCTTTCCCTCTAAGAAAGCTTAATAAAGAGACTAAATTCTTCACAAGGAAATTCACAAAATACCATTAAATAGAATAATATTCAAGATTCTCTATATCTTCTTTATAGACCAAAAATAAAAAACAAACCCCAAAGCAAAAAACTTACACCAGGAACATAATGATAAGAGTCCCTGGTTGAGGACAGCAATGAACAGGAGACTACAGTAGACAGGCGACTAGATTGTATAGTAGGAAATATTTAGAACCATTACATAAAATTTATATTAGTCAATAGACACATAAGTCAATGGAACAGAATAGAAAACCCAGAAATAGCCCCCACCCAAGAACAGGAAACTGATTTTTGACAAAGATACAAAAAGCAACTTTTGAAAAGCCTTTTCAACCAAAGGTACTGGGACAATTGGATATGCATAGAAAAAAATGAACCTTGACCTAAGTCTTACACCTTATGTAAAAATAACTCAAAATGAATCATAGAACTTCATGTAAAACATAAATATATCTAGAAACACATACTCTGATTTCTCAGCATGTTTCCTAAAGACAGTTTCAAGGTAATGGCAGTTTGTGCTGGAATGTTGATTTGGAGTGATTGCTCCCCTTATGTACATAGGTAAGCCTGTCATCCTAACAAAGAAAGTCTGTTTCCAACAAGGTAGTTGAAGGACAGCTTCCAACACATTCAGATCCCAGACTGGAACATGTGGAGAAGCGTTCATTCAGCTAGCCAGAATAGGCATGGTATATCTAGAAACAATTACCCTGAAATAAAAATCAAGTTCTGTAGAGATGGTTTGAAGCTAAAGGAGGTTTGAGCTGGAAAACCGAGTTAGATAGAGTGCCTCTCATTATGTATTTAGGAAGGCCTGTCAACATAACACAAAAAAATTTTGTTCCCAACATAGTAGGTGAATAACAGCTTGCACACACATTTGGATCAAAAAATGGAACATGTGGGAAAGCCTTCATTCAGCTAGACTGAAAGTGAAGGGTACAAGTATAAACAATGTGAATTCTCAGCATGTTTCCAAGAGCTGGCTTCAAGGGAGAGGAAGTTTGTGCTGAAAAACCAAGATGGAGTGAGTGTCTCCCCTTATATATATAGGTAGGCCAGTGTCACTAACCCATAAACTAGGTGTTACCAACAGGGTAGTTGAAGGACGGCTTCCACAGACAATCAGATCCCAGAATGGAACATGTGTAGAACCGATCATTCATCTAGCACAAAGGACAAGGGTACATCTAGAAACACTTACCCTGATTTCTCAGCATGTTTCCTAAAGACAGTTTCAAGGTAATGGTAGTTTGTGCTTGAAAACCATGTTGGAGCGAGTGACTCCACTTTTATATACAGGTAGGCCAGTGCACCTAACCCAAAAACTCTGTGTTCTCAACAAGGTAGGTGAAGGACAGCTTCCACACACATTAGGATCCCATAATGGAACATATGCAGGAGCATTCTGTAATCTAGCAGAAAGGGCAAAATTACATTGAGAACACTTGCCTTGATTTCTCAGCATGTTTCCTAGAGCAGGTTTCAAGGAAAAGGCAGTATGCCCTGGAAAACAGAGCTGGAATATGTCCTGCCATATATATATAGGCTTGTGTCCACAACCTAGGAACAGTGTGTTCCAAACAAGGTAGTTGAAGGACGGTTTCTAAACACATTCAGATCCCAGAATGGAACATATGCTGAAGAGTTTATTCATCTAGCACAAAGGGCAAGGATATATCTAGAAACACTTATCCTGATTTCTCAGCATGTTTCCTATTGATGGTTTCAATGTAAAGGCAGTTTGTGCTCAAAAACCATGTTGGAGCAAGTGAATCTGCTTATATATATATAGGCAGGCAAGTGCCCCTAAACCAGAAACTCTGTGTTCCCAACAAGGTTGTTGAAGGACGGCTTCCACACACATTTGGATACCAGAATGGAACATGTGGAAACGTTCATTCATCTAGCACAAAGGACAAGGGTACATCTACAAACACTTACCCTGAATTCTCATCATGTTTCCTCAAGCCGTTTCAAGGTAAAGGCAGATTGCTCTGGAAAACTAAGTTGGAGCATGTGCCTCCCATTATATATAAAGGTAGGACAGACCCCCTAACCCAGAAACTCTGTTTTCCCAACATGGTAGTTACATGACAGCATCCACACACATTGGGATGTCGGAATGCAACATGTTGAGATGTGTTCATTTATCTAGCACAAAGGACAAGGGTTCATCTAGAAACACATACCCTGGTTTCTCTGCATGTTTCCTCCAGCCGATTTCAAAGTAAAGGCCGTTTGTTTGGATAACAGTTGGAGAGAGTGCCTCCCTTATATGTACAGGTGGGCCAGTGCCACTAACCGAGAAACTTTGTGTTCATAAAAATGTAGTTGAAGGAAGGCTTCCACACACACATGAATCTCAGAATGTTACATGTGAAGAAGCGTTCATTCACGTAGCACAAAAGAAAAGGGTTCATCTAGAAGCAATTACCCTCATTCCTCAGCATGTTTCCTGAAGCTGGTTTCAAAGTAAAGCCAGTTTGCTCTGTAAAGCCGAGTTGGAGCAAGTGACTCCCCTTTTATATACAGGCAGGCCAGTGCCACTAACCGAGAAATTCTGTGCTCAGAACAAGGAATGTGAATGAAGGATTCGACACACATTTGGATACCAGAATGAATCATGTAGGGAAGCGTTCATTCACCGAGCACAAAAGGCAAGATTACATCTAGAAACACTTACCCTTTCTCATCATGTTCCTTGAGCTGGTTTCAAGGTAAAGGCAGTTTGTGCTGGAATACCGAGTTGGAGTGTGTTCTTCACTTATATATAAAGTTTGGCTAGTTCCACTAACCCAGAAACTATTTTCACAAAAGTGTAGGTGAAAGACTGCTTCTACACACTTTCAGATCCCAGAATGGAACAAGTGGAGAAGCGTTCATTCTTGCAGCAGAAAGGGCGTGGACATATCTAGAAACACCCTGAATTCTCAACATGGTTCCTAGAGAGGGTTTCAAAGTAAACGCAATTTTGCTGGAAAACTAAGTTGGAGAGAGTCACTCCCCTTTTTACATACAGAGGTAGGCCAGTGCCTCTAAACCAGAAACTCTGTGTTCTGAACAAGGTAGGTGAAGGTTGCCTTACACACACACATTCGGATGCTAGAATGGAACATGTGGAGAAGCTTTCTTTCAGCTAGAACAAAGGGCAAATGTACATCTAGAAACAAGTACCTTGACTTCTCAGCATGCTTCCTAGATTGGGTTTCAAGGTAAAGGCAGTTTGCTCTGGAAAACCAAGTTAGAGTGAGTGCCTCCCCTTCTATAAATAGGTAGGCCAATGCAACTAACCGAAAAACACTGCATTCAGAATAAAGTAGGTGAAAGGCTGCTTCCAAACACAGTCTGATCCCAGAACTAAAGATGTGCAGAAGTGTTCATTCATCAAGCAGAAAGTGCAAGAGTACCTCTAGAAACACCTAACCTGATTTTTCAGCATGATTTCTAGGGATGGTTTCAAGGTAAACACAGTTTGTGCTGGAAAACCGAGTTGGAGTGATTCACTCCACATTTATTACAGGTAGACCATTACCCCTAACCCAGAAACCCTTTTTTCCCAACAAGGTAGGTGAAGGGTGGCTTACACATACATTTGGATCCCAGAATGTGACAGGTGGAGAAGCGTTAATTGAGCTAGCACAAAGGGCAAGAGTACTTCTGAAAATACTAACCATGATTTCTCAGCATATTTCCTAGAGCAGGTTTCAAGGTAAAGGCTTTTGCACTGGAAAACCAAGTTGGAGCGATTGTCTCCCCTTACATATATAGGTAGGCCAGTGTCACTAACCGAAAAACTGTGAGATACAAACAACACAGTTGAAGAATGACTTCCACACACATTTGGATCCCAAAATGGAACATTAGGTGAATCGTACATTCATCTAGCACAAAGGGAAATGGTACATCTAGAAAGAGTTACCCTGATTTCTCAACATGCTTTCTACAGTCAGTTTCAAGGTACAGGCAGTTTGCAATGGAAAACTGAGTTGGAATAAGTACCTCCCACAATATACATAGGTTGGCCAGTGCCCCTAACCGAGAACCTCTGTGTTCCCAACAAGCTAGGTAAAGGAAAGCTTCCACACACATTCAGTTCCCAGAATGGAACATGTGGAAAAGCATTCATTCATCTAGCACAAAGGGCAAGTGTACATCTGGAAACACCCTCATTTCTAAGCATGTTGCCTAGAGTAGTTTTCAAGGTAAAGGCAGTTTGCACTGGAAAACTGAGTTGGAGTATGTGCCTCCCCTAATATATATAGGGAAGCCAGTGCCCCTAAACCAGAAACTCTGTGTTCGGATCAAGGTATGTGAATCACGGTTTCTGCACACATTAGGATCACAGAAGCATTCTTTCATTCTAGCAGAGTGGGAAAGGTTACACGTGGAAATACTTTGCCTGATTTCTCAGCATGTTTCATCGAGCCAGTTTCAAGGTAGAGGTTGTTTGCGCTGGAAAATTGAGTTGGAGTGAGTGCCTCCTCATATATATAAGTAGCCTAGTGCCCTTAATACAGAAACTCTGTGTTCTGAACAAGGTATGTGAGGAGGGCTTGCACACACATTTGAATGTCAGAATGGAAAATGTGGAGAAACATTCATTTATCTAGCACAGAGAGAAAGTTTACATCTAGAAACAATTACCCTGATTTCTCAGCATGTTTCCTATAGTCAGTTTCAAGGTAAAGGCAGTTTGTGCTAATAAATGACTTGGAGTGAGGCTCTCCCCTAATATATATAGGTAGACCAGTGACTCTAACCCAGTAACTCTGTGTTCACAACAAGGTTTGTGAAGGTTGGCTTACGCACACATTCGGATCCCAGAATGGAACATTACAAGAAGCATTCTCTAACGTAGCTCAAAATGGATAGATATATCTTGAAATACATACCCTGCTTCTCGGAATGGTTCCTTGAGCCGGTTTCAATGTAAAGGCAGTTTGTGCTGGTAAGTCGAGTTGGATCGAGAGCCTTCCCTTATATATACAGTTTGGCCAGTGCCCCTATCCCAGAAACTCCATGTTAACAACAAGGTAGTTGAAGGACTGCTTCCACACAGATTAGAAACTCAAAATGGAACATGTGAAGAAGCGTTCATTCATCTAGCAAAAGGGGCAGGTATACATCTAGAAACCCTTATCCTGATTGCTCAGCATGTTTCCTGGAGCAGGTTTCAAGAGAAAGGCAATTTGTGCTGGAAAACCGATTTGGAGAGAGTGCATACTCATAGGTATGTAAGTAGAGTTTTTCCCCAACCACAGACAGTCTGTTTTCCCAACAAGCTAGGTGAAGGATGGCTTCCAAACACATTCGGATCCTAGAATGGATCATGTGAAGAGGTGTTCATTTGTCTAGCATACAGGGCATAGGTATAAATAGAATCACTTACTATGATTTCTCAGCATGTTGCCTAGTGACACTTCCAAGGGAAAGGCAGTTTGTGCTGGAAAACATAGAAGGAATGAGTGACTCCAAACAGGTATGTAAGTAGTGTAGTTCCCCTAACGCAGAAACTCAGTGTTCCCAACAAGCAAGTTATAGATGGCATTCACACACATTCAGATTCCAGAGTGGAGCATGTGGAGATGCGTTCATTCATCTATCGAACAGGTAATGGTTATATCTAGAAACACATACTCTGATTTCTCAATATGTTTCATAGAGCCGATATCAAAGGAATGTCCAATTGTGCTGGAAAACTGACTTCGGTCCAGTGCCTTCCCACATATATGTAAATGGTGTTGCTCTCCTTACCCAGAAACTCTGTGTTCCCAACAGGCTAGTTGAAGGATTGCTTCAAAACATGTTGGGAACTAACATTGGAGTATGTGGGTATGAGTTAATTCAACTAGCATACATGGCATGGGTATATCTAGAAACACTTATCTGATTTCTCAGCATCTTTCCTAGAGCCGTTTTCAAGGGAAAGGCAATTTGCACAGGAAAACCAAGTTGGAGTATGAGCCTTCATATTGATTTGTAAGAAGTGTAAATCCCTGAACACAGAAATTTGTTTTCCCAACAATCCAGATGAAGGACATCTTCCACAAACATTCAGATCCCAGAATGAACCATGTGGAGATGCCTTCATTCATCTAGCATACAGGGCATGAGTCCATGTAGAAACACTCTCTGAATTCTCAGCGTTTATCCTAAAGCCGGTAGTAATGGAAAGACAGTTTGTGCTGAAAAAACGAGTTGCAGCGTGTGCCTACCCATAAATATATAAGTAGTGTAATTCCCCTAAGACAGAAACTCCATGTCCCCAACAAGCTAGGTGAAGGATGGCTTCCACATACATTCGGATCCCAGAGTGGAGTATGTGGAGAGACACTCCTTCATCTAGCATACAGGGCATGAATATGTCTAGAAACACTTACTCTGATATCTCTGCAAGTTTCATACAGCCAGTTTCAAGCAAAATGTATTTTGTGCTGGAAAACACAGTTGGAGCCATTTACTTCCCATAGATATGTAGGTAGATTACTTCCCCTAGAACAGAAACTGTGATCCCAGCAATCTAGGTGAAGGATGGCTTCCACACACATTCTGATCCCAGAATGTAGTATGTGGAGAGGCGTTCATTCATCTAGCATACAGGGCATGGGTACATCTAGAAACACTCAGCATGTTCCCTAGAGCTGGGTTCAGGGGAAATGCAGTTTGCACTGGAAAACTGAGTTGTAGCGGGTGCCTCCACATAGGTATGTAAGTAGCACAGTTCCCCTAATACAGAATCTCTTTGTTACCAACAAGCTAGGTGAAGGGCAGCTTCCAAATACATAGGGATCTAAGAATGGAATATGTGGGGAGGCATTCATTCAACTAGCATACATCACATGGATATATCTAGAAACACTTACTCTCATTTCTCAGCATCTTTCATAGAGCCGTTTTCAAGGGAAAGCTGGTTTGCAATGGAAAACTGAGTGGAGTGAGTGCCTTTCCATACTAATATAAGTAGTGTAGATATCCTAACCAATAAACTATATGTTACCAACAATCTAGGTAAAGAACTACTACCAAACACTTTCGAATCCCAGAATGGAGCATGTGGAAAGGCATTCATTCATCTAGCATACAGGGTATGAGTACATCTAGAAACACTTACACTGATTACTCAGCATGTTTCTTAGAGCCAGTTTCAAGGGAAAGATAGTTTGCACTGGAAAACCGAGTTGGAGTGAGTGCTTCCCCATAGATATGTAAGTAGCATGGTTTCCCTAAGCCAGAAACTCTGTGTTCCCAACAAGCTAGGTGAAGGATGGCTTCCAAATATATAGGGATCTAAGAATGAAGTATGTGGGGAGGCGTTTATTCAACTAGCATACATCACATGGGTATATCTAGAAACACTTACTCTCATTTCTCAGCATCCTTCATAGAGCCGTTTTCAAGGGAAAGGCAGTTTGCGATGGAAAACTGAGTGGAGGGAGTGCCTCTCCATAGGTATGTAAGTAGTGGAATTCCCCTAAGATAGAAACTCTGTATTGCAAACAAGCTAGGTGAGGGATGGCTTCCACACACGTTCAGATCCCAGAATGGAGCATGTGGAAAGGCATTCATTTATGTAGCATTCAAAGTATGAATATATCTAGAAACACTTACTCTGATTTACAAGCATGATTCCTAAACCCGATTTCAAAGAAAGGCATTTTGCACTGGAAAACTGATGCGGAGCCAGTGCCTCCCCATAGGTATGAATATAGCTGAGTTCTCCTAACACAGAAATTCTGTGTTCCCAAGAAGCTTAGTGAAGGAAGTCTTCCACAGCCATACAGATCCCAGAATGGAGCACGGCAAGATCAATTCATTCATCTAGCATACAGGTCATGGGGACATGTAGGAACACTTACTCTGACCGTTCATCATGTTTTCTAAAACAGGTTTCAAGGGAAAAGCTGTTTGCATTGGAAAACCTGGTTGGATCAAGTGCATGCCCATAGGTATATAAGTAGCCTAGTTCCCATAACACAGAATGCATATGTTCATAACAAGCTAGGTGAAGGACAGCTTCCACACACATTTGGATCCCAAAATGGAGCATGTGGAGAAGCGTTCATTCATCTAGTATACAGGGCATGGATACATCTAGAAACACTGATTTCTCAGCATGTTTCCAAGAGCCGGTTTCAAAGGAAAGGAAGTTTGCCCTGGAAAAGCGAGTTGGAGTAATTTTCTCCCCATTGATATGTAAGCAGAGTAGATCCCCTAACACAGGAACTTAGAGTTCTCAATAATTTAGATGAAGAACAGCTGCCACACACATTCAGATCCCATAATGGAGCATATAGAGAGGCGTTCATTCGTCTATCATACATTTAATTGTTATATCTATAAACACATACTCTGATAACTCAAGATGCTTCTTAGGGCCGATGTCAAAGGAAAGGCCGTTTGCCCTGGAAAACTGAGTTCGAACGAGTTCCTGCCCACAGATATGTAAGTGGCGTTGTTACCCTAACACAGAAACTCTGTGTCCCCAACAAGTTAGGTGAAGGATTGTTTCCAAACCTATTGCAATCTAAGAATAGAGGATATGGGGAGGCATTCATTCAAATAGCATACATGGCATGGTTATATATAGACACACTTACTCTGATTTCTATGCATCTGTCCTAGAGCCGGTTCGAAGGGAAAGACACTTTGTGCTGGAAAACCGAGTTGAAGCAACTGCCTCCCTATAGGTATGTAAGTAGCGTAGTACCCCTAACACAGAAACTCTGTGTTACCAACAAGTTAGGTGAAAGATGGCTTCCACACACATTCAGATCGCAGGAGAGAGCATGTGGAGAGACCTTCATTCATCTAGGATACAGGGTATGGGTACAAGTAGGAACAATTACCTTGAAATCTCAGCATGTTTCCTTATGCTGGGTTAAGAGAAAGACAGTTTGCGCTGGGAAAAATAGTTGTGGGGTGCCTAAACAATGGTATGTAAGTAGCGTAGTTCCCCTAACCCAGAATCTATGTTTTCCCAACAAGCTAGGTGAAGGATGGCTTCTTCAAATACTCGGATACCATAATGGAGCATGTGGAGAGGTGTTCATTCATCCAGTGTATAGGGAATGTGTACATCTAGAAACACTTACTATGACTTCTCAGCATGTTCCCTAGTGTCAGTTTTAAGAGAAAAGCATTTTGTGCTGGAACACCAAGTTGGGGCCAGTGAATACCCAAAGGTATGCAAGTAGTGTAGATCCCCTAGCCCAGAAACTCTGTGTTACCAACAATCTAGGTGGAGAACAGCATCCACACACATTCAGATCCCACAATGGAGCATGTGGAGATGTGTTCTTACATCTAGCATACAGGGCATGGGCACATCCAGAAACCCTTACTCTGATTCTCAGCATGTTTCCTGGAGCCAGTTTCAAGGGAAAGGCAATTTCCATTGGAAAACCAAGCTGGAGTGAGTGCATGCCCATAGGTGTGTAAGTAGCATAGATGCCCTAGCCCAGTAACTCTGTGTTCCCAACAAGCTAGGTGAAAGATGGCGTCCACACACTTTCAGATCCCAGAATGGAGCATGTGGACAGGCGTTCATTAATCTAACCTACAGGAAATGGTTATCTCTAAAACACATACTCTGATTTCTCAGCATGTTTCCTAGAGCAGTTTTCAAGTTTAAGGCAGTTTGTGCAGGAATACCGAGTTAGAGTGAGTGCCTCCCCATATATATGTAAGTAGTTCAGTCCCCTAACACAGAAACTCTCTGTTCCCTACAAGACAGGTGAAGAATGGCTTCTACACACATTCGGATTGCAGAAAGAAACATGCAGAGAGGCATTCACTCATTAAGCATACATTTCTTGGGTATATCTAGAAACATATACACTGATTTCTCCGCATGTTTCCTAGTGCCTTTCTTAAAGGACAGGCAGTTTGCCCTGGAAAACTGAGTTCGAGCAAGTGCTTCCCCATAGATATTTATGTGGCATTTTTCCTGTAACACAGAAAATCTTTGTTCTCAAAAAGCTAGGTGAACTATGGCTTCCAAACACATTTGGGTCCCATTACGGAGCATGTGGAAATGCGTTCTTACATCTAGCATACAGGGCACGACTATTTCTAGAAACAATTACTCTGATTTCTCCGCATGTTTCCTAGGCCCAATTTCCAAGAAAGGAGTTTTATGCTGGAAAACAGACTTGGTGTCAGTGCCTCATCATTGATAGGAATGTAGCTTAGTTCTCCTAACACAGAAACTCTGTGTTCCCAACAAGCTAGGTGAAGGAGGTCTTCCACATTCATACACATCCCAGAATGGAGCATGGGGAGAGCCATTGAATCATCTAGCTTAAACAGCATGGGTACATGTAGAATCACTTACAATGAATTTTCAGTATGTTTTCTAGAACAGGTTATAAGGGAAAGGCACTTTGGCTGTAAAACTTAGATTGGTCAGTGCATGCCTATAGATATATAAGTAGCATAGTTTTCATAACCGGAATCTCCATGTTGCCAACAAGCTAAGAGAAGGATGGCTTCCACAAACATGCAGATTCTAAAATGAAGCATGTGGAGAGGCATTGTTTCATCTTGCTTACAGATGCATATAGATGCAGCAAAGCCTCTCTACTTCTTCCATTCTCAGATCTGAATGTGTGTGGAAGCCTTTCTTCAAATACTTTTTGGGAACACAGTTTCTCCTTCAGGGATATAACACTACTTCCATATCTATTGGGAGGCACTCTCTCCAACTCGGTTTTCTAATGCAAAATGCATTTCCTTGCAAACTGGCTCTTGGTAACATGTGGAGAAATCAAAGTAAGTGTTGTGAGATGTACCCAGCCCCTGATGCTAGATGCAGCAACGCCTCTATCCTTGTTCCATTCTCAGATCTGAATGTGTGAGGAAGCCGTCCTTGACCTTCCTTGTTGGGAACACAGAGTTTCTGTTTGCGGGGAAGTACACTACTTCCATGTGTATTGGGGGATACATGCTCTAACTGCTTTTACAGCAGAAACTGCCTTTTCTTGCAAACCAGCTCTATGAAACATGCTGAGAGATCACAGTCAGTGTTTCTAGATGTCCCCCAGCCCTTAATTCTAGATGCAGCAATGCCACTCTCCCTGTTCCATTCTCAGATATGAATGTGTGTTGCAGCTGTCCTTCAACTAGCTTGTTGGGAACACAGACTTACTGTTTGAGAGGAAACATGCTAATTACATATCTATTGGGAGGCATTCGCTCCAACTCGGCTTTCCATTGCAAACTGCCTTTTGTTGCCAACATGTTCTAGGAAAAATGTTGAGAGATCACAGTCATTCTTACTTGGTGTCACCCAGCCCTTAATGCTAGATGCAACAACGCCTCTGTCCTTGTTCCATTCTCAAATCTGAATGTGTATGGAAGCAGCCCTTCACCTACCTTGTTGGGAACATAGACATTCTGCTTCAGGTGAGCTATGCTACTTACATATCTATGGGGAGGCCCTCGCTCCAACTCATGTTTCCAGTAGAAACTTCCTTTCCTTACAAACCAGCTGTAGGATACATGCTGGTAGATCACATACATTGTTTCTAGATGTTCCCCAACCCTTGATTCTAGATGCAGCAAAGACTCTCTCCTTGTTCCATTCTCACATCTGAATGTGTGTGGAAGCCGTCCTTCACCTATCTTGTTGGGAACATAGATATTTTGCTTAAGGTGAACTACACTATTTACATATATATGGGGAGGCACTCGCTCCAACTCGGTTTTCCAGTGAAAACTGTCTTTCCTTGTAAACTGGCACTAGGAAACATGCTGAGAAATGACAGTCATTCTTCCTACATGTCCCACAGCCCTTGATGCTTGATGCAGCAATGCCTCTCTCCTTGTTCCATTCTCAGATCTGAATGTGTATGGAAGCCGTCCTTCACTTACCTTGTTGGGAACACAGAGTTTCTGCTTAAGGGGAACTATGCAACTTACATATCTCTTGATAGGCACTCGCTCATACTCGGCTTTCCCATGCAAGTGGCCTTTCCTTCTAAAGCGGATCTAGGAAAAATGCTAGAAGATCACAGTCAGTGTTTCTAGATGTTCCCAATCCCTTGATGCTAGATGCAGCAACGTCTCTCTCCTTGTTGCATTCTCAGATCTGAATGTGTGTGGAAGTCATCTTTCACATACTTGTTGGAAACAGAGAGTTTCTGCTTGAGAGGAACTACACTATTTACATAGGTATGGGGAGGCACTCTATCCAACACAGTTTTCCAGCAAACTGCCTTTCCTTGCAAACCGGCTCTAGGAAACATGCTGATATATCTGAGTCAATGTTTCTAGATGTCCCCCAATCCTTGGTCTAGATGCAGCAGCGCCTCTCTCCTTGTTCCATTCTCAGATCTGAATGTGTTGGAAGCCTTCCTTCACCTTCCTTGTTGGGAATGCAGATTTTCGGTTTGCAGGAATCTATGTGAATTACGTAACTATTCAAAGGGACTCACTCCTACCTGGTTTTCCAGCGCAAAATAACTTTCCTTGCAATCCAGATCCAGGATACATGCTGAGAGTCAAAGTCAGTGTTTCTTGCTGTCCTCCAGCCCTTGATGTTAAATGCAGAAACACCTCTCTTCTTGTTCATTCTCGGGTTTGAGTGTGTGAGGAAGCCTTCCTTCAGCTACCTTGCAGGGAACAAAAGTTTCTGCTTTAGGGAAAATATGTGACTTAATTATCTATGGGGAAGCCATCACTGGAAATCGATTTTCAGTCCAAACTACCTTTCCTTGCAAACTGGCTCTAAGAATCATGCTGATATATCAGAGTCAGTGTTTCTAGATGTCCCGCAGCCCTCGAAGCTAGATGCAGCAACGCCTGTTTTCTTGTTCCATTCTCAGATCTGAATGTTTGTGGAAGCCAGCCTTCACATACTTTGTGGGAACACAGAGTTTCTGCTTCAGGGGAACTACGTGACTTACATACCTATTGGGAAGCCCTCACTGCAACTCGATTTTTCACTGAAAACTGCCTTTCCTCTTAAACCAGCTCTAGGAAACATGATAGATCACAGATAATGTTTCTAGATGTCCCTAAGCCCTTGATGCTAGATGCAGCAACACCTCTCTCTGTTCCATTCTCTGACCTGAATGTGTTTTGTAGCTGTCCTTCAGCTATCTATTTGGGAACACAGAGTTTCTACTTGAGGGGGACTACATGACATACATATCTAGAGGGAGACCTTCGCTCAAACTTGCATTTCCAACGGAAACTGCCTTTCCTTCCAAACCGGCTCTAGGAAACATGCTGAGAGATCGCAGTCAGTGTTTCTACATGTCCCTCAGCCCTTGATGCTAGATGTTGCAATGCCTCCCTCATTGTTCCATTCTCAGATCTGAATGTGTGCGGAAGCTGTCCTTCACCTACCTTTTTTGGAACAGAGTTTCTGCAAGAGGGGAAGTACTCCACTTAAATATTTGTTGTGAGGTTCTGGCTGCAACTTTGTTTCCTTGTGCAAACTGCCTTTCTTGGAAACAGGCTCTAGGAAACATGCAGAAAGATCACAATCAGTGTTTCTAGATGTCTTTCAGCCCTTGATGCTAGATGCAGCATTGCCTCTCTCCTTGTTCCATTCTCAGATCTGAATGTGTGTGGAAGCCGTCCTTCCCTTACCTTTTGTGAACACTGAGTTTCTGTTTGAGGGGAACTATGCTACTTACATACGTATGGGGAGGCACTTGCTCAAACTCGCTGTTCTAGTGTATACTGCCTTTAATTGGCAACCGGCATTAGGAAACAAATTGAGAAATCACAATCAGTGATTCTGGATATCCACTCACTCTTGATGTTAGATGGAGCAAAGCCTCTCTCCTTGTACAATTCTGAGATCTGAATGTGTGTGGAAGCCGTCCTTCACCTACCTTGTTGGGAATATCAACTTTCTTTTTGAGGTGAACTACACTACTTTAATATCTATGGGGAGGCACTCGCTCCAACTCAGTTTTCCATTGCAAACTGCCTTTTCTTGAAAACCAGGTTTAAGTAACATGCTGAGAAATCACAGTCAGTGTTTCTAGATGTCTCCCAGTCCTTGATTCTAGATGCAGCAATGCCTCTCTCCTTGTTCCATTTTCAGCTCTGAGTGTGATTGGAGTCCTTCCTTCACCTACCTTTTTGGGAACAGCGAGATTCTGCCTGAGGGGTACAATTCTACTTACAAATCTATTGGAAGACACTCGCTCCAACTCTGCTTTCCATTGCAAACTGCCTTTCCTTGCAAACAGGCTCTAGGAAAATTGCTGAGCATTCACAGTCATTGTTTCTTGGTGTCACCAAGCACTTAATGCTACATGCAGCAATGCCTCTCTCCTTGTTCTATTTTCAGATCAGAATGTGTGTGGAAGTCGTTCTTCCCCTACCTTGTTGGGAACACAGAGTTTCTGATTGAGGTAATCTGCGCTACTTACGTATCAAAAGGGAGGCAATCTCTCCAACACCGTTTTCAAGCAAACTGCCTTTCCTTGCAAGCTGGCTCTAGGAAAAATGCTGAGATATCACAGTCAGTGTTTCTAGATGTCCCCAAGCCCTTGATGCTAGATGCAGCAATGCCTCTCTCCTTGTTCCATTCTCAGATCACAGTGTGTGTGGAAGCCATCCTTCACCTACCTTCTTTGGAACACAGAGTTTCTGCATGAGGGGAAGTATGCTAACTACATATCTATGGGGAGTCACTCACTCCAGCTCGTTTTTCCAATGCAAACTGCTTTTCTTTGAAAACCGTCTCTAGAAAACATGCAGAGAAATTACAGTCAGTGTTTCTAGATGTCCCCTAGCCCTTGAAGCAAGATACAGCAACGCCTCCCTCCTTTTTCCATTGTTAGAGATAAATATATGTGAAAGCCATCGATCAACTACCTTGTTGGGATCACTGAGTGTTTGCTTGAGTGGAGCAATGCTACTTAAATATCAATGGCGAAGCACTCTCTCCAAGTTAGATTTCAAGTGCAAACTGCCTTTCCTTGCTAACTGGCTCAAGGAAACATGTAGAGATATCACAATCAGAGTTCCAGATGTCCCCTAGCACTTGGTGCTAGATGCAGTAACACCTCCCTCCTTGTTCCATTCTCAGATCTCAATGTGTGTGGAAGTCGTCTTTCACCTACCTTGATGGGAACAAAGATTTTCTGCTTTAGGGGCACTAGAATTCTTGCATATATATGGGAAGACACTCACTCCAACTTAGTTGTCATTGCAAACTGCCTTTCTTTACAAACCAGCTCAAGGAAATATGCAGAGATCACAGCCACTGTTTCTAGCTATCTGCCAGCCCTTGATGCTTGATGCAGCAACAGCTCTTTTCTTTTATCATTCTCAGATCGGAATGTGTGTGGAAGCTGGCCTTTCCATACTTTGTTGGGAACACAGAGGTTCTGTTTGAGGGGAACTACGTGACTTACATATCTATGGGGAAGCCCTTGCTGCAACTCGATTTTTCACTGCAAACTGCCTTTCCTTGCAAACCGGCTCTAGGAAACATGGTGATATATCAGACAGTGTTTCTAGATGTCCCTAAGACCTTGATGCTAGATGCAGCAACACCACTCTCCTTATTAGATTCTCAGATATGAATTTGTGTGGAAGACGTCCTTCCCTTACCTTGTTTCGAACACTGAGCTTCTGCTTGAGGCGATCTATGCTACTTACATATGTATGGGCAGGCTCTTGCTCAAACTCGTTGTTCTGGCATATACTGCCTTTCCTTGGGAAACGGCATTAGGAAACATATTTAGAAATCACAGTCAGTGATTCTGAATATCTGCTCGCACTTGATGCTAGATGGAGCAATGCCTCTTTCAATGTTCAATTCTCAGATCTGTGTGTGTGGAAGTCGTCCTTCACCTTCCTTGTAGGGAACATTGTGTTTTGGCTTGCGTGGAACTATTCTACTTACATATCTACTCAAATGGATTCACGTCTACTCTTTTTTCCAGCACAAAATGCCTTTCCTTGCAATCCAGCTCAAGGATACATGCTGAGAAATCACAGTCATTATTTCTAGATATCCCCCATCCCTGATGTTAGATGTAACAACGTCTCTCTCCTTGTTCCATTATCAGATCTGATTGTGTGTGGAAACCGTCCTTCACCTACCTTGTTTGGAACACAGAGTTTCTACCTGAGGGGAAGTATGCTACTTACATGTTTATAGGGAGGTTCTAGCTCCAACTTAGTTTTCTTGCACAAACTGCCTTTTCTTGGAAACAGGCTCAAGGAAACATGCTGATAGATCACAGTCAGTGTTTCTAGATGACCTCCAGCCCTTGGTGCTAAATGCAGCAAAGCCTCTCTCACTGTTCCATTCTCAGATTTGAGTGTGTGAGGAAGCCATCCTTCATCTAACTTGTTGGGAACACAGAGTTTCTGTTTGAGTGGAAGAACATGGTTTACATATCTATGGGGAGGCCCTCGCTTCAACTTAGTTTTTTAGCACAAACTGCCTTTCCTTCCAAACCAGCTCTAGTAAACATGATGAGAAATCACAGTGAGTGTTTCCAGATGTCCCGCAGCCCTTGATGCTGGATGGAACAACACCTCGCTCCTTGTTTAATTCTCAGATCAGAATGTGTGTTGAAGCAGTCCTTCACCTACCTTCTTGGGAACACAGAGTTTCTGCTTGAGGGGAACTATGCTAGTTACATATCCATGGGGAGGCCCTCACTCCAACTCGGTTTTCCAGTGCAAACTGCCTTTCCTTACAATCCAGCTCTAGGAAACATGCTGAGAAATCACAGTATGTGTGTCCAGATATTCCCCAGCCATTGATACTACATGCAGCAATGCCTCTCTTCTTGTTCCATTCTCAGATCTGAATATGTGTGGAAATCGTCCTTAACCTACCTTGTTGGGAACACATAGTTTCCGCATGAGGGGAACAAAGCAACTTACATTTCTACAGGAAGAAGCTCCTCCTACTTGTTTTCCCAGCACAAACTGCCTTTCCTTGCAAAGTGACTCTAAGGAACATCTGAGAAATCACAGTCAGTGTTTATAGATGATGCCCAGCCCTTGATGCTAGGTGCAGCAATGCCTCTGTTCTTGTTCCATTCTCAGATCTGAATGTGTGTGGAAGCCATCCTTCACCTACCTTGTTTGTAATACCGAATTTTTGATGAGAGGGAACTATGCTACTTACATATCTATAGGGAGGCACTCCAGCTCGGCTTTCCAGTGCACACTGACTTTACTTGGAAACCGGCTGAAGGAAACACTTTATTAAATCAGTGTCATTGTTTCTACTTGTACCCAGGTCCTTTATGCTGAATGAATATGCCACTCTCCACATTCTCATATCTGAGATCTCAATGTGTGTGGAAGCTGTCCTTCAGGTTGTTTATTTTTAACACAGTGCTCCTGGGTTAACTGAACTTCGCTACATAAATATCTGTGAGTAGGCACTTGCTGGTACTCAGTTTTCCAGCACAAACGGCCTTTCCCTGCAAACCAACACTAGGAAACATGTTGAGGGATCAGAGTAACTATTACTAGATGTACACATGCCCTTTATGATAGAAGAAAGAAAGACTCTCCACATGCTCCATTTTGTCATCTGAATATGTGTGGAAGCTGTCCTTCAACTACTTTGTTGGGAACATAGGTGTTCTGAGTTAGGGGAATTACACTACTTACCTATATATTGGGAGGCACTCGCTCCAACTAGGTTTTCTAATGCAAATGGCCTATCCCTTGAAACAGCTGTAGGAAATATGCTGAGAAATCAGACTAAGTGTTTCTAGTATACCCATGCCTTTTATGCTAGATGAAAGAACAGCATTCCACAGGCTCCATTCTGGGATCCAAATGAGTGTGGAAGCCTTCCTTCATATAGCTTGTTGGGAACAGAGTTGTTCTGTGTTTTGGGAACTGCACAACTTAAATATCTATGGGGAGGCATTTACTTCAACTCGTATATCCAGAGCAAACAGCCATTCCCTTTAAAAAGGTTCTAGGAAACATGCTGAGAAATCACAGTAAGTTTTTCTAGATGTAAAAATGCTCTTTATGCTAGATGAGATAGCGCCTCTCCACATGCTTCATTTGGGATTTGAATGTGTGTGGAAGCTGCTCTCAAAAGATTGTTGGTCACAAAGGTGTTCTGTGTTAATGGAACTATGCTACTTACTTATTTATGGGGAGGGACTTGCTCCAACTAGTTTTTCCTGCGCAAGCTTCCTTTCCCTTGAAAACAGCCCTAGGAAACATGCTGAGAAATCAGAGTACGTTTTTCTAGATATACCCATGCTTTTTATGCTAGATGAGAGAATGGATATCCCCATGCTCCATTCTCGAATCCTAATGTGTGTGGAAGTCGTCCTTCATCCAGCTTTTTGGGAATACCAGGTTTTTATGTTAGGGGAAGTATTCTACTTAATTATCTATGGGGAGGCACTAGCTCCAATACTGTTTTCCATTGCCAACTGCCTTTCTGTTGAAACTGACTCTAGGAAACATGATGAAATATCAGAGAATTTGTTTCTAGTTGTACCCAAGTGCTTTATATTAGATGAAAGAATGCCTCTCCACATTCTCCATTCTGCTATCTGAATCTGCGTGGATGTCCTGCTAAATTAGTTTGTTTGGAACACATGTGTTTTGTTTTATGGGAACTACGCTACTTACCTATCGATGAGGAGGCACTTGCTCCAAGACGGTTTTCCAGGCAAACTGCCTTTCCCGTGGAACCAACTGTAGGAAAGATGCTGAGAAATAAGTGTAAGTATTTCTAGATGTAACTATGCCCTTTATGCTAGATGAAAGAAAGCCTCTCCATTTGCTCCATACTGGGATCCGAATGTGTGTGGAAGCCACCCTTCAACTAGCTTGTTGGAAAAACAGGTGTTCTGTGTTAGGGGAACTAAGCTACTTACATATCTATTGGGAGACACTCGCTCCAACTCGGTTTTGAATTGCAAACTGCCTTTCCCTTGAGACCGGCTGTGAGAAACATGCTGAGAAATCAGATTAAGTGTTCATAGATATATTCATGACATTTATGCTAGATGAAAGAATGCTTCTCCACATCTCCATTCTGGGATATGAATATGTGTGGAAGCCATCCTTCAAATAGTTTCTTGGGAACACAGTGTTTTGAAGTTTGCCGAACTATGCTACTTACATATGTATGGCGTGGCAATCACTCCAACTTGGTTTTGAAGTGCAAACTGCCTTTCCTTTAAAACTGGTTCTAGGAAACAGGCTGAGAATTCAGAGTGTTTATAGCTGTACAGATGCCCTTTGTGCTAGATGAAATAATGCCAGTCCACAAGTTCCATATTTGGTTCAGAATATGTGTGCAAGCAGTCCTTCACATAGCTTGTTCAGAACACATAGTTTCTGTGTTAAAGTAACTACATTACATTAATACATATGGGGATGCAGGAGCTCCAACTATGTTTTCCAGCACAAACTGCTGTTCCATTGAACCCTGCTCTAGGAAACTTGCTGAGAAATCTGAGTGTTTGTGTTAGATGTACCCAAGCCCTTTGTGCAAGATGAATGAACACTTCTCCACAAGTTCTATTCTGGGATCCAAATGTGGGTGTAAGGCCTCCTTCACCCAGCTTGTTATGAAAACATAGTTCCTGTGTTGTGGGAACTACTCTACTTACAAACCTATATGGAGGAACTTGCTCCAACTCTGTTTTCCAGGCAAACTGCCTTTCCCTCGAAACCTGCTCTAGGAAACATGCTGAGAAATAAAAGTGTTTCTAGATATATACATTCCATTTCTGCTAGATGAATTAACGACTCACCACGTGTTCCTTTCTGGAATACGAATGTCTGTGGAAACTGTCCGTCAAATATCTGGTTGGGAACACAGAGATTCTGAGTTAGCAGAACTACACAAGTTATATACGTATGGGGAGGCAATAGCTCCAACTCAGTTTTCCAGAAAAAACTGCCTTTCCCTTGAAACCAGCTCCAGGAAACTTGCTGAGAATTCAGAGTGTTTCTAAATGTACATATGCATTTCAGCTAGATGAATGAACGCTTCTCCACATATTCCATTCTGGGAACCGAATGTTGGGAAGACTTCCTTAATCTAGCTTGTTGGAAAACCATAGTTACTGTATTAAGGAACAATGTTACTTAGAGACCAAATGGGAGGCAATCACTCCTACATAGTTTTCCAGGTCAAAATTCCTTTCCCTTGAAACCGGCTCAAGGAAACATGCTGGGAAATCAGAGTAATGGTTTTTAAATCTAATCATGCCCTTTAAGCTACATGAATGAACGCCTCTCCACATGTTCCTATCTGGGATCCAAGTGTGTGTGGAAGCTGTCCTTCACTTAGCTTGTTGGGAACACATATTTTCTGTGTTAGTGGAGCTTCGCAACTTACAAACGTATGGGGAATCACACATTCCAGCTTGGTTTTCCAGAGTAAACTGCCTGTCCTTTTAACCCGGCTCTGGGAAACACGCTGAGAAATCAGAGTAATTGTTTCTAGCCGTACCCATGCCCTTTGAGCTAGAAGAAAGAACTCTTCTCCACATGTTCCATTCTGGTATCTGAATATGTGTGGAAGACTTCTTTAACCAAGCTTGATGGGAACACATTGTTTCTGTGTTGGAGGAACTCTCTACCTACAGATTGATGGGAGGCACTCGCTCCAAAATAGTTTTCCTGCGCAAACTACCTTTGTCTTGAAACAGGCCCTATGAAACATGCTAAGAATTCAGAGTCATTGTTTCTAAATGTACCAATCCTCTAAATGCTAGATGAACTTAATGCCTCTCTACATGTTTCATTTTGAGATCCAAATGTGTATGT
Organism: Camelus bactrianus; assembly: GCF_048773025.1. Taxonomy (NCBI): domain Eukaryota; kingdom Metazoa; phylum Chordata; class Mammalia; order Artiodactyla; family Camelidae; genus Camelus; species Camelus bactrianus. Next base: position 143,888,001 of record NC_133541.1, read on the forward strand.
AAGCTATTCTTCAACTAGTTTGTTGGGAACACAGAGTTTCTGTGTTAGAGGAATACTCTATTTACAAATCAATACGGAGGCACTCAGTCCAACTCAGTTTTCCAGCGCTATCTTCTTTCCCTTGAAACTGCTTCGAGGAAACATGTGGAGAGTTAAGACTAACTGTATCTTTAGATACCTATGCCCTTTATGCTAGAAGAAAGAACGAATCTCCACATGCTCCATTCTGGGATCCTAATGTGTGTGAAAGCTATCCTTCATCTAGCTTGCTTTGAAAACAGGGTTTCTGTGGCATGAGAACTACACTACTTACATATCCATGGGGAGGCACTTTTTCCTACTCGGTTTTCCAGTGCAAACTGCCTTTCCCTTGAAACTGGCTGTAGTAAACATGCTGAGAAATCAGAAGAATTATTTCTAGATGTACTCATTCCCTTTATGCAAGCTGAAAGAACACCTGTCCCCATGCTCCATTCTGGGATCCAAATGTGTGTGGAAGCCATCCCTCAGAGTTTTGGGAACACTGGGTTTCTGTGTTAGGGGAATTATTCTAGTTACATATCTATGGGGATGCAATCACTCTAACACAATTTTCCAGGGCAAAGTGCCATTCCCTTGAAACTGGCTCTAGGAAACATGCTGAGAAATCACAGAAAGTTTTTCTAGATGTACCCATGCCCTTTATGCTCCATGAAAGAACACCTCCCCACATTGTCCATTTGGGATCCTAATGTATATGCAAGCTCTCCTTCATCTAGCTTGCTTTAGACACAGGGTTTCTGTTTGATGAGATCTATGCTATTTACATATCCATCAAGAGGTGCTTGCTTCTAATCAGTTTTCTGGAGCAAACTGCCTTTCCTTTGAAACCGGCTGTAGGAAACATGCTGAGAAATCAGAGAATTTATTGCTAGATGTACCCATACTCTTTATGCTAAATGAAAGAACTGCTCTCCACATGCTTCATTGTGGGATCCGAATGTGTGTGGAAGTTGGCCTTAAACTAGCTTGTTTGGAACACAGGAATTCTGTGTTAGGGGAACTATGCAACTTACCTATCTTTCGGGAGGCAATTGCTCCAAATTGGATTTCCAGTGCAAAGTGACTTTCCCTTGAAACCAACTCTAGGAAACATGCTGGGAAAGCAGAGTAAGTGTTCATATAAGACATCCTTCCCCTAGCTAGTGGGTAACACGGGGTTTTTGGGTTACCAGAACAATGCTACTTACATATCTTTGGGGAAGCACTGTTTCCAGCTCGGTTTTCCAGCACAAACTGCCTGTGCCTTGAAACCGCCTCTAGGAAACCTGCTGAGAAAACAGTAAGTGTTTCTAGATGTACCCATGCCCTTTATGTTAGGTGAAAGAATGCCTCTCTGCATGCTCCATTCTGGGATCTGAATGTGTCTGGAAGTCTTCCTTCAAATAGCTTGTTGGGAACACAGGTGTCCTGTGTTAGAGGAACTATGCAAGTGACCTATCTGGAGGCACTCACTCCAAATCTGTTTTTCAGTGCGAACTTCCTTTCTCTTAAAATTGGCTCTAGGAAACATGCTGAGTTATCAGATAAGTGTTTCTAGATGTACCTATGCCTTTTATGCTAGATGAAAGAGTGCCTCTCCACATGCTCCATATAGGGATCCGAATGTGTGTGGCTATAGGAAAAAAAGCTGAGAAATATGGGTAAGTGTTAGAAACACTTGCCCTTTAGGCTACCTGAATGAATTCTTCTCCACATATCCATTCTGGGATCCAATGTGTGTGCACTCCGTCCTTCATCTAACTTGTAGGGAACACAGATTCTGTGTTAGGGAGACAGGCCTACCCATATATATAAGGGGAAGCACTAGCTTCAACTCGGTTTTCCAATGCAAGCTACCTTTAATTGAAAATGGACCTATAAACATGCTGAAAAATCTGGGTCCGTGTTTCTACATGTACCCTTGTACTTTAGGCTAGCTCAAGGAATGTTTCTCAGCATGTTCTATTCTGGGATTTGAATGTGTGTGGAAACCTTCCTTCACCTACCTTGTGTGCAGAGAGATTCTGTTTTATGGAGACAGGCTTACCTATATATATAAGGGGTGGCACTTACTCCAACTCCGTTTTCTATTGCAAACTTCCTTTACCTTGAAATAGGCCCCAAGAAACATGGTTAGAAATGAGAGTAACTGTTTGTAGATGTACCTTTGCCCTTTAGGCTAGTTGAATGTATGCCTCTTCACATATTAAAATCTTGGAACTGAGGAAGCCAAGATGGTGGAGTAGAAGGATACTCATAGCTCACCCTCTCCCACAAATGCACCAAGACTCACATCCACAGTCCCACTCAGCCAAGCAGAGCACCTGCAGAACTCCAACAGAATATTGTCCTCTTCAAAAGATAGAGATTCCAAAAATCTAGTAGGAGAAAAGGAAAAAAGAAAGAAGAAAAGGCAAAGCAGAGTGGGACGGGTCCTGGGGGAGGGAGCAGAAAAGAAGGACTGGTGCTAGTTTGGTGGGTCTCCCCTCTCCAACTGAGAGACTGGCAGGAGAGAGGGGGAGCCTCTGAGGCTCGGATTTGTACAGAGCAGCCCTTGACCAACAGAACTAAGTTAAACAGGCACAGGGGCTTCCTGCAACACCCAGCCAGAGACACGGGCCAGCAGCCAGGGCCAGGACCAGACTGCCCAAGGCAGGTGGAGGATGGGGGCAGCTGCACTGAGGCAGCCCCAGGGGGCTGCAGAGGGCTGTGCAACATGGGTGTGGGTGCACAGGGCAGAAAAACCTGGGCCCTCCATAAAACAACATGGTTGACATGCCCTGGGGGAAGGATGCATACCCTCATATATGAAAACCCATGGAAAGTTTTCAGGTGAAGGGAGGCTGGCCTCAGGCACAGCCACCATATCCTCCAGTGCTTAGCACCCAAGTGGGGTTGGGGGCAAAACCTGCATCCGCACCTAAGGACTTAGACTCAAGGGCCAGGAAGAGACTTGACAACAGCCTGAGGCAGATAGGATCTTTCCGTCCTGGTCCCTCAGAAAACTTACTCTGCCAAGACAAACAAAGAGCTGGGTTTTGGCCTTCGGCAGGGACAGGGATGTTCCTCAGTCTTCCCTGAGACCACCTGTGGAGCATGGACCCAGGCAGAGAGCACAGCAGCACAAAGCAGCAAAGCGACTGGCACCAGGACAAGGAGGGTGGCCCCAGATTTTTGGGCAGGAATGCAGCCCCTGACCACAGTGCTGGGAGGGGGAGTGACCCACCCTTCTACCTGGCCAGTCTGCAAAATCTGACTGTGGAATCAGGAGGGTCAGTGACATGCCCGCCCATAGCAAAGGAGAGCTGCACCTGACTCAGTGTTGGGAGGAGGCACAAACTGCTTGCTGACAGGCACTGGGAGCAGCACAGAAAAGGGTGCCAATGGACGGCTTCTGGAAACAGCAAGCTGAGCTTCCAAAACATGATAAACACAGAAAGATCTCACATCAAAAGCACACAGTCTACAGGAGAACACTGAGCCCCTCCTTTTTTGTTTTTTTAAATCTGTTTTTACCTGTTATATTTTCTATCACCCTTTTAATTTTTACTTCTTAATTCATTTTTATTTCTCTTGGCTTTGATGTCCTGTTATTGATTACACACAAGTTTCAGATACATCTTTTCCACTTTTCTCCTTTTTTAAAGATTTTTAAATGACATCTCAACCGGATTGCTGTTCTGCTTCAACTTGCTCTTCTATCATTCATTATACACTCTTTTCAAACCTTCTTATCTCCATTCTTTTAAAATTCTTTCTCTCTTTTTTTTCTAAGTCTCATTCCTACATAGGCATTAGATAGATAAACTACTTAAGGACCACAATAGATAACTGATACTCCATAAAACACAGTGCCAGAAAGGCATGAGCATGATGAAGAAGCAGAGAAAGCATCCCCAATTAAAAGACCAAGAGAAATACCCTGAAAGAAAATCAATGAAATAGACATTGATAGACTAATAGATCATTTCAAAAAAGGAGTGATCAAAATATTGAGGGAACTAAAAGAGATAGTGTTTAGAGAAATAAAATATGCCAAAAATGAAATTGAAGCTATAAAGAAGAGCCAAGTAGAATTGATAAACTCATTGACTTAGATGAGGAGTGATCTAATGGCTGAGCAAACCAGACTAGAAAATGCAGAGGAACAATTTAGTGACCTAGAAGACAGGACAATAGAAAGCACCCAATGAGAAGAGCTACAAGATAAACAAATTAAAATAAATGAAAATGACATATGGGATAATATAAAGCATCCCAATCTTCCCATAATAGGGGTCCCAGAAGGGGGAGAAAGATCAAAGGGGATTGAAAAGGTTTTTGAAGAAATCATGACTGAAAACTTCCCAAACGTAAAGAAGGAATCAGATATCCAAGTATAGGAAGCTCAGAGGGTCCCAAACAGGAAGAACCCAAAAAGACCCACACCAACACATATCATAATCATGATGTCCAGAGTCAAGGATAAAGAAATGATCCTAAAGTCAGCAAGAGAAAAGCAAAGAGTAAGTTACAAGGGAACCGCCATAAGACTTTCAGCTGATTTCTCTACACAAACACTACAGGCCAGAAGGGAGTGGCAAAATATATTCAAAGCCCTGAATGAAAAAAAGATGCAGACTAGTATACTTTATCCAGCAAGGCTATCCTTTAGGATAGAAGGAGAGACAAAGAATTTCACAGACAAGAAAAAACTACAGAGATTAGCAACACTAAGCCCATGCTAAAAGAAATATTGAAAGTTCTACTCTAAATAGAAAAGCAGCAGGATTCTACATAAATGAGAAACTCACAACTGGAAAGGTGATAACTCATGAATTACAAATAAAATAAACACAAAATTATAAAAGAAGGCATATAATAATTGAGAGTGGGAGAGGGAGGCAGGAAAATACAGAATTTTTTTTTTAATTTCTTGTTCTCAGTAGAATGATTTTGAGATCATGTTACTATCAGTTTAATAAAAACAGTTATAGTAATGGGTAAATAGACTTAAAAAAAAGGGTAACCACGAGCCAAAAACTTACAAGGGAGTCACTAAAACTAAATAAAATTCATGATAATACAAAGGAAAATTACCAAACCACAAAAGGAAGAAGAAAGGAACAAAGAGGAAATACCAAATCAACTGCAAAGATAAGTTCAAAATGGCAATAAACACTCATCTGTCATTAATTACTGTAAATGTTAATGGACTAATGCTCCAGTCTAAAGACACTGAGTGGCAGACTGGATAATAAAGCAAGAACATTCAATATGCTGCATACAAGAGACCCACTTCAGGGAGAAGGACACATATAGATTGAGAGTGAAAGGATGGAAAAGGATAATAAATGCAAATGGAAAAGCCAAAAAAGCAGGTGTTGCAGTACTGATATCAGACAAAATAGACATTAAAACAAAGGCCATAAAGAAGGACGTTTTATAATGATTAAAGGAGTGATACAAGATGAGGATATTACACACATTAATATATATTCACCCAATATAGGAGCACCTAAGTACATAAGACCATTACTAACAGAGATAAAGGGGGATATTGATATGAATACAATCATAGTTGGAGATTTTAACACCACATTAACATCACTAGACAGATCTCCCAGAGGGAAATTAAATAATGCAACAGAGAAATTAAATAATACAATAGAAAAATTACATTTGGTGGATATTTTCAGAGAATTACACTCCCCAAAAATAGGATATACATTCTTTTCAAGTGCACATGGAACATTTTCCAGGATTGATCATGTATTTGGGACAAAAGAAACCTCAACAATTTTAAGAAGATAGTAATTATCTCAAGCATCTTTACTGACAACAATGCCATGAAACTAGAAATCAACAACAGAGAAACAAAGAAGAAGAAAAGGAAAGCTTGGAGATTAAAAAAAATGTTATTAAAAAAAACAATGGGTCAATGAGGAAGTGAAAGCTGAAATTAAAAAATACCTTGAGACAAATGACAATGAAAGCATAACCACACAAAATTTATGGGACACAGCAAAGGCAGTGCTAAGAGGGAAGTTTATAGTGATACAGCCCTTCCTCTAAAAAGAAGAAAAACCTCAAATAAACAATTTAACCCACCAGCTGAATGAACTAGAAAAAGAAGACCAAAAAACCCCAAAAGGCAGCAGAAGGAAGGAAATTATACAGATTAGGGAGGAAATAAAGAAAATAGAGATTAACAAGACCATAGGTAAAATCAACCAAACCAAAATCTGGTTTTTTGAAAAAGTAAATAAAATCGACAAACCTCTGGCCATACTCACAAAGAAGAAAAAAGAGAGAGCACAAATTAGCAAAAAAAGAAAAGAAATGGAGAAATTGCAACAAATAAAATAGAAATACAGAATATCATTTGAGAATATTATGAAAAACTATATGTAACCAAACTGGATAACCTTGAGGAGATGGACAAGTTTCTGGAAACATGCTGTCCACCAAGACTGAATCAATAAAAACTGACCACTTGAACAAACCAATCACTAGTAATGAAACCAAATTTGCAATAAGAAACCTCCCTATAAATAAAAATCCAGGACTATAAATAAAAATCAAATACTTTTTCTGCATCTATTGAGATGATCATGTGGTTTTTGTCTTTTCTCTTGTTGATGTGATGTATTACATTGATTGATTTGCATATGTTGAACCACCCTTGTGTCCCTGGGATGAACGCCACTTGGTCATGAAGTATAATCTTTTTTATGTGTTGTTAGATTCTATTTGCTAATATTTTGATGAGGATTTTGGCATCTATGTTCATCAGTGATATTGGCCTATAAATTTCTTTTTTGGTAGTGTCTTAGCCTGGTTGTGGTATCAGGATGATGGTGGCTTTATAGAATGAGTTTGGGAGCATTCCTTACTTTTCAATCTTCTGGAAGAGTTTGAGAAGGACTGGTATCGGTTCTTCTTTGCATGCTTTGTACAATTCCCCATTGAAGCTAGAACACTCCCTTACAACATACACAAAAATAAACTCAAAATGTATCAAAGACTTAAATATAAGACAAGATACAATAAGAGGGAAACATAGGCAAAACATTATCTGACATACATATCAAAACTTTTCTCCTAGTAGAAATAAAAGCAAGAATAAATAAATGGGACCTAATGAAACTTACAAGCTTCTGCACAGCAAAAGAAACCATAAGTAAAATAAAAAGACAACCTACGGAATGGGAGAAAAAATTTGCAAATGAAATCGATAAAGGCTTGATCTCCAGAATATATAAGCAGCTCATATGACTCAAAAAGAAAAAAATAAACGACACAATCCAAAAATGGGCAGAAGATCTAAACAAGCAATTCTCCAAGGAAGACATATAAATGATCAATAGACACATGAAAAAATGTTCAATATCACTAATTATCAGAAAAATGCAAATCAAAACTACAATGAGGTATCACCTCACACCAGTCAGAATGGCCATCGTTCAATAGTCCACAAATGACAAATGCTGGAGTGGCTGTGGAGAAAAGGGAACTCTCTTACACTGCTAGTGGGAATGCAGTTTGGTGCAGCCACTGTGGAAAACAGTATGGAGATTCCTCAAAAGACTAGGAATAGAGTTACCATATGATCCAGGAATCCCACTCCTGGGCATATATCCAGAAGGACCCCTACTTCAGGATGATACATGCACCCCAATGTTCATAGCAGCTTTACAATAGCCAAGACATGGTAACAGCCTAAATGTCCAACAGATGACTGGATAAAGAAGAAGTGGTATATTTATACAATGGAATAATATTCAGCCATAAAACCCGACAATATAATGCCATTTGCAGCAACATGGATGTTCCTGGAGAATGTCATTCTAAGTGAAGTAAGCCAGAAAGAGAAAAAAATTGCCATAAGATATCACTCATATGTGGAATCAAAAAAAAAAAAGCATAAATACAAAACAGAAACTGACTCATAGACATAGAATACAAACTTGTGGCTGCCAAGGGGACGGGGGGTGGGAAGAGATAGATCGGGATTTCAAAATTGTAGAATAGTTAAACAAGATTATACTGTATAGCACAGGGAAATATATACAAGATCTTATGGTAGCTCACAGAGAGAAAAATGTGAAATATATATTCATGTATAACTGAAAAATTGTGCTCTAAATAGGAAATTGACACAACATTGTAAAATGACTATAAATCAATAAAAATTTTAAAAAATAAATCTCGGAACTGAATGTGTGTGGAAGCCATCCATCACCTACCTTTTTGCGAACACTGAGTTTCATTGATTTGGACACAGTCATACCTATGTATATATATGGGGAGGCACTCTCTCCAAATCGATTTTCCATCATAAACGGCCTTTACCTTGAAACCGGCTCTAAGAAACGTGGTGAGAACTCAGGGTAAGTGATTCTATATTTACCCTTGCCCATTACGCTAGCTGAATGTATGCTTCTCCACATGTTCCATTCTGGGATCCAGGCCCTAACCTTGAACTCTGACCCTCACCATGAACACTTCTCCTATCACTAAACCCTGGCACTGAACCTGCCCCAGCCCCAGCTCTAACCCTAACCTTGACCCAACCCCAACCAGAAACTTGTCCCTGATCCCTAACCTGAACACGAGCCTCATTCTCATCCTGATCCGCACCCTCATCCTCTCCCTCAACCTCACCCTCTCCCTCATACTAAACACGAACATGTACCCTAACTAACACCTGAGCCCGCATCCTACTTACCCGTGCCATAAACTTGTACCCTGACCCCTAGCCCTATACCCAGCACTACCCATGAAATTGACCCTGACACTGACCCTAGCCCTGACTCTGCCCAAGCCCAAACCCTGGCCCTGGCTCTAGTCCTAACCCTAGTCCTAACACTAGCCCAATCCATAGCCATGACCCAGAAGCCCTGACCCCATCTTCTGACCCTGACCATAAACCCTGTACCTGAACATGACCCTGACAGATATTGAACCTGAACCTCTCCCTGAAACTTGTCCCCACACCAAAAACACTGACCTTAACACTGACCACTGACTCCTATCCAGACCCTAATGCTGACCCCTGAAATTGACCCTGACCCAGACTCTGACCCAGACCCAGATGCTGAACAGGACCTTACCTTAACCCTACCGTTAACACTAACCCTAACCTTACCTTAACCCTACCCTAACCCTAACCCTAAACCCTAACCTGAAACCAAGCCTTTACCCTAACCCTAGCCATAGACAGAGCCCTAGCCCTAACCCTGACCCTGAACCAAAACACTGACCCTGAACCTGAACCCTGACCCTAAGCCTGAATGCTGACCATAAGCCTGAACCCTGACCCTAACCTTAACCCTAACCTGATTCCAACCCCAGCCCCAACCCCGAATTGAACCCCAACCCAAGCTTGAACCCAAACCCGAACACTAAAACCCTGACTCTGACCCTAGACACTAGACCCTAAACCCTAGACCCTGACCTAGACCATGACCCAGAACTTGACCTTTGCCCTGACACTAGGCCATAATGCCTAACCCAGCTCTTACCCATAGACCCAACCACAGCCCATAAACATGACATAAACATCCAATACTTCCCCAGGCCCCTGTTCCCTAGCACTGACCCCTAACACACTTCATCTAACCGTTACCACTGACTATTTTAATTTCACCCTCTCTCTACTCCTCATCCCTTAATCCTATTTTCTTGGAATAACCTAAGACTATCTTGATGGAATAAAATCCCACAGAAACATCAGAAAAACAATCAATTTGCCTATTAAATTCGATTCCTCCACTTACCTAAAGTACTACTTACCTTAATTTAACCACACAATAAAAAGATTATGCACCTTAAGCAAATGTCTCCACAGAAGATTTTATAATTTTTTAACATTTTAAACCAAACAATGTCTTAAATTTTAACATAAAACTAAATGGTATAATAAACAACAATATTACAGCAGGAGAAATCACATAATCTGATTCAATTGATCACAAGAAACGTTAAGAAACTCCACTCTTACTTCATGGAATAAACACTCTTGAAAATAGGGGTAGAAACAATTTATCTTAGTATGATACACAGCATTATAAGAAACAGTAAATAAAAATCTGGAATAAAGCCCAGAGGTTTCCTTTCAACACTTTTATTCACTATTTTCCTGGAACTTCCACAAAAAGCCAGGGTGAAAGACAGTAAAAGTATCAACAAATAAAATTGTTACAATAAAAACAAATCTATTCACCAATCAGATGACATCATCATATATATATATATATATAAATCTTGAAATCATGAACAATTCATTAAGTAGCTCAACTTTTAAGCTGTAAGCAACTCAAATATTTCAGCAAGTAGACAATACAAATTGTCAATATATCAGAATTTCTTTCTTGTACACAGTAACAATGAATAATGTCAAGAATAATTTAACAGAATTATATTTTACATAATATCAATATTACTAGAATACTTAAGAATCAATTTTATCAACGTGTAAGACTAGTAAATTGAAATGGAAAAGACATTACCAAAAGAAATAAAATAAAACCTTAAAAAAAGAAGACATCCCATGTTGATAACAAAACTAAACATGGAAGGAGTGCCCAAAGCAATCTAGAGAGAAATAGACTGAAGCCAGTTTACTAGAAGATTTATCTGCTGACTGAAACTTCCTGTAGTGGAAGCCCACCAATCTACTAAGTATTTTCCTTAATTAAAGTGTTTGATTGGCTTCAATTGATGTAGTACAAACTCTTGTAATCCATATTTTCAGAAAGGAAATTGTACTTCCTTAAACATTTGAAAACTGTTGGTGTGTATAACCTGAATCCATACTTAAGCACTGATACAGTTGATATTAAGGGCAGTAATCCTGTGACTGTTAGGATTAGTAATAATCAGAGTGTTGTTTTCTATGTTTAAAATCTCATTTTTTTCATAATTTATTGTTAAAAATATAGGTAGTGCTATGGAAGATTTTAGCCAGAAGTACAAATATATGTTGAAAAATGCTGCAAGAAATATTAATGTTTGTAGATTGATACTAATGAATTTTGTTATATCTTGAGTTATTACTCATTTGAGGAAAAACCCTTATGCTGGTGGCAGACCACCTTAGACAATATGATGATGGGGATAAAAATTATGATCAGAAGAGTTTTATTTTATGTGTGTGATAATGATACTGTTGCAGTCCATGCACAGGGCATAAATAGTAAGTTGACAGTGTTTTTGATACAAATTAGTGCATTTAGGGTTGTCATGATTGGATTACACATTGTAATAGCTTTTATTCATCTTATATGGACAGTTGATGAGCAGGCTATAAATTTTGTAGTGGGTTTTGTTAGTCTGTCTCAGCTTCTGATGATACTTCATAATACAGCTTTGAAGAATAGTATGTTTAGTGGGCAGTGAGATTTGGTGTAACACATAGGGGTGTACATCTGTCACATTAATAAGATTGGCTCTATTGTATGATGTATGCCCTGTATAAATTCAATCACTCAGAAAAGAAATGGGTGAAGTTCAATTTTATGTATAGGGCTATTGTTAAAATGGTGGATGCTCTTAGATTAAAGAATTTTGTACTTGTTCATTGACTGGAGTATACTAGATTAATAATAATATCCAATATAAATAGTATTGATGTGGTGTTTATTGTTAGAAAAGACTTGTTGGATGCTTCTATAACTTGTGCATTTAATTTTCTTTTAGAATGGAAATACTAGTACCATGTGAGCTTTTTATTAAAATAATGATTCCTGAGATAATGGTCAGCAGAGTGACAGTAAAAATAGGGTTTACAAGTATACTAAAGATATAAAACAATACTCTTAGGGTATGTACCTGATAGTTTATTTAACAGACTATATTCACCATAGAATGTGGCATAATGTGGTAGCATGAACATTTTAAAATTCTTAGGGGTAGGATCAATTCCTATGATTCTAGGAACTGATTAAACCTCTTTTATTTACTATTTTAAAAGAGCTCTTTTGGGGGAGGATATAGCTCAGTGGTAGATTGTATGTTTAGATGATGATGATGATGATGATAATAATAATAATAATAATAACATATTAAATATTTTAAATAATAATAATAATAATAATAATAATAATAAATTTAAACATGCATAAATAAACCTACTTACTTCCCCCCTAAAAGCAAAGCAAAACAAACAAACAAAACTCTTTGGTCAGACATAATTCTTATGTTTGTAGTGGGATGCCTGATGCACTGACAGGTACTGAAACATATACATAGAGCTAGTCTTTGTGTTAATTTTTTTCATAAATAAGAGATGTATAAAAAAGAAATCTAAAAAGAGAACATAAATCCAAAACAGAAATAGATTCATAGACATAGAATACAAACTTGTGGTTGCCAAGGGGGAGAGGGGTGGGAAGGGATAAACTGGGAGTTCAAAATTTGTAGATACTGACAAGCATATGCAGAATATATAAACAAGATTGTACTGTATAGCACAGGGAAAAATATACAAGATCTTGTGATAGCTCACAGGGAAAATAATGTAACAATGTATATATATATATATATATATATATATATATATATATATATATATATATATATATGTTCATGTATAACTGAAAAATTATGCTCTACACTGGAATTAGACACAACATTGGAAAATGACTATAACTCAATAAAAATGTTAAAAAGTAAGAGATGTATAAGATGATCATCTAAAAATTGTGTGTAGGATATTCAAATTCATAGAAAGGATATTGTTAGGATGCATGTTTGAATAATAACATTGGCTGTATGTAATTTGGCTGTATATAATTCTGTTATCCAGGGATTTTGAAATGCCCTTAAAAATAGAATAATTTTGAAACCATTTATTATAGTGATACTGACATATTCAGCTATAAAGATCAGAGAAAGTAGACTTGCTACATATTCTACATGGAAGGTATATACAAGTTTTGATTCTCCTGTTAAATCAAAATGGGGTTCTGTTGATTTCTGCTACAGTAGAGGTAAATATAAAAAAATATGGCTAGGGGTTGGGAGGGGAAAATTAATCATATGTATTCTTGTTTAATAAATGAGAGTATAAATGACCCATTTATCAGTGGGGATAATAAACCAATAATTGCTAGTTTACATTATTTGAGATTGTGCTATTGCCCATAAAGCTCTGATTAGTGTGTATTTTTAATATTATACTCATCCAGATCAGAGCATGGAATAAGAAGCTAGGCTTCATACAGCCAGTATAAGAAGTGTGCCTAAGTTTACATCAGTGGATAGTGGATAAGTTATGTTAAGAGGAACTGCTAATGTGAAAGCCATGGTTAAGGCCAGCATTGGTGCAATAATATACATAAATTGATGATATTTGAGCCTCTCTAAATTTCCAGAACCTAGGAATTCCCTTTAATTAATGTGAAAAGTGACACAGTGAGCAAACCTGTAATACTTAGTAAAAGAATGTAGATTGTAAATCTGTTCTTAGGAAGAGGACTTAACCTTAAGGAAATAAAGATTTATGTTTGAAGCAATTGTGTTCTGCTACTGTAGCAAACCATGTTCTACACTAGGGTATATATAAATTATTAAAATTTTACTGTATCACCAATTAATTTGATGGTGCTTTTATAAAGTGACCCTTAATTCTTTTGTCCTCTCATACTGGGACAAGTGTATAATAGATACAAACTTACTGGGATCATTCCAGTCTGAACTCATATCTCAAAGAACTTTAATCATTAAATGAAACATTTTCAGCAGTTAAAACACTGGGATCTTCTGATCCAATTCTGAGGGTATAAAACCTATTGCTGAAATGAATTCTACTTTTGAATTGAGCTATTATTCTTAGAGTACTTTATTATGTTAATCAATGTATTGGATCAATACATGCTACAGCATTTTGAAAAGCTGGTCTAAATTTTAATCACTTGAAGCTGGTTATATTCATTGGGGCCACCACAACCATAATTATTAACCCATTAAAAGCTATGCTATCCGTTAAGATTCAGTTATTTATTTTATAGATTAAACACATAAAGCATCAAAGGAACTTCTCATTTTATATGGCTCCCACCTATTATTGGGAAGGTCAATTTCACTGATGAAAAGAGATAGTAAAAACCTTGTGCCATTCTCCTAGCTGCTTATTTAGAAAACAAGTGATTATGCTACATTTTCAGTGTCAGGAAACCATGGCCATTAAATATGTCCTTTGTTAGGCAGTGCCTCTAAGATTAGAAGTGCTAGAGGTAACCTTCCTGGTAAACATGCAGGACATGTGATTACAAAGTTCCTTTTCCTTTTAGAAAGTCATTCCTTAAATGCAAACCTGTGTTGGACTAACAGTTTTTTATAATTAAGTATTGGTTAGGGTTTATTTTACTGTTAACCATCAGTAAGTGATTCATCCTGATATAAGCTTATGCAAGGATAAATATTTCTTGCTACCAATATGAATAGTATTGCTTTTACTAATAGATTAGTCCAGTATTAAATTATGAGGTTTATTATTTTGCTATTGATATTGAGATGAATGTGTTCTTAACCTTGAATACTTTCTTAATTGGTGGCTGCTTTTAAGCAAACTACAGCATTGTTTATGCTTATTCTCTAGAGAAGCTTATATCCTGAATCTACAAACCTGTACCTTTTAAAATTACATTAAATTATATTAACAGTTTTTTTTAATTAATAATTAAAATTGAACTAAAATTCTTTTATGAACAACCTGCTATCATCAGACTTGTTGGGCTTATTAACTCTACTCATAAATCTTCTATTATACCATATAGATGAATTTGTTCCAGTAAACTGTTCATAAATACATCATCTGTTTTCAAGGTATTTAACTTATTTCATCTTTCCGTAATGGTACTTTATACTACTAGATTTAATTTTCTATCTTCAATATATTAAGTGTTAAACAAATCTCTAATTTACTTATGATAGTTGAATATGGTAGGAAGCTTGGGCTGGCTTTAGTTCAAATTTTTCATGAAGTAAGGAATCTACTGGGTGTAAACCAGGTGCTTTTCTTTCAACTACACTTTAATGCATCAAAGCACACTCTATGGTGTGCTCACCTTGTCATGAATCACCTCTTCATTAATGACTTGTACTTGCTAATGGGCTATAAAAAGTTATCACTATTTGAGTAGGGTGATGGAATGAGTGTGCCTGCTTCGTGTCCTGATTGTATTTGTCACACTTCTTAATTTACAACTATGTTCTCCTTTGGTATTTCTTAACAATTTTGTATATATTATTTGTACTCAAGTTGGCCCTTGACTTGCCATCCAATAGTTTACACTTAAACCTGACATTTTTATATCTGATCATTATGATTATAACTACTCCTTTTGCGGGTATACTGAAGATGCTGTTACAGAGACAAACCACCAAAAAAAAAAACTGATAAAATAAATGAGTTTAGAAAAGTTGTATGATAAAATATCAATACAGAAAAATCAATTGTTAAAATATACACAATATCACTAATTATCAGAGAAATGCAAACCAAAACTACAATGAAGTATCACCTCACACCAGTCAGAAAGGCCATCATCCAAAAATCCACAAATGACAACTGCTGGAGAGGCTGTGGAGAAATGGAACTCTCCTACACTGTTGGTGGGAATGCAGTTTGGTGCAGCCACTGTGGAAAACTGTATGGAGATTCCTCAAAAGACTAGGAATAGACTTATCATATGACCCAGGAATCCCACACCTGGGCATCTGTCCAGATGGAACCCTACTTCAAAAAGACACTTGTGTCCCAATGTTTATAGCAGCAATATTTACAGTAGCCAAGACATGGAAACAGCCTAAATGTCCATCAACAGATGACTGGATAAATAAGAAGTGGTATAATTATACAATTGAATAATATTCAGCCATATAAATCGACAACATAACGTCATTTGCACAACATGGATGCTCCTGGAGAATGTCATTCTAAGTGGAGTAAGCCAGAAGGAGAAAGAAAAATACCATATGAGATCACTTATATGTGGAACCTAAAACAAACAAACAAACAAACAAACAGCATAAATACAAATCAGAAATAGACACATAGACATAGAATACAATCTTGTGGTTGCCAAGGGGGCAGACGGTGGGAAGGGATAGACTGGGATTTCAAAATTGTAGAATAGATAAACAAGATTATACAGTATAGCACAGGGAAATAAATACAAGATCTTATGGTAGCTCACAGAGAGAAAAATTTGACAATGAGTATATATATATATATGTACATATGTAACTGAAAAATTGTGCTCTTCACTGGAATTTGACACATTGTAAAATGATTATAAAGCAATAAAAAATGTTAAAAAAAAGAAAAATGAGTTGACTTTCTATATGCTAATAAGTTCCAGAAAGATAAATTACTAAAACAAACTTATTTCACAATTGTACCAAAAAATAACCAAAATGTCTAGAAATAAATTATAAAGGATGTGAAAGGCCTGCACATGGAAACTTATAAAACAGTGATAAAAAATTGATACAGGACACACATCCACAAAATTTGTGCTCATACATTAGAAGAACATTGGTATAACATTCATCAAGCCAAAGCAGGGTACACATTAATTGCAAACTCTATCAAATTCAAATAGCTTTTTTTTCATGGACACAAAAACCAAGAAATCCTAGCATTTGTGTAGAACAAAGAACCTGGAATAACCTAAATGATCCTAAGAAAGGAGAAAACAGCTAGAGGCATCTTTCTCACTGACTTCACAGTACATGATGAAGCTACAGTCACCTAAGCAGTGTGGTACTGGCACAAAAACAGGCACATGAACCAGAGTGATAGAATAGAGAGCACAGGAATAAACCCAGTTTATGTTGTCAGTTAATTCACAACAAAAGAGCTAAGGACACATAATGGGGAAAGATATTATCCTCAATAAATGGTGCCAAGAACACTGAAAACCATATCCCCCCAAAATGACACGAGACACTGTCAACATCACACACAAAATTAAGAGTAAACTCCACAAGTTTCCATATAAAGCCCCTTCTCTACTGGATCCTCTGAAAATGGAAACCCTTGGCTGTAACCACATAGAGAAAGCTTCTGCCCACTTTTTCCACATCTTTTACTCTCATGATGTTGCCTCCTGTTGGTTCCTGAAGAAGTCTGGTTCCTGCCTGTGTGTACTTACCTGAGCATTGTCCTGAAGTTGAAACCACAACGGGTCCTGAAGAGGCCCAGCCTCCACTAGCTCCACAAGGAGCCAAGCCCCTCAGTGAGAAACGTGCACCTCAAGGGTCAGAGAGTGTGCATGGAGCCACATTCTGACCAGCTGGGAACTGCAGGTGCAACCACTCAGTGTTTACCAAGTGTACTCTAAATTGTCCATACAATTATAAAAATGCACATCTATAAATATTCTAAAGGAAAATGTAAGAAAATCTACATAACCTTGTCTAAGTGATGAACTTTAAAAAAAAAAACCCAAATCTATCCACAAAAGTAAAATTTGTATCATGGAATTTAAAAAAAATAAAAATGTAAACATTGTTTATGATCTTATTCAGAAAACCTAAACACAAACCACACACTGAGAAAAATAAATCTACACAACACAAAACTGATTAAGGATTTGGACACAATTACATCAAAAATTTTATAACAAACAACCCAAATAAAAACTGGCAAAGATCTTAACAAACACCTTTCCAAAGAAAATCATATACCATTAAGGAATTACAAACTAAAATGATGATATAGAAATGCACATTTATTAGAACCACTAAACTCCAAAGAAATGATATTACCTGTGATTTATAGAGAATGAAGAAAAACAGGAACTCTCCCTCACTGCTGGAGGAATCCATGTGTGGCTACTTTGAAAGACAGTTTGGCAGTTTTTTCCAAAGCTAGTCAAAGTTCACCTGAGGACCCAACAGTGTGTCTTTAGTATTTAGACAACTGCTTTGAAAGTGTCCAAACAAAACCTAGCCTGCAATTTTGCACAACAACACTACTCATAATGCCTAAAATCTTTAAAATATGAGGATATCCTTCCATGCATGAATACATAAGATAATTAGGGTATACCCATGTGAAGGATGGCAAATTACACTCTAACATAGATCCCTTTAGCTTGAAGATTACAATGGACAGATTTCTTAAAAAAGAACCATGAGATTCTCTGAAACACAAGTCAATTTTGCCTTTTTGAGGCAATTTTATATTTATAATGGAAATCTCCATTTGAAAGGTTGTGTCCCCCTCTGTGCCAGGAATAGAAAAATGACTAAATCTCAAACAACAACAACAACAACAACAACAACAACAACAACAACAACAACAACACTGTTATTTATGGAGAAGGCTAAGATTTAAATCTGTACAATGAACATACCCTTCCTTTCTTTTGGTTTTAGATGAAGATGGTATTTCAAGTGATGTCTTGGGCCATTTCAGGGAATTACTCAATTTTCTTGGTATCTCCCATGCTTAAAGGAGGTACGCATGTTACTAAGTTTGTTTATACAATTATCTATAGACAGTTAATACCACAAAAGTGTGTACTTAAAATGATTTAAATATTATGATTTAAAATGATTTAAGTGTCATATTATGTACTTTTAATCACAATCAAAATAATCAGGAATGTAGTACTGATACAATGCATGATAGTAATACACACTAAAAAGACCCCTAGTGAAAAAAGCCATAAAGAAAAGTTCTCCCAGATTAAGTGATTATCATGTATGTTTTAAACCCATCAAGGTTGTAAAAAGGAGAGAATCTCAGTAACAATTCTAGAAAAAGAAAAAAAAAGAAAACAAGCAGTTAGACCTACTGGTGAAAGTTGAAGTGAGCCTACAGATTAAATAATAATGTGGAAAGCATATCACTTCCTCATTTGTACATTATATGGTGGTTCTTCAGGTGAGTGTCCCTGTTTTGGGGAAAGCAGACTACAGTATTTGGTGCAAAGTGCCAACTATGAGGACTTTTTATCATTACAAAAATTATTGGAAAGTCCAATACTTTCAAAGCAACCATATCAATACCATGGCAGAAAAGTGGATAAGACAGATATCAAACGTTGATATAGAGGCCAATACTTATCCAGACCAAGGTCATCTAAAGTTGTGATGATAATTGCCCTTGTAGAAATCCACTTGCTATTAAGAGGTACTGTGGGAGGAGTATACAAGTAGCCATCAAGGTTAAACAGTATCTAAACATCCTTATTGTCTTGCATCAGAGGTGCAGATGTACTGCCATTCTGTCTAAGCATCATCCATGTGAGTTCCTGCCTGGGTCCCCAAGCCATGCATCCACATGACTATGCAAGTAACTGTCTCACTCCCAACAACATAGCACTGCCAGTAGCTCCTAGACCAGACAAAGAGAAAAAGAACTCTATGGGATATAGTCAGTGGTAGTGGTTTGGAAGAGGCTGGTTTGGCTGTGTGGCATCTTCCTAGATTTGCAGGCCTCTGTGAGTGAGCGAGGAAGCCTGATATCTGGGTACATATCAAGGTGACCTCAGCTGGGCTGAAAGTGTGGGGCATTGGTGAAGGTTATAACAGACTTTTCAGGGGTACTTCTGCCTACACTTGTGCAACATGGTCTGTTCATCCCCAGCACAGATTAGAGAACAACACAGTTCCCACGGGTGCTGCACAAGGCCAAACCTAAGGTGTAATGGCTTACTGACTCCGCCATCGTGTGGTAACACAAAACCATCATCCATCCAGTAATGTGTGAATTTTCCTGAGAAAATTGCTTTACAGAATTCAATATAAATTCAATGTAGATTTTATAGAAATTCAATTATAGTGAAGTAGAAATCCACATATACAAATATATCCCATGCATGCAATAATAATTTTGCCATCATATGTTTCCTAACATAAACAGCTATAATGTAGTTTCTTTAAAGGTTAATTGAAATGAAGAGAGAAGTAGTAAGATCTTAAGCTCCTATAGAGAGACAATTTCACAGCAACAGATATTTGGATGTATGTGGCTTATTTGGGAAGTGATGACAGGAATCCAGAGAAGTATAGAGAGCAAAAAGGGACAGTAAGACAGGGAAAATGGAAAAGTCAAGAAAGGCGAGTTATGGGACTGGTTCCCCTTCTGGGAAATGAGGTCAATCCCAAAATGGATATTCTGAAGAACTACATAGAATGCACTTCAGAAGTATCCCTTTGAAGGGCAATGTGGAGATTTATCCAACAACTCACATTTCCCATTGATTGAGAGTTTTTGTAGATGTCTTTAACACCCCTAAACTTTCAGGCTGTGCTTGTGCAAAATGAGCTGCCTTTCAGTTTAAAGAAAATCCTGAGACAGAATAGATGAAAGGCACTCGAGGCAGGACATAGACGTAAGCTTACTGGTACCAGGAATGCTCTGCTACAGTACGTTTGAGAACAGAGGCAAGAGGATGATCAATGAGAATTGGAAATAACTGAAGCCTAAGAATTGGGAAATAGAGTGACCAAATCTGAATAATAATTTCAGACAAAGCCTTGTACTGAAAATAATTTAAACTTCTGGAATTAAGGAAATGTATCTTTTCAAAAACAATAAAAATATTAAACTAGTACTGAATGACATCATTAGGCCAAATTTCAAGGGAAAGTGGGAACTCAGTGAGGTAAGTGGAGCATGGAAGCTGTTGTCAAACAAAGGAACGTGCCATCAATTTTGAAGGTGTGAGATAAGCAGCCAGAGTTCAAAATCCAGAGCTCACCCAAAGAGTCAATGGGGATGCAATGTACTTAATGACCATAGTGAATAATACTGTATTATATATTTGAAAGTTGCTAAGAGAGTAGATATTAAACGTTCTCATCATAGGAAAAAATATATATAGCTATTTGTGGCAATGGATGTTAACTAGACTTATTGTGATCATTTGTATCAAATACATAAATATGATATATATATATAATATATCTATTTCAAATCCATGATTTTGTGTACCTGAAAGTAATATATGCCAGTTATATCTCAATTTAAAAATAATGTAAAAATGCATGTACTAAAATATCAAAGGAGAAAAGAAGAAAAATAAAGGTAAAGGACTTAGGTTTTAATAACATGATATTAACCAATTATGAGAAATAAAAGCAATATAAAATGGGATGTATAATTCTATATTCTTGCCTCTCAAGAACACTGAACATTAATGCAATGACAACAGTTCCATTCAACACAAAAGGTGATGAAGCTTCAATGGCAAAGTGTCTTTATTAATGAAGAAATATGTTTTGCTTGAACATTAAAAATTCCAAGCTTGAAATTCCCATAGTAGAGCCCTAGTAATGAATTCTTGCTGCATTTTGAAGGGCTTAAACTTTCACTTCAAAAAATAACTTCAGATCAGAATACTCCCTAAACTATATGAGGCAAATGAATAACTGTGCATTGTTTGTTTTTTTCAGCTTAAAGGGAATAGATGCTATCTCATCTCTCCTGAAAATTATCCACTATTTCACACATCATAGAGTCGTTAATTAGAATTCCAGCATTATTTGATAAGAAAACTAGAATGGGTTTTATTATAAATAAAACTATATGTTATATTAGAAAATATAATAACAGTATAATATATATTAATCACTTATTGTATTCCTGGAACTGTGCTAAACTTACTCAATGTTAATATATTAAATGTGATCACTATACACCTTGTGTGATTCTCAATGTGATTGTGCTATTTGTCAATTCATTGACTTCCCAACTCCAAGTCTACTCTTTATTCTCTACTCTGAAAAAATAGAGCTTAACTCCTCAAGTATTTTTCCTTGGCAAAATGGCAAAGTTCAGCTTTGTCAGTAGAAGGTGTTAGGAGGACAGACACGGTCTAATGGGAGACCTCCTTTAAATATTGAAAGAATAAACTAGTTATTCTTAACATTTTCTGTACATAAACATCAACAGGGATGCTCTTAAAAATTCTCACACTTGACCTTTGGACCATCACCAGAGTGTCTGATTTAACAGAGCTGGACTTGGAGCTAAGCATGAGTGTTTTTTTAAGGCCTCCTTCCCAAGTGATTTTAATTGCAAGCCAAGGATGAAAACAACTGGAGTACACCTACAAAGAAAGTTTGAACTTGAAGGGAATCTGCCTTCCCTCACTCCCAATGCATTATATTCAATGTTGATTTGATACAGTATGGAAAGGAGAGAGAAGAGAAGCAAAAAAAAAAAAAAAAAAGATTCATGGCTATCATATTTATTTGCAGCCAGCGGTTTGTTTTAAAGTGTATGTTTTGTTATTATTCAAATATGGTGAGGCCAACAGATAAGGAGATGATTGTCATGGAAAAGATGGTTTGTTATTCACAGCTCCCAAGTGGAGAGGGCATGCTATGACAATGTGGGGCAACACAAGAAAGTACCAGGGTCAGTAAGGAGCAGAGTGAGCAAGGTGAAACCTGGGCAAGAGCTTTATTGTGGCTGCTGCTGGAAGGGGAAAGGGAAGGGGTGAAGCAAAGTAGTCAGGTTAAGATTGGTTAGTTTGAATAATTTCAGCAGGCTGTATGGTATGGGGGTGTCCATAGTTGACTGATATCTGATCCTCAGGTGATTAGAGCAGTTGGATAGTGGCCCAGAGTGTGAAGGCTGATAGAGGAGGTGGCTGGAATATAGCCTATTGATTGGTTGGTTTTTTACAAAAGGCACACTTGCAAGGGAGTCCTTTACTATTTCTAAGAATAGGCTAACCCCAGTTTGATCAGTCTCTTCAGGGACTGCAATGTCCCAAGATGCCAAACCATTAAATACAGAAGCTAGTAAATATAGTTACTACAGGGTTGCATCTCTTGGATGGTCCAGGAACTCAAGCCAAAATTTTGGTTTAGGATGACTCTGGACTGGTAATATCCACAGGCACCTTAAAGAATTAAATATGAATCCTTCAGAATGGAAGATAATTTTACCCTATTCATCTTACAATTCCAACAAGAAATTTTAAAAGAAATTAAATAGCAATAACAATTTAAAAATTGCCAAGCTCAAAAGGAAACAATGAGCAAACACCCTTCCAAAAAAAAAAAAAGAATAAAGTGACTAACAAAATTTAAATGTTGAAAATTATTGAATACAGATTACAAACTCATAAGCTTTCTCTGTTTAAACAAATAAAAGACAAACTTTAAAATATTTGCAAGTAATAGAAAATTATATAGTGACAGCAAATTTCAAAAGGAATGGAAAAGTCTTTAAATGAAAAATGGAATAGCTGAAATTAAAAACCCAAAATATATTATTAAAAGCAGATTAGAGACATCTGACAAGAGAACTGCTGTTCTGGGAGACAAATCAGAATACAATATCCTGAGTGCAGAACAGAAGAGGAAGTAGGAGGAGAAGGAGAAGAAGATATGGAAGAGAACTGAGGCATCTTAGAGGATAAGGCAAGAAAATCTAAACTATATGAAATGGGTGTTCCAGAACAAAATTGAGATTAATGCAGAATCAGTTTTAAAGAACTATCAACAACCAGAAAGAAATTAACAAAATGGCAATAATTGCATACCTATCAATAATTACTCTAAATGTAGATGGACTAAAGTCTCCAAACAGAAGACATAGAGTGACTGAACATATGAAAAACAAGATCGATGTATATGTTGCCTACAAAAGCCTCACTTTGGATCAAGATACACACTAACTGAAAGTGAAGGATTGGCAAAATATATCCTATGCAAAGGGAGACAAAAAGAAAGGTGGGGTAGAAATACTTACATCAGACAAAATAGATTTAAAACAAAGACTGTAAAAAGAGACAAATAAGAGCATTACATAATGATAAAGGGATCAATTTAACAAGAGGATATAACAATTTTATGGGGGGAAGGTTTAGTTCAAGTGGTAGAGTTCTTGCTTAGCATGCATGAGGTCCTGGGTTCAATCCCCAGTAGCTCCTCTAAAAATAGACAAACCTAATTACCCTGCCCCCAAAATTAAATAATTAAATCATACAAAAATAAATAAAATATTTTTTAAAAGAGTACACAAGACTTGTAAATATCTATGCATCCATCATAGGATTACCTAAATACACAAAGCAAATATTAACAGACACAAAGGGAGACAGTAAGATAATAATAGTAATGACAATAATACAATAATATTTGAGGACTTTAACACCTCACTTACATCAATGGCTAGATCACAGAAAAGCAGAAAGGAAACAATGACCTTAAACAATAATTCAGACCAGATGAACATAATAGATAAACACAGAACATTCCACCCAGAAGCAGCAGATACATATTCCTTTCAAATGCACATAAAGTCTTATACAAGATAGATCACATGTGAGGCCACAAAACAAAACTCAATAAATTTAAGAAGAGTGAAATTATATTAAGCATCTTTTCTGACCAAAACGTTATAAAATTAGAAATCAATTATAATAAGAAAACTGGAAAAAAAAAAGGAACAAACACATGGAGGCTAAAGATTAAGGTTCTAAAAAAGTAAATGGGTCAACAAAGAAATCAAAGAGGAAATTAAAAAATACCTTGAAACAAATTAAAATAGAAATACAGCATTCCAAAATCTATAGGACACAGCAAAAATCATTCTAAGACAAAAATGTATAGTAATAAAAGCCTATCTTGGGAAACAAGAAAGCAAATAAACAATCTAACCTTACACCAAAAGAAACTAAAGCAAACAAACAAATAAACAAAGAAAGCCCAAAGTGAGTAGAAGGAAGGAAATACTAGAACAGTATGAGGGGAGGAGGAGAGAGAGAGAAGGGACAGAAAGTTTATTAGAAAGAAATAATGGTTGAAAATTTCCCAAATTTATGGATGGAAATAAATATCCATATTCATACAGCATAAAGAAGCCAAAGGGAATGGATTCAAAGTTGACACTGAGACACATTATAAGCAATTGTCAAATAAAAGATGAAGACAGACTTTACAAAGTGTCATTAAAAAAAATAACTTGTCACATACAAGGGAACCCATAACTATGAGAGAATTTCCTTTTTTTTAATGTTTTTATTAATTTAAAATCACTTTAAAATGTTGTGTCAAATTCTAGTGTAGAGCATAATTTTTCAGTTATACATGAACATATATATATTCATTGTCACATATTTTTTTTCTGGGAGCTACCATAAGATCTTGTATATATTTCTCTGTGCTATACAGTATAATCTTGTTTATCAGTTCTACAATTTTGAAATCCCAGTCTATCCCTTCCCACCCTCCACCCCCTTGGCAACCACAAGCTTGTATTCTATGTCTATAAGTCTATTTCTGTTTTGTATTTATGCTTTGTTTTTTTTGTTTGTTTGTTTTTATTTTTAGATTCCACATATGAGTGAACTCATATGGTATTTTTCTTTCTCTTTCTAGCTTACTTCACTTACCATGACATTCTCCAGGAACATCCATGTTGCTGCAAATGGCGTTATGTTGTTGGGTTTTATGGCTGAATAGTATTCCATTGTATAACTATACCACTTCTTCTTTATCCAGTCATCTGTTGATGGACATTTAGGCTGTTTCCATGTCTTGGCTATTGTAAATAGTGCTGCTATGAACATTGGGGTGAAGGTGTCATCCTGAATTAGGGTTCCTTCTCTATATATGCCCAGGAGTGGGATTCCTGGGTCATATATTAAGTCTGTTCCTAGTCTTTTGAGGAATCTCCATACTGTTTTCCACAGTGGCTGCACCAAACTGCATTCCCACCAGCAGTGAAGGAGGGTTCCCTTTTCTCGACAGCCTCTCCAGCACTTGTCATTTGTGGTTTTTTAAATTACGGCCATTCTGACTGGTGTGAGGTGATACCTCATTGTAGTTTTGATTTGCATTTCTCTGATAATTAGTGATATTGAGCACTTTTTCATCTGCATTTGTATGTCTTCCTTGGAGAATTGTTGTTTAGCTCTTCTGCCCATTTTTGGATTGGGTTTTTTCTTTTATTAAGTCATATGAGCTGCTTATATATTCTGGAGATCAAACCTTTGTCAGTTTCATTTGCAGAAATTTTCTCCCATTCCATAGATTGTCTTTTTGTTTTACTTATGGTTTCCTCTGCTGTGCAGAAGCATGTAAGTTTCATTAGGTCCCATTTATTTATTCTTGCTTTTACTTCTATTGCTTGAGTAGACTATTCTAGGAGAACATTCTTGAGATGTATGTCAGATAATATTTTGCCTATATTTTCTTCCAGGAAGTTTATTGTATCTTGTCTTATGTTTAAGTCTTTGATCCATTTTGAGTTTATTTTTGTGTATGGTGTAAGGGAGTGTTCTAGCTTCATTGCTTTACATGTTCTGTCCAGTTTCCTCCATACCATTTGCTGAAGAGACTGTCTTTATTCCATTGTATACTCTTGCCTCCTTTGTTGAAGATGAGTTGACCAAAAGTTTGTGGGTTCACTCATACCAGTCATTCTCAAACTCTTCCAGAAGACTGAACAGGAGGGAATACTCCCAAACTCATTCTATGAAGCCATCATCATCCTGATACCAAAACCAGGCAAAGACACTACCAAAAAAGAAAATTATATGCCAGTATCACTGATGAACATACATGCCAAAGTCCTCACCAAAATATTAGCAAATAGAATCCAACAACACATAAAAAAGATTATACATCATGACCAAGTGGCGTTCATCCCAGGGACACAAGGATGGTTCAACATATGCAAATCAATCAATGTAATACATCACATCAACAAGAGAAAGGACAAAAACCACATGCTCATCTCAATAGATGTGGAAAAAGCATTTGATAAAATTCAACACCCATTTGTGATAAAAATTCTTACCAAAGTGGATATAGATGGAACATATCTCAACATAATAAAAGCTATATATGACAAACCTACAGCCAGCATATTACTCAATGGTGAAAAACTCAGCAGCTTCCCACTAAAATCTGGGAGAAGACAAGGATGCCCAATATCACCACTCATATTCAACATCATCTTGGAAGTCCTAGACACAGCAATCAAGCAAGAGAGAGAAAAGGGATCCAAATTGGAAGAGAAGAGGTAAAAGTGTCACTATATGCCAATGACATGTTACTATATATAGAAGACCCTAAAAGGTCCACACAAAAACTACTAGATCTGTTTAAAGAATTCAGCAAGGTAGCAGGTCACAAGGTTAATGTTCAAAAATCAGTTGCATTCCTTTACACTAATGATGAATCAACAGAAAAAGAAAGTAAAGAAACAATCCCCTTTAAAATAGCACCCAAAATAATAAAATACCTAGGAATAAATCTAACAAAGGAGGTGAAAAAATTATACAGAAAACTATAAAACACTGCTGAAGGAAATTAAAGAAGACTTTAAAAAATGGAAAGATATCCCATGTTCTTGGATTGGAAGAATCAATATTGTTAAAATGCTCACACTACCCAAGGCAGTGTACAGATTTCATGCAATCCCTATCAAATTACCCAGGACAAATTTCAGAGAACTAGAACAAATCATTATAAAATTATATGGAACCATCAAAGACCTAGAATTACCAAAGCATTACTGAAGAGAAAGAAAGAGGCTGGAGAAATAACTCTCCCAGACTTCAGACAATACTACAGAGCTACAGTCATCAAGACAGCATTGTATTGGTACAAAAACAGACATATGGACCAATGGAACAGGATAGTGAGCCCAGAAATGAGAGAATTTCTCAGCATAAATCTTATAGGCTAGAAAGGAGTAAAATGATATACTCAAAATGCTGATAGAAGAAAAACTGTAAAATAAGACTACTATATCCCACAAAATTGGTATTCAAAAGTGAAGGAGAGATAAAGACATTCTCAGACAAACAAAAGCTGAAGGAGTTCATCACCAAGAAATATTAAAGGGAGTTATTCAAGTTGAAAAGAAAAGACACTAAATAGCAACAGGAAAGTTTACCAAAGTATAAAACTCACTGATAAATATAAATATATAAACAAATATGGAATATTGTACACTGTGATAGTAGTGTGTAAATCATAGCTTATTTTGGTATAAGAGTTAAAACACAAAAGTGTTAAAAATAAACATAAGTATAAAAAGTTATGAATGGATGCACAATATAAAAATATGTAAAATGTGACAACAAATATAAAGTTGGAGAAGTAAAAGAGTAGAGTATTTGTATGTGATTGAAGTCAAGTTATTGTCAGTTTAAAAAGAGACATAACTCTAAGATATTTTATGCAAGCCTCATGGTAACCACATGACATGAAAATACCAACAGAGAAGACAGAAGAAAAAGAGAAAACAATCAAAAAGTAACAAAAATCAACAAAACACAAAGGAAGACAACAAGAAAGGAAAAGAGGAACAAAGAACTATAAGATAGACAAAGCTATAAACAGTTAATGTCCAGCAACAAATGAGTAGATTAAGAAAATGTGGTCTAATCATACAATGGAATATTACTCGGCTTTAAAAAGGTAAGGAATTCCCACCATTTAACACAACATGAATGAAACCGGAAGACGTTATATAAGCGAATTAAGTTGGTCACAGAGGACAAATACTGCATGATTCTATTTACATGAGGTGCCTAAATATTGTCAAAGTCATAGATGTAGTGAATAAAATGCTGGTTGCCAGGAGCTATGACGAGGATGAAAGGGAGATTGGTTGCTCATTAGGTTGTCCAGTTGCACAAGATGTGTATGTTCCAGAGAGCTGCAGTATGGTACTATGCCTACAGTTAACAATACTGCACTACACACTTAAAAACTTGTTAAGATATATAAAATAGGTAAACAAGTTTATACTGTATAACACAGGAAACTATATTCAGTATCTTGTAGTAACATATAAAGAAAAAGATGAAAATGAATATATGTATGTGTTTATGACTGAAACATTATTCTGTGTATCAGAAATGGATGCAACATTGTAAACTGACTAAACTTTAATAAAAATTAAATTAAAAAGTGTGTGTGTATGTGTATACATATTATATATATATATAAATATATATTATATATATATATAGCAGTTTGGCCCACTAAAATGTTTTTGAAGCAACAGTACTGCAGAAATAATGAATAAATGCAACACCCAGATTTTTGTTTTCAAATTTTTGTTCACTTAAAAAAATGTAGCAAACAATGTTCCTTAGAGAAATCACAGATTGATTGCAGGTGTAGGGGAAAAACACAACATGTGGCTATGATATAGTTTGGTGCCAGAAAACAAAAGTACACTCAAAGATTAATGAGGTCATATCAAATAGGTCATATCAAATATGCCAAATGGACATATCATGGGCAAGTTTGGGATAATTTTAATATCAAAAAGACTCATGACTATAAGTGATTATATTCACATAACCTAAGCCGGTATCCAGATATAACTTCAGTAATAGGAAACATAGGGAAAGAAAAACAATATAAAAGACACCATGAGAAAATAAACAGGTGGGATATTCTATATGAAAACTAGTTTCTTTTAAAATTCAATGCTGTTTTTAAAATGAATAACACATTAAAAACACAAAATGATACTTCTAGGTTTATATAAACAGATATAACAAATAAATATAGGACATGATACTTGGTTTGACCCTGATTCAAAGATATAAATAAATGATACAGCTAAAAAGGTATGTTAGACACAATTGGGGAAATTCAAATATTGGCTATCAGGTTATATTAGAGAATTATAAATTACCATTCTTTCCCAGTTACACTAATAACAAATGTTTATTTAGGAAAAGATACTTATTCTTGGGAGATGCATGCTGAAATACTTAGGGGTATTGTGAATTGTCATGAAACAAGTTTTAAATGGTTCATCGAATAAAGTATGTAGAGAGAGAAAGTAAATGTGACAAAATATTAACAAATTTTAAATCTTAATGGAAGGTATATGGGTGTTCATTGCACTATCTTTCCACTTTTCTGTATGTTTAAAATGTATCAATTTAATGTTTGGAGAGAGAAAAGAACTGTCCAAGTGTAGAAAGGCATTCTTGCAATGCTGTTAAAAATATTATAACTCAGGGTACAATCTAAATGCACTGCAAAAATAAATCACATAAACACATTTAGTACAGATGGTCCAGCCACAGAATGAATTCAGCCAATCAGTGAACAGTTACAACCCAGGCAAGTTCTTGGCATCAATATTACCCTGAGCCCTGAGGACAGAGTGATAAAGAAAATAGAGAAGGCTTCTGCTCTCAGGGGAGAGCCAAAAACAAGCCAACAAATAAATGAACAAATTCATTACCGATAGGACTGGTGCATGGCATGAAGGAAATAATAAATGACAGAGGAGTTTCCCTAGATTGAGGGAGAGGGAAGGTTACATTGGGGTGGCAGTATTGGAGCTGAGGCTTGAGTGACAACAAGGAGCTGCCACGGGGGACACCTCTTAAATCTTCCCATCCTCACAAGTGATAGCAGAGTGTAATGACACTGATGTGAGCATGAGGACGGCTACACAGGTGAAAAAGATGAGCATGGCTGAGGAAAATGTTTGCAATTATGGTGCTGTGTGAGAAGAGGGGTCTAGAACATCTTCTCTAATAGGATACAACTCTTCAAAGATACATGTACACACAGGATGATACAATGCAAACCACCAACAGCTTGTCACTGTGTTGACATCACAGGTGACCTTTCTCTTTCTCTCACTGTTTTTCCCAAAGTACAAATGAACATGTGACTTTTATATAGATATAGATATAGATATAGATATAGATATAGATATAGATATTTAAATGCTTAGCACCCTCCTGGAGGGAAAAAAAAACAGCAGAAATAGCTCAGTAACTCCCTGGCACCCTGAATGAAGTTCAATCTGGACACTTGAGAAGGACCATTCTGATCCCACCTAGTCACAATCCAGGAGCTCTTTGCAGGGAACAGCTTCATACATTTGTGAAATGCTTTGCTTTCTTCCTTGACTCTAAACCTTGGGACTAGGACAGAAAATAGGGGAAACTTCTCATAAGCTACCAACAACAGAAGACTAGCTGAGCCTAAACAAACAAACAAACAAACAAAGCAATTAATTAATTTTTTAACATTTTTTATTGATTTATAATCATTTTACAATGTTGTGTCAAATTCCAGTGTTCAGCACAATTTTTCAGTCATACATGGACATACACACACTCATTGTCACATATTTTTCTCTGTGAGCTACCATAACACTTTGTGTATATTACCCTGTGCTATACAGTATAATCTTGCTTATCTATTGTACAATTTTGAAATCCCAGTCTATCCCTTCCCACCCTCGGCCTCCCTGGTTAATCTTTTTAAAGTGTGGCTATGACTGATTCAGCATCCTGGTTACTGCCAAGGAGGAAAGCAACCTACCATTTTCTCGTTAGTGGGAGCCTGATGATTGGCTGCTCAGCCACAGATATCCACAAGAGGGCAGCAGAGGAGTTTGCTTGCTCAAACACAATCCCATATGCCCTATCCTCCAGGGCCTCCATTCTTCCCTCTTCACCCTCTCTTTTAGTTCCCCCCTCAAAATGATCTCCTGCTTTTCAGCTTACTGTGGAGAATAAATCTTTTGGATCTCCACCTTCTGGAGACAATGCTCAAACCACTCATGCCACCTACTCCCAACCATAAACAAACTGAGAAAGTAGCATTTAAACCTTTGTCTTCAATTAAATTGCATGGCGAGTGATTTCCCCAAGTCCCAAAAGGAAAGAGGGAAACTATGCAAAAAATCAAGAAGCCTTGGCTGCTTACTCTCTGAGATTCCCCAAACTTATATCAACTTATAAACTTTTTTGTGATGATACTTTTCTTTGGTTTCAGAAAGCTAAATGGACCACTATCTTGGAAGACCTGGAGGGGTCTCAAATTACTGCTGAGTTCAGTCAGAAAGTAAGAGTTAGAGAAAAAGGGTTAGAAGCCATTCCAAGTTTTATCTTGTTAAAATCGTTTGGTCCTGTGTTCAAAATTGTAAACAACTGAAGGATGAAATATGGCAAATTAACACCAGCAATTAGAAACTATTTGGAAAGATCAGTCAAGGCTTGAACTGAATTACAAAAGTAGCCTTTGCTCTAGCTACAGCTTTCTGAATGATATAAGACTTGAGCTTTATGACAGAAAAAAGTCTACTGTTAAAATGCTGAGATGCCTGAATTTCAGATATCAGCTCAGCATTGTGAGGGTACATTTCTAAAAAATAGAAAATTCACTATCAAATCACATGGCTTTACAATTAAAACAATTACAAAAATCTGAACAAAGACAGGACCCCAAAATAAGGGCTTCCATTGAACAGAATACTTGCTGGCATTACAAAGAAAATTTCACTGGATTTTGGACTGTCTAGACTCCAAATAGAAAGAAAAGCCCCCAAAACTCACAGGAGGAATACTAAATTAGCTCTGAGGAAGCAAGCATTCTTTGACCACAGTTCCCACTAAATTCACAGGGTGAGGTTACCTTTATGAGTTGAAGGGCACCCTAACACATTTCTCTTTAATTTTGGAGTGACATATTTCACTTTTAACACTGCTTCCTTTTCTGGCACCTTCTTCAAAGTCACCAAACTGCCAGTGGTGGGTTTTGATAATTTCCCTCATAGTTTGCCTCCCAGTCCTTTAGTATATCTATAAGATCCCTTCTGTGTCAACACAATTTTCCTCTTAGACCAACTACTCCAATAACTTCATGGATTGGGATATTATACTTCATTGTGATACTGCAGGACTCCTTTCACAGGTCTCCTATTCATTTCTTTCACTTTTGTTACCTCTAATGGCTTTACCTGACTTCCTTAAGCTTCTCTGTCCTCTTCAACCTAGTACCAATCTTACTGTGGACTTAAGTCAATTAGTGGACAGGAGTTCTCTTCTTTCTAGACAAGGAATTTAACTGAAATTGGGCATGTATGAGGTGGAGAACCCCATAATAGTATGCTATGGTAAGTAGAATTAGTTCTGTCCATGCCCACCCCCCCAAGATCCCCCAATATAATATAACACAAGAGAAACTTGATGGGTGCTAATAGTTCAAGAATTATTAGATAAGGTACTCCTGGTTCCTACTTGTATCCCATGCAACACTTTCATTCTGGCTGTTTAAAAGCCAAATGGAAAGGATACTGGCTATTCCAAGACTGGAGATGCTAACATGTTCCCCTTCAAATCTAATAGAACTCTATCCTGAGGTCTATTTAAATGTTCCCATAACTATATACTTCAACCCTCAATCCACCCTTATCAGAATTTCCCCTTCCCACTCTAGCCTTAAACTCTCTATAATCACTCAGCTTTAGGCTTCTTTTTCCCTTCTGTGGATTTTTGGAAATGTAGGGACCCTAAAAGCAACTACCACATGTGGAAAAAACTAATTGAAAACAAGAGTGGATATTTTACCAACTCAAATGAATTTGAAAAATACCCAGATAGCTGCTTGGTGTCTTCCTAGTCCCCATTCCAAAATTGAGTTTACAGTCACCTTGACACTTATCCAGATGTCAGGCTCCCTCCCACACTCACAGAGGCCTGCAGACCTGGGCAGATGTCACACACCAAACCAGCCTCTTCCTCACTACCACTGAGTGTATTCCATCACGTTTTGTTTCTCTTTGGCTGATCTAGGAGTTACTGGCAGTGCTATGTTGTTGGGAGTGAGACAGTTACTGGCATAGATGTGTGGATGCATGGCTTGGGGACCAGGCAGGAACCCATGTGGATGATTCATAGACACATGGACAGTACACAGATTCCTTTTCTGCATCTCTGCTCCAAGACAATGAGGATAGTTAGACACTGTTTAACCCAAATGGCACTAGAAGCAGACACTCAGCCTGAGATTCTGGACTTGGACCATTTTACTTGGCTTGTAAGACAATGATACATATATGAGCTGATGACAACCCCTGGTATATCGTAGCACCACATTTACTTAAACCAGGATGACTTCCCATTGTCCACCTTTGTAAACAATGTCTTACTGGAACATAGTTATGCCCATATGTTTACCTATTGCATGGATGCTTTCACTGTATAGTTGTGACAGAGACCCTATATCCAAAAAGCCTAAAATATTTACTATCTGGCCTTTTATGAAGAAGTAACCATAGACACGGAGAATGCTGAGGAAGGTGGAGAAGAGGAGGAAGGAGAAGTACTCCCTATACCCTCACAGTCTGGCTTCCTTGGACATCTCCCTGCTGCACTTCTCACCTTTCCCTTATACGCTGCTCCATTTTCTTTCTCACAAATGTGTGCCCCCAGTCACTTTCTTATCTGACCAAATACATCCCTTTGGAACTGGTCCAATTGGCTAAATTCCTGTGGAAAGAGTGTATCTATGTTAGGAGAGGGTCCATATGTTAGGGAAGTACAGGCATGCTGAGCAAAATGCCAATAGTGAGCATCTCCAGATAATACAATGAAGGGTTGTTCATTTCCATCTTTAATCTTTATTTTCTAATTATGATAAAAGATTTTCATTTAACTAAACATATATATTAAGGAACAGATGTAAAATGTTAAAAGCCCTTTACTAACAAAAATACCCAGGAATCCCCGCCAAGAGGAAAATGCTTGAAATATACTTGTTGTATACAGCCTTGCTTACATTTGGGCCATGGATTTTCTATTTTTCTTGTTTGCTAAGGAAACTTAAGCCGCCTTTGGCAACTTTACACGGGGGGAGAGATGTATCAAGAAGGGGGGCTATGAAGGCCTTCCAGTGCAGGGCAGCCCACAGAAAGCGGTGGCATGTGTTAAGATGTGACTATTAAATAGCTTTTTCTAATCTCCTCTCACCATGAACTACACACCCATATTCGAAATGTAATCAGTGGATCTAGCATGACTCTGCTAACTGAAAAACAGCATGAATTACTTTTGCTTTCAGCTTCAGTTTTATTACCATCATACTAGATGGACCAAGAAAAGATGAACCTCCTCGCTCTTTTTTAGCTTTCATGAAGGAGAGTCAGACTGGTAGGAGGAGCTAGTGAGCAAGGTGTGAGAGGAACTGAGAACCGTTCTTTTATCCCCAGTGTGTGGAGCAGGTATGTCCTTGTCTTTTACATGCAGTGCAAAATTGATGTCTTTTCTGTTTTTATTGAAATAGAGTCGATTTACAATGCTGTGTTAGTTTCTTGTGTACAACACAGTGATTGATATATATATATTCTTTCTCATTATAGGTTATTACAAGATGCTGAATATAGTTCAATAGGACTTTGTTGCTTATCTATTCTGTATGTAGTAGTTAGCAAGATTGATTTCAGATTCAAAGTGACACCTGAGGAAGGGCAAGTGGCCTGCTGTCTGGCATGCAGGGGTCTGTGGCTGGCTTTAGTTCAAAGGAAGCTCAGCTTCTCTGTATGGACCAGTAGCAGCTGCAAAGTGACAGCCAGACACACTGTGTCCCCCTCGATGTTCTTCTCCTTGAGAGAGTCCTCCTGGGGGCCTGCCTGTCTTGCTCTGTCAAGCTCTATGGGCTGGCGTTAGAATTCAGAGAATAAGACAGTCCCTGCCAAGGAGGTTATAGGGAACTGTCATCTATAGAGATTGTTTCTTTTTAATGTTTCTATTAGTCAATTTAAGAAAGCTCACATTGAGAGCTCTGTAAATCTCTATGTAGAGATAAATTTAGTCCCCTCACCCCTGATCTTTATTACTTAAACATTACGATCACATCAAAACTATCTTTCTCTTTCTGTCTCTCTGGCTCCCTCTTCCTCCCTCTTATTCTCTCTCTTCCCCTGTCCCCCAACCCCCGCCCCCGCATTTGTGGGTTTTTTTTCATAAGAACATTGGAATCATTTGTAGCATGTTTTGTACATACACAACCTAGGTTTAACAATCCCTCTGGGTGATTTTTTTTCTGTAGATCACATTTTGAAAACCAACCTGGAACAGGATTGAATAGCTGCAGTTTGTTAATTTGATGTTAAAAATTATGTGACTTATTCACAGCTAAGAAATCACAGGTCTGTTTCTTTAAAACATTTTTTATTGAGTTATAGTCATTTTACAATGTTGTGTCAAATTCCACTGTAAAGCACAATTTTTCAATTATATATGAACATACATACATTCATTGTCACACATTTCACTGTGAGGTAACACAAGATCTTGTATATATTTCCCTGTGCTATACAGTATAATCTTGTTTATCTATTCTGCATATGCCAGTCAGTATCTACAAGTTTTGAACTCCCAGTCTGTCCCTCCCCCCGCCCTGCCCCCTTGGCAACCACAAGTTTGTATTCTATGTCTATGAGTCAGTTTCTGTTTTGTATTTATATTCATTTTAAAAATTTTTGAGATTCCACATATGAGAGATCTCATATGGTATTTTTCTTTCTCTTTCTGGCTTACTTCACTTAGAATGACATTCTCCAGGAGCATCCATTTTGCTGCAAATGGCGTTATGTTGTCAGTTTTTACGGCTGAATAGTATTCCATTGTACAAATATACCACTTCTTCTTCATCAAGTCATCTGTTGATGGACATTTAGGCTGTTGACATCTCTTGGCTATTGTAAATAGTGCTGCTATGAACATTGGGGTGCAGGTGTCTTTTTGAAGTAGAGTTCCTTCTTGATATATGCCCAGGAGTGGGATCACTGGGTCATATGTTATGTCTATTCCTAGTCTTTTGAGGAATCTCCATACTGTTTTCCACTGTGGCTGCACCTAACTGCATTCCCACCAGCAGTGTAATAGGGTTCCCTTTTCTCCATAGCCTCTCCATCATTTGTCATTTGTGGACATTTGAATGATGGCCATTCTGGCTGTTGTGAGGTGATACCTCACTGTAGTTTTGATTTGCATTTCTCTGATAATTAGTGATCTTGAGCATTTTTTCTTGTTCCTAATGATCATTTGTATGTCTTCCTTGGAGAATTGCTTGTTTAGATCTTCTGCCCATTTTTGAATTGAGCTGTTGGTTTTTTCTTATTATGTCGTATGAGCTACTTATATATTCTTGAGATCAAGCCTTTGTTGGTTTCATCATTTGCAAAAATTTTTTCCCAATCCTTATATTTTTGTTTTGTTTTACTTATGGTTTCCTTTGCTGTGCAGAAGCTTGTAAGCTTAGTTAGGTCCTATTTGTTTATTCTTGCTTTTATTTATACTGCTTGTGTAGACTGCCCTAGGAGAACATTTTTGAGCTGTATGTCAGATAATGTTTTACCCATGTTTTCTTCTAGGAGGTTTATTGTATCTTGTGTTATGTTTAAACATTTGATCCATTTTGAGTTTATTTTTGTGTATGGTGTAAGGGAATGTTCTAGCTTCATTGATTTACATGCTGCTGTCCAGTTTTCCCAAAATCATTTGCTGAATAGACTATCTTTATTCCATTGTATATTCTTGCCTCCTTTGTCGAAGTTTAGTTGACCAAAAACTTGTGAGTTCATTTCTGGGCTTTCTATTCTATTCCGCAGACCTGGTTTTTATAAAGTTGTTTCTCTCACATTTTCCTGCAGCTTCCTTTAAGTTTTCCATTTAAAGAGGGGGACTGGACAACTCTGGTCATTATAATGTAGCTGTTAGAGGATCCTGTTTTACCTTTGTATTCTTTTCTCCCACAATGAAGAATCAGAAAAAAGGAGATGGTACAGGAGCAGTTTTTGAATTTTCTTGCTGCTTTGCTCTGAAAAAAAAAATTATAGACCTTGTTTCTTAGTAACCTGAAGTTTGCAGATTGTGTTCAAATATGTAACCCAATTTGTTTAGTGCAATTATTGTGGATAAATCTCCATCTAATTCAGTAAGCATGTACTGAAATCCCATTTTGTGCTGCATTCTATGCTCATATATAAGCTTTTACTTATCTGATTTTATTATCAAAACATCCTCCAGACTGGACTTACCATTTTTTTCATATTACCCCTATAATTATTCTTAAAAACTTAGGTTTAGCTAGGTGAGGCTTCTTGTTTAAGGCCACACAAGTAGTAACTGATAAAGCTGGTATTTTTTAAAAATATTTTTGATAGTATTTGAGGCATCTTGAATACTTGACCTATAAATATGGAACTGAATAGTTGAGACATTTGAATATAATATCATGTTTATATAGTCTGATTATGAAATATGCATAGATATTATAGGGAACTTTTATTATAATGCCAATCAGAAATATGCCAGAAGAACCATGGTATAATTGTGTTTTTAGTACTTAATTTTTAAAATCAAATTTGCCTTGGAAAACAATTACAAGGGAATCTCATATACTTTTCACCTAGATTTACCCACTGGTGGCATTTTCCTAGATTTGCTTCCTCTCTCTAAATATATGTATATGTCTCTCAATATAATATAAAACAATATTTGCATTTTCATTCTTATTTTCATTTATGGGATTAAGTTGCAAAAATCCTGACCCCTCTCAGCTAAGTACCTTGGCCTAAATCTCTCAAGATTAAGGACATCCTCCTGAAACAGAAGAAGTGTGGCAAGTGGGAGAAGGAGCAATTGTGTGGGAACATTGACCTAAAGTTTGCAGTCTCCTTCTCAAAAAGGGGAGGCAGGAGGGTGGGAAAACTCTTCAGTAGTTTACCTATGAGGATGATGTTACCTGTGCTTTTTTCCATACATAGACTTCATTATTTTCAGGTAGTTTATTTTTATTCTTAATTGTCTTTTGTTTAATTTTCACATATTTGTAGACTTTGCAGTTTTATTCCATCTATTAATTTCCAGTTTCATTTCATTGGGTTCAGAAAAGATACTTTGTATGAGTTTAACCTTTTAAAATTTGTTGACTTGTTTTGTGGCCTAAAATATGGTCTATCCTTGGAAATATTCCATGCCCATCTGGGAAAACGTGTTTTCTCTTGTTGGATGAGAGTGTTCTGTATATGTCTGTTAGGTTCAATTAATTTATAGTGTTATTCAAGTACTCTGTTTTTTCTACCTATTATTGCAAGTAAGGTATTAAACTATTGTATTTTTGTTAAGTGATCTGTTGCTCAATATTGTCAATGTTTATTTCACATATTTTGGAACTCTGAGGTTCAGGTATACATATTTAGAATTGTTTATCTTCTAGATAAACTTGACTCTTTTAACATAATGTCCTTTTTGTCTCTTTTAACAGTGCTTGAAATAACTTTTTTATCTCATATAGATATAACCACAACAGTACTCTTTTTATTGTTATTTGAATAGAAAATCTTCCTGGGGTGTACAGTAAGGTGGTAGTTGCTCAGGCTGACCTGTCTCCAACCTGTCTGGTGGCAAACCAGCACCCATTCACTCCTTCTAGTCTAGGCTTCTCCAGCCTTTCTATCTGTTTCAGTCTTTCTCCAAGTAGCCAAGGGGATTTGTCTCCTCTGTGCAGGACCCCAGTACTGGGATGCCAAGTCTGTGGATTGACCTACTCACTCCTCAGGGTTAGGGTCTATTTGCACAGTCTTCCTTTTCCTCTTAGTCCTTCCCTAGGTGCACAGGTCCCAACCTGAAGTTTTTACTCCTCCCTAATTATGTGGAAATATCTCTTGAAATCTTGTTTGTATAGGAGTTCTGCCAGTTTTCAGTCACTTTTCTGTGAGAAGTTATTATCCCTCATCTTGACCCCCCTCCTCTGGAAACAGTATTCTTCATTGGTAGGTTCCCCCCTACCCCATCACTCAGTTTTTAGCAATTTAAACATATCATTCCACTGCCTTCTGGCCTACAAATATTTTGTTGATAAATTGACTGACAATCTTATTGGATGTGATGAGTTACTGCTTTTTGTCGCTTTCAAGATTCTCTCTTTGTCTTTTGACAGTTTGATTATATTATGCTTCAGCATTGGTCTCTGATTATTTATCCTACTGTAGTTTGTTGAATATCTTGCATTTGTAGATTTATATATTTCATTGCATTGGGTATTTTTTAGCCATTATTTCCTAAAATAATCACTCTGCCCTGCCTCTCCCTTCTGCTTTAGGGACTTTCATAATGTATATACCTGTCTATGTGACAGTATTCCACAAGTTTGTTAGGCTGTATTCACTTTAAAAAAATTATTTCTTCCTTCTGCTCCTGAGACTTGATAATTTCAAATGTCCTGTCTTCAAGTTTGCTGAGTCTTTTTGCCTGTGCAAGTCTAATCCCCTTTATATGTATTCAAATGCTCTTCCCCTGAGCTTTACCACCAAGGCTAATTCCCTGTTGAAAATGTGTAAATTCATTCATTGTATTTTCCAGCCTCAGAATTTCAGTTTGGTTCCTTTTTTAATTATTTTTATCTCCTTGTTCATTTTCTAATTTTGTTCATATATTGTTTTTCTGATTTTCTTTAGTTATTTTTCTGAGTTTTCCTTTAGCTTTTTAAGCATATTTTTAAAAAGTTATTTTAAAGTCTTTGCTTAAACATCTAATGAACATGTTTCCTCAGGGTTGTTTGTTTGTTTTTTTTTTTACCACTTTATATTCTTCCTTTGGAAGGGCCATATTTTCATTTATTTTGTATGCCTTGTTATTTTTGTTGTTGTTGTTGAAAAATTGGATGTTTATTTATCTATTTATTTATTTTAAATGAAGGTACTCAGTACTTAACCCAGGATTTTGGACATGTTAAGTACATGCTTTACTACTGAGTTATTACCCTCCCACCCCCTGAAAATTGAGCATTTATGAAAGCAGTCACCTTTCCCATTCTTTGCATACTGGCCTTTTGACAAGGAAGTCTTTTCCTAAGCTGGCTCTTGATTTTGAAACTTGGGATTAAACTTAAGACAAGTTCTAAAGTCTTTTTAGGCTTTTTTGAGCATGCATCTTCCCTGGGCCTGTGTTTTGCTTTTTCAGTTTTCCCATATATTTGCTCCTTTTAAGTATATTAATTTCCCAAAGGATGCCTCCTTTGAACTTTTGATTGTCTATTGTGTGTCTCCACCCTGAAAAGAAAAAGAAAAATTCAGTTTCTCTTCTCAACTTTCTATTCTCTATACTTATTTCTGGTCACCACATACGTGAGCATTTTTTCACAATAAGCAATTCTGACCCTAACTTCCAAGAGTTAGTTTATACCCTACAGATTAAGGGCTCAGTCCCACAAGACTTCTCCTCAGTTCAGATGCAATTACAAATCCAGGTTGTCACCTGTGCTTCTGACTAACTGGCTGTACATTGGAGTTACCCATCTCTTCCCCAGGTTCAATGATTTGCTAGGATGGCTTAAGAACTCAGGAAGGATAGTTTGCTTACTAGATTACTGGTTTATTTTAAAAAAGGATACAGCCTATATACAGCAAAATAGGAGATGCAAAAGGAAAGATATCAAGA
This sequence comes from Camelus bactrianus, assembly GCF_048773025.1. Lineage (NCBI taxonomy): Eukaryota > Metazoa > Chordata > Mammalia > Artiodactyla > Camelidae > Camelus > Camelus bactrianus. Next base: position 143,929,214 of record NC_133541.1, read on the forward strand.
AAAGCATGTGGAGCTTCCATGACCCCTTTGGATGGGCCACCTTCTAACAACATCCACATATTCATCAAGCCAGAAACTCTCTGAACCTTTTCAGTTAGGTTTTATTTATTTTTTAATGGAGGAATTCTTAGATAGATATGGTTGAGTAAACTATTGGTCATTGGTGATTAACTCAACTTTCATCACTTCTCTGCTCCACAGTGGTTGGAGCATCAGGCTAAATGTTGAAACTTTCTAATAACATTGATTCCTCTAGCAAACAACTCCATTGTAGTGATCTAGGGGCTTTACAAAATCACCTCATTAACATAAACTCAGTTGTTGTTGAAAGGTGCTTGTTATAAATAACAAAAGACTCTCCTTTCATCTTTATCAATCTGGAGGTATTTTAGGAATTGAGGACAAAAGACCAAAAGTTACAAGAGAAATAATTTCATCTCTCTCATCACATAGGGTTTTAAGAGCTATATACCAGGAATAAGGACATTGATCAAATTTGTGTTTCTTATTATACATATCAATATCACACACCCATAATATCTTGTCATAGGTGTCTGCAGGTCATTCTCCCTGCAGCTTTCCCAAGCAATGCCCACTGCTTCTCCCTGCCTGAGATCCAAATAAGGGAAAAGATAACAGTCCTTCAGGCAGCCCATGAGATGTCAGAACATTCTAAATGCAGTCTGCTCTGCTCTGTTTATTTTGAAAAAGGGAATTGGAAACTCAATTGATGCCTTAGATAGTCTATTTTATATATTCACTGGTAACCTCTTGCTCTAGGCATCTGTGGAGCTGTCTCTCCACATTTTTCCTTGAGAAATACCTGCTGCTTCTTTCCACCTGATATCCAAGTTTTACCACCACCTACCCCTCTGCCACCCTTCCCTGAGTTTCATGTGAGGTGAAACAGAGACCTGAAGAGGCAGCCCTGACAGGTTAGAACATTATAATATTCCCTCTCTCTGAATCAGGGGAGGGAATTGGGAAATGATTTGCCACTTCCTTAAAGTCTTTACCACAATGGGGACTGAGGGCAACAGAAAAACCACAGAATTTCCTATCATTTTGAATGAGGCTGTTTCTTGATTTGGTATTTGGTTGGTTGCTTTGGAACTTTGACTGTTTTATGGAACTACTGTAAGGTTATTATAGCTAGTATTTTGGTTGCTGTTTATATCTCCTTGGGGAAACAAGAGCTTAGAGTTTGCTAGTCTGTCATTTTGCTCAAGTATGTAGATTTTCAATCCTTTCTCAATGACATTCACTCAGCCTTTATGAGAACCATTTACCTCATTTCCAAAGTAGTTATGTTAATTTCTAACTTTCAGTCTCTTGTGAATATCAGTTTAGCTGGATATGTAAGTTATTATCAAAGGGCTTGGTATATTGTAGGCCTTCAGTGCATCATAAAAATAACTTTAATTATATTATTATTTTGAAATAACAGTTTGGAGAGTGATATTATATTATTTCACTACCAATATCATGAGAGACTTGAGGGAATGATGGGGGAAAACCTCTGCAGTATGCTAATTCTAGATTACATTTTGTCTAATGGAAAGCACAGAACTCTTACTTACCTTATCCTAAGTTGATAGATGCTTTGTATAATTCTGAGTTAGAGAATGGCTTTATAATCTGATTTCCACTAAGAAGCTCTTCTAGTTTGGCAGGTTGCCATGGCATCCAGACCCAAAATAATGGACCCCATTTGTCTGCTGGAAAGTGTCAAGGTTCTTTCAGTGAACCAAAAATCTCTGCAGATTCTTGGTGAGCTTTCTTTGCCAGTGCTGGTGGTGGCCATTGTAGGGCCGTATCATACAGGCAAATCTTACTTGATGAACCATCTTGCAGGTCAGAATCATGGTGAGTGTTGTACAGGGTCAAGGACCAATTGCTTGATTCTAGCTAATACCTCAGCTTCTTAATTTTTGTCCTGATCTTGTGTAGGGAAAACCAAACTTCTCTTAACAAATCAACTTTCCACTCGTATTTCTCACTGCTAAACCACTGTCTTACTGTAATTCATTATCATATTGTATGTTTTATTCCTGTAAAGCAAAATTTCTCCTACCAATTCTCACAATCCTACCTTATTTTACATGCTTAAGCACTGGACTCTTGCAATTGTGTCTACTCGCTCTTGAAACACATTTTGCTTTTTTATGGACTATACTCATCAACATATAAATGTGTTCAAATGTCTATAATCTTAAAAATATTTCCTGTATGTCATATACTACTGTGGCTAACACCTCTCCCCTCTTTTGAAAAATTTGTCTGTCAAAAAATATAATCTTGATTTTTTCCCACCGTTTTCTCTTCCCATGTCTGTCTTCAGTCCATTTCTCTCTGGCTTTGAACCTCACCGTTCTTTCAAGATACTCTTGTTATGGTTATCAGTGACTTCCATTTTGTCTCATTCATGGATTCCCCTTTGCCTCTATGTTGAGCCCTTGCTTGGTATCTTTATCACAATTAATGTTCCTTCCTCCTTGAAACAGATGACACACAAAGTAGGACATTCTTGAGGAAATGGAGAAAGCACCAACTCGTATGCTGGGATACTGACATTCCAATAGATCTGACTCTGTAGCCCCTTGGTTGTTTAGATTATCTGCTCTAACTGAATGCTGCTTTCTCCCCTCTCCTCACAGGCTTTCCTCTAGGCTCTACAGTGCAGTCTGAAACCAAGGGCATCTGGATGTGGTGTGTGCCTCACCCACACAAGCCCAATCGTACTCTGGTGGTCCTTCTGCACAATTAGAGCCTGGGGGATGTGTGAATGGTAAAGCAGAAATTCACAATTAAATCCTTTTTATTCTGGATTTTCCCCTTATCTCTCCATGGTCCTAGAAATTTTACTGTTTAATCTGTAAAATCTAGAAATCAATTTTAGTAAATAAGGCAAACTATGTTTTGTTTGAATCTCACTTCTAGGTAAGTTATCATAGTGTCTTAGATAAATTCTTTTATTTCTTGGCACTGTGTGGATGACTTGATTACATTTAGCAAGTCATTATTGAACGGCTGAGTTCCAGGCCTTTGGACTTAGCATTGTAGATATCAGTGACTAAAGTAAATGTCCTGCCCTAAAAGAGTCTTTATTTCAATTGATAAGACCATATTATCTGCAGTCAGATTTAATACCATGTAATTGGGAAAGAAGAAGGCTGGAGAGAAGAAATTACATTGCATTGCAATCCCCAATTTCTGGGAATTTCATGGGAGCTCCATGGCTGGAATGGCTTTTTTGAGTTATCCTGATTTTGGGACAGGGGTGCTGATACATTTTTGAAGAGCTGCTCCAGAAGCCTTTCTAATTAAGAGGGCTGACACCTGAAGACTGTCTTCCACCAGCACTCCCAACAGCTGGGGGAATAAGTCCTTCAGTTTTGAAAGGCAATCCAGGCAGCACCTACTGGTTTTGAGAACTTACAGTTAAGCATAACTAAGAAAGAGGAGAAGTATCAATCTGTGAGTGAGGAAAAATTTCTGATTCACCTTCTTAGCTTCAAGGTGAAGAGTGTATTTGAGGGTTGGATTTAAGAGACGGGTTTACATTTTCTATGATGAAGTTCATCAACTACTCACAGAGTGTTCTGGAAATTTGTGAGACACCTCTGAATGTGCAAGTTCTATAAAAGTAAGTTTTTGTCCTACAAGAAACATTTTAAAATGGATTTTTGGTGTTTTAGCTTTCTGCTAATGGGTGAAATGAACTATCCCTCCTTTCCCCGTTTTGAGATTTATTTGGAAATAGTACCTACATTTTTATAGCTCTGTCTTTTTTCTCAACAGGAGTTAGAAAGTCTGCTTATTTTTAAAGCCATATATCAAACAATGATATAATCTTGGTGTTGAAATAATTGTTTGTCATAACTGCTACTTCTTCTTATCCTAATTGATTATTTTTAAAAACTGGGTTTTGGGGAAAGAAAGTAATGAATAGACTCTTATCCCCCCAAACTCCCATTTAGAATCTTCTCAACATAAACCACAGTTTTTGCATTTACACTGGGAGCAACTTTACATGCCATTTATAATAAAAAAAAACTATTTCCAGTTTATGCCATCATTTAGACAATGCTATGATTTATACAACTTAGCCTGGGCTTTAGGGCCCTTGATTAGGCTGCATGAAACTCACCTTAACTTCTCCACTTGCCCTCTGCCCTCAAATGACTCTGTTCTAACTACAAGACCCCTGTCTTCTCCCATCTCTAATTTTGCTTCTCTGGGTTTTCCTGTCTATTGGATCACCTTCATTTCTTCAGTTCCACATTTACCAGTTCTTTAATATTCAGCTCAAGACATTGAGGAAGCTTTCAGATCACATATTCTTTCTCCAAATTTCATAGCTCTGTTCTTCCTTGATAGACTTCTAAATTTTAGTTTAGTGTTATAGCTATAGGTTTCACTGCTTATATACATTACTGAGAGTAAGCCTTTTACAGATACTTCTATCATTGTTGCACTTACTGTTATGGATGTTTGTCCACTGCTTTGAAATAATCATGTTGAAGAAAATTTTCATTTTTAGCATTGCTTTTTTAAAATCTAAGAACAGTGGGGTATATTTAGTAGCTTCCTGCAAGTATTTATTGATTGCATATAATTTAAATACCCAGTTATGCCAACTATGGTATATTTTATATGGACTCTGATTAATAAATATATGCAGAATGAATAAGTGCCCACACTCATCACTGAATTCCTAATTACACAACAGGTACTGTATTAGTTTTTCTGTATATGTTATTTTACTTTATCCAATTGAGGAAAAAGAAAGCACTGTGAACACTAGAATCCTTTTATATATGAAAAATTTGCAAACACAAGAAATGTCTCTGTAATTGTCAAAGTTGATATCTGCATTTACATCTGTCTTCAATTTCTTTGCATGGTGAGTATGTTAGCTGAAATAATAAATGAAACCATGATTGAAGAAGTGTACAGATGAATTTCTAATGTAGGGGTAAACTTCTAACTCTCTTGTTCTAATGTGCTTTCTAGGATGAGTCTAAGAAGGATTCATGGATCTTTGCCCTGACCGTGGTTCTGTGCAGTAGCTTTGTCTAGAACAGCATGAGCACCATCAACCACCAGGCCCTGGAGCATCTGCAGTATCCTTCCAGGTCCTGAACCACCATGTTTCACTGAATTCATGGGGATGAGGAGAGAGTCAGTCTCTCCCTTCCTGTCATTTAGTTTCTTGGGTGGAGCAGAGGGGACCCATGGCAAAAGAGTGTGATTATAATATTTTTATACTAGAGAAATGTGGGAATTGTTGGTAGTGAGTTTCTTTTCCCTAACCAAATGTTAGTTATGCAACAGAGCTTGCAAAACATCAGAACAAAGTCCTCTCAAACACCTGATAGAGTAGAAGATTCCACAGAATTTGTGAATTTCTTTCCAGAATTTATCTGGACTGTATGAGATTTCACCCTGGAGCTGCAGTTATGTGGTCAGCCTATCACAGAAGATGAGTACTTGGAGAATGCCCTGAAGCTGATTCCAGGTATCAGAGTATGGCCTGGGCAGTGTACGGTCCAATAGAGTGTGGGATCTAGTAAACAATATCCCTCATCTTTGTGATTGCATTTGTATTTGAGACTAAATCAAAGTCTGCGGAAATGGTGGCTGGAAAGTGGGTTGCAAAGATCTAGGGGCTACAGTTGAAGTTTACTCAAGAAAAGTAAAGTGTAAAGTGAAATTACTCAAAACCAATTTGTTTTTTATACATCTTTAAATTTACCATCCAGATTTACATGGGTGATGAAACATTCTAAAGACTGGACACTGTGTTTCCTGTTCCTTCAATTTTTCTCTGTTGAAGAAAACAACTAATCAGCTAATTGTTAGACATGAAACTGCAGTGAAAAGCTTATCTAATGAACAAAATATAGATTTCACATATTATTCTTTTCAAAGAGGGCTAGAAAACTTTCTAATCCTGTATAATTATATCATCTACAAAATGACTGTATGTTTTAAATAAACCTGAAGAATTGACTGTCTTTACAATCTATGCCTTTTCAATAATACTGACAATTATTAGAATATTCATTTTACCTTCCACATCATAGCTTTCTCCTAATTCCCACATGTTTACCCATGAATTAATTACAAGGTAAAAAATTATTTTCATGGGTTACATTTCCAAGGATGTGTGTCTATTGAAACCTTGAGAGAAATATCAATCCCAATTTAGTCATTCTTCCTTTCACGTTTCTATTTATGATTTCTCAAAACAGCTATTAAGAAATTGGCTGGCAGGAGAGGACCAGATATAAACATTTACCTCAAAGAGATTATAGATTAGTGGTGATACCTTAAAATTATATTTCAGGTACATTTATACTTCAGAGGTTTTTACTAATAAATACATAACACTGCATCAATTATTTTTAGCATCAAAACAGTTTTTCTTAAATAATGAGGATGTCATTCCTAATATTCCAATTACTGTCCATGATCCCTTGTTTGTAGCTCTCCTTTTTGGTTCCGCAGCTCAATTCCTACATGAGGTTGAGTTGAGCAGAAAGTTTCATGTGACCTTTCATCCTTTTAGCTGCTAGTTAAGCAAACACATCTTAGACAACCACTCTACTATGTGCATGTCTGGAGAGACCAGCCATAGGTTTCCTTTACTGGATCAGATGTCTCCCTAAATTTCTCTGCAGTTATATCATTCGTATAAGTCTGATGTGCAAAGAAGTATTGAATGTCTATGTTAAAAGAGTTCTATGTGTAGAAATGGCAAAGACACACAAATTCCTGCCATGAACACCTGAAACCCCCTCATCTCAAGACTCTACACACCCTAATCCCTGTTTTTCTGTCCCTCAGGGAAGAATCCCAAAGCCCAAACATCCAATCTACCCAGAGACTGCATCAGGCATTTATTTCCAAGATGGAAGTGTTTTGTCTTTGACTGGCCAACATAGAGAAAAAAAAATTCTAGCCAATATTGGGATGGTATCTGAAGACCAACTGGATCCTAAATTCCAGGAGCAAACAAAAAATTTCTGTTCTTACATCTTCATTGATGCAAGGACCAAGACCCTCACAGAAGGAATCATGGTCACTGGGAAAGGTGAATCTCTTTTTCCCATTTCCATGGGGACTGCTATGTGTTGAATATTTTATATAATGTGCTTTCTAGTATTTTTGTTTGATTCTATAAAGGATTCTGATTTTACAGACATTTATACTCCATGAAGAAATCTGTATACTTTATAATTATCTCACTTTGGGGGATTTACAAATTCCTTCCCCAAATTGCAATTTTGTCAATGATATCGGTGACTCCCACTTATCTGAAAACATCTTCCACTTAGAATATAATCACTCTCTTGGTATAAAAACAGAATACTGCATGTTTTCAAAGGAAGTCCTATACAATAAGTGTTCTTCACAAGGAGAATTCAGAAGATATTTTGAGAATTTAGAGTGGTCCAAAAATAAATATTAGCTCATAAATCACTGAAAATCCATTCAAAGCCTCAGAATTAGGAATAAATTAAACATGGTACACTTTGCCTCATCTGTCTATCTATGTAATCTATATTGCTTTCAATTTTTAAATTGAGAAACTGTATTTTCCAGGTAGCCCCTAGTATGTTAGATAGAAGTAGATATTAACTTTTTTAGTCCTGTGGCCTGGAAAACCATAAAAATGAACAGTCAGTAGAAAATGAAGGTGATAATAGTAGAAGGAGGTAGGGGTGAGTGTGTGTTTGTGTGTGTGCATGTGTATATGACCCTAGAAGCATAGTCTCAGAATCCTGGAGCCATTGACTGATAACTTGATATTTAGACCCTAAATTTCCTGGCTTCTTCAGGGCTGAGGACTCTGTTTGTGACCTACCTGGATACTAGCAATAGCGGAGCAGTACCTCACTTGGAGAAAGCAGTGACAACTCTGGCCCAGCTGGAGAACTCAGCTGCCATTCAGAAGGCAGACAACCACTACAGCGAGCAGATAGCCCAGCGAGTGAGCTTCCCCACAGACATGCTGCAGGAGCTGCTGGAGGTGCATGCTGCCTGTGAGAGGGAAGCCCCTGCAGTCTTCATGGAGCACTCCTTCAAGGAAGACAAGCAGGACTTCCAGAGGAACCTTGTGGTAATCTGTCTTAGTATTTACTTTATGTCGCCTCCCCTTGAAGAATGAAGCCTAGAAGTGTTGTTACCGGTCCCATGGCTCATCTCTCACTCAAGGATAAAGTAGTCCATGTTCTCATGAGGGACAGAGTTTCAAAGGACTACATTTCCTTCTTTTTTGACTGCCAGAACTCAGGCAGTTTATCTGGAACTCCCTTTGACCTTCAATGAAAAATCAGTATAGATATCCTCTTGAAATAAATACTTCTGTGGATTCCAAGCCTGTCCAGAACACCCAAGACATTCTTTAGCTGGCTTCTTTTTCTGTGAACACACTCCTATGGCTGGGAACCAAAATTTCTCTTTTCAGATCCACATCTCAGGCCACTTTCAGCTTAGGTTGCTCCTTGTTGTATCTATCATTGAAGACAGAATCACTGAATGTGGCAGCTTCAAGGAACCAGAGAGATTAGGTAATGCAACCCCAACAGCTCAGATGAAATACCCAAAGGAGGTTAGGGAACTTCCCCATGGTCTTCCAGAGTTTTCAGAGCTGTGAATAAATCAAATCTTGTGACTGCTGTTTTATTACATGTCCTCCAACAGAATACTTTTCTCATGAGGAACACAGTTAGACCAATTCTTCTACCAGATCCTTTGGAAATTTACGTCCTCTGTTCCTTGCTTCTGGTGACAGCCCTCTATCTTTCTTCCCTCTAGGAAATCATAAAGAATAAGAAAGATGATTTCTTGATGCAGAATGAAGAGACATCAATCAAATATTGCCAGACTAAACTTGATCAGCTTTCAAAGACACTAATAAAAAGTATCTCAGCAGGAAATTTCTCTGTTCCTGGAGGTCATGAACTCTACAGGAAAGCAAAGGAAATTATTGAAAAGGAATATTACCAAGTGCCCATGAAAGGAGTGAAGGTGAGGAATAAGGGAAACATGGGGAACCTACAGAATACTCAAAGGGGTCTCCTGAAAATCTGAGAGTGCAGCTCAATGCATGCATAAAGAGAGTGTATGGGGCCATTCAAACAGCTGTGGCTTTTAAGGTTCACTGCATGCTATTTATTCCTGAAGAGAGTACAAATGTCAACTCCCAACCATGAGTACAGATTTCTTAAATCCACAAGAGACAGAACAGAAATTATTCATTTTTTTTTACTCAACAACATATTTGACGTGTTGAGCACTGATAATTTACAAGTCAGTCTTTGTACACAAGGATGATCACAAGTGAGACAGGAAGTCAACTACATAGGCAAGCTATAACACTCAGGAAAGAGCTACTTAGGTGTTAGAAACAAATATAATAATAATAATAATATTAATAATAATAATAATAATAATAATAATAATAATAAACAATAATAATGCAACTAATATATATTGAACTGTTGTTTCCTATAGCCAAAATGTTAAGCTCTTTCCCTAGACTCTTTAACTTAATCTTTCAAATAGCATTAAGAAGCATCTACATTATCAACATTTTAAAGATCTGAACTGAGAAGCATAGGCAGGTTAAAATAAGTTGTCTAAAGTTATAAACAGCTAGTGGCAGAGGAGAACAGCAGCACAATTTAGAGGCACTATTTCACACTGGGAAAGCAGATATGTAAAAGCACCAGAGATTTGGGGTTTGTAGAACTGAACATGATACTGACTGGCTGGATTCTAGAGTGGGGAGAAGGAAGTAGCACTGGGCAAGAGACTGGAGAGAGACAGGTCACTCTAAGGAGCTTGGACTCATTGTAAGGAACCACTGTGGAACTTTAAACTTGAAGCAAAAGTTACATGGACTTAGTTGTCTTTGCATCACTAATTTCCCTATTGGAAATCTAATTTCTGTGCTCCTCCTTGGTTCCTCAGGCAAATGAGTTCCTCCAGAGGTTTCTGCAGTCCCAGATGGCACTAGAGAAATCCTGCAGGCAGATAAAGCCCTCACTGATGGGGAGAAGCAAATAGCAGGTACAGGGTAGGGCTGGGCTCACAGTGGGATGTGTATGTTCTTGCAGTGCCCTCTGACAGGTGTGAGAGCAAAACCTTCCCAATACCGGAGCTTCCTTCCTTTCTGTGGAACAAACCTGCTGCATCTGGAAACAGCAAAGGGAACTGTGGTTGGACGCCAGACAGGCAGAGCCTTTTCTCTCACATTCTGAAGTGTGTTCTCGATGGTGTGGACATGGGGTTTTGGGGGAGGACTTCAGAGATTTCCTACCTCTCTCTTTAATTTGGTTTGGCCTCTGAGCTCAGGAGGGTGGAGGTCAATCCTTGCCTATTTTTTCCCTCTCTAATACCTTCCTGGGGCAGAAGAGTGGACCTGGAAGGAGACAGCTGAGAAGGAACAGGAGCTGCTGAAACAGAAACTGCAGGAGCAGCAGCAGCAGGTGGAGGCTCAGAAGAGAAGTCTCCAGAAACACATAGTTCAGATGATGGAGAAGATGGTGAGAGAAAGAGAAAACCTGCTGAGAGAGCCAAACAAGATATTGGAGCATCAGCTGAAGGTGAATCAGGCTGTGGCTGTAGTAGAGCTTGATAGCTTTGCCCTGGTACCCCAGGAAGAGATGGGTGAAGGTTACAGCATGGTCATGCAGAGATCACAAGTGCATCTACTGCTTGTGATTTATTAAAACCCTGAAGCCTTTGAATCCTTCCAAAACCTTTAAATTTGGCTCTGTAAGTAGACTTTGGAGAGTTCAGGATGAGTATTCCCCCCTCTACTCCAAGCCCTCAGAGAATATAAATAGGGTTGTATAGCCATTTAGAGAATTTTAAAATGATCTCACAGGGCTTGATTGAACAGATTTTCCAATTATGTGTGTTTAATATGAACAACAACTAGTACGCTCTACCAAGGTCACTACCTTTTACCAAGAGACCTGCTCAGCCCAAGGCCCTGAGGTAGATCTGTTCTGACATAAAACTACCAGAAATGTCCAGACTTAAAAACACATAGAAATGATAGATTTTACACTTGCTGCATTGCCTCCAGGTGTGGACAGATCCCCAAGCTATCATGTGGCTTGGAGGGATTTCTCTCATTGTTCATCTGAACATGATTTATAAGAGATTTCTATAGTTTAGGGGCCATGTGTTTATAACAGATTTCTATAATATGGGTGACAGTGTCATCCTGAGTGGGACTGAGAATTAGTGCAGTCAGACCAAGGCTACCTCTCATTTGCTTTTTTTGACTGGAAAATATTACATTTGTCCTCATGCCAGGCTTAGCCTCCTGGCAAAACCCTAAGGTATATGAATATTATTAAGGCTGTAAACTACACTTCTTCTTAATATTTCGGTCCAAACCAGGAAATATACCTTGTTACAAGAGTCTCATTTCATGATTAAGAGAGAACAATTTTAGGAATAAAACAAAGATAGTCTGACAAATTTTCAAAGTTTGACAAAATGTAATCCTTGAAAAAATGGGGGATTTAAAAAGTTTTACTTCCTTCCTCATTTTTTTTTTTTTTTAGGTCCAAGAAGATCTGTGTACTGAAGGATTTAGAAAGAAATGTGAGGTGTTGAGTACAGAGATAAATCATTTGGGTGAGAGAATTGTTGATACTAAAAATGATAGTTCCTTGCTTGCACAAGCCTTGGACAACCTTGGCAAAAGAATCGCTTCGTTATTGCCTGCCCCAGCTAACATTCTTGGTAATGTTATGAAAGTAGTGAGCTCACTATTTAAAAAGAAGTAGCTCTCCTTGTAAAGAAATCAGATATATAATATAATATACATGTATGTTCTCTGGCCTATTTCTGATATGCATGCTTTTCACTTTCATCCAGCAATGCTTTAAATATAAAAAGTGATTTCTAGAGAATACTGATGCCTGGCCCACATTAGATAGAATAAATGCATGGACAATTTGATATAGTGTGTTGAGTTTTAGGAAATATATATGTGTGCAAAATCATATATATGTGTATGTACATATATACAAGATTTTCACTGAGGCTTCACTTCTAATGGCAAAAGATTGGAAACCACTTAATGCTCATTTATGTAATTTGGTAATATATATTTTGCATGTATTTATACTAGAATACTATGTTGCTAGTAAATAGATAGTGGAGCTCTATTTGTATAAATATAGAACAATCTGGAAGATAGAATGTAGAGTGAAAAAATGAGGCACAAAACAGTTTGTATAATGTGTTCACCGTAAAAAAAAAAAGGCAATTATTTTGGGCACTCATACACATGTATGTATAGTACATTTCTGGAAGATTCATTAGAAATTGTTATCATTGGTTCTTCCTGGAGAAGACAGCTTGGCATCAGGGATAGAAAGGACACATGCTTTTCATTATATACTCTATATTTTCAATTTTGCAAAGTTAGTTTGTGTTATTTCTTGAATAACAAAGAAAACAAACTACAATACTAATAATTAAAATAATAAATGGAATGTGAATAAATGGAATTGCTCATTGCTTCCAGAAATGACATTAGCCTGCTTAATGAGGGGTATAAGACTAAGATCAGAATACTAGAAAATAACGTTTGCATCCTAATCTTGTTTTTGCTTTGGCCTTGGTTTTTAATCCCTTATATTTGCTTCAAAAATAAGGTATGAACTTTCCTGTTACCCCTTGAAATCTCAACAAAAGTAACCTTTACTTCATAGGTTTCAATTACACTTTTACAGTGTTTAGAAACAAATTACTAAACACTAAGAATATTCACTGGTGAGAGGAATTCCCATCATCCTTAAGTTCAGTTGTGGCGTCTCTGCTGTAGGCAAGTACAGAAGGGGTGATGCACCACTGCAGAAATGGATGCCTTGATAGTAATGGGGAATGAAAAACCCAGACACATAGAGGCCAGGTGTTGGCATTTAAACATCAGAATTCAAGTACATACAATAAGAGTAATGAGCATCGTGGTTTGTCTTAGCTCAGACTGCTATAACAAATTACCATAGACTGTGTGGCTTACAAAACAAACATTTATTTCTCCCAGTCCTGGAGGCTGTAAGTCCAAAAGCACTGTGCCAGCATTGTTATTTTCTTGGTAAGGGTCCTCTTACAGCTTTACAGATGACAAGGTTCTTACTGTGTCCTAGCATGGTGAAGAGAGAGAGACAGAGAGAGAGAGAGACAGAGAGAATGAATCTCATGATTCTTTGTTATACAGGCACTAATTAGATTCATGAAGGCCCCACACTCATTATCTAATCCCTCTCAAACCCCATTTCCAAGCACATTGGGACATTGGTATTTGGGGTTTCCTCAAATGGATTTTGGAGAACACATTCAAACATTCAGTCTATAATTTGGTTGGAGTGGCAGCTAGCAGACCTGACCAGAGAAAATTCTGAAGATGGCAAATAAAACAAGGTGTCTGTAGAGAAAAAAAGAATGGGGAGGAAACCATTGTAATCAAGGATATTTATAGGAAGCTGAGAGGTAACATTGATAAAAGGTTATAATCCGTAGCCTTGGTCTAAACCAATTTCAGATGATGGAACTATCACCTGGAGGGGAGGGCAGGATCCCAGGAGAGAGGACCTTGCAACTCTGGGATGAGGATAAATGATAATGATTTTCACAGTGCCTCTCGTAGGGGACCTCTGGAAATGTACTTGGATCCATATGCTGGGAAATGAGAATGCCCAAACACTTCAAGGACTCTCAGAATCAGGATCCAAGCTAGGAGTGATGCTCAGATCCTGAAAAGACATCACAGTCTCCCTGTTAGAGGTACATGACATCCTGGAATGAACACAGTCTTGGCCCAGGTGCAACTAACTTGGTCTAGTATTTTTTTCAAATAAAAGTATAGTTAGTCTGAAGACAGACACCATTTTATATATATATATATATATATATGTATTTTCTTTACATCTTCATAGTGTATGTTTAGGCACAGAGGGTACTTAGTAAGAAACTTCTGTATAAACAAAAAGCTGACACATGTGTAATTGTTTTCAATTGCCAGAATTCCATGATCTCACCAAACCTCTGAGATAATAGATTGTTTGGATTTTAGATATTAGATTAAGGTCTCTAATTTGACTTAAGGACCAGAGGAGCAGAAGAAACTCTTTCGGTACAGTTTCCCCCTCTGTGACCTTATTCACCACAGTCTCAGTATCTCTGCGAGGATGTTAACTCATCTCCACTGGAGAATTTAAATGACTCCGTCTAGTCGTGGCTTCAAGTGTTCAGAAGGAAGAATGAATGGCTTTGCCTTTTAAAGAAGAAACCATATAGTAATGAATATGTGACCAATGTATCATGGGGTTTAATGGAAAAGTAAACTATTCTACAGAAATATCTGTATATCTGTTCCCACTGAGAGCTTGACTTAAGCAGATGTTCTAATCCCTTGGACTAGACACACCCTGCATTGAAGAGCAAAGAGAAGCCTTGTCTTTTTTAGATTCGACATACAAGTGATATCACACTGTACTTGTCTTTCTCTGACCTATCTCACTTAGCATAATGTGCTCAAGGTCCATTGATGTTGCAAATGGCAGGATATCCTCCTTCCTTGTGACTGAATAATATTCCCTTGTGTATATGTATATGTGCCACATCTTTTGTATCCATTCATGTGTTGCCATTTAGGTTGCTTTCATTTCTTGGCTACTGTGGTTAATGCTGCAATAAACTTGAGTGCAGATATCTCTTTGAAATACTGTTTCTATTTTCTTTCAATAAAAAATAATAAAACTGACAATGGTCACTTAGAAAAATAAAAAGGCTTTAAAGAGTAGTTAACAGTTTATTCACACATCTATTCTAATCCTCATTAAGGAATGCTTGGTTCTAATTATTTACATTGTTTGTTAAATTCTTATGTCCTCCCTGCCATTGTTCTGGATTATGTAAAGAGAGAAAAGCAAAGATCTTGTCCTCATGCAGCTTACACTGTGTATGGGCCTTACATAATGTTATTTAGGCAGAAATAAATATTGTAATTATATACATGTATATATATATGTGTGTGTGTATATAGATGTGTGTGTGTATATAGACATGTGTATGTGTATGTATGTGTATGTGTGTGTGTATATATATAAATATTTTATGTGTAGTGATCAAGAATCTAAGTTGCAACCAAATAGTCATTTTTTAAGTTTGGTTTCAACCTAGTGCATCTTGCCTGGAGATATAATTGTGTATTATAGAGCCCTAAGGACCAAATATGGTAACTTTAAATTAAGGTAAAACCTAGAGTGCATGGTGATTGAAACAATGAATAAATAGATTAATGTTTGGATGTATGAATAAGTGTGACATTTGTTTATTATTTCAAAGGGTAATAAATATCCCTCTTATTACCTATAGGCCAAAAAGTAAAGGCTTTGGTGAAGAATTTTGTGTTTTTTGATCTCTATTCCTTTATCACCTGTACAAATTATTATGTTTAAACAAACTAAAGTGGATTCTGTTTCTATGACTGTACAAGGACTGATATGACAACTCTGGAATATTCTTCCTTGTGTCTCTTTTTCCATGGAAGTGTGGTTGTGCCACTCATCAGTGTTATTTGGATGGAATTCCTTTTACTTCAGATAATGTGATCTTATTCCTTAACCACTGTTCTGTGGACAGTGGTCCCAGGCTGCATTGAATATGGTGCTCACTCTTAGCCCAGGAAACAGTCCCTGATAAAACATGAGTAATGAATTCCTCCCCTGATATATTTGGTCTAAGACCCCAATCTCTCTCTGCCCCTGCTTACTGTCCATTAATATAGAAAATGCAGACAATCAAGTTCTATTTCCCTCCCACTTAAAGTACCTAATTATTTTATTTTGATGAAATATGCACAACTATTTACTATTTTAACTACTTAAAGTGTACAATATAGTGGAATTAAGTATATTCACATAGATGTTACAATCATCATCACTATCTACCTCCAACCCATTGCATCATGCTCAGCTGAAACTCTGTATCCAATAAACAAGTCTCCATTTCCCTCTCCCCAAGCTCCTGGTAAGTGTGAGTAAACTTTCTGTTTCTATGAATTTAACTACCCTGGATACCTCATAAAAATGACATCATATAGTATTTTTCTTTTTGTGACTGTCTTATTTCAGTTAGCATAATGTCCTCAGGTTTATTTAGACTGTAACATGTGTTAGAATATCCTTCTTTTTAAGGCTGAATAACATTCCATGGTAAGAATGTACTACACTCTATTTTATTTTTTTAATTTTTAATTATTATAGAACTTTTATGTTTCCACTTAATTTGCAGTTATTACAAACTACTGGCTATGTTCCCTTTGTTGTGCAGTACAACTTTGTAGCCTGTCTTATACTCAATAGTGTGTTACTCCCACTCCTCCCACTCCTCCATACCTTTATTGCCCGCCCCACTTCCCACTGGTAACCACTGGTTTGTTCTCTATATTTGTGAGCCTGCTTCTTTTTTTGTTGTTGTTTTTGTTATATTCAATAGTTTGTTGTATTTTATACATTCTACATATAAGTGATATCATATAGTATTTGCCTTTCTCTTAGCATAATGCCATCCAAGTCCATCCATGTTGCTGTTAATGGCAAAATTTCATTTTTTATGGCTGAGTAGTATTCCATTGTGTGTGTGTGTGTGTGTGTGTGTGTGTGTGTGTGTGTGTGTAGTGTACAATAAATATCTATACATACTATATCTATCTATATCTATCTATCTGTGTGTGTGTGTATATCATATCTTCTTTATCCATTCACCTGTTCATGGACACTTAGGTTGCTTCCATACCTTGGCAATTGTACATAATGATGCTATGAACATTGACATTCATGTATATTTTCAAATTAGTGTTTTTGGTTTTGGTTTTGGTTTTGCTTTTATATACCCAGGGGTGGAATCTGGGTCATATAGTAATTATATTTTGAGATTTTTGGAGAAATCTCCATACTATTTTCCACAGTGGCTGCATGAGTTTACTTTCCCACCAAGAGCCCACCAAGGGTTTCTTCTCTCCACATCATTGCCAATATTTGTTGCTTGTGTTCTTTTGATGACAGCCATTCTGACCAGCAAATACACTACAATTTATTTACCCATTCATACGTTAGTGGATAACTAGATTGTTTCCATTTTTTTGTACTGTTTTGAATAATGCTATTATAAACATTGGTGTACAACTATATATTTGAGTTCTTACTTTCAGTTCTTTTGAGATATATAACTAGAAGTTGAACTGTTGAATCAAATGGTAATTTTACGTTTAATTTTCTGAGGAATAGTTATACTGTTTTCTACATTAGCTGTTCAATTTGTTCCTACCAATGATGTACAGGATTCTCAATTTCTCTACATCCTTACCAAAATTTGTTTTCTGTTTCTAAAGAAATGGCAAACATACTAATGTGTGTGAAATGTATCTCATTTCCTTAATGAATAATGATGATGAGCACCTTTTCAGGTACTTATTGGCCATTTATCTCTGTTATTTGGGGAAGGTGTCTTCAAGTCCTTGACTATTTTTGAAAGGAGCTCTTTGTTTTTGTTTTTGTTGTTGCTGAGTTACAGGGTTCTTTATATATTCTTTATATTAATTTCTTATCAAATGTATGATTTGTAAACATTTTCTCCCATCCTGTGAGTTACCCTTTATTCTTTTGATATTGTCCTTTGATATGCACAAAAGTTTTAAATTTTTGTAAAAACCAATTTATCTATTTTTTCATTTGTTGTCTACAAACACCTTTGGTGTATATCCAAGAAATCACTGCCAAACCCAATAGAATGAAGAGTTTCCCCTACGTTTTCTTCTAAGAGATTTTGTTTAGCTTTTACATTTAGATCTTTGTTCTATTTTGAGTAAATTTTTGAATATGGAGGAAGGTAAGGGTATAACTTCATCCTTTTGCATGTGAATATCGAATTTCCTCAGTATCACTTGTTGAAAATATTGTGCTTTTCCCACTGAATGGTCTTGACACCTTTACCAAATCATTTGACCGCATATGAGAAGATTTATTTACTGTATTCGTCTATATGTCTATTTGGATTACAATAGTTTGTACTAAGTTTTGAAATCAGGAAGTATGATATCTCCCACTTTGTTCTTCTGTTTCAAGATTTTTTATTTCTTTATTTGGAATCTCTTGAAATTCCCTATGAATTTTAGAACCTTTTATTTTCTGGAAAAAATATTGGAATGTTGATAAGTATTGCATGAGATCTGTAGAATCTGTTGAGTAGTACTGACAGCTTAACAATATTAAAATTTCCCACCTATGAACATGGATGTCTATTTCTTTATTTCTTATTTAATGTCTTTTGGCAATGTTTTCAGTATGCAAATCTTTCTTCTTCTAGGCTAAATTTATTTTTAATTAATCACTTTGATCCTATTTTAAATGGGATTGCTTTCTTAATTTTTTGAATTGTCATGTTGGTGTATAGAAATGCAACTGATTTTTAATTGTTGATTTTGTATCCTCCAAATTTGCTGAATTTGTTTATTTTTTCTATTTTTTGGTGAAATCTTTGATATTTCTATATTTAATACCTTGTCGTGTGTTGAGAGAATTAATTTCTTCATTTCCAATTTTAAATCCCTTTATTTCTTTCCCTTGTTTTATTACACTGGCTAGTATCTCTAATACTATGTTAAATGGAGGAGGAGAAAATGGGCATTACTGTCTTTTTTGTTATCTTAGGGAATAAGATTTCAGTCTTTCATCATTGAGTAGGATGTAGCTGTGGATTTTTCATGCATGGTTTTTATCATGTTGAGGAAGTTTTCTTCTATTCCTAATTTTTTAGTATTTTTTTTAACAGAAAAATTATTAAATTTGATCAAAGGATTTTTGTGAATCAATTGGATGACCATTTTTTTTCTTTGCTCTCTTAATGTGGTATATTATATTGATTGATTTTTCTATTTGGAATCTACAGGATGTAATCAACATTTATAGAATACCAAAAACATCAGAATACATATTTTCCTCAAGCTAACATGAAACATTCACCAAGATAGACCTCATTATGTATCATTAAACACACCTTAAAAATTGAAAGGAAAAGAAATGTTATAATGTATGTCTCAGACTAGAGTGAAATTAAACTAGAAATCAACAATGGAAAGATAGCTGTAAAGTCCTAAATTACCTGGATAGTAAACAACACACTTCTACGTTATAAATAGGTCAAATAAGTCTCAAGAGGGATTTTAAATGTATTCAATGAAATAAAAATAAAAATACAACTCATCAAAATTTGCAAAATGCAGTGAAAGTTGAAGGAGACTTGTAAGATACTTTTGTCATGATATATAATTTTATGGAGACCATAAACTCAATTTTGGGAAGGGGAATAGGAAGACACAAAGCAGCAGTTCCCAGGAAGGGAAATGATCCTAAAATTAAATTCATAAATGTTTTCCAAGCAAAGAACAAATCCAGGGTGTTGCCAGAAAACAAAAGAAAAAAGATGGAGGGGTCAAATATGAAATGAAGGACATGACTGAAGATTCTTTTCCTTAAACCTCAGAATCATTATGGTTGCATCCTTGGAGTATGACATAATCAGAAAAAGACTCTCTGAGGAATACAGTATGTATCATAGATGCTCTCAAACAATTGGGCTTCTGGAAAGTTTAAGGGAGTTTTTCCTCAGACTTATCAGCAAAATCCCAACGTAGAAATAGGGCTACATTGAAAGGATTTGTGGTTTCAGCATTGTTGAGCCTTGATGAAGCTCACCTCAGAAGGCTTAGAACAAATTGGAGGGTATTTGTGCTAATGAAGAGCTACAGGGGAACCTGTTGATCCTGCCCTGGCACTCCCATGCATGACTATACTTTCATACATTTTTCCTTACCATTTTATTCTCTTATCTGTTTTTACCCTTTGTTTTTGTTTCTTTTCTCATTTCTTCACCCCTTTTTGGACAGTTTTGTGTAAGTAATGGACAGAGGACAGGCCTTGGAGTCAGAGAGCTTGCATCTGAGACTAAGCTCTAGAACCAAGCTAAGTGACCTAGAATATGTTAAGTCTAATCTCTTCACTTGCATAAATGTAGGAATAATATCTAATTTACTGTGTGATCATGAGGATTAGAGATAGTAAGTGTACTTCCTTAACGGTAGAAAGTGTCCAATAACAGTGGCTGTTATATTGTTTTTATTACTGTTGCTACAATTTTGTTTATGTGGTTGATTTGGGTTCTTGGAGCAGCTGTTAGTAAACTCTACACTGAGTTTCTTTACTCTACATGCTCTTTAATATGATTATTTTTATGAGGTTGATTTTGATAGCTGATATTGAACTCTCTTAGTCTCTTTACAGCAGAGTATCCATCCCAAGATGCTTTGAGTGCTGGCTTCTAGAAATGCTTACATGATCTCCCTTGAAAAATGCCTGGGAACTTGCATCCTCCTATGTCTCCACTTCTCTAAAGATTTCTTCTCAGAGGATTCAAGCAACAAATCATCTACAGGAATTGCCATCTTATGCTTTGCTTCTAACATACTAACATTAGAAAATTATTTTTTAATTTTTATTTTTAATACTACAAATATATCTTAGGCCTTCCACTAGCAACCAAAGATACAGCAAGCCCTCATTTAAAGAGAATGCTAATCTATACTGTATCAGTTTCCCCTTCCTGGCTCCACTTCTGGCACGATGGTGTGCAACTCAGAATCACTCCTCAAAAAACTGATGAAAACTATTTTTAAAACACATTTAAAAATAGTTGGCCTTATGAGCATACACAAATGGAAATGCCACTACAGATATACAGCAAATGAGGACACATTTACTCAAGAATATTTACTGAAGCTCCATAAAATGATGAGTCTTTAGTATTTGAAGATCCGCACTTTTCCCCTCTCCAATCATTGAGCTGGGAACTCCACCCAGACTTGTACAACCAAGAACACAAGTTTTTGACTCCCCCCAGGTCCTGGTTGGAGGGTTGTCTTCCTGGGAAGGACATGACATTAGCATTTCTCATACTGCCCCTAGATACTTGTTGCTGAGGCAAAGTTCTGTACTACTGCAGCCAACAGGTGGGGGCCCCATTCTTCCACCACGTTTCCTCTCATGAGACATAGGTTCTACCTTGGGCATGGTAGGACATTGAAGTCCCAATTGCTATTGACTCAGCTCATATGACAGGGGCTTGTGCCAAGGGAAACAAGCCAAGGACACCTGGGGCTCTTGCCATGTATCCACTGAGCACTTACTTCTTCAAACTGGGCTATCACTTAGAATTGACCTATTGTTCCTTACTCCAGCACCAGAGTTGTGGCTCAGAGATTTCCCTGGAAGGAAAGGCAGACCATAGAACAGAGAGCTCAAATTATCTCCCCAAAGGAGCCAACTGTATTTGCAACAGCATATGAAGTTCAAATCTAAGTTTGCTTTCAAAAACAGTAGAAGTGTTGGTGAGAGGCAATGGGGAGGAGACTGATAAATTCATTGAAGATACAGGCTAAATGATAAGCCAACTAGTTGCTGGAGAAAAATAAGAAACCAGCTGCAAGAACTAGAGTCTGAATAAATTTCAAACTTTGACCATCAGGAACTGTCCCTTCATAGCAGCCTGTATTTGACTGGATTAGAGTGTAAATAATTTATTCTCCAGGGCATTGTTATGAACAATAGAGCTTTTAACCAGCAGTTAGTGGAGTTTCATAGGTTAGTGTGGTCAGGTAACTAGACAAACACTGCCTAAGCCCTGCTAAAACCTTGTTATCCCAAAGTGGCTGGGCATGTCCAAGGATGAATCCCTGAGGAAAAACATCAGAGGCTTTACCCTGTGTCTGTTTAGGGGATAGAGGAGGAAGAGAAGGGAATGGACAACACTAAAATAATCCAGTTAGTCTTTAAACAAGTAAACAAGCTAACAACAATGACAAGCACTGAAAGAGGGGAGAGATGAAGCCAGTCCCCAAAGTTGCTGCAATATCTAAAATGTTCATTTTCCAAAAAATATGAGACATGCAAAATAAGCAGGAAATTATGGCCTAGATACCAGAAGAATAGCAGGCAATAAAGCCACCTGCAGGAGAAACCAGATGTGAGAAAAGAAGCCATTATAAATATGTACAAAGAAACAAAGAAAACCATGATTTTAGAAGTAAAGCATGATGACAGTGTCACATCACATAGAGAACATTAATAAAGAGACAGAAATTATTAAAAATAACCAAATGGAAATTTTGGAACTGAAAGGAGCAATAACTGAAATTTAAAAATTCACTAGATGGAATCAATAATACACTTAAACGGGCAGAAAGTAAAAGTACTTAAGAATAGATCAATAGAAATTATGCAATCCAAGAACAGAGTGAAAAAAGAATGAAGAAAAAATGAGCAAGGCCTCAGAGAAATGTGGGACACTAATGTATACCAACAGACATGTAAAGGCAGCACCAGAAGAACAGAGAAGGGAAGGAGCAGAAAAATATTTGAAAAATTAGTGGCTAAAAACTTCCCATTTCCTAAAAAATTTAAATCTACATATCCAGGAGGTTCAACAAACTGCAAGTAGGATAAACTCAAAAAGACCCATGAATAGACACATAGTAAAAATGCCAAAGAAAATCTTGAAGGCAGCAAGAGGAAAATGACATCTTGCTTAAGAAAACTCGTATAAGATTAACAGTTGACTTATCATCAGAAACAATAGAGGGCTGAAGGCAATAGGATAACCTATTCTCAGCCCTCAAATTTTAAAAGCTCTTAATCAAGAATCATATATCCAGCAAAATTATCATTTAAAGTGAAGATGAAATAAAAAGACATTTGGAAAACAAAATCTGAAAGAATCTGCTGCCAGTAGACCTACCTTACAAGACATACTAAAGTTAGTCCTTCAGGCTGAAAGCAAGTGACCCAAGACAGTAATTTGAATACACACACACAAAAAACAAAGAACACTGATAAAGGTAATTATGCAATTATAAAGGAGTATAATTGCCTATTTCTTATCCTTTCTTATCTTGTTTAAAAATCATAAAGCAGTATACATTTAATTGTATTTGTGGGCATATAACATACAGAAATGTAATATATTTTCCAATAGCAGGGCAAAGAGGTTGGTGAGAACAAACCAACATTGGGTTAAGAATTGACTCCAGATGTTTCACTTGAATCCAAAGGAACAAATGCATAGAACCTGAAATGGAAAGAAGGCTAATATGAGAAAAATTATACATATAACATAAAAATTGTGTTCTACACTGGAAACTGACACAACACTGGAAACTGACTATAACTCAATTAAAAAAAAAGAAAAATTATACGTATAAACTTGCTCTCTTTTCTCCTCTCAGCTTCTTTAAAAGACATAAAATTACATAAAGGAATAATAATTATAATGATGTACTGTCGGGCTTATAACATGCATAGAGATAATACCTATGACAAGAATACCACAGTAAGAAAGAAAAGAGAGTAGAGCTATATGGGAATGCTGTTTCTACATTCTCTGAAATTGCTGGTGTAATTGTGAAACTGTTTTTGATAAGACATATATGGTAAGGCCTAAAGCAATCACTAAGTAAATAACTAAAAATATATAGCAAGAAAATCATTAAAGAAGTTAAAAAGTAATATTAGAAAATATTCAATTAATGAAAAAGAAAACAGTAATGCCAAAAAAAGACTTGTGGTGTAGAGAAAATAATAACTTAAATGAGAAATGTAAATCCTATTGTTTTGCTTAGTTTTGTTTTTATGAACTCTGGATACAAGTCCCTTATCAGATATATTATTTGTGAATATTTTCTACCATTTTGTGGGTTGTCTTTTCATTTTCTTAACATTACTTTTTCAATTAATGCTATGTCTCTCTCTCTCTTTTTTTTTTTTTTTTTTACTTAAAATGAATCAGAGCAAACACAACATGTGTACAAATCTATAGATAAAGCTGCTCTGGAAAAAATGCATAAATACATGGCAAAGAAATGAGACTTGGCATTTTAATGCTGATCATGCCATCCTCAGTGCCATAACACCAAATCTGTGCTTGCAACACAGTAAACTATGTGTATCTGCTATACCCTACTTCTCAAATCCAGGACTTATGAACTCAAATCAGAATTTCCCATCAAAAACTCAAACTTGAATTCCTGTACTAGGAATGTCTCCAGTAGAGAGCACTAATGTTTTTTGAATATTCGGTGTAAGTAGCTTTAATTGAGATAAGGCCTAGGAAGGAGTTACAACCATTTCCCATTCCCATATATCTGGGTACACAAGACATAGGCATTTATTCCATATCTATTAACAGTTTACAGAGCACCCACTGTCCCCAGGCACCACATTAGGCCTTGGGATCCTGAGGAGGAAAAGATACACTATTAACCTCAAGGAATTTGGCCTAGTGAAGAAGACTGTCTCAATCCCCTAATAACATCTCCTTGCATCAATCAAGGAAAGCATTTACTAATCATGCACTTTCCTATCACAAACTACATACATATATGTAGAAAAGCACATGGACTGTAAGCATTTGCAAACAGTAGGTTCAGGAGGGCCTTAGAGAAAATCTAGTCAAAATCTCTCATTTTATACCTGGAAACTTTAAACCCAGAGTGGATAAATGACTTACCCACGATCACGATAAGAACTAAGATTAATATGGCACTTCCTATACGCATAGAACTGCTCTAACAGTATTGTTTATTTAATCCTCACCACAAATCATTTTTGAAATATAAAACTAAGGCACAGAGAAATTAATTAACAACAAAAATCAAACAGCTCACAAAGGCAAAGTCAGGATTTGAATCTAAGTAGTCTTGCTCCAGAATCCATACTTTTAGTCACCATGCTATATTTAAGTAGCTATGTCTAAAGACAGTCATGATTTTCTGACTCATGTTTTTACACTGTCTTGTTATTTTATACTGTCAGGGATTCCAGCATCTCTAGAACCCATTGGTCAAAAATTATCAAAGAAATCTCAAGATATTATGGTACTTCAAAGTCACAAGATCCTCGATTTGGGGAAAATGGCTCAATTCAACGTGGATGTATATGTTACCAGAAGGTGAAGATGAAGACATGCACAGACATGAGAAATATAGTAAGTAATCTTATAAGTATTCTTTTATCTTACTTTGACAAATGTTGCCACTTGTGTCTCATTTCCTTGTTTTCCTGAATCACTTCCATGTACTCCTTCTCACTTCCAAATCCCAGTCTTTAAGTGTGTTGATTCTTCAATCAAATAAGAACATGTTAATGTAGACAGAGCTAGGGATTAAATCTTGAGAGGACCCTGCAGTATACAAGATAGAGAAAATGTGCATTTCAGAAGCCTCAGACTTCACTTCACCCATTCATTTATTATCTAACAAATATTTATTGGCTGCCTGCCATATGCACAACAATGCACTGGGTTCTGGGGATGTGCTAGTCTATGTGATGGATGTGACCTTTACCCTCCTGAGGTCTACAGTCTTACAGCATTCCTCCAGAGTAAGTTAGGGATCCATAGATAAGCACTTGTCAATTCTCAACCTGTTGGGCCTCTGAATGATGCCTGAGCTACAGGAGGATGAACAGAATGACTCAGCAAGACTGGGGACTGCTAAGAGATGCTGTCACTCTCAGGTGTGCAGACTACAGAGGAGTGAGCATGTTATTTTGAAATGACAGTAATACACTGTTTGAGTGATATGCATGAACTATAAAATAGTTTATAAATAGAAATTATTTGCATTATGATTATGTTTTGTCAGAATGCACACATCAAATTTTTGTGTGTTTGTGTCCTTGAGGACCCTGAAGAACAAAATTTTGTATCTGATTATTGAATTGGTTAAGTAAATTTAGCAAATCCAGGCATTTTATTTGATAATCAAGTTCACTCAAAGATGAAGGTAAAATTATAAAATTTACACCCACTTACATATTTTTTCATCCTTTAGTATGCTTCCCCCCTCATTTTTACTTGTAATCAATCTGTCTGTAACTCCCCCAGTTACACAGAGGCCTTTACCAGACACAAAAAGCTATTCTGCTCACAAAAACAACAGGCTTCCTTAAGCCTTAAGTTTTTTTTTTTTTTAATTTGCCCTTTAGGTCTCAATTTCTCTGAGAAATCTGGGAAGTCCTCTCCATTTTAGCCCACTCTTTCATCTACCAATATAAGACCCAACTACTTTTGCCCTTCAATTTTGTAATGAGATAAAGGACGCCTGATTTATTATCATACTGCTCTTTTTCATAAGGTGACCTGGTTACATTCAGCTATTATAAAGCATATTTGAGTCATAGGCTCTGAACCATGTCAATATCCTGTACTAGGAGATTTTAATCAGCCCTGAATTTGCTCATATATCCAGCTACATATTTGCCTCTATTTTTTTTTTAAACTATAAGTTTCTTGAGGGCACATGTTTATTTGTTTTTAAATCCTCCAAAAACAATTTGGTGGAGAGACTGAATTGGAGATAAAGAAGTTAGCAGAGATAAATTAGTAGAATAAGTGGATAATTGGAAGGTGTGCCTGCATTTGGATACATAGGATTCAGGAGACAAAGACAAAGAGAACTGTGGTGTGGGGACACACTGGGGTTTGGTTAGTTAGTCCCCACTGATTTATCATGTCCAGCCTAACGGTCCCTGGAGGAATGCTTGGAGACTTGTGGACCCCAGGAGGGCAAAGGCCACATCCATCAAATGGACCAATGTATCCTCAGAAACCAGTCCAGTGTTTTGCCCACAGTAGGCATAGAAAAAAACATTTGTTGGATGATAAATGAGTGGTAAGATGAAACGAAGTCTGAGATATCTGGAACATGAAATATTCCTATCTTCTTTTCTGATATAGTCCAGGATAGTTACATTAAACACATAGAAAACAGAAACTCCTGCCTAGACTGTTAGTGGCTTGCCCCAGATCTCACTGCCAGAAGAGCCACCAGCAGAAGCCAAGATACCAATTCTCATACACTTTCTGACTCATATCTCTTTTCCTCTATTTCTAAAGTGTTCTGAATCTTGTTCTTTTACAATTTATATTGATTCTTAAAAATTCTTAACAAACTATATTTATGTGTGTATATATACATACATACACACACACACACACATACATATGCATACATATTATGTCCTAGTCTTAGAGAATCAGTTAAGGTTAGAATTGAAGTTCAGTATTAAATGTGTATTACAATTAACAGATAGCCTAATATTAGGCCAAGAAACACATATGCACAAATACATACACACAAAGTCATTGAGGAAAAAAAGATGGGAGGGGCATGGAATCAAGGCCTAGCTGGTATTAGACCTGGGTTACTTCAAATGAAAGAAATGAAAAAGTTGACTATGAGGAACCTCAGAAACCAGCTGTTTTCACAGTATCAGGAAAACTTTTGCCCAGATTTCAACATGGTCCAGGGAACACAGATTGAATTCTTACAGGGATCCCAGCAAGCACTGTCTCAGTCACTAGCAGAACCCATCAGGGCTTTTTTTATATCACTTCACAGGAGCTAAGGAGCACTAACTCTGCTTTAATTCTAAGCTTTCAGCCTGGCTTCACTTGCAAATATTTTCTTAGAAGTCTTCATTTTATGGATGGGAAAGAGACAATAGTCAATAACTGGCTGGCTCCTGTGTGGCAGATTCCAATATGGGACCCAGATGACAGTACATATTCTTTAAATGGGATGCATGGGAAACTTTCAAAGAAATATTTGGACATCTTCCAAGAAGACAGATTAGCTGGAGATGGCGGGCATCCTGCTGCAGGGAATCGTGTTTTCCCCTTGAAGGAGAGCCTGGAAGATCACCTTCCTAACACTTGTCATAAAAGGAAGGGATGTCATATAGTTAAGGCAGAGGGTCAATCAGCATAGTGGGGTGAGAACACAGAGTAATTGGTAGTGAATATTTAAGACTGGGACCATGATAAGGGATCAGCTCACACAGAAGTGCACAGCTGGCCTTGCACAATTACAGTTTCTAGTCAACCGACCTTATTCCAAAAACACTTGCAATGTCGACCTCATCCTGTCCTTGGACTTCTCACCACTGAGCTCATTCTCAGGGGTCATTCTCAGAATTTCTCCCAGGCCCGAGGAGAGCTCACGTTAAAACTCTGCAACCAGGAGATTGAAAAGGTCAGGAAAACATGGTGAAGTCTTTGATCAAAAATAAATAAAAATTCTTCATCAATGACAATATGCTCAATCATACACAGTTGAACCAGCAGGATGACTTTCTGAGAATGCAAAGCCATGAATGCCTTCTCACTTTTGTTCTTTTCTTCTGACCTGATGTCTCAGTAGGACTAACAAACTTGAACCCTGGTGTTGAGAAAATATTGCAAAGTAGTATTTCAATTGAGCACTGTAAAGCTAGCCAAACTTTCCCAGACCCATGTTCCTATACTCCTCCTTCAACCCTGCGTGGCCCACCAACCTCTCCTCCCCTTTCAGGTGCTGCATGCTTCCCCTGTAGATTACATACCTCTGAGAAAAGGAATAATGATTCCTGTTTACCTTCGTATTCTGCCTCACCTCTCCAGAACTCCAGTGCTTTCTTTTATACACTGTAGAATTTCAATGTTTTAATAAATTGAAAGAAATAGAGAATTTTCCATTATCAGAAATAATTTTATAATACAGAATTGGAAAATAACTGTTAATACTGGATAATATTCTGTCTTCCATTAATCATAAAAATTTTCTCATGACACAGAGAAATCTGAACTCTTATCAAGGCAGCCACATGGAGCAGAGATGATGACACTCAGAGTCTCTCTTTTTTTAATTTTTTTTTTTTATTTTTTGGTTTGGTTTGGGTTTTATTGTTTTGTTTTGTTTTTCAGGGAATCAACTCAGAAAGGCCCTGCCAAACCTAGGAGTGAGTTGATTGCTCCATGTAGGTCATGCAGTTCAATAACACAATTTGTAGTGATCCTTTCATTTCTGTTATTTGTGACTCTGCTTGTGCCATTGGGCAGAGGAACCGGCCACATTGCTGCTCACAGTCATCTCCTTTATCATATGAATGTGAGGAGCCTACCACTAGATATGTCCCCAAACCAATGGGATGCTGTAGAAAACAGAGTATTTCTATGTCTTTTTCTTCTGGATTTTCTCAGGTTACCAGAAAGAGATTGACTGAGCCCTGAGGGTGGATTGGTCATTTTAAGACAATATTTGGGGCAGATAAGGCAAACATATAGAATTTAGGTCTTTCTAAATTTTACTTCTCTTTCATGAGTCTCTTTCTGATTATTATCACCTGCACTGATCCATCTATTCATGTAAGTAGTACTTGGTTGTTTTCTATGTGTTCACCTAAGTTCTGAGCTGTTTGAGGTCAGAAACCAATATTGATGATTTTTGATATTGTTCTTGATATCTAGCATACTGATGGGCACAGAATGAGTGCTTAATAATTATGATGAGACTTCTAAACACAATTTTACACTTTGACAAATTTGGCTGTGGAAATAGTAACTGAGTCTTTTAGAATTGTCTATGAACAGAATAATAAATGTATATAGGAAATTTATAAAATATAGATGGGAAATAAAATACAGCAGCATCTTTCAGAGACACAGCTTCTCTTTCCTTTCTCTTTCCAGATCCATGCAGGTGACAGATCTTTCTCTGTCCACCTCTGATGGAGACTATATTCTTTACTGTCCAGTAGCATATTCCCTTTGATTGTCTCTTAGGTATGCAGAATTGCGAGCATATTCGAACTTTCCTTCTTTCCTTCTGTCAAATTCTTGTCAGCAGTTTTACACACACACACACACTCTTCCCCCACCACCAATCTTTTGCAGATTATAATCAGGAGTTCTTCAGGCTTCTGCCTAAGAGGGTGGACTTTGCAGACTGGTGGGCCTGGGTTTGAACCTTACATGATCACTTTGGATAAGTTTCTGGATTAGTTAAAATTAGCTGCCAGTTACAGAGACTGCAAAGAACAGTGGCATAAACAAAGTGATGTTTGTTTCTTTTTCACATTAAAAAAATTTCTAGAGAGACAATCCAGAACTGGTATTATGATTTCACAAATCTCCTGAGGCTTAGGCTGGTTCCACTTTTTAGGTTTGCTAAACATCAGATGAGGTCCTCAATCTCATAGCCCTAGATGGAGCTTTATCCATCACATGCAATGTAGAAAGGAGGAAGGAAGGAAGGGAAGGAGACTGAGGAAGGCAAGCATCTATGATCTCTTAAGGAAATTTCCCAGAGGCTGTCATACACTTCCTGTTACATTTCATTGACCAGAATTTAGTATTGTGACCTCACTAAGCTGGAATAGAGACTGGGGAATGTTGTCCTTATTCCAGACAATACTCAGCTGAAATGTGGGCGGTTCACATCCTTAGAAAGAAAGGGGGAAAGGAGCATCGGAGTAGCCAAATACCAGTTACTCTATACCACTTTTTTCTTGACTGTTATTACCCATCTCACAGGAGTCTTAGGATTAAAATAAATGTTACTATGAAAGCATCTAATACAGTATGTAGCATAAAACAAGCTTTCGGTTAATGTTAGTTAATATCCCTCCTTATTCCTTTTTTGTGAATTTTCTCATTTCCCTGATAACCCATCATTGGCATCCAAATTCTATTTTAAATACTTGCCCCAGTTGATGGTACTAAGCTGTAGTCTTGTACCTTTTCATAAGAGGGAGCAACAAATACATTATTATTCAATGTCAGCATTAATTTTTTAGCTTAAAGTTTGGCTTAGATTTAAGACATAGCTCTTGGAATCAAATAGACCTAGATGTGAATCCTGGTTCTGCCACTTAGTCAGTGTCTAACCCCAGCCTCTTGCTCCCTCCATTTCCTCATCTGTGACCTGGGGTAAGATTCAGATATGAGGATTAAATGAAAATAATAGAGAGAGAGCACCTGACAAAGTAAGTGGTAGTTTTTCTTATCTTTTTAAATTTGGCCTAATCTGGGTGAACCTTTTTGAAAATGAACTCTTATTCCATTAAAAAAAAAAAGTTTTAAAATTGGTCATCTCCATACATATAAAAATGAGTGTTGTTAAATTGTTAGTCAAACCTTTTGATAATTGTCTCCAAAATCAGTTTAAACCCAAATAGCAGCAAAGTCTTTCTTGTGTTTTTTTTTAAAGAAAAAAACAGCATAGCTGAGCCTTAACCTTATTTAGCCTTGATTTGAATGATTTTTGGCAGATCCACACTTAGAAGCAGAAACACTTCCACCAATGAGTATATTTCATAGCATCTTTCCCCCAGTGGCTAGTTGTTAAGCCCCTACTGTGTCCCAGAAGCTGTGCTAGTTTCTGGAGACATATTGGTAAGCAGAAATGCACATGGTCCCTGCTGCTGTGGAAGTCGCAGTTACTGAGGGAGACAGGTGAATCAATCACTGAAAATAAATGAAAAATTGCCATTATTAAAGTTGTTAGGAAGGAGACATACCGGTGCTGTGAAAGTATGTGTGAACATCTTATGATCCAAGGTTGAATGGTGATTTTAGGAACAAAAAATTGACCAGTCAGTTGAAGTAAAGAGATGTTATGAGCATATGGTTTGAAATGAGCTCAGACACAAGGTGAGCCTGCCCTTGGCATGGATCAAAACATGCCACAGTCTCCAGCACCACTCCAAAGAATGCATTTCATGGTTTGTGGCTGTATTTAAAATAAGTGCCCGTGATATATAACTTCTCAATGTGATACTCTGAAAGGGGCTACATAACTTAGGAATAATCTAATTATTTCATAATGTATTCATGCTATATTGATAAATATTAAATTCACATACTTTTTTTTTTTTGATACACCAAGCAGAGATATCTGAGAAAATTGGCTGTAAAGTAGGATCTTTTCAGAGAGGGTCAGAGTGTTGATCTGCATTTCCTGTAGTGAGAATTTGAATTTGAAGCCATTTGGCTGAATGGGGTGGCATAAGAAACACTGTTGGCAGAAGAATAGGTAGCCCACAAAGTAGCAGTGGAGGATGACCACAGGATGAGAGGTGTGAGCAGTGTGTTCCAGAGAGCAGGCAGTACTGTGCTTGGGATGGCCCATCTCAGAGCCAGCAGGCAGCCCCAATGTCCCATCTCTCCAAGGCATTCCAGGTTCACATAGACAAGAACCCAGCTTGGCACCTTGGCAGTGGGGTACCATTTCTCCTTGTCCTGTCCAGCTGAGCTAACGGGGCATCCTTTGGGGAAAATGTTGCCTCTCTGGTTTCTTTTAGGGGTTTGGAAGTTGGCTGGGAGGCTCTGTTCCCATGTAACATGTTAGGGCATAACTGATCCTCGGGGGAAGAGCTGCCTGCCATCAGACTGTAGGTGGTTTCTTGTTCTGAGCTGATAAATTTAAGATGAATTCCATTCATCTAAAGATTTTTAAGTTCATCTCTGTAGGCAAACCTAAATGAGTTTTAGTTAAATGAGGTACCAAAATAGGCAACTGAGCAAGGGCTTGTCTTCCAAAAGCATTTATGAGTCATGATGCAGTTTCTAGAGGCATAGTGTTGTGCACGGTGGGCAGGTTCCCAGCCCTCCCCAAGAGTATTTGTACTAAGGCGTCACAAGCCTTTCACTTTCACCTTCCCAGGAATGCCATTGGAACTAGGAATTTCCCCAGCTCTTCAATTGCTCTGTAATTGGAATTCCTCCCTCAGGGTGCAGCAAACTTGTTTCGACCTCAGGGACTTCTCAATTGCTGTTCTCTGCCTAGAAAATTCTTCCCCTAAGAATCTGAATGACTGCTTCCTTCTCAATGGAAGGTCAGATCCAGAGTGACCTCAGGGATACTTTCCCTAATATCTAGATAAAGTACCACTGCCTGCTACCATCATAGTCCTTCAGACCTGGGTTCATTGCTTGCTGACTTGTTCATATTCTGTTCCCCCCAACACAAACACAAGAATATAAGTTCTGTGAAAGCATGGTTCTTGTCTCCCTTGTTTACCTGTTCTTAAGCCTGGTAGAGAGTAAACTTCCCAACCTGCTGCATGTGATAGTAGGCAAAAAGTTTACCCCTTTGGACATAAAATAGGGATAACATCACCTGTGCTTCCTGCCTCATAGAAAAACTGAGGACCTGGAGTTAGGGTGCCGAAGATACTTTCTCTCCCAGAAACTTGTGACTAATTTTTTGATTCCATATATATATATATATATATATTGCAAATATCAATACCATTTACCCAATTACATAACCCCAAAAGTCTTAGAACACATTTTGTGCTTGTCTTTGCTTTGCTCCCCACTAAACTACTCCTTAAACAATAGTAATCAGTTTGTCCAGAGGCCATATCCTTAAGGTCCCTCCCTTCAGCACCCTTCCTTCACAGCTACTTGATTGCCTTGAGTCTTTCCAGGACCACTGATAATTGTCTTCCAACCAGCAGTTCAGTTTGTATTCTTTCCCCTCTTCCACCTCCCAAATTTGTCATCCACACTGCAGGAAAATAATTGTTGTGGAAGGCAAATTCCACACCAATACTGCTTAGTTTAATAATCATGTAATGACTTGCTTTGCCACAGGATCATGTCCAAATACCTTGAAGAACCATGTAAGGCAGTCTTCCTCTGTGTGCTTCTGCAACTCTCCAGCTTCACCACTTGCCCTTCTGTCATTTCTAAATCATCAGTGCACACAACATGGACAGAATGTGCACAGTCATGTGCCATATGCACCAACCATCCCAAACTGTTTGCAGTGCAGAGAGGAAGGATTCCAGGTGGCTTCACTCCCCTCTATCTGTGGTGTTCACATTGCCTTGTCAAACACCTGCCCATCTTTTAAGAGTCAGTTCAAGTGCACCTATTCTTAAAGAACATTCTAAACACTTGCCCTCTGCCCACCACTTCCAAGAGCTCCTCATTTCTTCCTCTGCACTGCCTCTGAGCCTTGTAGTATGCCTATTATAATACCCATGCCAGAGATCATCTATGCCTCCTTAGTGCTCCTTCATGGTCAAGTTATTTGATTCATCTCCTGAGCTTCCTGGGCCAGGCATTATACTTGGCATGTTAATCAGTATCTGGAAAAGAACAAAACAACCAAATTCAGTGTACTCATTATCTAGTAGAGGGCTTCATTCAATAACATACTTTTGACTGATATTTGAAAAATTGAAAGATCTCCTTGAAGGTTAGAGTTAGGAAGAAGGGATATTGTATTTATGCTGTTAATAGATATCAGTTGAATGGCCAAAATATTTTGTCAATGAGCTAGTGTTAAATGAACATTTACTGTGTTCAGAG
The DNA here is from genome assembly GCF_048773025.1 of Camelus bactrianus. Taxonomy (NCBI): domain Eukaryota; kingdom Metazoa; phylum Chordata; class Mammalia; order Artiodactyla; family Camelidae; genus Camelus; species Camelus bactrianus. Next base: position 143,963,507 of record NC_133541.1, read on the forward strand.
TTCTGGATGTGGCCAATTGCAGGGGATGCTTGAAATAGCTTTTGGACATTTCTGAAATGACTCTGGCTTTATCATTTCACTGGGTCAAAATGTTAAGTGGTCAGCACAGGTTCTCAGTTTCCAGGCAGTTTAGAACATAGTGCCTGAATGTTTTTTCATCCACTACCCTCTTAAAGGATTTTGAAACACTGTGTCCTTTCCTCATCCATTTAAAAAGATAATATGTAAAAATTTTATCTTGACTTTATATCATTATAAAAGATGGTGCTTCTTACATTATAAATATTGATTTACAAAAACCACTCTCTTTAATGTACACAACGGAAGCTAAATTAAATACCAAAGTGATTTTGTATCTACCATGTCATCCATATAAAAAAAAAAACCACACATTATAAACAAACTGTTCTAGAAAAGCCAGGAATTTTACATAATTGTTTCCCTTGCAGAACTCATTTCATTCCTCTTCTCCTATAAAACTTAATCCCCATATAACATTCTTGTGTTTGATATATTTTCTTGATTACAAGTGTATTCTTAGCTCACTCTCATCCATGTACACTCACCCCTTGGCTCAGGACACATGCTGGACATTGGTTGAACATCAATTTCACCTTTTCTCTCTCTTACTTCAAGAGACAGAAAAGGTCCTCACAAAATTGGGAAGGAGGAAAAAGAAAAGTAGAAAAGGAAATCAGTGCAGGACCTGACTTTTGGTGAGGGAGCCAAAAAGGGGAAAACACTCTTTTACTGGGACACACACAGAGAGATCAGTTGGGATTGAAGGAGATCCAATGAGGGTGAGAGGAGTGCACAGCAGATGCCTGGCTGACAGAACTGAAAGAAACCAGCACAAAATATCCCTGTAATCAATCCCCAGACCTTGAGTTGAGCTGTTGATGCTGAGCTAGGAATGTCTGCTGAAGCTGAGGGAGAGGGCTGAGGCTGATGGCACAGACTGAGTCTCATGGGGTTGGAGTGTGTTGTTTTCTTTGATTGGTAGTGTCTATGGAACAGAACTGCCTGGGACCTGAATTCAAATAGCAACATTGCTGATGCACATGGTGTGGATTATCTAGGTATCTCATGGACATATTCACTATCTCTGCAGGTCCAGGGCCCAATTTGGCATTTTTGCAATAGAAGAGAAGCACGGTTCTATCAGAATCATCATAATTTTGGTCTGAGAGACCCAGGGGAAGTTCGGGTTGAAATCAGAATCCATGGCCAAAGAACCTGCATATTTCATAGGCACAACTGTGATTTTTATTGGGTCCAAGGCAGAGGGTGTGGATATGCTCTGTGGTTGTCTTGGTGGTCCCATGCCACAAGGAAGAGAGAGCCAAGAGCAGAGATCTGGGTGCACAGAAGGGGAAGTTGAAGCCTTTCCATCAGCCTTGTCTACTACATGAAAATGTGACAATAGGGATGGCACTGACCTGATACTGCACTGAGGACCCAGCTGGGGGACTGAAGGATCATTACAGGAGGCCCTAGTGCATGACATCTTTAGATTTGTTTCCACTGGTGTTTCTGTGTAGAATTTGGACATTCCCATGGCAATAGAAAGGGCAAAGGAACTGTTATGAGTGTGTATTGGAAACATTCCAACACCACATACCACAGCCTGCACCCCAGAAATGGTTTGGAAGTCTCAATTCCAATAAAAGGAGAAGCCCTAGCCACTCTCCAATCTGTGATAAACACCTAATCAAAATGAGGCTCTGTTAAACAACAAAAGTAGATTGTGTTCACCACAACAAAAACCACATTGACAATCATAGAAATAACAGGCAATGCACTCACAAGAATGACATGGCACCACACCATACCAAAAACAGATCTCACAGCAATATCATGGAAATGTGCGCAGCCAACATAGGAAATCTTCCACTTAAAAAAGCCCTTCAAGTCTACAACAGATAACTGACAATCTTTAACCCATAAAGATAGAGAGCTATAATAAAATGAAAAAGAAGAACCATTCCCAGACCCAACCTCCAACACACTTGGAAACTGAACAAAAAATAAATTAAAAAAAAGGCAGCATGTGAACACCCTTATCTACAGAACAGACTGAAATAAAAATTAGATTATGACTACTTCTTAAAAAAAAGTTTTAGTTTTCTAAAATGTCTGAATTTTCAAAGCCACATTTTATATTCTCCACCACCTTTTTCTTGTCAATGAGCCTGAGTAAGGTGTTCACTCAGTGACCAAGAAGATCTCAGGTGTTGTCAGCAGGACCTAAAGCAAGCCTCCTCCTACTTGCTTCATCAAAAGAAAATCGACCTATAGTTCCTGCCACTGAGCCAAGAAAACAGGCAGTGAAAACACATTCAGTGTTGTTAATCATCAGAGAAATGCAAATTAAAACCACAGTGAGATATTACCTCGTGTCTACCAGGATGGCTATCATCAAAAAGACCACAAAACCACAAACATTCAGCAACAATGTGGAGAAAATTGAACCCATATACACTGTTGGTGTATAGTTTATACAGAGACTAGTGTGTGAGAGCTGAGTCCTGGAGGCCTGTGATTTATCCAGGAGGTCAAGTCACTGCAGGCAGCATGTGCTGCTTGAAGCCAGTTTTCAGCCCTGGCTGTCCATGAGCATCAGTCTCCTCAGGAGCTGAGTCCCCCAAAATCACAAACCCCCACCCAGAGATTCTGATATAATTGGCCCAGGCATCCTGATTTGAAAAGCTTCCCACTTGATTCAATGTGTAGTCACATTGAGAGACACTGTGAGCAACTAGTTCACTCTGGGTTTAGTCAGTATAATTTATACACCCAAACTAGGAAAAGAAGGAACAATAGAAATGCAAACTATTACAACCACAATGGAAAACAGGACGGTGGCTTCTCAAAAAACTAAAAATAGAACTAATACATGATCTAGCAACTCCACTTCTGGGTATTCATCCAAAGAAAATGAAAACATCAACCTAAAAATATATATGAACCCCAATGTTCATGGTAACCTTATTTACAATTGCCAAGATATGGAAGCAAACTAAGTGTCCGTCAACAGATGACTGGATAAAGAAGTTGTGGTATATATAAAATGGAATATTACTGAGCCATAAAAAAGAACGAAATGTTGCCATCTGCAACAATATAGATGGACTTGGGGAGTATTATGCTGAGTGAAATAAGTCAGACAGAAAAAACAAATACTGTAGAATATCACTTATATATGAACTCTGAAAAAGAAAACTAGTGAACATAACAACAACAACAACAACAAGAAAAAACAGACTCACAGGTATGGAGAGCAAACTAATGGGTATCCATGGAGACAGGGAAGAGGGGAGGGCAAGAGTGGGATAGGGAATTAAGAGGTACAAACTACTACTTATACAATAAATAAGCTACAAGGATATGTTATACAGCACAGGGAATATAGCTGATATCTTATAATAACTATAAATGGAGTATAACCTTTAAAAACTGCAACCTGGAACTTATATAATATTGTACATCAACCCTACCTCAATTAGAAAAACGTCGAAGACCAGTTTGCCCCATGTGACCCAGGTCCCTCCAGTTTTGCCTCCTTTTCCTATCTGTAGGGCTCAGTGTCATCATCTGTTAAATAAGGTACTCAGGCTAGAAGGCCAGCTCTACGTCAAGAATCCTGTAAATCTATTGAAAGCAAACTAAATGATCAAATGAGAAAACTCAACCCCAGCATGAGCAATCCTTACTGCTGGCAGAAGTTCCATCTCCACCATGTTGAAATGAGGACTAGATAGTGCACACTTGTTCCTTGCTTTCATGGACAGGAAGACACAGCTGATGTTATGTGAAATTTAAGAAGTAGGGAGAACAAGCCACATACTGCACTAAACTTAATACTCTCATCTGCCTTTGCTTTCCCTTCCTTGCACATTTACTGGAGGTGAGATGTGTTTAATTAAGGTTATATACCAATAAAAACCAAATTATTATTTGCTTTTACCCATCAAATTTGTCTATATAGAAAATGTTTTCCAATAATAAAAATAACATTTATTAACCATAAAATTTCAAATAATTTTAAAGCACAAAGAGTAGAAAGTAAGAGTTATCCATCTCTTGCCCAGATATATTTTATTTCCTTTAAGGAGTTTAACACATATCATTCAATACCTTTTCTTATATATATATATACATACATAAAGTATATTTTAAATAAAATGAAATAATACTATGTGTAAATTTTACAACTTGCTTTTTCATTTGACAATATATACTGTAGACATCTTTTCATTTGAATTTACATTGCTTTACCTCATTCTTTTTAAAGGCTGAATAGTATTCTACTGTCCAGATGAAATAAACTGTATTAAGCCCTCCCTACTGAGCCTGGTCCTCTCCCCCCTAAGGTGCAGGCCCCTGCATCTGTGAAGGGGAGACGTTGTCTTGGGGGAAGAGCAGGATGTGCAGACAGAGGTGAGCAGGCAGGGAAGCAGGGCCAGCTGACTGCCACTTTCTGCCCCTCCCCTCTGGCTTTCAGCAACATTTCTTTCATCCTACAGTTACATGAACTGCCTTTTTCTCCTTTCAAGTTTCAAAATTCCCTGCACTCAAAGAATTTTGGAGAAACATTACATGAGCATTTTCTGATTGTTCATTTCAGATTCCTCCTTCTCTCTGACAACAACACATCTGGCACTAATCTAAATACTCATGAAGCAAGACCAGCAAACTCACAGAAAGCAAGAGGGGAAGGACCCCCTTGATCTTTCAGTCAACATGGAAGGTTAAAATTGTCCAATTTAAAAATACAGCTGGGCAGATAAGAATAAGAGATACTAGAATATTTAAATCAAATACTTCTGGCTAACTGAGTTATATTGCCAAGCATTTAAGTCACCCTCACTCCAAGAAAAATATTTTACCAGGAATCAGGCCCTTAACAAATCCTATAAAACAGAAGTCAAATAGGGCTATCTGCAGACTGATGGTAAGGGTGTATTATTCTCAGAATGCTGGGCCTTTAATTTCAGAATGAAATCCAAGCATGTTACCCAAGCAGCTTATACCTTATATAGCAGATGGTGGACATCAATGGGACAGTTCTGTGTTACTTTGTCAACAACATCTGAGATGGATTGCATAAAATCCAGGTTGGTGAACAGAATTTTGTACAGATATAAAAGAAACAATACACATTTCTCTCAACAACTTTTTTAAAATGTAACTTTAACAAATACAGAATTCACTATGCCTTTTAAACCATCACATTGGAATGAATGTGTCAAATTAATCCAAGTGACTCTGTGCATGGAGTGATGGTGACATGTCCCTTCAAGAGATGAAATGTGTGGGTTTAGAGAGGGAAAAGAAATCAAACAGTAACAAAGACAGACCAGCCCTGCGTTAGAATACACAGTGACTCAAACTTTATATGAGATTGTAAAATGCAAGTGCTCAGTGTATGTGGCATGTAATGAAAAATATTGTAGATAATGAGCATGTGATGTATAGACACTAATGTCATGAAAAAGTTAGCCAGGATATAAGAAAAAACCTAGTCAGTGACTCACACTGTAAATCTGAGCTAGAAGACTGGGAATGGGGAATGGAGGTGGCTTCTAGGTGAAACAATCAATATGGTAATAACCATGTTATTAACTAAAAAATCTTACATTCAATTCCATAAGTGAAATAAGCTAAAGTATAAGTAATTCAATTACAAAATTCTTAAAAATGCTTTAAAAATCATGAAAAGTGTCAATGTGCTCGAGGGAAGAAGGTGCCATGCAGCTGTACACTGGACTTTGCTGGTTTATGTCTATTTTAACTGAAGACTCTCACGAGCGAATGAGTGCCGTGATATCAGGTACTGTCAGACATACATTGTGTGCCATTTCCCTGAACAGTCATACACATCGAAGAACAGGCAGTGGTTTGTATTTACCTATTAAATGTAAACTGAATGAGGCAGAAAAATATACCAAAATACAAATAAAGTCCATTTTACTTAAACCTTAAAATATTGCCTCTTAGTTACTGCTTTTACAAACGCAGTAATAATTCTTTGTGACTACTTGCTAAACTGATGATATCTTTAATTCTTCTTTCCAAGGGTGTCCTCAGACAGAAGCTTTATCTAACTTGCAGCAGGGAACACAGCAGGACCAGCTGTACTGGGTTAAATGTTGGACTGGGGATGGATCGTCATGTGTGATGGGAAGGTTATATGTACGCTATCGTACTCTTATACAGAGGCAAATTCCAATCAATCCTCGAGATTAACTAGTTTTCATATCAGTAGGAGATGAATTTCAAATCCATTCTCTTCTATTGCTCTTAAAGCTTCTTCCTAACCACTCTTGGTTTAACCAACCATTAACTGTTTAACAGATAGCCAGACCCAAAGTGGAGCATGATGAAACACCCAGTCAAGTGCGTGGGCCATGCAGGAGCCAGAGCAGCCACTGAAGCTGCAGCCTACACTCACAAGGTCCTCCCTGAAAGGTGGCCACCTCGCTTGGGAGCCCAACGGGGAGCCACTCTTGCACACACGAGGTTACAGCATTGCTCCACACACGTCATTCTCTGCACACTCAGAAAGCAAATGTCTTACCTCTGGGTGAAAGAAAATTTCAGGGCCTGGGAAACTTTCCTAGCCAACATCGATAATGAATTTCTTCTGGCTTATGGCATTGTTCCCTGTTTGCTGTTTGATCCACTTCCGCTGATCCACGTCATACTTGGCAAACTTCTTGACTATATTGGGGCAAATGTGACAGTACTTCTCCTGCAGACACACACACACAGATGTCACCCGGCATTAGCGGCCACCCAGTCTGCCCTCCGGCAAACACCCAGTAACTCCAGCACCACAAACCCCCGACATCAGTCCTGCCCAATGCCACAGCTCCAAGGGACACTTACTGGGCTCAGTGATGTCTAACAGCTATGCTCTGGCCAAGTACTCTGCTTTCTTTCCAGCTCTGCTATTAGTCCCAGCCTCACTGTGTCACATGTTGCTGCCTACTATCTGAGATGATGTCTGACGGTTCCTATCAAGTCCCTAGACTCCATCTCCTCTCTTCTTACTCCTTGTATGCCCCCACTTGGCACCTGCCCAGGCACTTGCTGCCACCCACTGGGACAAGCAGACCCGCCTCGCAGCCGAACCCAGATCTGAAGGCAGCAGATCTGGCCCTGTGGTCACCACATCCGATTGGCAGGTGGTTAACCTGCTCTGCGGTCTGACACAGCACACTCAGTGGCTCCATGACAGAGAGTTAGTGAGTGCATAGGCACGTGGGATGCACAAGTGAATAAAACACACACAGACCCCTGCCCACTGGCCCATACACTGGCTGAGAGTCAGAGTAACAAGTGACAGTGATAAATAAGTAAATTGCAGAGCACTTTATAAGGTGCTGGGACCATGAACCAAAGGAAAGCCCGACTTTGACAGGATGGAGCTGCCACACATTGGGGCATGAGAACCCGCTCAGTGCCAGCCCCAGCCTGTGCTGTGCAAAGTGTTTCCTCAGCTGGTGATGCCTGACTGGGGGCCTCTGGGTTGATCATCTGTCCTTAGAGCTAACCTCACAAGAACAGCAGTTGGCCCCTGGGTACCGGATTCTGAAAGTCAGCTTCCTGTGGGCCAGGTGGGCTTTGTTCAATGCCTGCACTTTGTCAGGCCCAAAGCTGGTGCTCAGGAGGACCTCTGAAGGCATTTTCATGATACTAAGTTCAAAATTTCTTAGAATCCCTGAAATGAAACCTAATACCATCCTTGGTATACTCTGCACAACTGTAAGACTGATGGGCCAGACTTGCTACACACCCCTGTGCTCACTGATAACTGAGTGAGTGGGTCACCCCATACAACTTCAAATCTACCAGGCTGAGGGCAGAAACAGTAAGTTGTCCTAAGACACCAGGTCAATGTCTCGCAGCAACTCAGAGGCTTAACTGAAGGCAGGAAGTGCCTCCACAGTGTTGATGGTGTGCAGTGTGTCAGCCCCAAGTCCTGGACCACCACTGTCCCCACCAACAGAATCCACGCATCCACAGGCCCACTCCTGCCCACAGGGGCAACAAGACACAGGGTAACTCTGACACACTCCCACAGAGGGAAGTGGGGCAAGAACTAACTGACAGCAGGGATGGGGTGGCTGACCTGCAGGGAACACAAGGAGCTCTTCCACTGCCTACCTTCATGGCTGAGTGATACCTTGTCACTGCCCAAATGGGCCAAACCTGGTTCAGGGTCAGAGATGGACCCCAGAGAGCCAGTGAAGAAGGTAAAGCCCACCACGAGGACTAGGAGAGCAGCCTCTGTCACAGTCAGCATACTCAGGGCCCTTCTCACCTGCATGGCCACCCCGACAGTCAGGAGCCAGAGGCTGTGAGACATATTGGTAACAGGAATGGGGAGGTGAGGGAACTTGGGTCAACTATCCAAATTTATTTCCTTGAAGAAACACAAGGTAAGGACTAGGGAAAGTTCTAGGAAATATTTTAACATAAAAAGAAAGTCTTATGCTACTTCTGTAAACCTTCCCCCAGAGGGAAAAGATTGACTCCCATGGGCTGCCCAGGACCACACACCCAAGCTGTGAATTGACCCATCCCTGGAAACTCTAGTCCTGGGCACACCCGGGCACCCAGCCACCCTACTCACATGGGCCCTGACTCGCACCTGTGCACCCTGTCCTAAAAATACCTCTCCGTCCACCAAGAGTGTCATGCAAAATGTGGGACTACCCCCAGGCACTAGTTTTCCTTCAACCAGCTTGTTACTGGGTGCAAAAGTGGGAGGGAAGGGGGGAGGCTAACCTCCCTTAAACTCCCCTGCAGCTCAGAAACTGTGTGTTCAAGGTCACATGTCACTTCCATGCTTAAATTTTTCTCCAAAAACAAAATCTTTGCTCTTTATATAATAATTATCCTTGTATTACTAAGAATCTCTTCATTTTGACTAAAACAAAACAAAAACAAAACAGTAATTTGTCCTGATTTTGCAACCTGAAGAGAAAATTGCTTTGAAAGGGGTCTGTCAACTGCTACCTACAGAGTGACACAAAGACCAAACCGATGGATCAGTCAAGTGGGCATTTTAAATAAGGACCAATGAGCCATTTTCCTCCGAATCTTACTGATTTAATTTTAGAGCTTCCTGTAACTCCTCCAGCATGGTAACGGAGTCTAGAAAACACAGGTGGACTCTGTTCAATGATTCACCCTAGAACAGCATCACTCTGAATGGTAATACTCAGGTTACAGAACCACACACAGCAAGAGCTGGAAATGAGTTTGAATTCTGGCTGACTGCACAGGATTCCTCACAGTCACTGCTGCTGCTGTCTGCTCCTTACTCGGGAAATGAAGCCTGGAGGGAGAGGTGCAAGACACATTGGCTAATTGAAGGTTCTGTCTAATCAGGCTCCAATTAAATGACATCGTACTAGGCAGGATGCTCAATACCAGTTATCAAGCTGCTCTCATTTACAGCTGGAGAACTTCACAAGCATCCATGTTCAGAGAAGAGGCTAAGTTTTCAGCCCCTTAATTCAAGTGGTAAACAGATGGAGACCCACATCCATGGGGAGGGGAGGGAAGGCACAGTGGGAGCAGGGGTGGTGGCCACAAGGGGAAGTGTGAAAACACTATTTCTCTCTCACCACCAAACTGGCCCATTTCCCATCTGTTTTTACCTTAATGGCCTTTGTGGTCTCCAGTGGTTGCTCAGGAGGGATTCCCACCTCCCTCTCACTTGGCAGCTGTTGAATGAAATACATATCTCTACCTGCAATAGGGATGTGTTTGAAGCAGCTTCCAATTACCTAACCTTCCACATGGGGAGACAGAGAGGCAAAACACCATGTGAGTAACTCCAGGAGGAACGCCCTCCCTGGACTGTAAGTTAGACTCCTGCCCCCACCTGCCCTGGCAATGCAAGCATTTACTGAATCTCCACTCTGTGCAAAGCTCAGGACTGGGGGAGGGGGAATAAAATGACCATGCATGCAATTCCATTAGGAGAACCTGAGATGCTCTGTAAGCAAACAAAGTGGCCTTTCCATTAGGAATGTGAAGAGAAAACCACAGAAAGCAGTTAATTTCCAAAATGCTGCTGTCTGTCCGAACAATGGGTCATTTTATTGTTCCTCTAACAAAAAGGAAAACGTTTTAACTATTAATTTTATAAACATTTTTATTGAGTTATAGGCATTTTAAAATGTTTTGTCAAATTCCAGTGTAGAGCACAATTTTTCAGTTATACATGAACATATATATATTCATTGTCACATTTTTTTTTTTGCTGTTTAACTATTAATTTTTAAACCAACTACAAATTGGCTTGCATTTAAAAGTCAACCACCTGGTTAGCATGCAGGACTTAGAGTGTGACAACCAGGACTCAGATCCTGGTTCCACATCTGTGGGCAGAGTAACCATGGCCACATCTGTTAACACATATGTTTCAGCCTTGGCACCTTCACCCATCATATGCGGTGAGTGGGTGCACAGAAGAGACCCAGTGACAGGCAGCGGGTCAATTACACAGCATGGTTTAGGCATGCATTAAAGACTCAATAACCGATCTGCTCACTCTAGTAAGAGCTGAACTTGGTAGGAAGGAACAGTCTGGCAGGTTCCCCTCAACCCTATGCTATGTGAGATCCATGCTGGGGGGAGTTTGGATCCGCTCACCCAGCTGCCCTCCCGGACCAGTGACCAGGCTGTCAGCCATCACCAGCAGTAGAGGGCCAGGAGCTGCTGTGTGGTCCCAGGTCCTCACCAGCCCCCTGGGGTGCCACTGAACATGCAGGCCACAGGCTGGGAAGGTCCAGCTCATGCTGGTGGGAGTAGCTGTGCAGAGTGAACAATGTCCCCACCTGCACCAGGTAGAGGAGGCACTCTGAGCTCCCTGATGGCACTGGCTGCTTGTCACACACTCATGGAGACAGAAGGCTGGAGCAAATCCTCATCCATCTGACAGATGGATCAGTTCCAATGTGTAGAAGCACAGTTACCACTGAAGTTGCAAGAACAGGTGACTGAATTCCTCTTATGTCTTCTGAGGTGCCCAACTTCTAGAAGTGAAAGAGTGTGTAGACTTTCTCAGGAGCCCAAGCCAATTGTAAAATATTTAAGATCAAGATAAAAGATATGTACACATTATTAAAATTAAAAAAATCATAAGAACAGTAGCTCTCGCAAACAGAAACTATTCACAATTTCTATACTCAATACATTACATATAACATTTTCTAAAATTAATTCAACCCATGTTGAGTATCAGCTTCATCACAGATTAAATATATTAAAACAACCCACAGCCAATGGTAGGAAAACAAGTAAGTGAGTTGTGCTACACCCACATGATGGGCTGTCAGGTAGTTACTAAATATCTTTCCACAGAGTATTTAACCATAAAGATACATCAGGGATAAGTCAATATGCAAAATACAACCTCAGGAGCACATTGTACATTTAGAACATAAAATCAGATGGAGGGTATCCCAACTGTGCTTAAAATGTGTATCGTGTGTCTAAGAAAAAGAGCTCAGTAGACTATACCAAAAAAGTGTGGCACAGTCCTCTGGGCAGGTTTGTGGGTCATTCTATTTTCTTCTTTACATTTCTCCATTTTACCTAAATTTTGTACAGTAAATGTAATTTTTATAAATAGGGGGAAAAAACTGCATTAAGAAACAGAGAAAATTTTGAACAACAACTTTCTCTGTGGGCCTGCACGTAGTGTGAAACTTGTTTCAGATGCACAGGGGAGGCCAGGAAGCAGACCCACAGGCACAGGCCCTGACCTTGGCCTGCACTGACCTCTGAGGACGTGACCTCAGAGAGGAGCCAGGCAGGACCACACAGCAAGTGGCACCTAAACACCTCACACCCAGGAGGGGGCAGTGTTCCGAGACTGGATGAAGGGGCTGCGAGCACAGAGCATGCTCTGCAGGCCTCCTGCCTCTCCTCACCCCCGGGCAAAGGGGACACTGGCAGGGTGCAATGACAGAGGGGAAAGATTTGGCTTTTTCCTCCTGACTGTAGAAACATCAGCCTCCCCCTGCAGTGATTTCTGAACTTTGAGGTATTAAAGCACCAGCATATTAGTACATCATCTCTGCAACGTCCTGAAATAAAACAGTGACTATTTTTTAAATGAAATAAATGAATTGTTTTTTTTAAAAAAAAACTAGTTTGCATTTTTTAAATTTGTCTTAGTTGATTTACAAAATTCTGTTAGTTTCCAGTGTATAGCATAGTGATTCATTTATTGCATTTTTAAAAGGAGCTTAGCACATACACACACAAACCTATATTTTCACAAAAGGTACTTGTAATACACAAAATAACAAACATTAGTATCATGGGTTGCCTCCAAGAAGGGACGTGGAGGAGGAAAGGCAGGTCTGAATTCCCAATGTAACCCCCTCCAGATAGCTTCAATTAATTAAAAAAAAAACTTTAAATAATTCATTTAACTAGTCCATTTTACCAAATATATATGTGTGTATATATACATATATACAGTCTCTTGAAGCCTGAATTAGAAATCACTTCTGTTATATTTTGAAAATTAAAACCAAAAAGTGACATTGCAGAGCATCCCGCAAGTCAAGGTGAACAATCTCTCCTTCTTGGCTCTTAAAAAATTTTTAAAAAGCAAGAAACAAATCCTCTCCAGAGGATTGTCACAGAACACAAAATCATCCTCCAAATGTTCATGTGCCGCACCCACTGATATCCAGATTACAGTTCAGAATGAAAGCCAGGAAAACCCTCCTGGCAAAGTGACACCGGGGCCAAGCAGAGCCCAGGGACATCAGACGACTGCTGACACCAGACTGCACAAATCTGCTACTGCAAATTTCCAACTGCCAGTGCCACAGACACTAGGCATCTTCCACTTTCTCACACAACTGTGTTTAAAGGCTCTTGTTACCTTTGCTAAGTACAGGTATGACTTCAAAAGTGGTGTTTTAATTAACAGAAGGGTGTTTTTTCTTTCACTGCTTCCTTCACCTCAAATCAGGTTAGGCCCACAGACAGAGCAGAACTCGCTGCCCTGCTGACCATTGGGATAGCGTGAGTGACCCCATCCCTTCTGTCAATGATGATTCCTGTTATTGTGTGTTCACCAACTTGTCATGATGTCCAGTAAACAGCTAAGGCCAGCACTGCCTTCACAAATACCACGGAGACCATCAGCATGGGGACTTTCTCAAGTGTTCCACAAGCCTATCTTTAGGTTGGAGCAATAAGCCCTTTCTTTCTTACTGAGTCTGAATGACCTTTCCCTTCCCTAACTTCCATCTTCCTCCCAAATCCAAATTCCAAAGTGGACAACTAACATGTAAATTCTGTGCACTTAATCTGGAGGAGTCAACTTCTCAGTAAGATAAATCAAAGCTTTTCAAAGAAAAGCCAGAGAGAAAGGAACTTTATTGTGGAATCAGGAGGTTTTAATTTCTAATCCACTGGTTCCCAGTGTGGGTCCAGAGATGGATTGCAATAAGACTACTTGTGGGGACTTTAGAAAGAAGAAATACTGGGCCTGGCACCCAGAAATTCTCATCTGGCAGAACCAGGATAGTGGTTCTCAACCAGGTGCAATTTTGCCCGCAAGGAGCACCTGGCAATATCTGGTGCCATTTCTCGCTGTCACACTTGAGGGAGGGGAGGCTGGTGGTGGTGCTTCCCCTGGTGGGTCAAGACCAGAGATGCTGCTAGACATCCCACAACACACAGCTCAGTAACCTCCACTCCCCTGAGGACTGCCCGATCCAAAATTTTGAGGCTGGAAACCCGTGGTCTGATATAAATTCTGAGAATATGTATTTTGGAAAAAAACACTTTTGAGGAGACCTTGCTGCATAGATCACTTTGAGAACCACTGGGCCAGTGTTTCCTGAAGTGTCTCCTAGTCCATGGAACAGAAACAGCTTAGGGGTGGGGGAATATTTCTGGTTAAATTTGGAAGTGGTGGAATAAACAGAGTTTTCTAATGTAGGCATTTTCACAGCCTTTAAGACATCACTGTCTACTGAGAATCACCACACAGAGGACACAGCATGTGGAATCTTCCAAGTTAATCATCTATGCAACTCCTCCTCTTTTTTCCTACAAGGGAATAGAATATGCAGGAAGCATTTTGGAAAACAATTTTATCATTTATTCCCCCAAATTTCAGTCAATTCCCTTATATAGAGGCAGATACATTACACCTAAAAACAACAAAACACCCCACGAAGAACAAGCAGCTTCAGGGGAAGTTCTGCAAACTCATGGAACCACAGGAGCTCAGATCCACAAAGGGAAACCCTTGAAAGACATTTATTTTGTTTCATTTTGTTTTGTTTTAACAGATTCTATAGTATATTTTCTTTTTTATGATCAGAAGTAAAAAAAGCCAAAGAACCACACCTACATTTTGATCTTGTCTTCCTGAGGTTACCTTAGATTTTAATGAACGTAAACAGACAAAAGCTGGACAAACTCTACACCAGCAGTAAAAACATAAATCACAGAAATTGCTCTGTACAGTGTTTGAGCTCGGACCTGAATGGGATGTGTTCATGTGCACTTGAGTGCATGGGAAAGGAAACCACACCACACAATCTTACAGAGGCCTCTAGAATCACCATTTCTTCCACATTAGACATCTAAGGTCACTTGGGAATCATGAAAGTCACTTGTCCTTACCTGAACTGCAATGTAGAGTCCTGGTACATTAAATAATTTGAACATAATTTCTGCAAGATATTCTCTATTTTCTGGTGTATTCAGAGGAGGTTCTGTCTGTAAGGAAATATCCACTATATTTAGTGTTCACCCAAATTTCATGTAATTACATGAGAATGGCAATAAGTTAATCTAAAAGCATGTTCATTAAGATGCTGTACAACTCCTTAATTTGACAGACAGAGTACACCCAGAGTGATTGATTAAACACATTTTGGCTGTGAGGTTTAAAATCTTTGAGAGAGCAAAGCCTCTCTAAACACTTCTGCTCTTACTAATCCACCCCAAAACAAAAACAAGCTACAGAAAAGGAAACTCCACCTCGGATACCAGAACACCCAAACACCGTGAATCTGAAGAGACGTACACTGAGCTGCCAAGGGCAATAACAGCCCCACTGAGACCAGATGAGTGAGGACATGGAAAGAGAACACCAGTGACTTCAGATACCAGGCAATATCCAGTTCTCCAGAGAAGAGCAAAAGCAGAGAGCCCTTGCTTGGAGTCAGAGCAGTCTGAGCAGCACAGCTGCAGGAGCCTCGCTCCCCAGGTCGCTCACCTCAGAGCACAGGCGGCAAGGTGAGAAGTTACACCTCCACCATCTGCTGTGAGAAAGACAAGCCTGGGACAGAAGCTGCTTCAGCCAGACACTGCCCACCACCCAGCCTAAACCCGACACACAGCCAGTTCAGAAAGATCTCCCCTCAAAGATGAAGAAATAACACAAAAAGACTAGCCAAACATCAAATAAAAACACTCATAGAAAAAGAGAGGGGAGAGAGAAAATAGGAAAAAACAAATGGCAGATAAAAAGCATGTACCCAGAAAAATATAAAAAAAAAGCAGATGAAAATCATGACATAGATATCCGAGTTTTTTGAAATGTCTATTTAAAATAATAACTATTATCTAATAGGAGGAAATTAACAGGATTACATAAAGATAAAAATAAATAAACCTCCTTTTTGTCATTCAGCAATATGTTGAACATTTTTCCATGTTAATAAATATGGATTTACATCACATATTTAAGCTAGGGAAAAAAAGAGAGAGAAAAGGAGAAAAAAAAAAAAACAAAGAAAGGAAAAAAAATCTAGGCCTTTTGGCAAAAAAATAAATAAATAAAAATCCACATTACCCTTTGTTATATACTGAGCTGTGTGTCCCAAAACTCTTATGCTGAAGCTGCAACCCTCAGGTGACTGTGTTTGGAGATGAAGCCCCTAGAGTGGTAATCCAGGATCAGTGAGGTCACAGGACAGCACTAACATCTCTGCAGGATTAGGCAGAGGGATCAGGGAGCTCTCTCTCACTCACACACAGAGGAAGAGCCACACAAGGACCTGGTGAGAAGGAGGCCATCTACAAGCAAGGAAGAGAGATCTCACCATAAACCAACCATGATGGCACCTTGATCTCAGACCTAAAGCCCCCAGAGCTGTGAGAAAACTACTGTCTGTTGTTGAAGCCACTAAGCCTATGGTGTTTTGTTAGGTTTATTCAGCAGAGCAACATACTCTTAAAGCAGGAAAAGGGCAGCCTGTCTTGGCCATTGGCACAGCTGCATGCAGGACACTGGGACACACAGGGCCACATTTACAGGCTTTTCTGGCAGGAAAATATGACCCCAGAATTCTATATCTGGCCACAGTGCCAATCAAGTCTGTTGCAAAAACAAAATATCTTTAAACATACAACAACTTGAGAGAATTTGGTTTCTATGAACCCTTCATGAATTAACCATCAGACAATAAGCTTTAGCCAAATAATAAGAATGCATAAAGTACAGTCAAAGACTTACAGTGAGCAAGTAGTCCATTTAAGATGTAGGGATAAATGCTTTTCTTTTCTGGGAGAATGTGTATCTATAGAACAGAATGTAAATACTATAAATTAAAACAACAGGAGTAGTATCAAGTTGACAGGCACAGATGGAAAGGAGGAAAATATAAAGACACTGATGCCCTTGTGTCATGGAATCAAAAGATATTGTTTTCTTGGTAGAGCAGCAGAGACACCAGTAAACATAAAGTCACAAACATAAATATCAGAGTAAGTACACTAACATAAACAATCAAAAGCAGGTGATAGAAGAAAGGAGGAGGAGGTAAGAAATGTGGCCATGTACCAACGTGGTCACTAAGCACAGTAGGAAGTAATCATCCCTAAACAAATACAGGTAAATATCTTACACAAAAGTACAGTTATGTTAAAATATATTTTACCAATTATCAGAACGAATATGCACCCAATAGAAACCAAAGAGAAAGCCAAGCCTGAGTTTTAAAATATCCATACATAAATAAAACACACTAAAACCAGAAAGCACAGCACCAGAAAAGTAGCTGTGACCACACAAACCTGCCACACAACCCAGGCCATTTCAGCACGGGCAACGGGAGAGCTCCAACTCCAATCAGCCCAGCTACAACCCACCTTCGATTTTACCAAGTTTGGAAAGTGATTTCCTCTCTCCATGCATAATTAGCACTGACTTCACAGGAGTCTAAACGAAGTGCTCATGGCAACACCTGGCATGGGGAACGTACTCAGTGAAAGTGCATTATTATCACTAAAATCATCAGCATGTACCAGTGAGAAACTCACCTACTGAAGAGAAAGTCTCTGAACAAAGACTATGAGACAAAATCAAATTCCATTGTCAAGCCAAGGGACATCTAAAACAAGGTGCCTCAGAGAGGTGCACAGTTGTCACAGCTTCCAAGATCAGAAACAACATAACTGCACATAACAAGGAACTGATTACACAGATTAGGTCACATCCATAAAATGTAACACTTTGCAGCAATTAAAAAGGATGGGCAGTGTGTCTGCAGATATGAAACAATATCTACTATAAATTTGCTACATGAAAATAGGCCTCTCCATACATACATATTCTTAAATATACTTCTGTATCTACAACATTTTTTTAAAAAGCAAGGTGTATGAGGGAGAGAAATGAGGAGCTGTTTATGGGCACAAAGTTTTGATCTTGCAACATGGAAAAGTTCTAGAGTTCTGTTACACCACAATATCAATGTAGGTAATGTTACCAAATGATATATTTAAAACTGTGTTTAGTGGGTAAATTTCATATATTTCAAATTATAATTTCTAAAATTTTTAAAGTAAAAATCAAAATGTACCATAGTATGTCAATTTTGTTACCATTTTATGAAGTAAGTTTATGTATAATCCATGTGCCTGCACATAATTATTGCTGGTTAAGCACCAGTAAAGTTGGTTTCCTCCAGGAAGGGGATCTGGAAGGCAACACAGAAGTGGGAAGGAGACACTCTTGCACTGGAAATCCTACTGCACCTTTTGAATTCTGTGCTGTGTGTATGCTAACTCTTCAAGCAAATAATCAAATCTGGCTATCAACTAGCTGGGGGCTTTAGTTTATACTCCTGTCTGATACAAAGCTCAAACATCATGCCCCAAGTAAGTTTTAATTACTCTGATTAGAATCAATACACTCCCTGAATGGGAGAGAGAAAGCAATCTTAAGACATAGACAAGAAATAATAAAGTCATCAAAAGCAGATTGTAAGTAAGTGATCTAAACTTTATTCAACAACACATTACTTATTTTAATGTGCCTACCTCAAGGGGCTGAGATCAAATTAGTTAATACCTTAATGTTCCCAGTACACATTTATCACTGTGTTAGTGATTACTATATCAGATTTTTTTTTTTTAGTTTTCTTTCATTTAAAGCACACGAAGAATAGCTGTGGATTCCAATATTTAGGTTACAATATATCTCCTTATGGCACCTCCTATCAACCTGAAAAACAGGCCTAATAACTACCTACCCCACAATTGTCTGTGGGATTAAATAAGTGAGTTAATTCATGCAAATGCTTGGTGGGGAGAGGGCTGGGCCTTTAGCAAGTGCTGAATATATCAACAATCAACTGTAATATCAAGAATATATCTCAGGCCAGAAGAAATTGAATGTATTAACTCCAGAGACCTAGAGTCTTCTCTTACCTTGAAGAGGAATCCAAGCACCTTAATAAGTTAATTTTATAAACATAACATTTAAACTGATTAGAGGGGGGAATAGGATGAAGAGAGGAAGGCTAGAAAGGTATGCAAAGTGAGAGCATAGTCATGCAATGTTTCCTTCCTGCCTGGTTTAAAAAAAAAAAATGTGAGCCTATAGAAGGCATTCCAACAAGAAGTAGATTAACCCTGGCTCTGGATTCTTCCTGGGTTTAATTTCAGTGTCAAGTGATGTTCCAAATAAATCCCAGATGAATGAAAAATATATATAAACATCAAAGGAAAGTAGGTTTACTTACATAAAAATTTACAATTATAGATGTTCAAAAACATAACCTACAAAAAATCAAGTGAGAAAAAGTATCTGCTTATGACAAAAAATTCGTATCTGTTATATGAAAGAGTTCACACCATAAACAGATTGTGGCCATACATACAACAGAATATTATTCAGCCCTAAAAAAGGAAGGAAATTCTGACACATGCTACAATGTGGCTGAACCCTGAAGACCTTATACCAAGTGAAATAAGCCAGTCATGAAAGGACTAATACTGGATGATTCCACTTATATGAGGACCCAGAATAGTTACAGTCATAGAGACAGAGGGGGGATGGTGGGGGCTAGGGCTGGGAGTGGGGGAAAGAGAGTTATTCTTTAATGTGGACAGAGTTTCAGTTTGGAAGATGAAGAAGTTCCTGAGATGGATGGTGGTGATGGTTGCACAACAATGTCAATGTACGCAACTCACCAAACTGTACATTCAGAAATGGTTAAAATGATAATTTTTATGGTATATGCATTTTATCACAAAAGAAAAATTTAAGTAGAATAAAGTTCAAAGAAATCATAGCAACAATAAAAGCAATAAAACACTGATATGTACAAAACCCAGGACATGAATAGGCAATTCACAAAGAAGAAAATACAACTAATAAGTACATGAAAAACTGTTTAAGATCAAAGGTATTCAAACTGCAAATTAAAAAGTCAAATAATCAAAAATGATATTAATCAATCCTAAGAGTTCAAATAATGTGGCTTCTTGTACATTGAAGATTTCAGTGTGAAATGGTATACCAGAGATTCAAAATTATTAACACATCTGGACCTCCAAATTATATATATATATAATTTTTATATTCTTAATATAAAAATGCTCTAAATATAGAAAAAAATGTGCAAATATTAATTTATGTTATGTCTTACAAAACCAAGAAACTGGAAACAAAAGTAAACATCTAAAAATAGTGGGGCTGCTAAACAGACAGGAAACAACCACTGGATACATGGTTGCATGACCATTAAAGCGAGGATTATGAAAACCGTGCAAGAAAATGGGGGAGAGGGATGGAGGACACAATATTGAATGCAAAATCATATAAAAACATGAGTGAAAAGATTAAGTATAGCTATACTGAATGTTAATATTTATGATAATGGGATAGGAGTGTGAAAAGCCCCACAAGAATCTTCCAAATTTTCTAAATCGCACTTATAGTTCTATAATAAGAAAAAAAAAATTCATTACAAGAGTTGTGAAACCCTGAGTTACAGCCCGTGTGCGAAGGCCACAGAAACTCCCAATACAATTTCCTGGTTTATTAGTCCACAGGCAGAGAAGCTAACAGAAGAAAGGCTTCACCCCAGGGCAGAAGCCACAGCACATCCTGGTGTGGCTTTTCCCTAGCCTGTTGGCTCTGTAACGTGGAAAACACTTTCCATATCCAACCACAGTTGTGAAGACAGCTGAATTCTTGATCTGCCACTGTCTTCATACCTGTAGTCACATCATTGTGGCAGGCACTGCAATTTCCCTACCCAGTATCTATTCTGCCTTCTGCCTTAATGACAGACCACTGATCAATCACAGGCCCAGAAAACAGCATTTCCCAGACTTCCTGGTGTACAGGGATGGCTAAGTAAGTTCTGGCCAATAAGAAGCAAAAGTTGTTGGATGTGTCTTCTGGGAAAGCTCCTTACAAGGTTGAAGGTAGACTCATGTAGTAGACCCACTTCTGCTCTTAACTTCTTCTTTCCTGGAATATGGAGGTGATGACTGGAGCTGCAGCAGCTAACTTGTGATCTAAGGCAATCTTAGAATGGAAGCCATATGCTAAATATACTAGAGAACACAGATCCCTAATGACACCAGAAACCTGACATACCAGCACTGCCCTCCCTGCTACAAATGAGTTTAAGAAAAATAAAACCTTTAACTTGCTTAAATCACTGATTTTTACACTTTAGTACTTGCTGCCAAACAATTCACCATCTGTGAAGAACTAACATTAAAATCTATACACTTCCATTAAGAGAATGTTTACAATAAAATTAGGTTCTCCTGGCTCCTGAATCAAATTCAGCATTATTAAAGACACATTCTTCTGGGTTCTCAGAACCATAATCATAAATCTATGTTTTCCTCAATCCTCCTTTTCTCCTATGTTTACCACCAGTAATTGTTCCTTTAGAGGACTAATTTAAATAAAACCTTTCAAAACCATTATTTATATATAACGAGATCTAAATTGGAGATATCAAGTTTTTCTTATTTTTTAAATACTGAAGTATATGATTAAAACTTCACATGAATGCAAGTTACATAAGCATTTTATTCATAATAATGGTAAAATATCATCAAGTATTAATTCAAAAATGAATAATTAGTCAGTACTATAAAAATCAATCCATATTTCTGGATAAAGAAAGCAAGCTGAACACATGCAACTAATATTGCTCCAGTCCCAAACCTCTCCATAACTGCAGTAAAGAAACATTTTTAAAAACATAAATCCTCAAGGAAGGGCAAGTAGGAGTGGAGATGACAATATACTGAAAATGGGAAGAACACGGGCCAGCAGTAACAGACTCAGCAGCGCCAAGGATGTCCAGCTCCACACCGGCCAGTGCTAGTGTACAGGACAGAGCAGGTCTGAGCCACCCTCATGAACCAGGAAGGGAGTTACTGCGGTAAGCCAGGACAAGCCACATGTCATGGTGATTATTATGTGTCAGCTTGACTGGGCTAAGGGGTACCCCGAGAGCTGGTAAACCATTCTTTCTGGGGTGTGTCTGAGAGGGTGTCTCTGGAAGAGCTTAGCATGCAGCAGACTGAGTAAGGAGACCTGCCCTTGCCAATGTGGGTGGGCAGCACACAGGCTACTGAGGACTTGATTGGAACAAAAGGATGAAGGAAGGATGATCCTCCATCCCTGAGCTGGGACACACATCTTTCCTGCTCTCAGGTGGATGGCAGAGCTCCTGGTTCCCAGCATCCTTGGGCAGCACTGCTGCTTGCTTTTTCTCCCCTGATTCATATTCAAAAAGGTTTGCAAATCTCCTCTACAGTTACAATTCAATTTCCCTTCAAGAGCACTGCAGTTCTTTAGAATATATGATTCTGTCTTGAACTCTGGGCAATTCAGTATTAGAGAAAAGAGTGTGGTTCCCATTTGCTATCTGTTTAGTCCACGTGACCAACATGAGTTGAGTCTCTGAAACTCCTTGAAAAACATGAGCCCTACTGAGCTCATTCCCACCATGGATGTGCAGATGTCTGTCATGGCAGTCAGAAGGGACAATTTCATAGGCTACTGAGGGAACTTTAATTTAAAACTTTTAGACTCTTTTACACCAAGAAGCCATTAGCTGATGTAGTGGTTCAGTAAATGTCTTCAATGAATTTCTGGACATGGCCACAAATCCCTGTACCTGCTTCACTCCCCTTCAATTATCCCATTAACTGATGAGGAAGGACATAAGCCTGAGATAAAACCACCCTTCTCATAACTTCCTCTGTCACATCATGCAGCAAACACACCTGCTAACTTCAAAGTACAATAAATGTAACACAATATTTTCTTATGTTTAATGTAATAAACAATTATTTTTGAACATTCACTTCAGATACTCATTTTTGGCAAAGGACTTAAGCTTTTCCATATTCATACCAAACACCTCCAGTTCGTTCCCAGCAATTGTTTTTATTGTACTGCGGTGTATATGCCAGCTAGAGCAGAAAAATTCCTGGTAGGAAAAATTTCCTGTGGGCTGTGTCCTGGTGATTGCATTTGCTCCACGGGCCTAAGACTCAGACTCCCTCTGAGCAGAGCGGGATGGGGCAGGCAGGGAGAGGAAGCTGGGCCCCAGGCCCATGCCTGGAGTCCTATCAACAGGTAGTTATGTGACGTACGAGAGAAGGGAACATGCCAAGCATTGCAGGTGGGAGTCTGTAATTTGTTTTGGCTGTAAAGACAAAGCCATTCAGACATACTGTCAGTTTCCTGGCTCCATGTATTTTACATAAACCATCATAGATACACAGGAGAGAAAATACACAGTGGCCTGTAAAACACAGTACTTGGAGGTGACAATTCCTAGTTGTGAAGATACAGCCAGGAAAAAGCTTAGAGCACTTTCAAGGACTTGATTTAATAGACACAAATTATATAGATTCCACTAACTACCATAACAGCCTTGTACTTAACATATTTTAAGCCAGATAATTCTAAAGAATATTCCATATTTAACATTAGAAAGAGTTATATAATTGGATCAGGGGCCATTTGACAATGCACTAGCATGGAAAAAATGCAAAGCTAAATTATGTAGGTTTTAATGTGCAGCTTATGTTACATGCAATTGCTCTCCTTAAAGTAAGTGTTTTATACATGTAATTAATTTTAACTTAAAAAGAACATAAAACAATGAAAACAGGCTCCACAACCAAGAGACACTTCTCTTCATTTCTCTGTATTGTTTTATTTCATCTGAACATGATCAATTACATCCACAATATCAGGGCCCATAACTCAGCTCAGTGTTAGAGTGAGATTTAACCTTGGCAAAACAGCACCTTGACTCAGCTCCCTCTGCTGTAAGAAGCAAAGGTCAGAGCCATCCAGTTATTTCAGGAGGACACCTAACTACACAGGTGGTTTCCTACCAAAACCCATTCCTCCCTCCTCATTCCTTGCTGCTGGAGGCCGGTTTAGGTACTTACCTCTTGGGGCCAGGTGATAAGATGTGGTCCCCTCACCAGCAACAGGAGAGAATCTTGACTCATCAAAATGTAACAAAGTAATTTTGTTCCCCTCTAGGGCCCACACTGGGCATGGACAGACAGGGCAAATCTGCTAGGAAGGTTTCTGAGGAAGAGAGTCTTAATTCTAAAACTCTGAAAGTAAATAGACCAAGAGTCAGCACAGGAACTTGGGCAGCCACCCTGGGGCCTGAGGGGAAGCAGCACAAGAGGCCAAACAGGTGAATTAGGCTGGGTTCTCACCTCCATCTCTGAGCTGCTCAAGTAACCAGTCCTGAGTGGCCTGACACTGGCATCCTGTTTTGTGGGATAATAAGCCCTCTTTGGTTTTGGACATTTTGGTTGAGCCTTCTGTTATTTGCCCAAAAAGCACTCCAACTCTTACAAAGAGCTTTAGTGGGAATTAAAAACTCCCCAGGGAAGAATATTCTGGGTTTAAAATCTAAGCAACCCAGAATCCACAGGGCTCTTCTCTCAGTCCCAGTTACTCACCATTAAAAAGTGATGGCCCTCAGGTTCAGCTCAGGGAAAATTAAAAATAACTTGTTCCATGAACCTCTCCATTAGATCCCAGTCTTCAATTATTCCATGTCTTATTGGCCACTAAAGCAAGAGAAATCAAACTATGTCAAGCTTCAGTCCATGTCAGTAAGAGCAACAGTTTTAAAAACACTGGCCCAGAAGAGACTGAGTTATTAGAGAAAACAGGTCCTTTGCACTGGGTGAATGTTAATTTATGTAAAGAAATAACAGGCACTTTACCAGAAATATTAAGTTATATTATCATTTATATTCTACTTCACATCTCTAAGTACAAAGTATCATCTTAACAGTGAAGTAATAGATGCAAAAGTACAGCTAATCCGCCATACCATTCCATTTGGAGTTTGGAGGTTTTTAGAACAAATACCTAGTTAAACAATTTTAGTGCTTCTTTTTAATTAATCAGTCTACAGCTCTTCTACATCGGACAGGTCAGTGAGTCAACCTGCAATTTTCCACAGAAGCAGATCTTGCTCTCACATGAAGCCCAGCATTCCCAGAGTCAATCCTGCATTCTGGGGTTTCTTAAATTCACTTGATTCCCCACATGAAAAATACCTTGTTCAACTAACACAACACTGTAAATCAACTATACTTCAATATTGAAAAATACCCCATTCAAAACCAACAACAACAAAACCTCTTTTCCAACACAAGAATAAAATACACAGCTCACAAGTACAATTGCTATGAAATCTACCATTTTGCATGATTCATCCTACTCTCTGTTCTTGATGATACACTTACAGAAGCAAATCCCGTTGGGGAGTTTAACTTTGTGGCATACGTGGGTTTATCTATGGCTTCATCCCTTATGAAAAAGTCCAGGTCATCAACTCCCCTCAGCACCCAACTTTGGGCTTGGTCAACCACTTTTGCTGACTCTCTGATGGCAATACCTTAGGGAGAACAACGCAAAGATTTCTGTCAGCATCCATACTCATTTCAAGGGTCAAGGAAGCATAATATAACCCCTGTGTATGTACAAGTAAATTTTCAATGTCAGGGTCTCATTGGAGTTGAGAGTGTTCACAGAAAAGATGCTATCACAGAGCACATAAAGTAATACAGAAACCTTTCTTATGTTCTGGTATTATTTTTAGTGTGGCACAAAGGAGCCTAGCTGGTCTGCTTTTAATACTGACAAAAGATGAATTACTAAATTTTTCAGTTTCATCTGAAAAAACATCCCTCATGATAGTGAAGTGAAAAGCACATATCAATCGGTTCCAAATTTTAGAATACAATGTAGAAGGACACAAAATTAAAAATATAATGTGAAAGAAGAAAATAAACTGATAAATGCTCATACACTCTCAAGTCATTTTAATAAAACTGTGTCACACAGATTTAAAATATATTTTTATTCTTGTTACAAAATCACTAAAAGAAAAAACTGAGGTTGCTGACTAATATCTGACGAGAAAAATTCAATAATCAAACAACTGTATTATGTAAAAATATTAATGGCTTTATGATATATTATTTTAATAACAGTTTAACCACGATATTTAGGAATATTCTTATAGTTAATAATCATATGAAACTTCACTGTAGAATTTAACATCTAATGAAATGTGGAAAGCTTCATGAAAATTCAATTTTCCACTTAAATTCCTAACCCCTGGTCACACTTTGCTTTCCCATAAACTCATCTTCATCAAATTTATTCCAAAACAAATGAGTAAACATATACAACAATTTTTAAAAGTAGAGTATTTGTAGTTCCCAATTTATTAGAAATGAAGAATAACAGCAAAGCTAAGGGAGTGAATTTTAACCCTTGCCCTCAGAAAGGCAACTTGAAATAATAGCTTGAAAAGGTAGGAAAAAAAAAGAGGTACAGGACAGAAATCACTTTGCTCACCTCCTCTTCTGACTCCATCTCACTGCCGCACTTGGTCCAGAAGCTTTCAACTTACAGAAGGTGGCACAAATCCAAAGCGCAGGATTTCTGCAGGACTAAGGCAGCAGGCGTGACGTGGACGTGCTGGGGGCTGAGCCCAGAGGAAGCATCCTGGGCAGAAGCAGCGGGCGTGCCAGGACCACGAGGCCGAGAGTGGGGCTGGGGAAGTCTGGAGGGCCGGGACGAACTGCGGCAACTGCAGCCACAAACACACCCGTCCCCGAACACAGACCCCGCCACCGGCGGCGCACTGACGGGCGGCGCACTGACGGGCACCGCGCAGCCACCTGTGCATACGCAGCACGTCAGAGGGCCCTGGCGGGACGGCCCGCAGCCGACCCCAAACGCCTCGCGCAGCCGAGGCGCTGCTGCAGGGCCGGCGGGAGCCCCTGCAGCCGTCTCCCCTCACCTCGAGCCCCGCTCCGCCCTGGGCGGCGGCAGCAGCTGCGGGAACCGGAGAGAGCGGGCGGCGGGCTCCGGGACTGACCGTTCGCGCCGCCCTGCGCCACGACTCGCCCTCGCCCCCGCGCCCCGGCGGGGTGGCGGCCTCCGCAGGGGCCGCGGCAGCGAGAGCCCACCTCTGCGATGAGGTCCAAGCCCCCCTAGGCCGCGGACCTAGGACAGCGAGGGCTTCAAGAAGCGGGCGGCGTCCCTGTCCTTCCGGAGTGAGCAGGAGGACGAGGTGCTGCAGGTGGGCAGGCTTCGGTCCCTGACCAGTGGACTGGCCCAGGAGGAGGACTGGAGCCCCAGGAGGAGCCTGCCAGTGCTGCCGTGAGGGAGGCTTACCAAGAGGCTGGAGTCAAAGGAAAGTCAGGCAGACTCCTGGGCATATATGAGAACCAAGACAGAAAGCACAGGACATATGTCTATGTCCTTACTGTCACTGAAATATTAGAAGACTGGGAAGATCCTGTTAATACAGGAAGGAAGACAGAGTGGTTAAAAGTAAAGGATGCCATCAATTTCTCCAGTGTCATAAGCCTGTACATGCAGAGTATCTGGAAAAATTAAAGCTGGGTTGCTCGCCAACCAGTGGAAATTCCACAGTCCCTTCCCTTCCAGAAAGTAACACCTTGTTTGTAGCTGCTGCACAGAGAACCTCTGGGCTGCCATCCAGCATAAGATAGACAGGGTTGGAAGGACCTCTTCCACCATGTGCAATCTCATGGGCAGAGGCTTCTTTATTTTCCTTGACAAATATCTGAATGACGCTTACAAACTGAATTTGCCATGCGGGATTTTTTTAACAATCTGCTTGATTTTTAGGTGCTTTCAAATCTTCTTTAAAAAGAAAAAAGATAGTGTAAAATATTTTAATAAGCCAAAGCCATGTGGAATTTTTTTTTTTTTAGATGCCTTAAATGTGCTCTCCCACCCAGCCCACCCACCTTGTTATTTTGGTTGGCATTTTCACTTTTTCCCCAGTATTTTTTTATCCATTTGATGTCAGTCTGTGGTTTTTGTCAGATCAACATACTTGTGGGTATATTATCCTGGTGAATTGTCTTCTCATTCACAATATTAACATATTCAATGAATCCATTTGTCAACTCATTTATCTCAATTTTCACAACTGGTACTATGTCACTAGCTACTTGATATGGCCAATTCCCCTGTAACTCAATAGTCCTTTAATACAGAGTTTAACTCTATAGAGCTGGTGAGTTTTAGGCAGTTACTGTAAGCAAAATGCATGTAGTAGATATCTTATCATGGAACCTGTATTCATGGAATTGAATTAGGGTGCTCAGTTGCCAATTCCCTTTATTCATAATCTCTCTTTACACAGAACACACAAGAACCATATTTCCCTCAATGTAAATTGCTGCTTTTAAATATATATTTTCAGTTTGAATTTAGTGACATCTCTTCAGTTAAACTTGCTGGTTACCAGTAAACACCTTAAATAGCAGTCAGTGGTGACTGCATCAGAATTGAGTAAAATGGCCTTCTTGTTCACCTGTTACAGACCTAGGTTTTTAGGGTGCCTCGGAATGTCTCATCTTTTATAGGTGGTCAGCAGGTAGGTACTATTTATCATGTAACTAATTACTGGGACACTGGAATGTACCTAAGAATTATTTTGTCTTATTTTTATATTCACATAAATCCAAGAATCCTATCTAAAACACATAAATACCTAATCTGAAATGCCTGTACTTCCTCAACCAAGTCAGAGATGAGATGGGGCAAGTAAAAGGTGGTTCTCTATGTAGATATTAGCTTTTTGTAAAGATCATAACTGTTGAGTATAAAGTAGGAAGAAGCATCGTTAGATATTTGTTGTACAAATTGTTAACCTTTAAAAATATAATTGCTGCTGAAAATAGTGCTGTTATAAGGAAAATCAGTGCCACCATTTTGAAACTGGGCTCTTGTGCCATAAAAGCAGCTGAGCTAAATACGAGTATTAGTTCACAAATTAAGGCTGCCAAAGGAATAAGACAGAAAAACTTTAAACCACTGACATTTCATTCTAAATTATGTAGTGTGATCAGACATGATCTTCCAGAATTTTTATATTTTTCTTTGTACAGAGGTTATGTTTTCTGGGTGTTTTTTTTTTTTTTAAGGAAATACTTAAAAATCCCACAGATTGACACTTGTTATCAATCTTCAGTGAACTAAGTTTTTCCTCAGTAATCTCTGAAGTTTCTTTAAATTATATACTTAACACAGAAGATAAATTGATTGTATTTGTACATAACACTGTGTCCACCTGAAATGTCACAATTACTGGGGGGCCTGGGTATGTTGTACATTGATATTCTTACAGGTAATAATGCATGAATTTCTTTTATAAACTCTTGGACTATGTATTTGATGTGTAAAATATGTACAGTATTAATGTCAACCATTTCTTAAAGGTGAGCCTATAAATATTTTTGTATCATTTTCTTTGGTCAGTAACATTTGGACCAAGTAGTGCCACTTGGGTCAGGATTTTCTTCAGTGCCATTTAGCAAAACATCTGTCTTTGGTCTATGCAACTAGCAAAATTTTGTATAATGCATCAGAATACTTCAGAGTTGTCACACTTTAAATTTCACATGAGGGGTTCTTCACTATTCTTGAACTCAGCCCACTGAAGCTAGAGGAAAGGCCCTGAGAATATTTATTTCTGTTAAGAGAAAAAAGCCTACATTTGCAGGCTCAACAATTGAATCTACTACAGATAAAAAATAGTGTCTACTCTCTCAGTCCCTCAAAGTTTACAGAGTGTTGGGACTTTCATTTGTGCTGCTTTCTGTTGGGTAGTTGGATAAAACTAGACAGCTAAAATTTTCAGTCCCAAGTGCCTACTAAATTAAATAAAAAGAGGTTGTAAATTGACTTGCAGACACAAAGTAGCAAGTATCCTACATGTTTGATTTTGAGTTTTCTTAATTTCTTTTTTTTTTTTTTTGTAAACGGGTGAAATTTTCCAACTAGGCACATGCCATTCAATTTTCTGTCTATCCCATAGTTGTATAAAGTAGCAAAACTGAAGGGGGGAATGATTGTTGTATACACTTTAAAATTGCTTTGTATGGTCTCATTTGAGATAACTGGTGTAAGAATCTTGATGTTTTATATATTTGGAAATATCAAATTAAAAAATTGAAATTAAAAAAAAATCCTCACACAGTCTGTCAGTGCAAGTTCCAGTCTATCAGTGCAAGTTCCAGACTCCATCCTCTGTGCAAGATCAAACTTAATTATGCATGGATTTAGCATTAAACTGCCAAGAGAACATGAAAGACTATCAAGAGACAAAGGCAAAAAGGTTCTTCAATTCATGACTTTACTCAAGTTCACCAAGAATTTGAGGGCAATATTTCTACTCAAAAGAAAAAAATCACCACCCTAAAGAAAAAGTGCTAATTTAGTGAGAATGAAACTACCATGCTCAAAAATTTAAATGATAACAAAATCAATCTCATCTTTCCCAAAAGGTAGATACAAGTACTCTGACCCCAAATCATAGTAGACCTGTGTTTTCATGCCCCTTAGAAATAACAACAACAAAGTGCATACATTCTGTTAACTGTTATGTGGAAGCACCTAAACCCATGAAAGTGAATAAGGGTATATAGAGCTTATACCCAAAATCTTTTGTTGACACCTATGAAAAGCAAGCTGTGGACCAAAGAGCCCTTGTGAACATGATGGAGAACCAAGTCTAGGACAGCAGCTGTAATGAGTATCTCCAAATACTTATGGAGTATACATATTACTTATCATAAAATGAAGACTTCAGTCACCAGCACCTGTCTCCAACACACTTCAGCTTACACAGGACCCTGACTCAGGTGTACACAGAAAACACAAGAAATGTGCAGAAGACACTAAGATGGAAGGGAAAATAAATATATCAGGTAACAGGACCAACACCTAAACAGTGCAAGTGGTTACATACACATGGCATCTCCATGCACTGGAACAGCATGAGGCCATGAAAAATGATAAAGAAGTTCTTCTTGTATGAATCCAGAAGGTTCACTAAATTGCAGTGTTATGAGAAAAAAAACAGGATACAGTGTATGCAGTATGCCACCACCTGGGTAACAACGCATCTGTGTATGTCTGCTGGTATCTGTAAAGTTACCTCAGAAGGAAACACAGTAACCAGAAGCACTGTTGCCATCTAAGAGGGGAAGTGGGTGGGAGAAAGTTAATTTCACTGTAACTTCTTTTTATATCACTCAACTTGTATGTCACATGAATGTATTACCCATTCAAAGTTAATTAAATTTGGACTTCTGCTTCTGGAAAGATGGATAAACATACTTTTCCCTGCTCTTCCCACTAAGCATGGCTAGACTCCCTAGGCTTTATATTTGAAAGAAACAAAAACATGCTGAGAGTTGAAGAGAATGTGGCAGACTGGCCAGGGATCAGGACCTGAGGAACTACACAGTGGTGACTTCCTGAGTTTTCTTTTTGTCTCATGCATCCCACACTAGGTGCCAGGGAAGCCAACAACCCAGAAACGCCAATGGGAGCAAATAAAAAGTGTCCCCAGAAAACCTGCTCTCTCCAGCCAAAGGAGATGAAGGGACAGTGGAAACACAGAAAACTTACACAGTTACTGCCTGACTCCAGCCAAATATTACAGGAAGACAAGCCCCCACCTGCAATGTAGACACCACATGCGGAACGAGGACCTCCATCCCCCTCACTGCCTCCATGTTTGGGTTATGACAGGAGGCCCAGTGGAACATCAGGAATTCCACCAATGACAGTAGGGCACCCCTTGCCATCCCAGAAAGAAGGTACCTGCAGAGGCCTTGGGGGGAAGCCCGAACTCTGGTCCACAATCAGCAGTAACATGGAGCCCCTCCCCAGATGAGTGTCAGCAAAGGCCAAGATTAAAATCTGAGCTTCAAATCCTAACTGGCATTATCCCCTTCTCCCTGCTGGAGCATTAACAGAAATGACTTACTAAAACATAATATTTAAATAAGATCTGGAACCTCATAATATAATACCCAAAATGTCCAGCACTGAATAACAAAAATTCTCTCAACATAGCAAGAACCAGGAACATCTCAAGTGAAAGGAGAAAAGATAATCAATAGATAAGAACACTGGCATGACACAGGTAACAGTTACCAAACAAGACTTTAAAAGCCATCACAGAATGCTTCAGTGAGCAACTACAAACACACCTGAAACAAATGAAAGACAAACAAACAAACAAAAAAGTCAGCAAAGAAACACAAAATCACAGCAAAGGTAAAAGGCCACATGGAAATTTAGAACCAAATAACCTAATACCTGAAATAAAAATCTCAATACATGGACTCAACAGCAGAAAAGAACAGATGAATCACTGAACTTGAAGACACGACAATAGAAATTACCCAAACTGAAAAACAAAGAGAAAATAGACTGAAAAATGAACAGGGCCTCAGGGACAGATGGGCGCAATATCAATGAATATGACATTTATGCATTGTGAGTCCCAGAGAGGATAAAGCTGTAGGGCTGGAAAAGTATTCAAAGAAATAATGGCTAAAATTTTGCCAAATTTGTCATGAATGAATGAATGAATGAATAAATAAATAAATATAAATAAATAAACAAAACTAAATATTTAAGACTGAACAAATTCCAAACAGGATCTTAACCCAAATAAATCCACTCTGACATATTATAGTTAAACACCTAAAAACTAAAGACCAAAGAAAAAATTCTGAATGCCTCCAGCAAATTTCTCATCAGAAATCAGGGAGCCCAAAAGGAAGTTACATATTTTTCAAGTGTTGAGAGAACTGCCCACTCAGAATTCTGTATTCTGCAAAAATAACCTTCAAAAATGAAGAGCAAATCAACTATTATCTATAAAATAGATAAACAACAAGGTCCTCCTGTCCAGCATGGGAATTCAGTACCTCATAATGGCCTATATATATAAAGTTGAATCACTCTGTGGTACACCAGAAAGTAACAACATTGTAGATGGACTGTACTTCAACAAAAGAAAATGTTTTTACTTTAAGTATGTATTTTTAACTGAAGTATAGTCAGCTTACAATGTTGTGTCAATAAAAAAAAACTTTTTAAATAGCAAAATAAGGCATTCTCAGATGAACAAAACTAACAGAATTTGTCAACCAACATATCTACTCTAAAAGAATGAACAAAACAAAGAGAAAATGAAAAAAGAAGGAATCCTGGAACATCAGGAAGGAAGGAAGAACAATAAAAATAGTAAAAATATAGACAATTACACTTTCTTACTCCTTTCTGTTTGCTAAATTTTGTTTGGTAGTTGAAGCAAAAATTATAATGCTGATGCACTTCTCAGTGTGTGAAGAGGAAACATACAAGACTATCATAACAAACTGGTAAGTGTTGACACCAGCAGACTAAGAAAAGTTATGTGTATATGATGTAATGGTTACAGTAACCACTTAAAAAGATACACAAAGAGCTGTAGCACAGGGAACTATATTCAATATCTTCTAGTAGCCTATAATGAAAAAGAGTATGAAAATGAATAAATCTGTATGACTGAACTACTATGCTGTTCACCAGAAACTGACACAACATTGTAAACTGACTCAACTTCAATTAAAAAAAAAAATGATACACAAAGAGAAGCACTCAAAAACACCACAGATAAGTCAAAATTAAGTTCTAAAACATTTTCAGGTAATCCACAAGAAGTCACGTAAAGCAAAACAGAGAAGTGAAAAGCAGAACAAACAGAAAAAGGACCAATCAATAACCACAATAAATCTAAGTGGTCTAAACACACCAGTTAAATAACAGTCAATTTAAAAACAATGACTGAGCTCTATGTTGTCTATAAGAAACACTTCAATTTAACAGTATAGAAACATACTTGTTTTACTACACTTCAGTTTATTGAGTTTTACAAATTGAAGGTTTGTGGCAATACAGAATCAAGCAAGTCTATCAGCATCACTTTTCCAACAGCATTTGCTCACTTTGTGTCTCTGGGTCACCATTTGGTAATTCTCAGACCACTTCAAACTGCTTTATTATTATTAATTTGTTTATGGAGATCTGTGATCAGAGATCTTTGATGTAACAACCACGACTCACTGAAGGCTCAGGTGATGGTTAGCATTTTTTAGCAATATTTTTAAACTAAGGTACATACATTGTTGTTTTAGACATAATGCTATTGCACACTTAACAGACTACAGCACAGTATACACATAACTTTTAAATGGACTGGGAAACCAAAATTTCATATGACTGGCTTTCTTGTGATATTTGCTTTATTACTGTGGTCTGGAACCAAAACCACCACATCTCCAAGGTATGCCTATATGTTGGTTAAAACTAGACAGATGAAAAAAGATATTCCACATAAACATTAATCAAAGAAAGTATGAGTGGACACATTGCTATCAGAAAAAGTAAAATTTATAGCAAAGAAAATTACCACTAACAGAGAGGGATACTAAATAATGATCAAAGGTCAATCCATCAAGAAGACATAGCAATTCTAAATGTGCATGTACCAAAGAAGAGTGCTGCACGATACATGAAGCAAAAACCGAAAGGAGAACTAGAAGAGTGCACAGTTACAGCTGCAGACTTCAATCCCTTCTCTCAGCAACTGATGGCACAAGTAGAGGGGAACTCAGCAAGGATACAGGACTCAGCAATACTATCAACATGCAGGGTCTAACCAACACGAAGAGAGTACTTCGCCCAGCAGGAGCAGAACGCACATTGTTTTCAAGTGCACAGGGGACCAAAGTAAACTTAATACTGATCATAATACAAACCTCAAAACTTTAAAAGAACTGAAACCATACAGACAATGCTTTCTGACTACAATGGAATTAACCCAGAAATCAGCAAGAGATGGGTAACGAGAAAATACCCCCAAACACTTGGAAACTAAACAACATGGTTCTAAATAATCTATGGATCAAAGAGGAAGGCTCAGGGAAACTAAAAACTATATGAACAGGATGAAAATAGAAAATACAAAATATTAAAATGCGTGGAACATAACTAAAGCAGTGCCGAAAGGAAAAATTTTAGAAAAGAGAAAAAGTCTCAAATCAATAATCTATGTTCTCACCTTAATAACCTAGAAGAAGATAAAAGTAAACCCAAAGCAAGCAAATGAAAGGAAATAAAAAGAGGAAATTAATGAAATGCAAAACAAAAAATAGAGAAAAATCAATGAATCAAGAAGACAATTCATCAAAAGTTAAAACATTTGCTCAGCAAATGACCCTGGGAAGAAGGTGAAAAGGCAAGCTATGTGATAGGAGAAAATACACACATCTGACAAAGGACTCATATCTAGTATATACCAAGAATCCTCAAAATAACAAAATTAGAGAGATGGAAACAGATGAGTGGTTGTCAGAGGTCAGGAATGGTGGAGGGGAGGGGGAGTGTGTAATTATAAAGAAATAGCGTAGGAAAGATCTTTGCGATTATGAGACAGTTCTGTATCTTGACTGTAGTGGTGATTACAGAAATCCACACACGGGATGAAATAACGGAGAACTGCACTTACATTGTACCAATGTCAAACCTCTGGTTATGATGTTGTACTATAGTTGTGTAAGATGTAACCTTTGGAGGAAACAGAAAGAAGAGTAAATACAACTTTCTAAACTCTCTTTACAACTCCCTGTGGCTCTAAAATTGTTTCAAAATAAAATATTTTAAAGACAAAAAATAGTTTTAAATGATTTAAACAAATTAAAAATTAAAACACCTCAGTTAGCTGTAATGATGAATCAAAACTAATGAGATTAAACTCAATAAAGAACAATGTAAACATTTTGAAGATTTTTTTTAAAAAAATAGAATGTGTGTAACCAGAAAAGACATGCTATTCTCCAAGTGCTAAAAAGTCATCTGAAGGCAATCTAAAGAAGATTATTAGGGACCATATATCTAAGGAAGATTTCATCTAAAGATTTAGATATAAATTCTGGATCTTAAGAACACCTGCTACAGCAGTTGACAATAGTAATTTTTAAAATAAAAATATCCAATATGTTTCCCAAAAAATGTCATATATTTTACTAAACCTTTACAGAATAAATAATTCCTATCTTATATAAACAGTTTCAAAGAATAGAAAAAGAAAGCTAAAAAATTAATTTTACAAAGCCAGTAAAATTCTGATATACAAACTGGATTAAACTAGTACAAGAAAGGAAAATTATCTCACTTTTGAATATTGATACAAAAATGCCAAATATATGCAAATACAATTTAGCATGTACTTGATATTTCATAACCAATTAGGGTTTACCTCAAGAATGAAATAAAAGACTGTTCAATATTTGAAAATGTATCAATGTAATTCACCATGTTAGGAGCTTAATTATAAAAGCTATATAATCATCTTTGCAGATATACAAAAAGCCTTAAATGTCAACATCTATTCATAATAAATTTTTTTTTAAAAAAACCTCTTGGTAAACTAGGAATGCAAAGGCACTGTATTAACCTGAAAAAGCATTTCTACAAAAACCTATAGTAATCACCAGTGAAACACTAAAATCGTTATTTTTTAAGTCAGAAATACAAAAGGGCCTGCTACTCCCAAGTTCTAGCATGTGCCGCCAGGCAAAAAAAAAAAAAAAAAAGTATTGGCATGAAAAGAGACACGATAACCATTATCTGCAGTACATCTTGGATGATTTTAATAGATATTGTTCAAAAAAAATTTACAGAGAGCACATAAAAAATAAGTACAGTAAAAAATGTCCAGCCTCATTAGTCATTAGGGAAATGAAAATAAAAATCACTATAAGATACAACTTCACACCTGCTAGGATGGCTAAAATGAAAAAAAAAGGACAATAACAACTTTTGGAAGGATGTGGAAAAGTTGGAACCTTCAGCTTTGCTAATGTGAATATTAAATTGTGTACCCACTCTAAATAACAGTTTGACACTTCCTCAAAATTTAAACAAAGTGTTATTCTGTGTGTAACAATTGCATTCCTAGGCATATATCCAAAAGAATAAAAACATGTCTACACACACACTATACACGAATGTTTATAGTAACCAAAAGTGAAAACAACTCAAAAAGCTATCAGTTGATGAATGGGCAAAAGCAAAATTGAATACATATATACAAGAGAATTTTTTTTTACCAATTAAAAGGAATAGAGTACTGATATATAATACAATATAAATGAATCTTGAAAACATTATAATGAAAACAGCCTCCAATTGTAGGGGTCAGTTTATATGAAAACGTCCAGAATGGCCAAATCTATTGAGACAGAAAATATGTTAGTCTTACCAGGAGCTGAGGGGGTGGGGTGCTAGAAATAACAACTAATAGCTATGGAATCCTATTATTCTAAAGTTTAATAGCTTTCATGACTGAATAATGTTGGGAATATACGAGGAATCACTAAATTGGACATTTATGGGGGTTAATTTTATCATATGAGAATTATATTTCAATAAAGTTGTTATTAAAAATAAGTTATGTATGGAGTACATAAAAATGAAAAATTAAGTTTATTAAAATAAAGCCATATATCACTTTGGCTAATGGAATCTTTATGAATTTTAAAAAATTAGAAATCTAGAAAGAATGATCAATATGTTTCTCTAAAGAAGAAACACTGAATTACAAAACACTGTAAGCTTGAAATATAATAACCCAAACTATGTATGCAAAATGAAAAAACAGATCATCAGTGCATTTGAATCCTACTTACATAGCAGCTATTATATGCCAGATAATCTAAGTAATCCATACATATTGACATATTTGATCTTATAACAAACCAATGACAAGAGACTACTACAATCCTCCCATTTTAGAGCGGGGGATACTGAGAAGTCAAGTCATCTTAGTTTCACTTGGCCCCTAGTTAGCAGAGCTAGGCTCAGACACCAGTAAGTTTCCTCCAGAGGCCGGGCTTTTAAGCCCCTACACACACTGCTGACCTTGTCAATCATGAACTGAAATAGGAATAAAGACAGGAAAGGAGAACAAAGAAGCAAGCAGAGAGAAAAATGCCCAAATCAAAGGAGGTCAAATATCCTGATAGGGCTGAAGACGAGAGGCTAGAAATACAGTGGAAATGCATGGGTAAAGGGAAGAAAAGTTGACAGATCTCCTGAGGTCAGGAAACAACAACCTGTAAACTAGAGTCAAAAGTGGTGTCTTCACTGTCTCAGCAGCAGAGAATGAGGATGACCAGGAGGGGATGATGCACCTGTCTTCTTAAGCTGTGATTTGCACATTTTCAGAATCTCTTACTATAGGTGTTATTTAAAGGGTTTTGTTCATATATTTGTTAATGATTAG
The DNA here is from genome assembly GCF_048773025.1 of Camelus bactrianus. NCBI lineage: Eukaryota > Metazoa > Chordata > Mammalia > Artiodactyla > Camelidae > Camelus > Camelus bactrianus. The sequence goes on from NC_133541.1 coordinate 144,001,516, forward strand.
GATGTACCCTCTAAGAATTCTTTATTATCTTTTCCAGTTTTTAAGTATTGAGTTTACTATTTTTCATGTTTGTTCTTCAATTTTACTTTTAATGTATTACTCATCTTTTAATTTTTGTGTAGAACATTTTTGATTGGGATTTTTTTCATTCTTTATGTCAACTTTATGATTAGAAAACCCTTTTTCATTCTAATTTAATACATTTCCCAATACATTTCACTCATTCCCTTATTGTTGTAACAATTCCATCAAACCCTTTAACATTTCCTTTCAAATTTTTTTTAAGGAAGTAAGTATCCATCTTTACTTCTTTTTCTAAACTGTAACTAATTGTGTCTGCATCATTTGTTTAAGAAAACTTTCCCTCATCTGTTATTTTTTATCCCTGTATCTTTAAAATATTGTAGTATTCAGGGACTTAGCAATATCCACAAAGCATGGCTCCAAAAATCTTCTCTATTGTGTTTCTGAATTTACCTGTATTCACAACATGTGCATTTCTGTTAAAAATGGCTTCCCTCCAACTGATAGACACAGATTGATGGCAATCAAGGAAAAAAATTATTATGGGGCTGTTGAATCTAGGTCTCGAATGATGAAAATATTCTCTCCATCAAGAAAGTCAAAGAGAGGGTGAAGAGGAGGAGGGGCTGAAGAGAAAGGGAAACATCCTGTGTGTTCTGGCTTCCGTATTTAGCTCAAGAAGAATACATTCTTAATAAATATCAAACAAAATAAAATTTCTCAATGTCATATTATAGATGATTATGCATATCATGTTTCTGCAGCTCCCAGGGGGAGCTTTTGTGGACTTACAGGAAAAGCCTCATGACCTGGACAATGGGAGAAGATCTGGGGCTTAGACCCTAACAAAGACATCGCCGTGTAACACTACTGTGTGATAACACCCCCAACACCACCGTAGGCTATCATGAAAAACAGGGTTCCTGGGCAAGCACTTAGGCAGTAGAACAGAGATTCCAAACAGAAAGGCCAGAGCCATCCCTCCAGTTAACACCAAGGCAGCTAGTGCACACATGGCTGGGTATCATAAGGAAGAGGTCAAACTTCTGCAGATACCAACTCAGGATGATTCAAGTTAAAAATATTTTGAAAAATCTCACAAGCCAAAAAGAATTCTCGATGACCTGAAGTGTAACAGTAAGATAACCAGTGTGTGTAAGATAGACAAGCACACAGGGATGCAAGTATGAGAAAGCTTTTTCAAAAACAGAACAGCTCAGGGGACCACATCAGAACAAAGATGAGCCCCTTTGCTGGATGGAAATAACTGGAAACGATCATCCAAACACAAAGTATATCTGATATTTGTAATTACATTTATATATTCTTTTATCTCAAACTGCATACATGTTTTTAAAGTCTATTTTCAAATAATCTTTTAAAAATAACCCTTAAAACCTGAAATAAACAAGTTTTCCACCGTTTTCCTATATGGCTATCTAGAAAACACAGCCCTTCGCTATCTGCTATAATCAAGATCCCTTCACCCAGTGAAGTGAAAATTATCCAAGAATATAACCTTGAGAATGTTTATTAAAGTATCTTAATTTGCTATCTGTGTCATTCTGCAACAGGAATTCCCTTTAATTTAGATATTGTCTCAATCAGAATATTGTATGATCACTTCTAACTTATATATCTTTCCATGTTTTTTCCTCTTTCTTCTAAGTGGAAGCAGAATCTTCCAGACTCAACTTTACAATCACCATTCCAGACAGCATTTCTGAATAAGTCATATTTTAATATTGCCTCCCCACTTTGAATAAAGCATGGATCTTTCCACTACACTTAAAGTAAAACTCGATAAATATTTATTGATCACTTAAATGTCAGGCACTGTGATTAAGAATTTAAATAAATAAACTTCATCCTTTAAACTATCTTTTTAAAATGCACTACTATTAGCCCCATGTTATATACAAGAAAACTGAAATATACTGATGTTAAATTAAGTTTGGGGGTCATCGACCGCTATGGGCTAAATGTGTGCCCCACCCCACAGTTCATCCGTTGAAATCCTGATGCCTGTGGGAGGTGATTAGGTTGTGAGGGTGAAGCCCCCAGGAATGGGTCAGTGCCCTTAGAAAAGAGACCCCACAGAGATCTCTTAACCATTCCATCATTTGAGAACACAGGAGAAGACTGGCTATGAGCCATAAGGTGAGGCCCTCACCCAGGACATTAACGTGCTCATACCTTGATCTTGGATTTAGCCTCAGATGTGTGAGAAAGACATTTTTGTTGTTTATGTCACTAATGTGGTAGGATTTTGTCACAGCAGCCCAGCAGAATAAGACATACGTCAAAGCAATGGTCTAAGATTGGCATCCAACCAGTCAGACTCTAGAACTGACCTGGTCTTGTGATATTACAATTACTAACCCATCTTCCTCTTTCCCAATTCTCCACTACTTTAGCGAAACATCAAAATCATCTGTTGAGTTTTTCTTTAACACAGATACATCAGTTCTACTCTTTACATCCATCTTGATTCAGCATTTCTGATCTTTTACTCTTTGATTTTCTTAGCATTCTCCCAATCTTAAACAGATGAAGTCAAATGTGTGATTGTGATGTTTAGTCACCTGGAAGAGCTACAGCCTTAGAATCGACACTTCTTATATTCAGGGACAAAATCTTGACTTATTCAGAACCCTTATTACGTCTCTATAGTCTTGCTGCTAATAGACACTCCATAAATATTTTCTCAGTGATTAAAACTTTATAGGCCTCAACACTATTAAACAGTTGCCTCAGGGTGCTAATATCTGGAAAGTCAATAGGAAATACCTAAAATAATGTATTATACTGAGTTGATTGCTAATTTTATTTTCAAGACAGCACAGAAGGGAACTGGTGGGGGGGAAGAAAATTTGTAGTACATTTCTAAAATTTTGAAAATTGTATGGCTAGTGCTAATTGACTGTAATATATTGTGTGAGAATTATAATCACAAGGTTTGACAACCTGTAGGTGATGAGCACTTTTCAGTCAGAATGTACAAGGCAGTGAACATCAGGTGTGATTACACCGGACTCCAGCAGCTGAATTTCAGACCTGTATTTAACCATAGGCGTTTGTTACTATGTAAAAGATAAATTCTGTCTGTTACAATGTGGTCAATTGTAAATTTAAGTTTATTTTCCCATTTCATATTAGGTTTGTACTCACGGTTCTAAATTACATGGTCTCCACATATTAGTACACTTTAAATGCAGTTTTCTATGTAACATGCATTGCTTTCATATACAGTGTCATTAAAGTCGTTTCCTTTCTAAGTTTCATTATTTCAGTATGCTTTTTACTTTGTAATATTGTGAAAACAATTTTCCTAGCTTTTAATGTGCACACAATATATGTTTATAAAATAGCAATAAAAGTAATTTAGGCAAGCTTCTAATTATTGAAGGTCACAGAAATACTATTATCTAAAAATTTATGTGATTTTCTAAAAATTATGGCAATTTCTTACTGGCCTATTTACTTAGATATTTAATCTTTCATCAATAAATAGCACAGTGAAATATAAATTAAATATATAAATTGAATTTGATAGATACATTACTCTTAACACCTTTCTTTCCTAAAGTAAAAAATTTCATGTATCAATTCAAAGAAACACAGCAGAAAACGAAATGTACAGGAATTAAAATTCTTATTTCAAATTGGTAGCAAACAAAAAGTGAAGCAACTGCGTTATCAGGTAGAAAAGCTACCACCAGGCGGCGCAGCTGAGCCCCCAGCCAGGATTGGCGGCGCGCTTCGCCTCGCGAGCGCCACGCTGGGTGACTGGGAGCGGGACCGCTGCCCTTTGCGCCTGGGCTGGCTGCCGTGGGGCGCCAGCTACCGGCTGGGGTGGGGGCTGGTTTTCTTTCCATCGGGGAAGGCCGCTGGAGAGAGGGGAGGGAGGACAGGGGGTGGGAGCGGCGGGAGGGCAGCCGGAGAGCAGGGCGAGGAGGCGGTAAGGGGAGGGGAGGGGCCGCGCGAAGCTGGGGCCAGGCCGGGAGGGGTGCGGGGAGGGTTGGGACCGAGAGAGAAAGTAACTCCAGGACGAGACCGGAGCGTCTCGCGCCGCGGGCACAGGCGGCGTGGCTGCGCCCGAGCCTGTGCCGCAGCTCCCGATCCAACGTAAGCCCGGCGCGGGCGCCACCGTTCATCGATGCGCACCCCTGTCCTTAACGTGGCTGCGACGCCCAGAAAGTCGCCCAGCCGTGATTCGTACCTGGGCAGGGGCGGCGGGACACGCGGAGCGGGGACATCCAGCGTCAAGGCCTGGTGTGGAAGAGGGGACTGCCCACGTGGCCGGCCCTGGCCCCGGTAGAACCTCTCCAGGCAGGTTGGGGGCTCAGGTCCTGGCACGCTGGCCTCAGTGCAGGGCTGGCGAGTATCCGGTGTCCAAGCCGGGCTCCCGGAGCTGGGGCTTTGGGCTGACTGGGCCCAGCTTGGTGTCCAAGTCAGAGAGAGAAAAGGTCTCCAGCGGGACAGATGTGCGTCCTCTGCCGCCCACCCGCGAGTCCGAATTGGAGCGGGAGGGGCTGGCGCGCTGCTGGTCGTGCCAAGCGTGCGGGATCTAGAGCCCCAGGGGGGCACCTGGGAGACGTGATCGCCCCTCGGGAACCCCGCTGCCCGCGGGCATCCCCGGATCTGGACCGCGCACCGCATACACTCGCAAACAGCCCCCTCCCCCGGAGCTGGAGCGTGCTTCCCTCCCTCGTCCCCAACCCCTGACTGCAGAAAGATAAGCTTCAAATTTTCACTCCGTGTCTCATATGTGCCTGAAGGTATTTAACTGCACGAGTGAATAACAGCATTAGTTTCAATTTCTTTTTAATCCCTGCAACAATAAACTTTGAGAACAACAACAAAAGAAAACTAAAACCAAAAGTATGAAAATTCTATGTGACAATATTATTTGATGGTACATGTAATTAGTTAGATTAATTTTATTTCACTTAAGGAAACAATACTGTTAAAAAATTTCTATTAACATGCATAATAAAAATACATAAAAATATCAGTCACTTTTACAGAATTATTATTCAGTGTTTTACATATGCGGAGTCAGACTTGCCATGAAGCTGATGGAATTTGTTTCCGAGCACCTCATTTGTACAAACCTTTCCAGGGACCTGAAAACAGTCCTAGAATGTGTTTATAAAGTCAGTTATTTTTGTTACAATTAGAAATATATTTATAATTGTGATTTTTTCTTATTGTAATTAATATTTTATTTTGTGACTGATAGTTATTTATAATTTGTCTTCTATTTCTTAAATAGAGCCGCTTCAAAATGGAGGGGCTTTAAAAGTTAAAGGGTCATATAGCCTTGAGCTGTATTAGTTAGCTATATGAATCGACTGCATTAATTTGTTTAATTAATATGACAATATGCTTTACACACAAAGAAACAGGACAGGAAAATTAAGGAACTTCTATATGAAGGCTGTTAAGTTAATGATATAATATTCAAAACAAGGCCTTCCGGCTCTTGAGTCCCTGTTCTGAAAGTCCACACTTATAGACATAGATATTAACACAGATGGAACTCCAGACTCAGTCATACATGTATGAGGTATGGCTCAATTTATGTAAAATTCCAAACAGGCAAAAATAAATGGCATGTTTTACAGATACATACATTTACAGTAAAAATACGAAGACTAGCAAAGAACTGGTTAACATAGGACTCATGGTAGGAGTTACCTCTAGAGAAAAAGGAGAATTTAGTGGGGAGGAGCCTCCAAGGGCTTCAAGTGTCTTTGCCATTGTATATTTTTAAATGATTATTAATTCTACAGTTATCAGAGTATTATTTTACTTTAAGTCGTATGTAGCTTATAGATACCCTCATGTGTGCAATACATATAAAAAATTCAATAAAAATTGTCACATATTTCAAAGTACATAGGTTCCCCTAAGTATACATAGAAAATCCCACATCTCTTTCTTATTGCTTTAAATAGACAGGAACTGTATTTTTTAATTTAATGGAATAAAAATAAAACATTTAGATTTTAAGCTATATTTTGGCATATTTCAAAGGAGAACACATCTTTATTTTGGTTTCATCATGAAATATTAATAACATAATAACCAAAAATACCTGGAATCTTGGTAACCATGAATAATTAGTGATTTAATCACATGTATTATAGAGACCTGGTTCCATCTAAGGATAGACACATGGAAAGAGTGTCATACTTATCAAACCATAAGAAGAAGCTGGGAAATCTGCAAAATCACACTGCTGCTGAACCCATCAGAGTGCTGACTTTGAATGGTTACCATCAGGGTAAAATTTGAGGAACGCTGGCATGAGCCTCCAGACAGACAAGACACTGGCAATCCCTCACCTGTCCCAGAGCACTGAAAGTGTTAGGTAGTTAGATAAGTGGGGGCACCAGGCAGACAGGTGGAGGAGAGAGAGGATGGTCTGGATGATGGTGGCATGCCTGCCTCCAGCATAAAGGGGCTTTACTTCTTCTAAGTGAGTGCCAGCAAGAAACCAGTTAGAACTAAAAGGCTGGAACTTCATGGTAGTGACAAGGACCTAACCGGAAATGACACAGTGCTCATTGTAATATAATTAGCATTGAGGTTCGGGCCCCTCCATGGGTTTTTCTGTGTTCATCATGGATAAGGGCATTCACAAAGGGGGACAAACATGACTAAGCACTCCAGGGGCAAGAGCCATCAATCAATCAAAAGACCACCTCTAAGTGAGGGTACAAGAGGAAGGAGCAAAGACCATTGCTGTGTGCACTTGGATCAGCCTGCCTCCTGTTCTTGGAGGGGTACCTCACCTTTCCTAATAAAATCTTTCACTGCACAATGCTTTCATCTCCCATGTGAATTCTTATCTTTTGAGTAAGTCAAGAACTGGGGACTTTTCCTTCCCTCTTTTAGGGTAACAGAAGGAGACAAGGTGGGGATGCAAACAGATACAAAAGTATCAACTAACTCCTTAATGAACTGCTCAAAGCTGAGCACTCCCAGTTGGGAGAGTATAGAGTCCTGGGAGCACAGATGGTCGCAGCCCCTTCTCCATGGACCTCACTGTTTGCTTGTGAAAAAGCCTGGGGGCAGGAAAGAGTGGAGAAAGCCTCCCACAGTTGGTGTGTTCCTGTTGCCCTGGGATGGCACTGCTGAGGGAGAAAACAATTCTTACCTGGATGCTTTCCCCAGTGGAATAATGTCTTAAGAAGCTGAAAATAAAGGGCAGTAAATCCTGTCACTTTCAGGGGGTTGAAAACTCAGAGTTTGGTTAATGGATACAGGCAGACATCCTCCTAGTTTCAGAAAATTTAAGATTTCTTTTTACCATGGAAAGCAGGGCAGGATCACCAAGGAAACTTGGCTCCAATGACTCAGAGACACGTGAGCTACCTAAGACTGATGCTAAATGAGGAAAATGTGGAAAGCCTCTTTGTTCCTCATCACCTGAAGTAACCAGGACTAAGAAACAAGCAACAGCAGACCAACCCCCAGCAGAGGGATAAGAGCACACAGGGACCAAGATGCAGGGTCACAGGGAACATCTCCAACTGAAGGTGGACCAAGCACATTCCAGAATAAAATTCAGATATTCTATCAGTCTAGCTCCCGCCCTAACCACAAGGTGACACTGAAGGAACCTGAGGTTGGCCATGCATGGCAGGTAATTGAAACTACCAGCAAAACAGAAACACAGCTCAGTTCCTCAATGAAAGCCTAGCAGGAAAAGAGGTGTGCCTATTTCCAGCCTTAAACATTATTTACTTAGGCTTCTGACCCCCTACATGGAATATGTAGATTTCAACTAAAAGTTATGAGACCTATGAAATGGAAAGAAAAAAGAATCCACTGTTGAAAGATAAAACAAATAATAGAAGTGAAAATCAGACAGGGAATATAAAATCACTATGATTAATACATCACACGCTCCAGTGAAAAGACTTGAAGACATTCATGAATAGATGGGTCATTTCAGCAGAGAAATGGAAACAATAAGAAAATGTCAAAGAGCAGGCTAGGAATAAATTTAAACACATGCCCAGCAAAGGGAATGAAGAATGTCTTTTACAGGCTCATTAGTAGGCCTGACACATTCAAGGAAAGCCTTGGTGGACTTGAATATAGGTCAACAGACATTACTCAAATGAAAACAAAAGAGGAAATTCTTGGAAAATTTTAATAATTTAAATTTAAAAGAACAGAGTATCCAAGAGATGTAAGCCAATCAGTCTGAAATATATTTAATTGAAGTCCCAGAAGGAAAAAGAAAGTAAAAGAATGAGGGAAAAAAATTGCAAAATGAATGGTCAAGAATTTTCAACAAATAATGAATTAAAAAACTATCTAGAAATAAATTCATACTGCTAAAGGCCAAAGATGAAGGGAAGCATTAAACTCTGTCAGAGAAAATTACATGATCATCTTTAGGAAATGGGGTGTCTCCCAGGTGTTTGAGACCAGGTGGAACCAGAATAAAGTTATCAACGTGCCTAAAAAAATGATGTAAAATTTAGAGGAGTGAATGATCCGCCAAAGGGGTTAAGAGAAATCAGAGAAGGGAGGTAACAAGGTCAGTTATCCCGTGTAAAGTATGCTTTTCCTGGCTAGAAGTTGGATCATCCTGTCATATATAGTGTACAAATCAATGAATCAATTAATTAACTGTATGAACATATATAAATAACTAATAAAGACAATTTAAAATTATATTCTGATGCTATTATATATTCAAATGATAAAACAAAATATGTCTCGGTATTTGTACTCAAATAATATACATTTCTGATGTTTTTTTTTAATGTAAGTATAGTCAGTTTACAATGTATCAATTTCTGGTGTACAGCATAATATTTCAATCAGACATATACATACATATATCCCTTTTCATATTCTTTATTACAGGTCACTGAAAAATACTGAACATAGTTCCCTGTGCTAAACAGTATAAGCTTGTTGTTTATCTATCTTATACACAGTAGTGTCAGCAAATCTCAAACTCCCAATTTATTCCTTCCCACTCCCTTTTGATTTGCTTTTCAATAACATTTGCTTCTTTCTTTCAATGTAATTTCAATAATTACCTTTCCAATATCTCAGGTTGACTTTAATATTCTACTAAGTTGAGCTTAATATTCATTGACAGATATTTTAAATTTCATAGATTCAACTGACAAATAATACTATGCAAAATGCACTCAACTTTACTACTGTGAATCATGTCTTGAATCAGAAGAGCTCTGGGACCCTGAAGAAAGCAAGCACATCAGTCAAGCACTAATCCAGAGGCAGGAACCATGTGGTACCTTGAATGTGGACATTTTAATTAAAAGTATTAACTATAACAGGGAAACATCTACTAGAATGTAAAGGGTCCTATAGAAAATCTAGAAATAACAGATAAAATAACAACCAGATCTCCTAGAGATGAGATCATGAACCACAGGGAGAGACTCATTTCCTGAAGTGTGGAGAACATCCAGACCTCTTTTTAGAGGGTGGGTATATCTATGGCTCATGAGAGAGTGGAGAAGTTCACCGAGGCCACAAGCCTCCCAGGGAGTACAGGAAGAAATTTTAAATAGGAGGTACCCTGCTGGAAAATCCCCACTAAGAAGCCACTGTGGAGTTGGTGGAGAAATCTACCCCCCAGGAATATCCTGAGCTGCTTATAAGTCAGGTACTTCTGGAGTCAAGGGACTGGAGGAGCTATGCCCTCTGCTGAGCTTGGAAGTTGACATGGTGCAGGAGCCTGCCTAGGAAAACACAGCAGACTTGGAAGAGAAACCCCTTTCTTACTCTAGTGTCTCTCTGGTACTCTCTACTAACAAAGCATGCCATCTGCCACAGAAGAAACATCTACAGGGTCCAAATATATTATTTCAGAGCAGTCATTTAAGGGTGGTTTGCAGCAGAGAGTCAATGCACTGATAACAAGTATATTACATTTTAATGTCTCTCAAGAAAAATGCATCTGGAAAAAAAAACATGGTCAGCTATCTGGTCTAGTTTGAGCCACAAATTTTTCACTACACGCACTTGCTATTCTAAGTATTTGCCAATAATAAGGGGAAAGAAAGAGACAACACAGAGAAAACATTCAAAAGCATCCCAGAGCTGCTTATGTCAGTGTTTTCAATTTGTGAAATCTCATCAAGCTTTAAAGTTAAGTTTTATGCACTTGTCTTATCATTTATGTATTTCAATAAAGACTTTTAGAGTAAACCATATATGTGGCAAAGTTTAGTTTTTGATTATGTAGCACTCCATAGAATTCATGTATTTAGCTCTATTGACACATGGATTTCTTTATATTTCAATTGTCAATTCAACTGCAAGGACTCTGAATTGAACATAACTGTATTTCCAGGCTCTCAATAAAGATTTTTTTTTTAAATTGAAGTATGAGTGTATTTTGGAAGGAAAGAAATGTCAATCATGCAAAATATGTGTTTTCTTTGACTTCTTAGAGGTTCCTAGTTTGCCTCTAACTGAAAGTTATAGTCATTATAAATGCCATCAGGAAGCTAGTAATTATTGTATGGTAATTATTTTATAGTAAAAAACCAAATGACCCTCATTTCATTCACTAAGTTCTTTTATTTTAAACTGAAGTATTTTTGACTTACAATATATTAGTTCTGGTGTACAGCATGGAAATTTTATATTTTTATAGATTATACTGCATACAAAGCTATTATAAAATAGTGACTATTTTCCTTGTGCTATCCATTAGGTCTTTTTGTATCTTGTTTTATGCATAGTAGCTTGTATTCCATAATCCTCTATAATAGCTTTGCCCCACCCCACACCCCTCTCTCCTGACAACCAGCAGTCCATTCTCTGTATATGTGAGTCTGTTTCTGCTTTGCTATATCTGTTCTAATTATTATTATTATTAATATTAATATTATTATTATTATTATTATTAATTATTATTACTACTGTCTTCACCCTTCATTGGAGAATCAGTCCCTGTCTTAGAAGACAGGTCTTCAACAGTGTTATTAACAAGCGAATCACCTTTTGTGGTAGGCTAATTTCATTCATGGTCTCTTTAATTCTTTTCTAAATCCTGTCATTTACTTTGTAATTTTCTGCTTTTCCCTTTGACAATGGACTTTTCTACATTGCAAGCTCTGGTCAAAGCAATGTTAACAATTTTGATATAAGCTGAAAATTAATTGAAGATAGAAGAGTGCACTTTTGATTGTCCTGTTCATGACATGACCTACTCTCTCTTGAATCCTCACCATCAACCTGAGAATGAGCTGAGACTAGCTTCCTGGCAGCTAAGAGACCCCATCAAGCTGGGTTAAGTCACCCCAGCTGAAGCCAGCCAAGTCTGGTCAGTTCACTACTGACTCATAAGTTTATTATACAGGAGAAAGAACCTTCAGCAATGTCATTCCAACTCAATTCAGATTAGCAAGACCTCCAAACTGAGTCAAAACCTTGCAAAAAAAAAAAAAACAGGTAGATGTGATTTTAAGTCACTATATTTTGATATGTCATGGGAAAATATCTACATAGCAAAACTTTTCACTTCTGGCAGAAGTTTTCTCTCTCACTCAATGTTTTAAAATTTAAAAACAATGTTTTTTGTTCCTTAGGAAATATTATTCATAGCACTCCTCTCGAGTTTTATGCATTGACAGGGAATTAAGAACCAGAAAAAGCACTGATATTCTTATATGAGATGGTCATGTGAATTTATTATAGTTCAAAAACATTTTTCTTCATCCCAGCAAGAGAAATTGTGAATCTAAATTTCACTATAACTAAGATACAAAATATTACATACTATGAACTTGTAGGGTTCCTTGGGAAGAGTTAAAATTTAAAGTTAAAATCTACAAGTGTTGAGTCCACCAAATGAGAGAATTGATTAGAAACTAAGAATGGTTTTTACTAATTATTTTTGGATCTAGAGATTATCATATTATCTGAAGTCAGAGAAAATCAAATATCGTATTATTTACATGCCGAATCTAAAAATGATACAAATGGACATATTTACAAAACTAAACCAGACTTACAGACATAGAAAACAAACTATGGTTACAAAAGGGGAAAAGGCAGTAGAGGGATAAATTAGGAGTCTGGGATCAACAGACGCACAAGGTATAGCACAGGGAACTATATTCAATCTCTTGTAATAACCAATAATGGGAAGGAGTCTGAAAAATAATATATATATACTAAATCACTATGCTGTACAGCTGAAATTAACACAAAATTGTAAATCAACTATACTTTAATTTAAAAAAATAAAATAAAGCCAGCAACCTCTTGGTGATGGTCATTGTGAAAACAAAAACAAGCAAACAAAAATAAAACAAAAAGACAATACTGGTGATCTGATTCCCTCATTAACAGATGTTGCAAGAGTTAAGTGAATTTCTTTTCAAAATTATTTAGAAATATTTTACAATAAAAAAGTGATAATTGAATAAGTGTAGGCTTAATCATTGTTACACCAAGTGTGTGTGAACCCATAGGTTATTAAAAAAACAGGGCAAATTTAATGACTGACAATCAGGCAATTATGAGAACAGCTGCCAAAACCAAACTGTCCCAAGTCCTGAATCATTGTGAAAACTCAGGGAAAGAACCTGTGACTTGACGAATAGCCAATAAATATAATTTATGTGAGAAATGTATTACTATATTTTATGAAGATTTGTATGTGTGTCACTTGGTGATGCCATGTGTTGGGCTCAGCTGTGATTCATGAGTCAAGAGAGAATGGGGAGCGTTGCTCTGCTAATTGCACACACCACAGCTAAAACATACATCATATTCCAAAAAAAGACTCTTTTTTTTTTTATTACTTTTAAAATGTCTGTCTGTTTTGGAGACAAGAATAAACAAGAATTTTAAAAATGAAGAGCACTAAAAACATTCTGTAAGACTATATTTTTGAGAAATGTTTATTGAGCACCTCATCTTTACCAGCTAATATGAGTCACAGGCAAAGACTGCCTAACTCTCCTTTCAGAAGTTGAATGGGAAGAAATAACTTCCTTTTAACTAATAACAAAGGAAAAGATATAATTGATGTTGAGGACCTGAAAAAAGCCATCTGATTCTTATTCTACTTCTAATCTTAAATAATTTCAACTCTCCAATTTTATGTTTGCTTATATAGCTAAGAAGATACTTACAGTATTCTTGGATGATGATTATTTATCATCTCTAAATGTTTTTTATTTTGACCTATCCTTTCTGCTTCTTTGAGCTACATTGGATGATATTATCTACCCACATGTGTGCAATAATTTTCCCATGAAAATTAAGCTTCTTAGAGAAAATCTATTGTTGCTTGGGTTAACTTTACAGCCCTTCAGATCCAATTATTTATTTAGGCCATTAAGTGTTTGAAAAATGAAGACTTAGATTTGAAACCCAATTTGGTCACTGACTGGTTTCAAGAAATTGGAGAAAATTATTTCCTTTATCTCTGTTTTGATTTCCATATGTACAAAATTGGAATTAAAACATTTGCTCACTTTATCTCACAGATAGGTGTAAGGGGAACATGAAATGCAGTTTCAGAAAGAACTTAGTAAATTACAATGAAACGTGAAGCATATTCTCTTAATGATAAGGAATTAAAAGTTCATAAATTGACATATTTGATTTCTCATGCACTGGAGATTTCTAAATGGGAGTAAACCTTTTAGGGTTGTAAGGATGAAAGTTTTATAATTACTTCTAGCCATTCATTCCAATATCACATCCCTGTATTCTTTGTGAGGTTGGTAAATTTAAGATGTTCTGGGTTCCCTTATAAGTGAAGCTGCATATTCTTGCTTTCTCAGGGAAGGACTACATTTCTAAGGGTCTCTTTCATTTTGGCTGTGAGGGATCAGACAGCTTCATTGTTCAGATGATAGTTTCACATTCAGAGAAAAATAGGAAGGAAAAGAATAACTGGAAATCAAGCTATTTTCACAATTTGGAAAATTTATACACATTTCTAAAATCATGAAAAATCATACAGTAAAAAGATATGACTATAAATCTTAAAAGAGCAATTCTAATGGGTTTCTAGACTGAATATATTATAATGCCTTTCTAGGAAATCATTAGTACATATCACTAAAAAATATTTCATATCTTAGGTTAACAGTTATAAGGGGGGAGACATATGGTACAATAAAAGAAAATGTCATGAGTGGTTTTTTTTTTTTTTTGAGAGTTTTAAATTTTATATCAGAAAAGAATATCTTATTGCCTCTCCAATTTTATCTCCTGCCATTAGACTTGGCCCAGGGAGGCCTCATTCAGACCCTCCAGCAGCCCAGGATCCTTGGTATCTTGTGGTCCACATATTTGTCACCTGGGATACACTTTTCAGAATATCTCCTACATATCCTTGAGACATTAAGTCTCTTCTGGGATAACATAAATTAGGTCCCCTTTGTAAAATCTATCACTTGGCATGTTGTCAAATAATTTAAAAAAAAAAAGTCCTGTGTTTGTGGTGAACATGAGGTTGTAATATTCTGCTGAATACAATCCTCACTGGTATATTTTTATAGTTGTATAATGGGTATATTTTTGCTGAATATCTTTCAGGTTAAGAAATATTATGTTGCTTTAATTTCCTTAAATCAAACCACTTGCATATTAACACCTCTTCCTTATGTGGTGAGAAATATTTATTCTATTCAGCCGTTACTCAATAGGGAGCTGTTTCCTCCTCACTGGCATTTTTACATTTGACCCTTGGGGACATTCACTGGCTGGTAAGTTAGACAATGCTCTCCCCTACACACAGACTCCCTCCCTGACATGATCTATTCAGCACATCAATCTTAGTTCTCTGCTCTTTTTGAAAGCATCCAAACTAGTTGGCTAATGTCCTATCACTACTATCATTCACATAGACAGAATTGAGTTTGTCAGGCTCCAGGACAAAAGCCTATGTCTAATTTAAGTCCAACTATAGGCAATTGCAAAGGATTTACTTGAAGAAATTCACAGGGGAAAGCTGCTCAGCCCACCCAGACTCAGTGCCCAGCCAATGAATTGCAGTCTCAGAACCCAGGGACCCTAGTCATGCATGTCTTTATGCTTACCTCATTTCCTGGCCCAGGCCCTCCTCTTGGAGGCTTCATCATCAGTGTCTCACTGCAGAGGAGGCTCTCAGGCACCTCTGCCCTGATAACCTTATCAGGGACCCTTGAAAATATTTTTCTCTGTGGTATCCTAGCCCTTACCCTTTGGCTCCCCACAGACCTCAGATCCAACATGACAGGAGCATTTGGTTTGGGGGCTCCCTGGAAAGTAAGACAAATATTTTCATTGATCCACCTGACCATTGTCTTGGGCAATATCCTGGGGGAAAGTGAACCACCATAGGTGCTGGCACTTTCTCCTGTTTAACCTCTAACTGTGTCATCTCAACAAGTGATAGAAAGCTTGACTGTTACATTCATCTTGTCTTTTGTCTTGATCAACTACTTCAACATCTGACAGCTTATCTCTCTTTAGCTCAGCAGGCTCTGGGCAAGACCCAGAGATGGTGCACAGCAACAAATGCAGCATGTAGTAATAGAGCCAGAGCTTAGGAAAATACTCTATGAAAATAATCATTTGGGGCCATGCAGCTGCCTTTCAGTTATACTCTTTTTGCGTTTACACATTTTGGAATACTCTAATTCTAAAATTTGAATATTCAAATTAGTTTCTCACCATTGTCCGTTTAAGTCCAGAATAGCCACAATTCCCAGGACACAATGCTTCTCTGACTTTGAGGAGGAGAGTTACCTTGGTCTCTCACTCTTTGCTGTGTAGGATACAGTTGTAAGAATAAAACAGGAATTAACATGTATTAAACAATCCTGTCAAATCTGTGACAGGAAAATCTTCTTTCTGTGTTATCCTTCCAAGGCTTAATTTCTCCTGTATCTTAAGTCAATTGCTCTCTTTCTGGGTCACACCTGCTACATTGCTTCTGTTTCCTGTGTGTTAAATATTTATGCTAGTGGGTTTTTGACAGCATTCTCTCTTATGATCTTCCCCTCCCCTCTACTCCTCTTCTCTTTCCTTATTTTTTGGGGTTTGTGTTTTACAATTGTACTTTGTTTGTTTGTTTGTTTGTTTATGCATGTATGCTTTCTGATGGAAAGGATAGTTCACCAACTTCTGGCCACTCTGCACTGTTACATAGTGTGAGAACTTAATGACAATACAATGGGGAAATGGAGAATGTGCACACAATCAGAAAAGTGAATCTTGTATCACTCTTGTTGTCATGCTTTATTCCTCTTGACACTATATTTTTTTATTCTGGAATTTGCCATGCATCAGTGTTTCATGCAGATTGATTGGGTGGGAGCGGTGCAGGGAAAAAGACACCATTTGTACCCTTGACTCATACAACATGGTTCCTTGACTCTGTTGAGAAATTCCAGATCACTTTTTAAAATATAAACATTTTTCCCTAAGGGAAAAACTAGATTTTGAAAGGAATAAAATCAGAAGAATATATGTCCTATGGAAAAACATGACTGGCAGCTTCAGGTTTAAAACAAGAAAGAAAAGAAAATAGTAGAACAAAATGTATGGTTAACCATATTTTTTTCTAAAACTGAGTTTCATACTTGTTTCTATTTATTTACAATCCCCAAGTTTGAAATGGAGAATATAACTAGTCTCTTAAAGTATTAATTCTCAAACAGTATTTTAATATTTTAAAGAAGAAAATATTTTGAGTTTATTCCTTTAATAATCTTACAACAATTAATTTTTGAATGTCCTAAAAATAGCTTTAAATGCATCTGAAACTATATACATCAGATATGTTATTAGGATCTGATAGACAGCATAATATCAATAGATGAGAAATATCATCTGCAACCCTTCTTGTCTTCCTTTATGAGTATGGAAATGAGATACTGTCAAATATCTCTTTTCAATTATCTATTTTCAAATATCCATTGTCAATTGCTCAATGTTTTGACATTGTCTGGGGTTTTTTTGACTTGTAATAAATCACAATTGCCACAGATCCAAATTTTTTAAAAAGCAACTTCCTTAGAAAAAAGTGTTCCGAAATTTGTATTATAACCAAATAAACTGACTTTTTTATTTTCTTTGATGTAGGGCAGCTCTCAGAGGGTATTATGCCCCTTTGGAGAATTACTGAGGAACAACACTGATAGAAAGTGAATACTGTTTGGAAGAAATCTGTGAGAATCAGATTTGTAAGAGGACAATAAAACATGTTTTACTATTGCATTATTCAGTAACCGTTTGGTTAAAAGTGACATTGATTCAAACTAGTTTAAGCCATAAAAAATTACTTATCTGTCCATACTTTGAGAAGGATAGATACTGTGATAAGGGAAATAAGAATTATCATGGTTCTTAGTGAACTGAAAAAAAATTAATGAGAGATAGAAAGTGTGATATAAGCAAGGTTTTTATTAGTAAAGTAAAAAGGTACTAAAAGAGAGTACACTCCTGAGAATCAGGAGCAGGCCAACCGAGGGGAAAAATGCTTATTTCAGATGAGAATGGATTCCAGGCTTCAAATATGTAACTAGCAACCTATATCATTTTCTGCATCTCATTTCTGACTTCTTTCTGAGACACCCTCTCTTCATCATTATGAATGCTGCTCAGAGTTCCAGTTTAACAAAGAACTTATTTTTCAGGACCTCACATGCAGAGATATCCTCCTTTCCAAATTCCACGTTGAAAACTCCACATATGTCTACTTCTACCACCCAGAAAAAAGAATCAATCAAGATAAATCAAATTAATCAAGCAATCAGGCAAGCAAGCAATCCCAATTCTGTCTTGCTTAGCTTAAACCACATAATCATCCTTAAACCAATTGCAATCTGTGGAAGATACATTCGAACTGAAATGTTGGTCTCTGTGTTTTGCAGTGACTGCTTCTTGACAAATTATCAAAACTTTTGTTGTGAAAATTCATTTTGCTGTTTGGTTCTGTGGGTCAGTGTTTCAGAAAGGGAATGGAAGGGAAGCCTTGTCTGCTTCACTTGACATCTGCCAGGGCATCTCAGAGTCAGGGGTCTGAAGTAATCTAAAGTCTCTCTCACTCATATGTCTGCAGGTTGAAGTTAGAGGGAGTTGGACAGCTTAGGGACAGAATAGACAGGAATCCTATGGCATCTCTTCCTTACTCCATGTGGTCTCATCACCTGACCTCAGCATGAAGCTTAGGGTAATCAGGCTTTTAATGTGTCAGCTCAAAAGTTCCAGAACAAGAGATCCAGGTGGAAGGAAGTTGCGTTTCCTTTTTCTTTGAGTCACAAGTTATACAATGTAACTTCTGACACATTATATTCATTAGAAATGAGTCAATAAACCAGTCCATATTCCAAAGTCTCATATATCTTGTGAGAATTTGAGAACATGTTTGAAACAACCTCAATGTGCCTAATTTTGGGAATGGTAAATGACACATTTTGGTAGAAATTTCCACAAAGTAGAAGAATAGATAACCAAAAAAAGGGGGTGTATGTGTTTGTTACAACCATGTAAGAAATAAATATATAATAATCACAATCAGTTTTAGTTTTAATGGTCCAATATGCTATAGATATTATCTTATTAATTATAATTTGCTGTTACAGTTGTAATAAAGTTAACAATTATTTATATCATCTCTGAATTATCATTAAGTCTTGTTCATTGTTAGACATTTTAATCAATCTTTCTATTTAAGAGTATTAATTTTCCTTTTTCTATCAATTGGTTAAAATAGATCTTTATTTATTTATTTTTTTTTAGGCAAAGTAAACAGGTTTAAATTATTCTTGAGTCCTGTTTAATTTAAGTGGATTTTATCTTGAAAAGGAATATCTGATCATGAGCTTTTATTTTCAATATTAAACTATGGATGATGCTGTGAGTTTATTTTTTCTTCTATCATTTTGTGTTTCAAAAGAAAATGTGAGGAATATGAGTTTGTTTATTTGCTATTTTTAGTATGAAGCTAACCTTTATCTTTGACTTTTCTGTTATATATTTTATGGGATGAATTTCCTTCCTCTCTCCTCTGTGTTTACATGTAGGTGTCTTAAGAATTATATTACATGTAACATAGGGAGCATTTCATTGCACATGCAATGATTTTTAAACATTTTTATTTGTCTAGAAAACATATCCACACTACAATTTTGGCTACCACTTCTTCCCTTTTTGTTCTGTTCTATCAGTAATCACCAGTAATCTGCATTTTAGAATCAACAGTTTACAGCTTCTATAGATACTTGCATATTTTTTCTGTTAATTTTCATCTTGTCCTGTGAATTCAGGGAAACCTTTTCAAATTGTTCCCCATGTCACTTAATCAATAACATTCTTCTGAGAATTCAAAACAATTTCCCAAACATTTTCCAAATTATGGAACAGATCATTTTCAGAATTAATACCCTCCTTTAAGTGTTTTGTATTTTGTTCAATATATTTGATTCTGCACTATACTTTCATGGCTCACAAGTTGTTAGTAACTATGTTTTTCTTTTAATATCATTTGAATTGTAATCCCTCCAAAATTGTTTATCAAGAGGTGGGTTATGTTAACTTGATCTCTATCCTTCTGACAGTGCCACACCATCTTGAATAATGTAACTTATAGAAAGTTTTGAAATTGGGAAATGTGAGTCTTCTACCTTTGTTTTTCTTTTCCATTTTTGTGGTATCCTGGACCCTTGAATTTCCATATAAATTTTACAGTCAGCTTATCAATTTCTGTGAAAAAGTTAGGTAGAATTTCAATAGGGAATTCACTGAATCTAAATCAGTCTGGGAACTACTGATCCCCCCAAAATATTGTTTGCCAATGTATGAATACAAGATTCCTTTCCACTTATGTAAGTTTATCTTAATTTCTTTAAAAGAGGTTTTAAAGTTTTCAGTGTACAAGTCTTATAGTTCTTTTGATAAATAGATTTTAAACATTTTATTCTTTTATATGCAAGATCATAAATGTATGAAATTTGTCCACTGCTATTGTATAGAATTACAACTAATATTTTATACAGATTTGATATCCAACAATCTTGCTAAACTCATTTGTTACTTGTAATTGTGTTTGAGTGTGTGTGAAATACTTTGTAATTTCTGTATCCACTCACATGTCATCTGTAAGTATATGGAAACATTTTTATATTTAGCAAGGCATAACTCTTATATTTTCCTTTAGTTCATTAAACATGATTTAATTTGATTCTTGGGAGATATTTGTAGAAGTTGATATAAAGTCTTTGTAAAGTGTATCCCACATCTAAGTTTTCTCAGGGACAGTTTCTTTACTCTTTTTTCCCTATTGTGTAGCATAGTTTCGTGATTCTTTGCATGTCTCATAAATTTGTTTGTTTTTTTTTTGTTGTTGAAAACTGAACATTTAAAGTAATATAATGTGGCAATTGTGGAAATAAGATTTTTGTTCTTACTGCTTTGTTTTTTTTTTTTTTGGTACATTTCCTGAACAAACCTGTAAAGTCTGTGTTCTATATCACTTGTCACCAGAACTACCTCTTTTATTAGCTTAGCGGTCACCTAATAAGTGCACATATTTTACTTAAATGCGATGTTCCAATAAGTCTCCTGGATATTGCTGAGGGGTTTTATGTGCATGTTAGACACATCTTTAATGCTCCTTCAGTTTACACTATGCTTCATCTCTCACTTTGAAGTTTCAATATCAGCCAGAAGTGAGATATTAAGACCTTCTTAGTTCCTCCTGGGCTTAAAAACTGCCCTATACATGAACTTCCACATTCTCAGGAATATATCAGAGCTATTTAAAAACCCCTATGGATGTCCTATTTTCCAATTTTTCCTTTTAAGTCTTTTGGTCATCTTCCCATTTGCTCCAGGTGTTGTTATTGGCTCAAGCAGTTGTGGTACTAAACAATTATGGCTGATGGTTTTTAACACGTGTCCTGGGGTAAAAATTTCCACTCTACATGCTGACTCGTATCAAATAAAAAGCAGCTGTTGAATTTGGGTTTACAGGGGGCTGCCATGCCAAATAATAATAAAAGATATCTGCAGGAATAAGGCTCTATGGGGTAGTCCAAATCTATTCTACCCTATTGGGACACCAACTTCAGGAAGTGCTTTATATTTGTTTATATTTAAATAGATACATAAAAGTACTTAAAGAATATTATCCTATTAATGCAATGAACAGAGGGTAGCTATTTTAAGATTGTAAATGATATATAACTTTCTGTAAAAGTTAAATGTACTAGAAAAATTTATATGGGTTTTTTTGGTATTAGTTTCAGGTATGCAGCATAGTGATTCAGTATTTTTGCAGATTTTATTCCAGTATGTGTTATTATAAGATATTAGGTGTAATTCTCCATGTTATACAGTAAATCCTTATTGCTCATCTATTTTATATATTGTAATTTGCATTTGCTCATTCCATATTTTCTTAAGATTGACAATAAGACCAGGTCACCCACTATCACTACCCAAACCATCATAACTTCAGTGAAGTTTAAATTATAATTCCTGACAAATTATTTTTAGTAAATACCCAACATACATACACAAGAGCATCTATTTAATAATAGTTCAATCATTTCAAAAAAAAAAAAAAAAGAACCTGGAAGACTTTTCCTACCTGAGAAGATGTCTTATTTTAAAGAAACAAAACAATGTAGTATAAACATCACAGTAAACAAATCAGCTTCTTGGAATAAATTGGAAATTTTTAAAATAGAAATAAAACACATATGAATGAATCTATTCTGTGGTAAAAGTATCGCAAAAATTGGACAAAGTGCAGCTTGTTTAAAGGAAGGTATTGGAAAAACTGAATCATGGAGAAGATTATAACTTTGGATCTCTACATATCAATATACACAAAGAACTATATGGGAATAGTAAAATTGTAAAGGTAATAGAATAAAACCAAGGAAACTATATTCACCATTGTGTTCAGTAAGGGATTTTAATAAAGCATTTGAAAGCACATATACAAGGCCAAAAATTAAAAATTCTGGTTCAGTATTGGCAAATTTAATATTGTTGTTCAATCAAAGGCACAACTAAAAAATAAGCTGAGATAATAGAGATATGAAGGTATTTGCAAAATTAGTATCTGAAAAATATTTCATATCTACACTATACAAGTTTATATCAACATAATAAAAAACAGTAGAGACCAAATGCGAAGAGGACAAAGCTCACTAATAAGCAAAGGAAAGAGGGGTCTCTGTACATGATATGTCCTTTAGTGTATATTTTCAAGATGTTTATTACAGCATTCTATGTGGAAGCAAACAATTGGAACCATCCTTGTTACTGATTACTAAAAATAACAATGTAAATGTAGGATATGTGTAATACATACGATGCCATACTAGGTAGCAAATGTAGGATATGTGTAATACATACGATGCCATAATAGGTAGCAAATGTAGGATATGTGTAATACATATGATGCCATAATAGGTAGCAAAACAAATATGTATAAACTAGAGGCCCTCAGAGCATTTTGATGGATCTTCAAACATGATGTTGAGCACAAACAAGAAGAAAAATAAAATGTCATTGTATTATCATTTCTCAATCACATTTATGCATGTAAACAATGAAGATATGCAAGAAAAATACATTATATTTAAAAGGATACATATATATTCAACATATGTGTGTAGACACATATATTCAATTATTCATGCCCAAAGCATTAGAATATCTCTGTTGGGGGAACTGGGGATATTGAAAGCATGTAGAAAGTAGAATGGGGAAATATGTACTTAATTCTTGTACTACAAGTCTGCAATAGTGAGAGGAAAAACAAAAATAGAGCTATTCTAACCTAATGGGTGAAACTTAAATCTTAACCTGTGATACACTGGTTTTATACTTTACCTCCTACAATCTCTTTTCACAATCAACCTATTATTTATATAATAAATAAATGTTAAGTTCCTGGATGCTGATGCCCAATATCTTGGATGTGTTTTCCTATAATATCAAGATAATACAGAAACCTAATTCATGGTGTTGTTTTAAAGATTACATGATTTAATATGTGAAAATATTTAGAACAATGTTTGAGACATATTAAATGCTCAGCAAAATTGCCTTCTTGAAATATTTGATTGTTTATATATATATAAAAAATTTTAAAATAAATAAAAATATATGTATGCTATAATATGTACAATTTTTAGAATAAATGATATTGCAATGTTATTTCTTCATTATTAAGTGATTAGAAATCTGAATTCAGCATTGTTTCACTTACTTCTAAGGCTTATTGGTAGTCTCAATTTTGAACTTGGTCTTTGAAAAATTTAAGAGTTTTATAGTTAAATATAACTATATACATAATATATTTAATATATGAAATATTTGTAAATAAATGTATATATACTCTTTTAAATAAAAAGGTAAGTGTTTAGATCACAGAGCAGAAAACTTAAAAAGAGCCCTGGATTCTTTTGAATGTTAATTTCCACATTCACACATCCTCAGAAATTTTGCTTTATTTCTGTGTATTCTGTGATGTTTTGGGCATTTTTTTCCTCTGTGAGTCACTTTCACCATTAGGACAGCTCATCTGATGAGTAAAATATATATAGGAGTTCCTAAAATCCCTATGCTACTCCAACCAGTCCAATATTCTGTTGTTCTCAAGGAGTTAGACAAAGCTTCTTTCCTTACTGCCTTAGCTAAGTGTTCTCAATGTCACATGACATGCATTAGGTCTTGTGGTCATCTCAGAACTGAATTCTGTGGCTAGGAGAATAGGAGTCCTTCACGGAGCTTAAGATTAATCATTCCCATCGAACTCAAGGAGAGAGTGGAATCGGAATGCCATTTCAGAAAAGAAAAATTGAGTGCTCTAGTTAGAATTCTAGGGAGTGAATCTTAAGTAAATAGCCAACAAATAGAACCTTTAAAATGAATACACAGTAGTTCCATGCATTCCCTCTAGTGTCTTTTTTTTTCTTTTTTTTTTTTCTTATTATAAAGGATTATTCAAGATGTGTGTCTCCATTTAATCTGTTTTCCTCATGTTTTTAAAGACTTTCCCAATATATCTAAGTTCTTGGCTTCTCCTTATGACAACATTTCAGATATTGACAAATCCATTGGTTTCATTTGTTCATATTGTTTGTGGAGTATTTAAATGCTCTGCTGTAAAAGGCAAAAAAAGAAGAAACAGCACATATATTTTCCTGAAAAAGAAATTGTCCTACAAAGATATTCTATGTTGTATTTCTTTCTTATTCTTTAGCTTTAGATGAACAAAACCAAGTGCGTATAGTTTGATGAAGTCTAACTGAAATTATCATGGTCAAGCTAAAGGATATAGGTTGGTTGCATCATCTAACTACATATTCAGTTTTCCCTACAGTGCAAGCATAAAATCACAGATGCTGACAATCTGAAAAGGCCCATCAACATGATGCTGGAGATGTGCCTAGTGAGGGAGCCAGGAAAATTTCAGAGGATGTACTATGCTTTTCTTTAGAGACATGATATATATTTGAGAATGCTTTCAGAGAATGTGTATAAAGAAAGAAATGAGTGTAGGGCTTTTCTCTCTCACCTATAGGTGTCAGATTGCAGAAAAAACACAAGCAAAAAACCTCACATTTGGGGGATTGAAAGATTGTTTAGATAAAATAAAACATAACAACATAAATAACCATAATAAATTAATCTCTGACCACTGAATGGCAAGGATTATATTTTATCCAAGGAAACTTGGATTTTTTTTCATGATTAGTCTAAGCTGCAAGTGAATATTTTACTTGATGTTGCAACGTGCGGCATGAAAATCACTAACTCAGCTTGTTTTGCTCCTTTCACTAAGTATTTAAAAATAAAGAAGGTACAAAAATTAGAGGAGCATTTCTCAGTACTGAAAATTTTTGCTGTTTGAAAATAAAAGTTAGAATATATTAAGGTACACATTTTAAGCCTTAGGCCATAGTTTATAAAATTCAAGTGTTAGATACAAACCTTCTACATCCCAGAAACAACATTTTAAGGCAATAAAGTCCATCAGGAAATTTTCTAGAGAATCAAGCACAACAGGCTGGTACATATTGTTAGATTTCAAATAACAGAAGACTCCAAAACAACTTGCACTTAACTGTATGTATATTATTTGTATACAAGACATTTAGAGACAGGACATTATGAAACTGTATTTGTTGACATGCAGTGACATCAACAAAGACCCAGTTCTTCTCATCTTTCTTCTCTGCCATTCTCAGAGTGTTTGATTTGTCCAGCCCTCAAATGAGGCTAATGGCTGATGAACAGGAAGGAAGTTGCTGCATACTGATGTAGCCAAGGTGGGTAAATTCATCCTGCAGTAAGAATTTCTTTTTCTGAAGACAAAGTCAATGAATTTATCTAGAACAAAGTCCACAAGCTGGGATTAATAGCCCAGTGGCCTGCATTATCAAAAACTCATGAAAGTGATCCCATAGTGCATTTCACAGCCAAATAAGCATATGAAAGACTGGGCTAGACTAAGAATTTCAATGAGATTTGTGTCCTGAATGGATGAATTTTTTTTTCCCCAGCAGGGATTCCTACAGAATTGAGAATTTTCTTAACAAATCTGAATAAGAATAATAAGCTTTCTCATCTAGTGTGATACTGGAGGCCATGAATGTGGTCATTCTTTGATCCTTATGTGTTCAATTCTGCTTTACAGATTTTTTGGTTGGCAAATTTTTGAAGCTGGCTTTACTTGTTTTTGTCTGGGAGTAATTTTTCAAATGTCAAATCTGTGAGTAAATTTTAATCTATTTTGCTGATAGAAAATTTTACTTATTTTATATGTCTTGATGATTTCATTAGAAATGTTGGAGACTAATCTTGTGGGGGGGGAAACACATCCGATTTCAATATGTTTTAATCTTTACATGATACCATGTGAGCGTTTCTATTTTATGCATATGGACATTAATATATTAAAAATATTTTGCATCATTATGAACATTTTGATCAGCTGTTTTATCTTAAATTACTTTATGGAAAAAAATGAACTGTCATTGATGGCAGTACTATAGGATAGGTAATTATTGCTATTCATATAATTCATTAACAGGAAAAGATAACAAATTAGTTTAATGAGTCTCCCAGACATAAATTTGTTTCAATCTACAAACTCATTTATGGTTTTGTGGTATATCCAAATTAAATTGTCACTCTCTGATATTCTCAGAATTGTTCTTTCTTGTAAAGTAATAAACATAGAACATTGATCAAAACAATTTCTTTACTCAAGTGTTATAGCACTTCCAGGAAATTATTAACACTTCTGGCAAAACTTCTACTTATGATTTTAAAAAACAATATCATTTTCCATTCAATATGGTAAACTCAGACATCACTATATGATTATGTGCAGTAGAACCATGAACAGCCACTTATCTAAAGAATCTTATTTAAAATATTTCTAAATTATTTTATCCAAACAATTGCAGCTATCACTACATAAATGTACAAATGTTTAAAATAGTAAACTCTAGAGTAAACTGTGTGGATTGGAATTCTGGCTCAGGCATGTTCTAGATATAATCAAGTAACTTAAAGCCTTTATGCTTTAGTTTCCTTATCTGTAAAACTAAGGATTAAAATAGTACTTTCCAAATGAGTGATTATGGCAATTGATACTACAATATAAGTAAAATGCTCATTGAAGGCATATTATTTTAATTATTAAATATATTTTCTTATCTTGAATATATGAATATATGTGAAACGTAGGATATATATTTGGTCTCTGCCACCAATTTCTGACACAGAGCTTCTAAATCTCTTGTAACTTCCTGGATGACGAGAATATCTTTTGTTCTAACGAGTAAATTCTTGGTGGGCTTTTGGATAGCTTCAGCATCAGAGCTGGTCACCAGACCAAGCCATTATCAGAAGTTTGGAACTTTCAGCCTCATCCCCTGTTCTCCAGGGAGGAGAGATAGGCCAAAAATTGAGTTAATAATCAGTGATTTCTACCTGTACCTCAGCACCTCCCTGTGTCTCAGGGCTGACAGCTTTTCCTTTTCTATGTGAAAAGAAGTGTTTCCTATGTTCTGTGCATTCTCTGAAAGGCAGAGAAGGGCTTCTTGTTTCCTTTTTTCTGGACCACTACTTATCATCTGCTTCTAAGCAAAGATAACTCATGCTAATTAAACTTGAAAAGATTCAGTTCTACTATCTTTAAGATGTTAATAAGAAAGAAAAATAAAGAAAAAAGACAAAGATGGAGAGGACAAAAGAGAAATAAGCAAAGAGAAGAAAAGGAAGGAAAGGAAAGGAAAGGAAGGAAGGAAGAATGATATATGGAAAATGATAGGCAACAAAAATAACACTTAACATTGTTTTGTTAGCTAAACTATAGAATATAGGATGCAACAGAAACATCAGAATTCTTTGATATGACCCTTTAACATCAGATGAGAAAACTGAAGAACTGCTGTGCTTGGTATCCTTGAGTTCATTCATCAGTGTTTATTTAGTGCTAATGAAAGTCAGGCTTTGGTCTAGATGCTAGAACACCGCAGTAAATAAAAGAAAGTCTGGGGATTTTCTTAGCAGAATTAAGGGTCTTGTTCTGATTTCCCAATTCCTAATTACTCTGCCTACCTCATTTCACCCATGCCCTAATGAAAGTGACCTCACTGATGCCATGAGACTGGCGTGCATTTTTGGAAGAAGTGGCTACATTTAGCATTTTAACATGCTAAGAATCTCTGATCCTAAATGCAATTATTTAAAACACCAAATTATTATTTAGAAAATTATTTCCATAACATGTATTCTACTGAATGTGTGCTGGCCTCACTAAAAAAAGAATAAATGACTTGTGGTTGGTAGATAAAAACAGGAAAGGGATCATTCTTAGAAAGTTACTTTATTCTTTGTTTATGTTTCCAGGCTTTTAGTGTGCCAGTTATTCTGGCAAACAAACAAGCAGCCCTTAAATATTGTTACAACACAGAAAACATGCTTAGGAAAAGATAAAGGCTATATTAGAGAGGATTTAAAAATACTTGGAAATATTGCATGTGCAAAACAGATAGAGGAGTTGCAGAAAATTCTACATTTTTACTTGTCTTGATTGGCATAGTTAGGGGAATGTAAATTGCTTGGGGTCCATCAAAACATGGCAGGTGACTCAAAATGCCCCATGTGACATTGTACAAGCTAGACAATTTGTCACTAGAAACCTCTTTTCATTTTTGGGTGTGTCTTTGTTTGGAATCATATTGTTGAGTTATCACATTTTATAGTGCATTCAGTATGCATTTATGTAAAAAATAAACATTATTCTGCAAAAAATGTTTTCTTAGAAGAGATAAAAAAAGTTTAAGAGCTTTGTAGCAGGAAAGCATAAACTGAACAGTCCTATGTCAGGGAGGTCTACAACCTTCTCCTGGTTTTACCTTCTTTTCTTCTTTATCAAAGTCTCTGCCTTTTCTTTTCATTTTTTACCCCCATGGGGAAATGTCTGTCTCTTTATCAAGGTCAAATTTAAATGTCAGCACATTGTGAGGCTGGTCTCACCTCCAGTTCTGTCTTTCTTTTATCAATCTCTTCCTTTTCTGCCATTCTGAATCTTTCACATTTACTTCCTTTATAGTAGTTTAGAAAGATCAGTCCTGCAGTGTTGATAGGATTAGAGTAATGAGATGAGGATTCAGGAACACTAGTTTAAAATCTGATTGCATAATCCAAGTAAGAATTGATGCTGATCTGATATAAAATAATGTGGTGGAGATGAATGGAAAACAATAAGACAGGTATTAGGAAATATAAAATAAAAATATGAAATTAAACAAAGTAAAGCACAAAACCAAAAAACAAAATAAAAGCAAAAACAGAAAACCAGATGAAATAAACTAATAAAAAAAAAAAAACCCTTGATTCATCAGACTAAAGAAAAACAGTAGAATAATTTGGGTGAATATAGAATTTATCATCTGAATCAGGAAAGAGTTTAGGGTGAAAAGGAGCACTATTGATAATTAAATCAAACAAGAAACTTCTAACTAAAGCAGGCTGTGAAAACCTGGGCATCTGGTCACCCTGAGGATAATGGAATCATTGCTGAATTATACATTGAAATGTATTTAAATCCTAATCTTAATTAATCACTACTTTTCTGGGAAAATTTTTGAAAATTAGCTACATGATTTGATGGTTAGTTTTATCTTGCCAAAATTGGTCTAGATGTACTGAAAATTGTGGGTGAAAAGGACTGAAATCTAAGCATCTAGCTATTTTTCTAAGATTGTATGAAAACAAAGAGGATAAAAGCTCTCCTTCCTCTCCCTTCCTTCCCCACCCATCCTCCAACTCCTGAACACAAATAAGCAAACCAGACCTCCTCTGAAGAAGCCCGGTGCTCACCATGGTCACATTCTCAACCCATAGGAAGATGTTACTCCTTGCTAACCACACTCTAATCAAATGATTAAGTTCCAAAGCTTCAACACTGTGTTTATACTGATGCTTTCAAAATGCATATCTCCAATCTCAATATCTCTAATGAATGGAAGACAATATATTTAATGGGGTACTCACCTCAAATCTTTGAAAACTAGCATGTATTTTACACTTAAAAGATATCCCAATTCAGATACTAGATTTTCATCAATTACTTGATCTGTATTTGAATTTTATAAAATTTGCAGTTCAGAAAGTAGAGTCACAAGCTAAGTTGATCCAAATACAAGGAAAATTTTTCAGTGAGTTGAGTAGCAGCTTTAAATTTAAGTTTAACTTCAGTAGATTAAATAAAATGTAAAATTTGGTCTCTGCTAAGTACCAGAGGCTACCATATAAAACAATGTAGGAAAAACAGGTGTCTCAAAGTTACAGATTCACAAATTGCATGTTTACCCTACCCTCAAATCTGCTTCTCTCCTAGGCTTCCCGACTACAGTACCTGGCACTGTCATTTGCCTGTGGGCTAAGGTCAAAAAACTTGAAGTCAGACTTAACTCTAGGCTATTTCCACCCCTCATATGCAGTGTCCAGGAAATTGTGATACAAATGTAAAAAAAAAAAAAAAACTGACCACTATTCACCACCTCTGCTGTTAAAGCTCAAATAATTATTGATTCTTCTTCTTTCACTTTTAGTGCCTATATGGTATTTCCGAGGCTAACTAATCCTTTTCATCTGAATGTGCTACTTAGTTGCTCAGAGTTCCTCAAAATGTTTTCATTACTCATAAAAAACATACTACAATCAAAAGTCTGACATGATCTGGTCATTTCTCGCTCTGTTGACTCATCTGCCATCTGCAGATCATCCAAGGTGTTTTCTTGATTATGCCCTGACCACAGGAAGCACATCCCACAGTAAGGCTTTACCTTTGCAGACCCCTTTGAAGTTCCTTCTCATCTAGTTACTTGGCTAACTCCCTTATCTTCTCATTGAGGCTCTCCTATTTTTTTTTATTTTATTTCATTTTTTTAATTGAAGTATAGTCAGTTACAATGTATCAGTTTCTGGTGTACAGCATCATGTCCCAGTCATGCATATATACATACCTATATTCATTTTCATATTCTTTTCCATTAAAGGTTATTGAAAAATATTGACTATAGTTCCTTGTGCTATATAGAAGAAATTTGTTTTTAATCTATCTTTATATATAATTGTTAACATTTGCAAGTCTCAAACTTCCAAATATATCCCTTCCTAACCCATTTCCCCCAGTAATCATAAGATTGTTTACTATGTCTGAGAATCTGTTTCTGTTTTGTAGATGAGTCCATTAGTGCCCTCTTTTTCTTTTCTTTTCTTTTCTTTTTTTTTTTAGATTCCTCATATGAGTAATATCATATGGTATTTTTCTTTCTCTTTCTGGCTTACTTCACTTAGAATGACAACCTCCAGATCCATCCATGTTGCTGCAAATGGTATTATTTTATTCTTTTTTTTTTTAATCACTGAGTAGCATTCCATTGTGTAAATATACCACAACTTCTTTATCTAGTCATCTATCAATGGACATTTAGGTTGCTTCCATGACTTGGCTGTTGTATATATTGCTGCTATGTACATTGGGGTGCATGTATCTATTTCCTTAACTAAAAACTCATCTTTCACACATTCATGCTATTTTCTCTTAACAAGTTACACTCTAATTTGTTTTCAGAACTCTTCTTACATGGAGAACTGTCATAGCATAGTGATTAAGAGTACAGATTTTGGAGCCATATTTCCTCGGTTTTACTTCTTAGTAGTTATGTGACCTTGAGCAATTTTACCTACCACTCTGTGCTCTGGTTTCCATAACCCTAAAAATGAGGCTAATAATAGTACCTTGATAGTGATAATGTTACTTTATCTAAGGGGCTAAAAACAGTGCCTGGCACATGGAAAATACCCAATGTTAGGTTACATATTTATTTGTTATTATTTATTTCTCACATTAGAGTGAAAGATACATGAGAAGGGGCAATTTGTCAGTTTATTTACACAATCTTCCTAGATCCTAGAAAAAATGCCTGGCCTATACATGAATAGAAAGACCAGAGTTAAAAAATATACATACAGATTCAAGAAGATATCAACAAATAATTATAATTAAATAAGATAATGCCCAGAAGAAATATTCAAACAGGGGAATTGGGAGAAGAGAGGATTAAAAAGAAAATCTATCTGTACTGTTTTGAATTAAATTAAATTGTTCTTTTAGCTTCACCCTTGTTAGCTCATTTCTGCATCCATCCTTCATTTAATATTTTACATAGGTAAGGCTAACTTGCCTTGGCTTATCAACAGGGCAAATCATGTGACATCCAAGATGCTCCATTTGAAAGCATGCCATGTAATGCAATTAAGAGAGGACCATGTCAGTAAATAGGAACCTGGATTCATTTCTTGACTATACCACCACAAGGGATTGATACTGCTTTGTGTCTCTCATCTTAGTTTTATCATGAATGGAACTGGATTAAGTAGTTACTATTAACCTTCTAGCTTTCTAATTTGTTGCATTTTTGTGGTATGCTCTGACATTTTCCTGAATGTTTTCTATCTTTGCCCTCTCTCTGTCCTCAATTGGATATCATGGTAAACAGAGCATAATTGCAAAGATAAACATAAGGAACAAAATTATATGC
This sequence comes from Camelus bactrianus, assembly GCF_048773025.1. Taxonomy (NCBI): domain Eukaryota; kingdom Metazoa; phylum Chordata; class Mammalia; order Artiodactyla; family Camelidae; genus Camelus; species Camelus bactrianus. The sequence goes on from NC_133541.1 coordinate 144,033,654, forward strand.
TATACATGTGTACTCACTGATAGTTGAATGTTATGCTATTTGGATTAGCATGGGTAATAATTTCTTATCTTGCCCAACCAAATATGGTAATATGAATTGATGTCAATTGATACGATAAGGCACATGAAAATGAAGCAGTAAAAGTAAGTGAAATAGAGAAATGCAGGGTACCAGATAAAATTACAAGTGGACAAAATGAGGGCAAGCAGATTCTATAGCCATCATAATTTATATATTTCCTATGGCTTCAAATTCTTTCTGGTTTCACAAATTAACCAAAACTGCTTCCTAGTGGAATAAGAGAATGGGGAAAATCAACAAATATGTGTAATCCTGAATCTGATTTCCAAGTGGGCATCTGATTCAGTGAGGATGTGTTGTCTTCAAGTTGCAGAAAATCTGAACAATTTTGGCTTCTACTGTAGGCACTTGTGTGCTTTCCTTTAATAGAAATTCTAGAAAAAGAGAATATCAAAAACGGTGTTCCAGTGATGGAATGATGGAATCCTTTTCAAGCATTCTGCTGAGTATTCGGGCTACTCCCCATTCATCAGATGGTGCTGGGGTTTCAGTATCACATCCTCAGTTAACAACATCTGAAAGCAGCAAGGAAGAAGTGTGTGGAGGAGATCTTTCTTACTACTCTCCCTTTTCATCAGGAAGAAATAATGTTCCCTGAAACACCAAGTATTTTCTCTTATGTTCTCTTTGAAGACAATCCCTGACAAACTAAGCCAATTGGGCTGAATATTGGTCATTTCCTGAGTTTAAGGTGTCATCTGAAAACACTGATAACCTTATTAAGTTTATTTGTGGTTTTTAACAGAGAAGTGGGAAGGAAAGACAGGCTTTTGGGATCAAAGGGTGTTTGTTTATCTGTAGTTGTTCTTGCTTTTCACACGTCCTTTAATAGGTAATAGTTCTAAACAAGGTCTATATTATTTTTGGCCTTGTATAAGGTTGTGCTCCATTTATTTACCTTTTATTTTAATATGATTGGCCCCTCAGGCTGAATATCCCCACCGCCTTCCCAGGAGCAGTAGGTGAAAAGATGGAGTCCTTCTTTGGAGTTTTGCTGTAGGCTTTTGTATAAGTAAAGCTGATAAACACACATGGGAACATTCCTGGACCTACTATGTGGTGGTGCACTTAATGCTTTTTAGATTTGTAAGTATCATAACTGCTGACTTCCATTGATCTTCACAAAATGAAAAATAGAAATAAGTTGTGAACAAATCACTCATAAACTCTTTAGCCACAGTTGAATCAGTCATTTCCTTGTGATGGCATTTTGGGAAGAGAGGGTTACCAATAAAGCAAAGTCCCTACTGGGAGAGTTTCAACCACCAAAACAACAAAACAAGTGTTAGATATGACACTTCCTTCTTAAGAAGGTGCCCTTAACATTGGCCAGTATATGATTTTTGTGTGTTAGTGTCAGTGTATGTGTGTCTGCATGTGTGTGTATGGACTAAATTATTAAATATCAGGGCTGCTGTTAATTCTTAGAATTATTTGTATTACTAGGAATAAAGAAGTATTCCATAAGGGCAAAGCATTTGCCATAATTTTTTGTGTCCTTTATTATAGTATTTTAATAATTTGTCAGAAAACTATATACCTATATATTTTTATTAATTATATAATTTATTGTAACTTCATAAACAGTAACTATATAATTTATTACAATAATATTTATAATAACATTAGAACAGTTTAAGGTGCTCAAATGTTTTATTATTTTGATATATAACAGAAATATGTGAGAAATTATTGTTTAATATATTAAAAAATCAAATAAGGATAAAAATTAAAATAAATTCTTAAATGCTAAGTAGTACACACATTTCATGTTGTCATGGCAACCTAAATATCAGCGATCAACTGGAGCATCAGGCAGAATGGCAGACAGCTTTAATGCATTTATTTTAGAATCTTTGCCTCCTGTAGTGATAGTTTATGCATTTAACTACAATTTCATTCATGTATTATCATCTAATGAGTAGTATAAATGACTGTCAATGAACCAGATATGTTACTGTAGAAAATATATTTTTAAAAGACATGAAATCAAAGTGAATATTGTACAAGTACCATAAATGCAGACTTCCTTCTCATCACACATTAATTACAATATTATTATTAAAATTCTCTCAGTACAATGATTTTCAAACAGAATAACATATATTCAGCTCTTAAAATCATCTTTATATAAGTGTCCTGTTTTCCTGTGGAGTTTCAAGTTAAGTGACCATTTCTTCCTCTTTTGCTGTTGTCAATCAGGTTCAAATTCAAAACATAGAGCTTACACAGTCATTGTTAAATGAAGGGCCAATCCGAAGGAAAATAAAGAAAAATAATTATCACGGACATCCTTTGAAAGCAGAATCTAAATAGCCAAAACTAATGCCAAGTAAATGCAAGGGTTTTTTTAATTTTTTTTCTCTCTCTCATTACTGCTGTGTTTCCTCTGAGAGTAAAATTCTTTTTAAAACTGCTTTATAATTTTAGTTTTATTGAAAAGTCTTCAATTGATTCTAAATACATGAGAATTTACATCAACCTATCTGAGACTGGCCTTTGGGGGCAGGAAAATGGATATTTCAGCCTCTTGAGGTCTTCAGGGTTTTTACAAGTGACAAGATGAAAAATGCTAATGTCATTGTCCTGGATGAGCATATCAGTGATTTTATATATGACATTCTGTTTTGAACCACTTGTTTGGGATATTGAGATTGAATGCTATTGCATCTATGTGATTGAAATTTTATTAAACTTTATTCTCCACCCCCCCATATTCACAATCAAATAACAGGGGAAATATTAAATCCGTGGTTATAGACTATTTCATTATGTTTCATTGATGGATTTCAGACAAACACATAATCCTGATACTTATCACAATTAAGTCTCGATAAATGCTCTATCCTTGGTCACACTTTGGGGAAAAAATATCAAAGCATTGTGAGAGAAGTCCTTAGTGTTTATGAATACTAGCTTTACAATTGGTAGCCTCCACTCCAGTGTTTGTGTTTTGGTGCCAGTCTAGCAGTTGTACATTCTTAAATAATGTCCTAGGATTTAAATTTCCTAATGTCCAAAATTACTAATTTTTTGGCTTCAATCACCAAATATGTACTGATGCATCTCTCATCTTTATTTCCAGATTAAAGAATCTTTGCATTCATCTTAATTTAATGTTGTTAAAATAAATAGCAAGGTGAGTTTTTAGATTTACCAAATTCTCTGTAACTTACAGGTTACTATTTTAGTGGGTCATTTTAGGATAAAGAATAAGAGACTTTGTTCCATTCTAAAGAATGTGTTACTAACCCTTTAAAATAATAGAAAAATTTCAGTCTTTTCTCTTTAGAGCTTGAACTGAATGTAGGCATTAAGAAATAAAGAAATTGTGGTAACAATAGAAGTTACATATAGAAAAGTAAAGAAAATGATCACTTTTAATTCCTAATTTTAATGACTTTGATAATGATAATAACATAAAACTATAGTATAAAAGTCTAGATGTTCTAATAATTTAATGTATTTTATCCTTTAAAGCCTCCCTGATAATTCCATGAGCTAGGTTTCATTATTAATCCAATTTTACAATCAAGAAAACAGATATTAAGAATTTAAGTTACTTGTCCAAGATCACACTACTTAGAAATGACAAACTTAGTATTAGAGCCAAAGGAGACCCAGCTTTTTACACTAGGTTGATACTTCTTTCTCATAAATTTCAGACATCTTTGGTGTCCAAACATCACAAATTTCTCCCTGCTTCTTCTTAGTCTATACATTGCTTTTATCCTGCTACCTTTTGAATATATATGAACCAGAGTTTAGTTCTAAGATTTTATATTCTCACCTTGTACCTAGTTAACTTGTTAATGTAACTAGAGTAATTTACTTCACAAGGCAGCAATCTTTTGGAGATTAAGACATTTTTACTCCATATTATTCAGTGGCTGCTGGAGGCATATTGCCAATGATATTAAATCTTAAATGCGATTGAGCTCTGCAGTCATCACATAAGGTAATACAGGCAGACTTCCAAGTTTTCATGCTGTTGGGTGTAAGCCTCCTGGGAACCATGAGATATCTCTGCCCTGTTTGCCATCAAGTAGAATCTCATACAAATCAAACCCTTCTTGCATTTCATCCAAGAAAATTTGCAAAGACTTGTATACAAAAATTCTTCCCTTTAATGCATCAAGCTTGTAAATATCTTGTGAACTTGTTTGATGGCAAGTTGTTTTCCAAGGCAGGGCAAACTTCTTCAATGAGGAAAATTCATTTTTCAAAAAAAAAAAAAAAAGCATAAAGCAATAAAAAAGATCAACTTATATCACCTTTAACAAATGGAACTAGGGGACTTAAAGTTTTTCCTGAATGTTTTTCCTTTGATGAATGTGGTTAAATTGTATGTCACATATCTAAGGACAAAATGATGAGTTTTCATTCTTTGATTTACAAAGGCCTCTCATCTACTTCTGCTCTTCAACACACATGCCACTTTCCCCTTCATAGGACAGTAGGGAAGAGAGTTCTGGATTTAGAAATAAGAGATCATGGAGTAATAGTCCTATTTAAAAAAAAGATCAACAATCGCTTAGGCTCCTACATATGGATATGTGTAATGCAGTCTTTCTTATACGCATAATGTGTTTTAAAAATAAGATACCAAGTGCATAGTTCACACATAAAAAAGGAAGTCCTCTATATAAGTTTACAAATATATATAATGGATATTTTGTATGTTTGCTTGTGGGTGTGTGGATGTGAAACTAAGTAAATGTATTCATATACACATATATATATATACACATACATATATATACACATATACATATATATATTTATATACACACATATACATATATATATTCAGTGCTGTTCCAGAAGGTAGATTATTACCTACATTTTTCAGACATACTGGAGGTACAAATACACTAATAAACATTTTTCAAAGACATTAATCCATGCATAAAGTCTCTACCAGTTTAGCTATTTGCTTAGTTTCATCATTTATATTATAGTGAGCCTCATGATGTTAGATATGAATGCAATATGGTCTATTATGTCAGGCCCCAGGTTGTTAAACACTCCCAGTGAGCTGGTAAACTTTTCAGAAAATTGCATTGTCATAATACTTGTCAACCACAAGCAAATATTAAGAACTTACTTCTTCATTGTGCATTGCTAATTGCAGGATAATTAATTGAAGGGTTTTGTGACTTACAGAAACAAAGTCCGTGATCTCTCTGGTATCATAGACACAGTTACATAACAGCCTTAGGAAATAGAGATAGGAAATGTTAATTAAAAATGAATATTTGGATAAGTACTAGAACAATATAAAACAGACATCCAGGAAGCTTTTCATATAGAAACACCAGAGAAGAATGCCATAGAGGTTTGAAAGATTTGGAAAAAATTTGTAAAGTGAGCTGGAAAGTAGACATATGTTTTTAAAGGAGGAAGGGATATTGATTTGGAATTGGATCAAACATCTACCTTCTTTATGTGATTTAAAGGACTTTTCAAACATTTCTTCTTCAATGATTTGATGAACTTAACAACCACAAAACAAGTTTTCAGTAATTCCTGTTAATCCACTGAAGAACTTCATTCTAACTCAACTATCCACATATATATGAGTTTTATGTTGTTATTAGCTTGTACTAGCAACCATCACCCATAGCTGAATAAATAATTGTACAACTATTTTGATGTCACAATTTACAATATTCTCACTCTTACATTTGAACCTCAATATAATGTGAGTTAAGGAGGACATGGTATATATTTTTTCAATTTTGCAGATGAGAAAAATGAGCATGGCATCTTGAATCAGATATACTTGATTTCAAATTCTGGCTTTATAACTTACCATCAATTTGCATTCCCATGCATTCTTCAGTATTTTTTTAAATAAAATTGTTTTGAACAATTAAATTAAATAGGGGAGGTAAAGCTGTTAGTACAGTCTAACAGATTAAGAAATGGTAGTTATTTTGTTTTAAATTTAAAGCGAACATTTTCTCACTCTGTCAAGTTGAATGCTAAATCTCAATCATTGAGGTATTTTAGAATTTTTGTATACTAGACAGTGTATTCATAAATATTCATGCAATTTAACTTTTAAACCCTGAGCTGAATGTTTTGGCACATATTCTATTCCCTATGTAATGACAAAGACATGCGAGTCCCAGTCATTAAGTGGAGTTAGGTGAGGCAGAAAGGAGAAATGACACTGATAAATAATTCCAGGCCATTTCTGTGAACCACAGAGGTTTACATCAAGCTGATTAATATTTTCATAATTCACAATAGATTAATTTATTGTGGGTTGCCACCTCCAGCTCATTTATAAATCAAATTATTAAAATTGTATTTAATAAATCATTTTCATTTTCTAAAAATATGTAAAAAATTTAGCTGTCATATTAACATATATTGTGAGTCCACAAATGAAGATTTTTTGAACTCTAACTCTCATAATACAGAGAGAGATTTCATATATTGAAATACAGACAGCCTTTGAAAACATTTGTACATCATTATTAGATAATAAGTTTAAGGCAGGTGTCATCTTTTCATCTTTATCAATCTGATCAATTTTGTCCAAATATTGGTCAAAAGAAGAATCTGAGTCTATAATCTTATTCCTGTCTCCTGCCCTGACAAAGTTTTAGTTTAGTTTCTTTAGAGACCTCTGTTGGAGGTACATATTTCTTGTTAACAACCTTCTTTCATCTATATATTTTCTTCTCTCACATTTTATGATTATAGTTTTCATATTATCTTTAAAATTATAAGCAGATTATTCAGAATGATTTTGTAATCAAGTAAGTTAATTATTCATACTTGACCCTAACTAGAAGCAAATCTATAAACTAAAAATGCTATTAAATAATTGATTTCCTGTCTTGTTTTAAGCAACCTGTTCAAACTGTGATTGTTAATTTTGCTGGAAATTTCAATTTAATCTCCTCTAAGATAGCATGAAGTTATTTTACTAGTTTCTTCTCTCCCCATCATGTTTTTAAAACAATTTTCTAAATGTATTATTGATGAACTTTACCTATCTATCTATCCATCTATCCCTTCCCTTCCTCAGGATTTAACTCATTTCTCATCTCCACCCTTCTGCTTATCTGTTGTGGACTAAATTGTGTCTTTCTAAAATTCATATGATGTCATATGATGTCCTAACCCCCAATGTGATTGTGGCCATACATAGGACACTTATGAGGTAATTAGTTAAATTAAGTCATTAGGGTAGGACCCTAATCCCACAGGACTTCTGTCTTTATCAAAAGAGGAAAAGATACAGGTTCTCTCTCCATGTACATACAAAAAAGGGGACATATGAAGACACAGAGAGCAGATCATCATCTACAAGGCAGAAAGAGAGGTCTCCCAGAGACCAACCTGTTGGCAACTATATATCAGACTGCCAGCCTCCAGAATGGTATGGAAATAAGTGTGCCTGTTGTTTAATCCACCCAGTCTGTGGTATCTTGTTATAGCAACCTGAGCAGTCTCAACCTAAGCAACCAATTTCTACCACCCTTTCAGATTTCTGTGTAAATATTACCTTTTCCAAAGCCCTTTCTATCACATCCATTTTCATCAACACCACATTACTAGACTTGCTGCATTTTTATATGTTCTATCTAATACTGTTTTGGATTTCTGTCACCTGTGACTGATTTAGAAGCTTCTTCAGTTTAGAGACTGTTTCCCACCAATTAAACATCCTTAAGACCTATCACAGGGAGTGGTGAATGTTAGGCTACAAGAAATATTTGTTGAAGTGCATTTTTGGAGACATATCAGTACCTGGAAGGCTAGCTATCATAAAGTTGTCAAACAATTGCACATGTTCAATTTAACTTGAATTGAAATTCTAAAGACATTTTTTATGTGATAAAATCATGGGGTTCTTCCCTCCAGTGAAGTAAAATAGCTACCAATGATAGTATTAATTATATTATGCTATATCAACTCAATATACGTTTAAGTGGCCTCTAAAAATAATGATTATGAACTCTGTGTAGCATTGTGGAAACATTATAATAAAATGTATGTGAATTGCATGTAACATAATAGAAACATTATAATAAAATGGAAAAGACAGGAGGTGAAATTGCTCATGAACTATGATTCCAAGTGTTAACAGATTGAAACATGAGAATATTTAGAGAATAATAGTTATAACATGGTGTCAATATGAATATTTTCTCCATTTTCCAAATTTCTGTGTTGTTTTCTATTTTCACCATTAAAATATTAAATTTACTTAAAAACGCAAGGAAACATGTGAGTAGCATAGAAAATACGTATTAGAAGAATATGTGTTAAAAAGGTGAAATAGCATGGCAGCTGGACTCTTGGGCATGGGCAAACTGGATGGGGTTAAATCTCATATTTAATGCTTACTAGCTTGATGATCTTGAAGAAGTGATTTGCATGCTCTGAGACTTCATCTCCTTGTCCTTTGAATGAGAAATGATATTAACATAATGCCCACCAAAGAACTAAGACTGCTGGAGTATCAGGAGTGCTCTTAAATGCCAGCTAATAATTTCCAATACAGTGTAATCTCTGTGAGGCTAGGGACCTGTGAATTCACTACTATAGATTAGTGCCTGGCATTTGGTAATTTTATAATACAACTTTACTTATAGATAAATGAATAAAAGGGTGAATGTAATGAAGCTAATAGAAAAGACTTCATAGAAAGTCTAGGAATTTTGAAGAAAAGAAGAGCAGGACTTTATATACATATACGTGCATATCTATCTATAATTTCATTAAATGCCTGATGTCTAAGCAGATAACTAAATAAACAAACACTTTTTGCTTCCTGAAGAGAATTAATCCAATTTTCCTTTAAGTTGTTTCCTGAGTAAGATAGTTTTTTTCATAAACTGCTTTAACCCATACCTTGTGATAATTTACTGTGTCTCTGTTCAGAATGATTTCCTTGTGATAGGTTAACTCAGGTTCTAGTAGAATCAGCCATGGTAAGTATGTAAAATAAAATTACTGTAAGAAAGATTAATAACATTGGTAAGATCATTTAATATTTTTGGAAGAGAAAAAAAGCTGAAACTGCCTAAAATTTAGAATGCCCCTAGGAACAAGCTGCATTCCCTGCTTTCAAAATCCTTCTTGCTACTTCTGCTCAGTGATGGCACTGAAATTCATTGATGCCTCTGCACACAGTTTTCTTTTTTCAACCTCAGGTCATATCACATTTACAGTTTACTGTCTTAAAAACACATCTGGAATGCACCCAGTGTATTGATCACCTCTCATATTTAAATTGAAAAATATAATGGACTTGGAAGGGAATAAACCAAGTGGTGGCCAGCTTTCTCTATCACTTTTTCTGTGTGTAGCACAGCAGATATACCTAAACATTTTCAGGATAAAAGGAGATTCAAGTGAGCCACTCAGTGATGTCATAATAAACTTCCTCCCCACGCACACATAGGAGTGTAACACTGACTTACATGTGTTCCAGGAGATAAACCACTCACCCATTCTTTAGGAAATAATTATGAATGGAGTAAGTCAAAGTGTGTCTCCCTGTCCCCTCTCCAGCCCTTATTAATATATTCATACATCTATTGATTCAAAAGGTTAGTCATTCAAATATATATACTATGTATTCATCACACATTTTCTCTATACTAAAGGCCTGTGGAATTTTTGCATTCCAAGAACTTACATTCTAACTGGGAGAGAGACACTGTAAATGAAAAAAATAAGTAAAGTAATTTCAGAATGCAAAAAATAAAAAAGTAAAGAAGAAATAAGGGGGCAGAGGTATAGAGTGAGGATGTTTTCATGGCTATTTTAGAGCTAGTGTTCTGAATGTCTTCTCTTAGGGAGTTACATTTCAAGCTGGGGTGTGACAAATGGACACTCAGCCACAACAGGATATTGGGAAAAGAGAATGTCAGGCTTAATTTCCAAGGAGGATAGTGGCTTGAGGTTTCCAAAGAATTGAAGAAGAAAGGGAAGGAAGGAAGAGGGAGAGAGAGAGAGAAAGAGAGAAAAAGATGAGAAAATGTTAGTGGGATTGAAGAAAACCATGACAAGTTTTATGGGGTGGATGTGAAGGAATAATATGGGCTCAATTTGGCCATGAAAAAGTCTTAGGTATTCTTCTAATTTCAATTGATCTTCAGTGGAGCATTTTCTCTAAGGCAGTGATATTATCTATTAGATAATTTCTTAAAAAATTTACACACACACACACACACACACACACACACTACTCCAACATCTTTTGTCTTATGAAAAAGTTGTCTAGACACAGAGATAGGACACCATGTACTGAAAGATGTCCAAAGGAATCAATGTGAGAACTGAATTGTGAAAGCTTTGAGTTCCAGTCCAGTTGAACAAGAGGAAAAAAGCACTTTTTAAGTATTTAAGTATTGGTGAATCAACTTTACACTAACATTTTTTAAACCCTTGATTTTGTCAAAAAACATAAATATCAGCAAGATGCAACTGAAATTTTTTGACATCCCTAAAATTTTAAACAGTCTAGACTTGTTTGCTTAAAGGTTGAGCAAAGGTTGAGAGGTTGACTTCTCAAGTATCTGCATATATTTTATTTTCTACAAATATAAAAATTGTATAACAGAAACAGAATAGAAAGTGTTTCCTCAAAAATATGTTGGTGTATATTTGTAAAATATCTACCATTTATTGGACTATTACACTGTTCTGCACATATTTTAATTTTTCAAGAATTCAGATTTGAGGAGGAGGTTAGAGTTCAGTGGTAGAGTGCATGCCTAGCATGCACGAGGTCCTACGTTCAATCCCGGACCTCCATTATACAAACAAACAAACAGACCAAATTACCTTGGCCCCCACTCACCTCAAAAAAAGATTGTGTTAAAAAAAACTTCAAAATTTACATTGACACTAACAGGGAACTATTATCATGTTCAATTTCCTGTTGAAGAAAATGAGTTTCAGGGAGGCTTCCCCAGCTCATTTCAGATGGCAAATGTCAGGGTAGGACTAGATCTGAGCTCAGGTCCACCGAATTATTCTGCTGTCCCACACAGTTTAAACCATGGCTTCTTTCAAAGCATGCTTGAGTATTCAGCAGTAGAATGTGGGTTTCTTTTACTGTGTGGCTTACTCTGAAAACAGTAAAAGCACATAAAATTATGAAAAAGAGGAAAGAAAACATATACATTGCTTTTTTGCAATTTTTTTAAACTACTCTATATCATTCTCCTCCTCATCCTCTTTTCTATTGTCCTTTCTTACTTAATGGCTTCAAACTTTCTTATGTCCCTTCTTCATGTCCTTTTTTGTACTGTGCTTTCTTTGTGGCATAAGCCTTTATTCTTAGATCTACAGTCTTATAGTACATTTGTGAATATATCTTATCTTTTTAAGAGAAAAATATGTAATATATATATGATCATAGAATAGCAAACTTTATACGACTCCTAAATCTATAATTTTATACAAATATTTTTGTCATTTTTAAGCTTATAAGCAAAATCTCCATGTGAATAGTATGTTTGCAAATACACAGACACCAAATATAAAATGATATAATTTGGAATTTTTATATATTAAAAGCTATGGAAATAAGCCAGAAGCAAAGTGCTTATAATTGTTGTCATGGCAGAGAGAAAGTTATGTAGTTTACATAGCCTCAGAGCATCTGTTATCTGAATATGAACCAAAAACCCTCTTTAAAAGATCCTGGGCACATTAATGGAATCATGATTTCCCCTAAAAGTAAATAAACCTATAGATTAATATTACAGGAAACTGTGTAAGAGGATATAGTAAAATATTTATTCAATGTTATTTAAAAAAATACTACTTCTGTTCTACCACGTGAAGACATCCAAGTATCAAGAATTTGAGTGGAAAGAACAAAGGAAGAAAAAGAAATAAGTAGAAAAAAGGCTTGAAGTCAATTTTCCTAGAAGCAGTACATTTTTCCTGGGCTTGGCACTTTATAAAATACAATTGTCTATGCCTGCTCTTCAAATAGAATCATTTATAAACATTGTGCAAATCTATATTATAAATTTCATAGCTCCTGTCAAAATTAAGGATATTTTCTTACTTTGAAAAACACCTCATTTAATTGTTTTAACTGCAAAATTAATGAAATTCAGAACATCTAAGAAAAATTACAAAACAAATGACTAACATATTTTATAGCACCTCCTATTCAAGAGATGGATTCTGCATCTCAGTTCTGTGAATCTGGGCTTGTCTATGACTTTCTTTGACCCAGAGAACCTGACAGAAGTAATGGTTATCTTTTTAAGTTGCTAAGTTTCCAGGTGTTTCTTTCATTCAACACAAAATAACTGATACAACACTGACCAACATGAATTGGACAAAATTATTTCAATAAATTTTCCCTGACAAATTAAATATCAAGTGATCTCTAGATATTAAGTTCACTATTCATGCCCCCTGTCAGAATGTGGCTTTCTTCACCTGTCTAGAAATTCTAGAGACCCTGAGCTGTGGTTGCTTCTTTCTTAGAAAGGATGGATGAGAGTGGACTAGCCTGATTATTGGCCTTGTCCTCTGTCAGCCACATCTGAAAGTAGCTGCTCATCTAAAGGTGGGATTCTGCACTGTTCCTATTTATTATTTTCTCCAGAGCAGAAACTGTGGACCTATGGTTACATGTGATCACAATCCATGGAAGGACACATCACCATGGTCTTTTAAATAGATATAAAATGTCAACAGTCCTTGCTTATTAACACATACAGGTCCTTAATAAAGGCTTAGGTAAAGATTGATCTTTGAGCTTCAAAAATGAAACAAAGAGCTATTGGAGGTCATCAATGAGAGGATATGACTTCAGCTGAATCATGAGCTGGACCCACCAATCAGAGCTCCTCAACCGCTCCCCTGCCCTTTCCATGTACTTTCTGACCACCTTTCCCACAGCTGGAGCTGTTTTCAAGGACACAGCCTTGAGAGAGCAATGTATGATGCAGACCATCTGGAAAGTACATGTGACTGAATCCAGTAAAGGCCTCCAAATAAACTTTTAAGATTCTGGTGGGCAGGTTCAGAAGTCTATTTGTCCCACAGCCACCCAAGACAAAACTCATATGTAACTTCCCATGCTTATTAAACCTGCCACCTACCAGTCTGGAGTGGTTTACCTCTTTCTTCAGGCTCTCTTTGCCCTCCATGCATGGGGTCAGTTTTTAAACCAACAAAAGCAGCTTCATTTCTCTAATGTGGCTATTAGCAGAAACCATAGATTGAATAAAGCACGTCTGGTTACTACCTCCATCTACCTTAGATGGTGGAGGAAGAGGGTAAAGGATAAAGGGCTCCTGACTTGAGTCCATGATGTTTGTAGAGAGGAGATTGCTCACTGCTTGGTAGTGAGTTCTTGAGTGCAGTATCTCAGCTTTACTACTTCAGACAAAGGCAGTGATTTTCGTAGGGAATGGGTGACAGCTGCGGCACTGATTCCACCAGGTATCCAAGGAAGAGAGGCTGAAGGATTATGCTTTTAAGTGGCCAGGTGGGTTGCTCAGAGTTTTTTATTTATTTATTTATTTTTTTAAGCAGTAGGTCTCCACCTGGAGTAATTCTTCCCTGGGACATTTGGTAAGATCTGCAAAGATTTTTGATTGTCATACTAGGAGTGCAATGCTATTGCGATCTCATCTAAGATGCTGCTAAATGTCATAAAATGTACAAGTCAGCATCCCTCCTCACTCCCCCCTACCACAGACACACACACAAGCACAATCCCGTCCAAAATGGCAATAATGCCAAAGTCCAGAGACCCTGGTCTAGAGGAGCCAGGCCTTCCTTCCCAGATCAGGAGCACACAGGTAGTTTTTGCTCTCAGTCTTTCAAATTGTGTAATTAAATCCCAATGACACTTCTATAATTGAAACAGAATGGTTGTGCTTAAATTTAAACTACTCTATTATAACGAAATAATGTTATCCTATTTAAAATTTACAGGGAACAGATTTCAAATGATTTAGGGAAGAATCTGTTATTCAAAGGGAAATAATAGGCCCAGGTCCCCAGTGTGGGATTCCATGAAACAATTTACATAATACATTTACCATTTACTAAATGGTATTATTTATTATTATTATACAATTTTAGTTTTATAAAGAAGCTTTCATGTACCTTGTTATTAACAATAGCCCCAAATCACTGCTTAAAAAACTCATCTGTTACCGAAGTTGTAAATGAATCATTTCCTTGTGATGTCAGGGATCTTGGGGCCCATAAAAGGAATTTTTTTAGTGTCTATCAGAGTACACTACAAAACAGATATCATTAAGCATATGAAAAGCAATATAATGCCCTTGCTTTTTGAGAAGACTTAGAAGAAAACACTTATTTAATCAGATCCTCACACTGAACATTATACAAAGAAATGTGCAGCTTAATTAGGATTAAATTTAAGCCTTGTTTAAGTTGTAATTTAAATTATGCTTTTATGTTAACTTTTTTAAAAATCTATTTATGTGTATTTCTGAAATTTATTTGGATGGATATTTAGTTATATCATATTTACTCCTCTCATTCTTTCTAAAATAGAATCTAAAATAGATTGAGGGTTGTTTATCATCTGAAAGTTAACACTCAAACTATAGATGATTTTTAGCTCCTTACGCCGTTCATTTTTCCCTCCATTGGGAACTGGCCAAATGCTGTAGTTATTTAGAAGTCTTTTCCATTGTCTCCTGGAGAGAGTGACAAGAAACAGAAATGGGATAGGAGAAATTAGCCTAATGCATTGACTTTAGAAGAAATAAATGTGAAAGCTGTTATTGTAGAGTTTTGCAGTTGGATAACTATTGTATAAAGTGACAGAAAACCAATTTTTATAGAAGTTTTATACCATTAAATGTATATTTAATTTTTTTTTGAAATTCTTGTTTTTCCCTTTGTTACTTACAGATCAAAATTTATAATGAGTGCTTTTTGTTATTTTTTCTTCTCCATGAAAGTCATTTTGATAATTAGTCAGTTTATTACTGTGTTCCTTGATTTTAAGTTATTTCTGCTTCTTCATTACCTTGATTACATTATCTTATACAGTGACCCAAAAAACTGCTGTTACCCCTTTTATTTACTGATTGATAAGGCAGTGAAAATAGTTAGCAGAAATTTTGTAAAAACTGAAGTGTGTCATGCATGTGGAAGAATTTAATTTTATTTTTCTTGAATCTATATCCTGACATTGATGTTGTCATTCAAAACTGCTTTAAGCATTGCTTTCTAAATTCTTACATTTATTCAACAAATATTGAATACATATAACACATCAGAATGTCCTTAGACAAAGGGATATAATGATTAAAACAAAATATGCCTGCCTCCACAAAACTTGCATTATAGCATCCTCTATCCTTCTGATTATGGTGTTTCTCTTTCTCAATCTATGCATTCATCTTTTTAACAAATATTTATGGTGTTCTTATGTGCTTGGCTTTGTTCTACATGTTTGGTACATAATGGTGAGATGATTACTATCTTCGTGGTTTTTAAATTAGAATGGGGAAATGAATATTATATAATAAAGGCAGACATGAATACAAAATAATGACATTTTACGTACTAAGAGACAAGTGCTTTGTAAGAAAACAATCTGGGTAGCAGATTCTTGTATAGAATATGCAGCCCAATATTGTCCTTAAAGAAGTAAATCAACCTGAGAGCTGAGTGAAGAGAAGGAAATAGCCATGCCCAAGAATTCAAATTCATGTTTTTCTGATAGAATATCATTACATTTAAGTACTGAGATGGGTAAAAGTCACAGTCTTCAGTACACCAGAGTCCAGTGCAACTGAAATTCAGTGAATAAAAGGAGAGAAAGATATTAGAAGATGCTGGGTGGTGGCCCTGATGCTGAAGATCAAGAAGGTGTTTTTTGGAAATATAATTATCAGGAATTGGTGATTTTTTGTATGTGAGGACTAAGGAATACAGAAATATCAAGGATGGCCCCTAAAATCTGAGCTTAAGCAGCAAAATAGGGGACATAGTTTATGGAAGGAGTGAGATGAGTTTGCAAAATGTGTTAGAGACACCCTTTCTGGCACTAAAGCAGAGATGTCAGGTGGAAAGCTGAGTATAGGTCAAACTTCAGAGGAGGTGATCAGATTGAAGTTAGAGGTATAATGAGAGATATCTTGGGCTGCAATTATAAGTCATAAAAACAGGTTCCCCAAAGAGTGTCTAGAGAAGATACTTCCAGTATAGATTCAATAGTAAGGTTTGAGAAGAGGAATAAAATCTGGGAGCATGCACTAGGAAATGGAGATACAGAAAAAATAGAACAAAGCTTTGACTTCTAGGCGATTAAAGTCAAGCTGAAGAGATATACAAGTATCTGAATAGTTATATGATAAAGGTATGTACTAGCTACTAATGGAGCACAATGGAGGAAACATTTAATTCTACTGAGGGTAATTCAGAGGAGTTACAGAAGGATAATATGGAGCAATTCTGAAAAATCTTCAAAATAAATAACAAGCTAATAGGACACAGGGAAGAACATTCTGAGCAAAGGATTTGAGATTAAAAAATTCAAAGCATTTGAACAATTGTAAATAGTTCAGCTTAATTACACGGTTATAGCTTGTTTCACAATTCAAGATTTAGGTTAACCTTCACTGATGTACCTTTCCACCTGCATTTTACATTCCTGTAGTAATTAACAAATCATATTGCTTTTGCCCTCTCATTGTCTCCATTAATATTTTCTCTCCTGGCTTGTCTTTAATCTGCACACTAAAAAGAGGAGCGTAATTCCTTTTTATAAGCAAATGCTCATGCAGTTCTATGCAAAGAGCAGATGGCCTACAAATGTATCATTTTCTAAACAACTGTATTCTTGTCCCTTTGTCCTTGGTGGAGATGGAGGTAAAACTTTTAATTAGTGTGAAAACCAAAATAACTGCATCCAGAATATTACAACATATCATTCTATCCTATGTGTGATGCCCTGATGTAAATAAAACAATTCAGTGATCTGAAATTAACCTGTAATTAAAGTGTTGAGAATCAATCAGTACAATTTAAGTTTCATTAAATTCAAACACACTCAAAATTGAATCAATTTATTAAGCTTACTTATTTCCCAGCCCCCAACAGACACAATAATACCAACATGTAACAAGTTCACATATAAACAGCTTCACTATTCCACTTACAGAAGTGAGACTACAACTTCCCAAGTAGAATAAGGTACACTCTAAATGCAAATTAAAAGCAAGACAAGACACTCTAAATTGGAGATCTGCTTGCTGTTGGTGAGAATGCCTTGAAGTATTGTTTTTGATCTATATGCAAAAGTATAGGGACACACACTTGTCAAAAGAGAATACAAAGTTCAATCTAACTGATCCATATTGTGCAGATTTTCCCTTCATTCAGTGCAAATTTAAAATGTATAAATTATTTTGATCAGAATTCAGCAATAAAATCTTAACTCTAAAACAGAAACAACAGAAGTGTCTTGTTCACACAATGCCTGTGTGTCTTTGAAAAAAGAAAACTACCTGGAAGCAATCGTCTCTGTACCTCTCTGCCAATTTTGATTAACAGATTCCCTCTTCTTGACTTGGAGCAACTCTCTTAGAATCATAAATTGTGAAAATGAATTGCACATTAAAGGTTCTGGCACCCGAGGACCTTGAGTTTTCCAAATTATGTTTTTCAAGACATTTAACTAAATGCAACTATTGTGTAAGGAGACGGTAGTTGTCAATATGAACACTTCAATAGAGTAGAAGTAGTCATGTTGAATTTTTTGCATTCAATTATTCATTCTATTTTATGTGATAACACATAATCTATGAATTATTTGTTAAATATCACAATTAAATTTGTCAGTTTTTTTTTTTGGTAAAACCACTACCAAAAACAGCAATGACTAAACATGCTTTTATAAGGATCAATCAACCAATGCAGTTTAACACATGATCCATTAGAACCTCTCTTTTCAAAGCCTGGAGTTCTTTGACAGGTGGAAAAAATGTACATACTGTATACATTACAGAAGAGATCTTACAAAATTCTATCAATAAATATCCACAAAACTATTGCATGTCACTGCTAAAATTCAGTTTCACTATTCTGTTGAAAAAATTCCATTGGTTACATATCTCATTTAAGTGTTGGAAAGAATACTCCATGACTTCTAAGAAATGATGGACAATCTGAATTAAATAGCTAACTAACTTAAAATCAAAACTATAAGTTACATATTTGATAAAAGTAATATATATGTGTGCTTATCACACTAATATAATGTAGAATAAGATGGCTATAATTGTGGGAGACTAGATCTACAGAGGTAGTAAAATGGTCCTGCTAGCTAGTAAATCTGATTATTAAAATCAGGAAGGAATAAGAAGAAAGTAGGGAAGAGAGGGAGAGAGGAAGATGAGAGGGAGTGAAAGAGAAAAAGGAGGGAAGGAAGGAAGGAAGGATTTGTAGTCAAACTGTTACATATCAGGCCCTAAAATAAATTCTTTCCTTAATTCCATGAATTCACTTATTATACAATATTAACAAATTACTTAAAGAATGAATCAAAACCATATAAGATATTATTTCTCATGTAATGGAAAAAATAATACGATGAAGCAAATTAAATCTAATAGTGTTAAAATATTCAAAGACTTTCTAATGATAAAAACTTTAAATATAAAGTATTCTACTTCAAAAATGCTTTCAGAGATGTTATCAATGGTGAGAGGATGTATATATCATATATAGTTTTCTGTTTATGAATTTGATTATATTATAGCAATGGAACAGTGTAATATTAAATTTAAAAAATGCATATCAATTGAAGATATAAATTAACCTCAAATTTGGGTTGTAAATAATTTTATATTTAGCTTTCAGTTTTCTTTATGTTTTTATATAATTTTAGGAAAATAATTATCATACATAAATGTACAGATCTGAGTCTTTATCTAATATGTCTCAATCTCAAGAGTTCTAAAACCCCTCAATTTCCTTCTTTCCTTTCTTCTTTTCTCCCTTCTTTCCTATTCCTTTATTGGTAATTTGGGGTATAAAAGTTAATTGTTGGCAATATTTTATCAGAACTTATAATGTGAATGAAGGATGAAAAATATATACATATATACACACACACATATAGTGATGATCCAACTTGGAATAAATATTTCCATATTTCTATGAAAAATTGTGAATGAATTTAACGATAGTATGTTATTCCTTAACATTTTTCATAATATACAGTATATGTACTTACAACTTTATACTGTGAACTTAATTGTTTAATATCTACCTTCATGCATGGAAGAGTTTTTATGTTATTATAAAGCATACTTTAATAATGTGATAAAGGAGAATGACATGGTGTTAAGAAATTATGTTAATGTAATGGGCTTTATGAATTCACAAATTAGCTGAGCACTGAGAGTGATTGGAATTAGATAGGCAAATCTCTTGAGGGGAGTAGGGCATTGATGTGTAAAAGATTATTCCTGAGAGTGAGAATAGCATGTGTATGGCCCTGTAGCATGAGGGAACATAGTAAGTACGAGGATTGTAAGAAGTGTATCTATGGTAATGATCATGAAGGTGAACAAGGAGTGATTTGAGGCAACTAACAAGGGTAAGGCCAAATATATAACAGTCAGCATATTACAGCAGGCTGTCCGGCCAGCCGGCCCTCCGCCCGCGCCGCGGGGTGGGCAAGCGCCCCGCGGGGGTCTCGGGCTCCCAGCCCACTGCCCCGCCTCCCCGCCACCCGCTAGGCGTCGTCCGGGGACGCCCCTCGCCGAGAGAGACCCTCAATCACAAGTCACCCCGCCCTCCCCACCCTCCTCGCCGTGCCACGCAACCCGGCCCCGGAACCGCCCTCCCGATCTCCCTGCAGTACCCCTCGACCCTCGCCGGGAAGAAGTGACTCCAGCAGCCGTGGCGGCTCTTTGGGCCCAAGGGGCGGGCGCGGCAGCCATTGGCAGAGGCCGCTGCCTCCGGCTGTCAATCCCGCGGCCCGGCCCCGCCCCACCGGCGGAGCGTGGCAGGACGCAGGGCCGCGGGGGCTGTCGGGACGGCTCCAAGATGGCCGCGCGCTTGGGGTCCGCACCTGCTGGCGGCCTCGAGCCCCGTTAACTGCCACCGCTGCTGACCGGAGCCGCCAGTCGTCCTGGCGACTCCGTGGGCTGTCCCCGCGGGGCGGGAGGCCGCCATGGCGACCCTGGAAAAGCTGGCGAAGGCCTTCGAGTCCCTCAAGTCCTTCCAGCGGCCGCCGCCTCAGCCCCCTCAGCCGGCACCGCAGCCGCCGCAGCCTCACCCGGTACCGCCGCCGCCGCCGCTTCAGCCCCCTCAGCCGGTACCGCCGCCGCCTCAGCCCCCTCAGCCAGCACCGCAGCCGCCGTCGCCTCAGCCGGCACCGCCGCCGCCGCCGCTTCAGCCCCCTCAGCCGGTACCGCCGCCGCCTCAGCCCCCTCAGCCGGCACCGCAGCCGCCGCCGCTTCAGCCCCCTCAGCCGGTACCGCAGCCACCGCCGCCTCAGCCGGTACCGCCGCCGCCTCAGCCCCCTCAGCTGGCACCGCAGCCGCCGCCGCCTCAGACGGCACCGCAGCCTCAACCGTCGCCGCCGCCGCCTCAGCCCCCTCAGCCGGCACCGCAGCCGCCGCCGCCGCCGCCGCCTCAGCCGGCACCGCAGCCTCAACCACCGCCGCCGCCGCCGCCTCAGCCCCCTCAGCCGGCACCGCAGCCGCCGTCGCCTCAGCCGGCACCGCAGCCGCCGCCGCTTCAGCCCCCTCAGCCCCCTCAGCCGGTACCGCCACCGCCGCCGCCGCCGCCTCAGCCCCCTAAGCCGGCACCGCAGCCGCCGCCGCCGCCGCCTCAGCCGGCACTGCAGCCTCAACCACCACCGCCGCCGCCGCCTCAGCCCCCTCAGCCGGCACCGCAGCCGCCGCCGCCTCAGCCGGTACCGCCGCCGCCTCAGCCCCCTCAGCCGGCACCGCAGCCGCCGCCGCCGCCGCCGCCTCAGCCAGCACCGCAGCCGCCGTCGCCTCAGCCGGCACCGCAGCCGCCGCCGCTTCAGCCCCCTCACCCGGTACCGCCGCCGCTTCAGCCCCCTCAGCCAGCACCGCAGCCGCCGCCGCCGCCGCCTCAGCCGGCACCGCAGCCTCAACCGCCGCCGCCGCCGCCGCCTCAGCCCCCTCAGCCGGCACCGCAGCCTCAACCGCCGCCGCCGCCGCCGCCTCAGCCCCCTCAGCCGGCACCGCAGCCGCCGCCGCCGCCGCCGCCTCAGCCGGCACCGCAGCCTCAACCACCGCCGCCGCCGCCGCCTCAGCCCCCTCAGCCGGCACCGCAGCCGCCGTCGCCTCAGCCGGCACCGCAGCCGCCGCCGCTTCAGCCCCCTCAGCCTGTACCGCCGCCGCCTCAGCCCCCTCAGCCGGTACCGCCGCCGCCGCCGCCGCCGCCTCAGCCCCCTCAGCCGGCACCGCAGCCGCCGCCGCCGCCGCCTCAGCCGGCACCGCAGCCTCAACCACCACCGCCGCCGCCGCCTCAGCCCCCTCAGCCGGCACCACAGCCGCCGCCGCCTCAGCCGGTACCGCCGCCGCCTCAGCCCCCTCAGCCGGCACCGCAGCCGCCGCCGCCTCAGCCCCCTCAGCCGGCACCGCAGCCGCCGCCGCCGCCTCAGCCGGCACCGCAGCCTCAACCACCGCCGCCGCCGCCGCCTCAGCCCCCTCAGCCGGCACCGCAGCCGCCGTCGCCTCAGCCGGCATCGCAGCCGCCGCCGCTTCAGCTCCCTCAGCCGGTACCGCCGCCGCCGCCGCCGCCGCCTCAGCCCCCTCAGCCGGCACCGCAGCCTCAACCGCCACCGCCGCCCGTCCACCGTGGGTCAGGAGCCGCTGCACAGACGGTGAGTCACTGCGGGTCCCTCCCCAGCCCTGCGCGGGTATCCGTCCCTCCCTCGGCCTCCCCCGAAGGCCCCGAGGCGGTCCGGGCCCCAGGCCTCTGCTTTCCCGGCTGCGAAACTCGGGAAGGAACCGGGCTGTGTTGTGATCCGAGGCCGCGCGTCCCGTTCGGCTTCCTCTGGGCCACTCCCCACCCCTCTCCTTCTCCGGGCCAGGTGTAACATTTTGTCTTCCCTTTTCAACTGAGGGTTTAAAACAGTGTTTCAGATAACTGTCAAAACGCTATGCATGCAAAACCCTAGGTTAACTTAAGGGAAGGAGTAGGAGAGAAGAGGGGAAGGAGCGAAGTTCACTGGTCACTTCTGTGGGGGTGGGTTAGATGGTCACAGTGGTGAACGCTTAACTGCTACATGGCCCCGTGCGCTTACCAGCATAGTCGTTACTGTTACTAACCCCGGACAGCACTGGTGTTAAGGAGGCATGACCACGGACCGTGTGCTCATTGAGCTTAATTTTACACAAACTAAGATTTCCACAGAATCAAGACAGGCAGTAAACGCCAGCTGCAGAAGACAGCTTGTGCAGGGTTGGGGAACAGCATGGCATGATCAGAACTTTAGTTTGACTGGCTTGAAATGTAGAGGGAAAGGGAAACTTCACACTGATGAATCAGAGAGGAGATAGCTGTTTTTATTAAACTAAAATGGTTAAATGAGCCTTGTTGGTTAATGATTTGCCTTAGCAATGTGAATTTGGATTCTGCAAGTATTTTATAAGTTCTGTAAGAAGCTTGTTTTAAAATTTCAAAACTCTTAAGATATTAGAAGTTCAGTTTTATTTTATAAGAATTTTTTAAAAAGTGTTTATTTAACTCAATTAGAACTGAGTTCCTTTAACATAGACTTTATTATCTCATGTATTAATACCCTCTAGAGGTACACAATGAAAAATGTGATTTATAAACAGACACATACAGACACAAGGAAAACAGTATGTAGCTTCAGTAACAGTTTAAGAGAAAAGTCAGAAACAAATTTTCCCTGGTCAAAATATCAAAAAAAGCACCTGGGGCTTATATCCTTTAATTGATTTGAGCTCTAAATGGACAAATACACAATTTTTTTTTTTAAATTGCTAAGAACAAGATTCTTTTTCACGTTGAATAATGATTTTGAAGTTTAAATAAGTACCAACAATAGAGTTATGAGGGAGGAAAAATATAAAATACTGATTTTTTTTTTTTTAATCTCACCGTAAGGTGCATTCTTAAACACATAGGAGAGAACTGTCATGATTTGCGCAACTCGCTTGCAAATAGTTCAACAGTATTAACGATTGAATTTAGATGGTGGGCATATGGGAATTTATCATCCTATTAAACAGTTTTTTGTACTTCTGAGACTTAGAATAAAACATTGGAAGGAACCTGTTAGACATAATGCTCTATGTGAAGTAATTTGTTCCCTTTGTGAAATTCTAGGAAGGTTAAAATGCATGTTCATAACATCAAGAAAATCACAAGCATTTACGATGTAATCAGAACTACCTGAGGATCTGTGAAACTTGGTGAGTTGGTGGATTTTTTAAAATGTCTTAAAACATTTTGTTTTTACAAAGATTACAGGAGTAAGAGAAGATAAATTTTAATCAACTCTTAATATTTTTTTCCTGGTTGATGTGATATAATTAAATGTGGGGAAAAAAGGTAAATTCTAAAAGGAGACACTACCTTGATGGTTTTCTATGGAGGAAACTCAAGCAGGAGGAAGTTTAATTTAAAAACATGAATTACTGCTCTTTATAATACATTCTAAGTTGTCATTCTTTTGAATGCCTTCCTTTCCAAACAGGTGTGTTATTCTGGGAGATCATCAGGACTTCTGGGTATTTGGAGGTACTGACCTAACCAGTGGAACTGCTGATTTATAAGAAGTTGTCCAGAATTTTGGAAAACTGATTAGTAGAGGTAAATAATGTTTCCTTGGCAAGTGATGACAGAAAGTGACTTGAGTGAATTTTCCTTTGTTTTTAGGCAGATGTACCTAACCATGTATGTTAACAATGATTACAGGCTGGAGACCGAGAAGAACTACCATTTTTGCCAGCTGGGATGCAGAAAAAATTGGACTTCTGGGTTCCACAAATGGGCTGAGGTAACTAAGACAGAAAACGTATCTTCTTGGTCAACATGTATCTCAGGGTAATCACAGATGTGTTCCATTACCTGATATTGTTTTAATTTGGATAAATACTCAAGAAAATTTAAGAAATAGAGTTTGCTTTTGCTTTTACATCAGTTTGGTAAAACAGAACAACCTCTTAATTACTAAGTATAAACCAAGTTTTTCATTATTTTTAAAATATTTTAGTTTCTATTTGTATTTGTTTTGTGATAAGTAAGTAAAATCTGTAAGCTCAGAAAATAGTCAAACCTAGGAAGCTGCTTCTGACAAGTGAATTAGCTTATTGAAAATCTGATATAGATCCTTGGCATTAATTTTCAAGTTTTTACAGTTTTCTTGGATTTCTTCTATCTAGGAAAACAACATGCTCTTTTAAGATGACTATACTCTGATTATAGTCTCTCCTTTATGGATTCCGTACTAAATTGTAACCATAGGTATATTTTACCATTTACAAAAGTGCCTGATTGGGAAGTATAATACAATGATTTTGTAAATTGAATTACTCTAAAATTTCAAGGATTTATTTTTAATTCAATTATGATTAATTTTCATTTGTCACTGGCTCTTAATGCTTTATTTTAAAGTGTCTTTCATAGGCCCCCTTCTTTCATCTTCTTCCCTTAAGCTCTCTGTCCAGTAACTCTAAGTTCTTACATGTTCATGGTAGGCTTGTGTGTTTTTTTTAAAGGCAGGTGCACCAAAAAGCACTTTCCTGTGACTATCCTCTGTTTTGTTCATCATTTATGAGTCCAAATTTTATAGAATTGATTTGAAGAATGTCATATGTTTCTTATCATTGTGTCTGGTTTTTAAAATGCTTTCCTTCTGACTCATTTCTGCATACTTTAAAATAATAATATGAATCAAATAAGTATGGGAATAAAATCACAGTTACTTGTATCACATTTGATTCCATGTATATTGCAAAGTCTTATTATTATGTTGGTGTTATGAACATGCATTTCATAATACACTTATTTACATGAATCAGATCTTATTCATTAAGGTCATTTACTTTTAGCAATATGTAATTTCTTGTGAATACATGTATATAGAAATACATGTGTCTTTTTATAATTTATGCAGCTTAGAATACAGATAAAATAAACCCAAGATACAAGATAATATGCCTTACATTAATTTAAATTCATGTGAGTTAAAAGACAATTTGAATATTGTTTCCCATTTTCTACTAGCTTCTTGATCATATTCAGCAGCACATTTACCTTTACATATATTTAAGGAATCTTTTTTATTTCTACTGTAGCTCTGTCATAATGGAAACTCTGCAGCAGAATCAGCTGTCATCTATCCCGTGTGGCCAAGTGCAGAGGTGAGAATTCTCATTTGTGGGATGACCACTCACAGCTTTAAATGTTTTTACTGTAACTGCTCTTATAAGGTAGCAAGCTAGAGAGAGAGAGAGAGAGAAACAGAGAGAAGAAAAGAGTTCTCTCTGCATATTCCCATGTGTGTGATGGCATTAGTCTTCTTCTGCTGTATTTTTCTAGAATGTGTGTGCGTGTGTGCATGTATGTGTGAGAGAGAAATGTCTTGTCTTTGTCCTAATAGCCACTCTTCTCTCCCTCTAGTTTTTTCTCTATCCTCCCCTCCTTTCTTTTTCTTTTTCATCAATATCTTCTCTTTCAGAAAATTCTTGATAAATAAAATTTCCAACTTCCTCACTTTTAATATGGTAAAGTTACTTGGATCCCCAACGTCAAGGGATCTCATACTTTAATGTCTGTAAGGATTGCCAGGGACACCTTTTAAAAGTACAGATTTCCAGGCCTTACTTTGAGCAGTTCTCTTCCAGTAGATCCAGGGTGAGGCTGAGCATCTCTGAGCCTTCCCCCTTCATATTATGGTGCAGGGGATCAGGGGCAGCTTTCCTCTGGGTCTCCGTGCTGTTGCTATGAAAAGTGGCTACAGCATCACTAATATTTTTCTTTCTTGTTTTAATTGCATTAATATTATCAAGCAGTTAATAGCATTTTCTTAAAATTATGGTCAAAGGCATAGGCATTTGATTTATAATGGTATCTGCAAACCACTCTTTTACTGAATTAATTTGTTTTGCTTGTATTTCCACAATTGTAAATGCCGTGAGTTAAGTGACTGCTTTGCTTCAACTACAGGAGAATGTGAAAACACTCCAGGAGAGAGAGGTTGCATATATCAATGCAGACTCATACACAGAAGGTAAATTTTATTTCAGATTGTCATTAAATAGTATACCAGTATTTAAGTCTGTCAACTCCAACTCATAAACTAGGATTATCCTCTTTCTATGAGATGCCTCAATAATACCTCCATTTCTCCATTTTACCAGAGAGAACATTATTATGATTCAAATGAATCAATATGATTCATAACTAAGCTATTGATCCTAATTTCTTTAGTATATTTACCATTGGCCTATCTTGGATTACTACTTAAAACTTTAGTACTTTTGACATTCTTCCTGTGGAGCTATTTTTAAAAGTTGGGCTAAAGTATTTCATACAGAAATAGTTCCTGTATGTATTGGAACAACTCTGAAATAAGCACCCACTACAGACTTTCTTTTGACCCTGACATGTGGCATGTGCATCTGTAGGCTTTCATCGTGTTATGGTTATTTCTAGGTAAGTGTCACAGGACACATGTTAGTTACTGACACGCTCTAGTCTAACGTCTTGATATTGAATTGAATGAATGAATAAAAACGTGAACATTATGGCCTTACCACTTCCTTTGCCAAAGACCCCTAGGTACTGCTGCCATAATGAGCAATGGCCCTTACTGTTACTGCAGGAGCTGCAGCCTTAGCAGCAGAGTCTGCCTCTGCAGTCTCCTATCCTGAGTGTGTGCTGCAGCCTCTCTGGCTCCTGAAGAGTTATTTCCACCTTGTGTTTTAGTTTTAGCCAGACTGTCTGTCTGTCTATTTATCTACCTACCTATCTATCTATTCTAAAATTTTATTTATTTGTTTTTACTGAAGTACATTTGATTTGTAATATTAGTTTCAGGTGTACAGTGAAGTTACACAGTTATATACATATACATATACATATACATACACATATACATTGTTTTTAGATTCTTTTCCATTATAGGTTATTATAAGATACTGAATATAATTCCCTGTGCTATACAGTAGGTCCTTGTTGTTTATCTGTTTCATATATAATAGTGTATATCTGTTAGTCCTGAACTCCTAACATCTCTCTTCCCTTCCCCCTTTCCCCTTGGGTAACCATAGTTTCTTTTCTATGTCGTGAATGTATTTCTGGTTTGTAAATAAGTTCATTTGTATCATTTTTTTGTTTGTTTACATTCCACATATAAGTGATATAATTTGATATTTGCCTTTCTCTATCTGACATACTTCACTGAATATGATAATCTGTAGGGTCCACCCTATTTTTAATTCTCCAGGAATGATGCCTTCAATTTGAAATATGTTATATCTTGTTTATAATTAGAAAATAAAGTTAGAATTAAATACAGGTTTGAAGTCCATTTGGAGGTATTAAAATACTCTCTATTTTATTTTGCAGGCAATTATACTCTCAGAGTTGACTGTACACCCCTTCTTTTCCAGTTGGTATATAAACTGACAAAAGAGGTATGTAAGTAGATCTGTCATAATGTTTTTTGATGAGTGGATAAATCAATAACTTTTGTTTTCTAAATTACTAATATTTAAACTGGTGACAGACATAGCTGATTTGTATAAATAACAAATCAGAATGAGCTTTAATACACTACTTATGTGACATAACTATGAGAACAGTAGTGCTAGTCTCTGTTCTAATAATAGTTCCTAATAATTGTATACATTTGTTAAAATGTGCAGGGTCTATTGTTTCATGGGGCAGAGTCTCTTTGATATAACAGAAAGAATACTGAGCTGGGATGGGGAAGCCTTGGCTGTGAAGATTGCCTTGGCTATTCATTCATTCATTCATTCATTCATTCAGCAAGTATTTATTGTGTGGTTACTATGTATCAGGTCCTATGAAATGAATTCTAGCAGCTACAGTGATAAAGCACAAGGTTTCTGAATCCAAATACTTTATAATCTAGAGAGGCCACAGACCTGTAAATGAGGACTCATACTTCACTTGAATATTGGATACTATATACAGTGGAGGACAGTTGTGGAAGAGAGAAGTTAAAACCCTGGGGTAGCTGGTGAGGTTGGAAAGCACTAGAAGGTGTTCACAGAAGGATTAGTGGTTAGGCTGTAAAATGGAAGGATGTGAAAGTGGGGAGAAGGTTTCTCCTCAGAAGACACAGGACCTAATAAAGACATGGATGTGTGAAAGAACATTTCCCGACCTCTGGGTAATGCAATATAACCTAAATGTAAGGTGTTGGTGAAAAAGCTGGCAAGAAACGGGGCCTGACCCATAGGCCTAAGTGTTCATAAATCTGGTGATGGAGAAATTAAAGAATCTTTAACAAGTTGTATATTATCATTTTTATTCATTAGAAAAATTACTCTGTATCAGTGCATTGAATAGGTTAAGCTGTAGTAAGTCTAAAAGCAAAATGGAAATAATTCCACATAATTATTTAGCGCACAGGAATTTATAAATACTAGTTATTGATGTAAAAAGTACTCTGAAAATGCTAATGCACTCTGAATCTCTAAAAATTATGTGATCTACTCATTGAGTATATGTGTGCTTCATTTAAATAACCCCCCATTATAGAATTTAACTGTAAAAATATTTCTTTCAAGTAGGTATCACTTAGATGACAGTGGGAAGTAGATGTCACATCTCTGTGGTCCTGTTTCCCAATCGCCCTTCATCTTGCCCTGTCCTTTTCACTGTTAGTGTCTTTAACATCTCATCCTCCCAAGTGAGCATCCTCCCATGCCCATCACAACTCCCACCATACTGGGAAGCTTAGGTCCTTGATCCTTTTATTGAAATGTCCCATAAAAACATCTTATCTAAAAGCACGCTGTAAAGACAGCCCTTGTTGGGGAATCCTTCTCAGGAGATACATTTACACTCTGTCCTACAGAGGAGGCTCCTGCCTTTATAGGAGGGGTAGTAAGAATTTTAGGGCCAAGAAGGAGAAGCTTAGGTCTATCCCCTTTGTAAATTTATTTAATAAGTATTAAAAGTGTAAATGGTTACCATAGTGACAGGATAACTCAAACATAGATCCTGCTATTAGTGTGTTACCTGTGTAGCCAGGAGAGACTATGATCAGGAATTTTCAAATCCAAGATAGAGATTAAAATCACCAAAGTGAATACAGATAAAAATGTGGGAAGCAAAAAATAAATATCTTAGTTTATTATTTTACATGTTGGAATTAAACAGCCTGCTTAATGGGAAATTGCAAGTTTTTTTTCCCATTTTAAAGCCTCTTTTATGTTAATTTGAATTTAATTTTCATGCCACTTTATATACAATATATTTGTCTTTCAGAGTTTTTGTTTTAGGTAGTTTTTTAACAGTTTAACTGGGAAATTAAAATGTATCTTTAGAACTTACATTATCAGGATGAACTAATTAATTGTCCAGAAGAGAAGAGTGAGATTTTATAATCTTGTTTGATTTGTTAGTGGAAGAATCAGACATCATTCATCTGGAGAAATGCTATTGGTTGCTGAGGGCTCAATCCTGAACTGGATGACTTGATTTAGAGACATTTGGCCCATTGGCTTCACCACCAATTTGTCCATCTCTGAGTGAAGGTGGGAATCCTATTTTCTACAAATGTTCTTTGCTAAAAACGTGAGCCTTGTTCCACCTTTGGAGCCTTGTGTAAGTCGGTTTACCTTTCTGCACCTGAATATTCTCATATATAAAATCGGTTTGACCAAGAAAATCATTATGAAACTGTGCTCCAGTGCGGTGCCTGAGCATCTGGTGCAAGGTCAGGGTGGTGGACACTGAATAGGCAAAGCTCTAGCTTCCACACATGACCCCACCTCTTCCTCAGCTGAGTAATGTCTATTGTATTTCTTTTATATAGAAGAAGGTTCCACTGCTGTATCCTTCCCCCACCCTTAAAAAATTAAGAAACCACTGGACTAGACCATCTCTAAGGTCCCCACTTAGCTCTAAACTTTTCACTACTATATATATATATATATTAAATGAGGTTTACAAGGAGTAGTTGTGGCTGATAATCACAAAAACTGTATTTGAAATCTGAAAGCTTGGGTTCTGCTTCTGATTCAGACCTTTTTAAAAAAAACTTCTTACTTTCAGCAAGTCATTTAACTACTTCTTAGCTTCAATTTTCTGCTCTTTGAGGGCACAGAATTAGATTCTTGAAATAGTCTGTATTCTTCAGGTTTCTAGTGTGTTTTAGAAATACTTGTTAGGGGAGCTAGAACAGACAGGGCTTCCACTTCAGCAGTGCAGTTATGTTTTTACCTTTTTAGAATTAGAGATTGAGAAATCATTTCATTTGAAAACAAAATGATTCCATTTATTTTTTATGAAAAGTTTAAAATCCACAGGATTAGATTATAAATTGCCCTTTATTTCTGAAATTTAATATATTTATGTATACAGATTAAGTGGTACAATGAAGACTGCAGTACAGAATTTCTTTCTCTTATAATATAGTGTGTTAGTTTTCTTTGCTTCATGAAGGAGCTGTATGAAGCTTGTTAATAACAACACAGTATATCTTTGATAGAGTTCAACTTTTCTTCTTCTTTTTTCCTTTTTCTTCTTAGTCTTTCCAAATTAGGATAATTGTGGTCTCTGACTTTTTTCCAGTTACATTTTTAAAATATACTTTTATTTTTTACATTCTACAATCACTTTAGACTTTTGGAATTAATATAAGATAGAGACAGGTAGGCAGACAAAACCAAACACTAAATGATAGTATTTTCTTCTAGGAAGTTAAATTTTGGTTATAATTATGCCAGGGGGGAAATAAAAACTTCCTAAGACAGTGGAAACTACTGATAACTTTTAAAAACTAAGTCAGTTTATGCGAGTCATGCCTCCTTTCATAAGCATGTCATTAACAGGAAGTTTGTTGGCTGTGATTTATTCTGTGTTCCTATTTTACAGGTTTATTTAACGCTTTTGGTGAAAATCATGACAGCCACATAGATTTTAAGGAGATATCCTGTGGGTTATCAGCTTGTTGCAGAGGACCTCTGGCTGAAAGACAGAAATGTAAGTGTGTTAAACATCACAAAATTTGGAAGCTATACAGAGAAAAAAATTAGCATCCATTCATGTAAAAAATCATCTGATTAAAGCTTGAATTTTCATCCCTTTGGCAAATAGCAGTCTCTTGCTGAGGTTTTACTGAGGTCAGTGTAAAGGTTCAATCATCTGTTCTTTTTTACTGTGGAGTAATTTAAGATCTTTGTTATTAATAATGGTTGATTTTCCAGATGAATGTACAATTCATGGTAAATGAACTACATCATTCATGATGTGTTTGAAAATGTTAAGCATATAGAAAATATTTTCTGGTAGTCTATATAGAAAATTTGTCTTGCTTAACTTGAATTCCAACTTATTTTCTAGCACTGTGTATATTGATATTTTATTACCAAAATTAAATTTATGATAAAACAATTTTATTAAATACTAAATTTATCTTTTAAACCTAGCTAAAATATTATAGCGTAATTTATAAGCATATTACATTAATAAATCTTAACCATATTTGGTTAGGAAAATGCAGCAGTTTACATTTAATTGGAACCTAATTCTTATATATTCACTAGGGTCATTATCTCTGCATATTTCTAAAATACAGCTTCACAAATACTGCGTATTTTGGGTATGATACTTATTAGTTCAATATTCTTTAGTAATGTTGTACTGTGATGTACTCAGTTAATTTAATAGCATAATTAATACATAATTATTACACACACGGGTGTGTGAAGTAGATAATTATTTAATCTTAAAAATTTAGATTTCTTTTATCTTCCCTGATAGTATACCATTACTCTAACCTGGCTTTGTGATAGATTATTTGTTCACATTAAAGTTCTGGTATTAAAGAGGCTGAAGTCTTTGTTTCTCAATTGAGGTTAATTATTGTCTTAAATTTTTTTAATTTATTTTTTGCCAGTGGACTAGTGGAAGTTAACCAACTAGACTAACTAGCAACTTTGCTGATATTGATGTTAATTAGCAAAGTGCTGATATTTCGGATTTTTAGCTTGTTGTATATAAACTTCATTGAAGATTTGAAATTGTTCTTAGGCAAAAATATTGGGTGCACATTAATTATATTGGAGAGGCAAAATCTTTATACAGTCATCTCTCATTATCTGCTGAGGATTGGTTCTGAGACCCCCTCAGATACCAAATCCATGGATGCTCAAGTCCTTATGTAAAATGGCATAGTATTTGCATATAACTTATGAACATCATCCTGTATACTTTAAATCATCTCTAGGTTACTTGTAATACCTAATATAATGTAATTATTTGTAAATACAATGTAAATGATATGTAAATAGTTGTCAGTGCATAGCAAATTCAAGTTTTGCTTTTGAGAACTTTCTGGGAAAGTTATATATATATATTTTATATATATATATACATATTTTTTTGATCTATTGTTTATACCTGTGAATGCAGAACCAATGGATACAGGGGGCTTACTGTACCAGCTTTTTGTTGATTCTTAATGTAGATGGAATATTTTCAGCATTGTAAGAATCAACTCTGAAGTGATCAGTTTTAAATATTAGAAATTAATTTAAAAGGTTGAATTACCTTCTCAAAATCTGTGAGATATTGTATAGTAACTTGGCCCTTTTTCAGTTTGCAAGAAATTTAACTTCAGATTTAGGTGAAGGATAGAGTTCTCTAAGCGGGCTAATGATATAAGGAGAGAGACTTGTGAAGTGTACAGGAATTCCTACAAGTTCAAAGGACTTTAAGGACACAGTGTCCTCCAAATAAGAACTTAGTCCAGAATGTAGTTGTTTGAGGAACTAAGTAATTTTACTAGGGCAGCTTGTAATAAAATGTATTATACTTCAGAATATGAAAGTAATTTCTCTCCATAAGAGTTTCTTTTCTTTAGTTTGCTTCAAGGTATTTGATGTTGACGGTGACGGAGTTCTTTCTAGGGTTGAACTGAGAGACACGTGGTTGCACATTTAGAGGTCTGGAAGGACAACTGCACCGATGATATCCTGGTAAAGTCTGATTGCATACATCTTCTTGCATGTAAACTTCCAACAGGAACATAGAGTGAAGAATTTTTTAAAAGAGGTTGAGAAAAAGATTTCTTACTACTTCTAGGTTCTATATTATGCTACTCAAAATATTCATAGCCAAAGATGCAAAATTGGGAAGAGAATTTGCCTTAGAAAATTTAATAAACTGAATGTATTATGTAAAAAAAATTGAAACCACTGGAAAATTGTCATAAATTTTTAAGGTAAACAAGCAATCTATTTCTGTAATTAAAAAAAAAAAAAAAAAAGAAAAACCTTGACCGAAAATACTTTATACTTCAGCTACTGGCTAATAAAAATGATACCTTCTCCTTCCTAACTACTGATTTGGGTTTCTGGTTTTAAAGGAATTACACGTGGATGTATCCAACATTGTAGAAGACACATAGAATGCGCATGATACCACAAAGTTGAGTCTAGCAGAGACTAATTTATTCTTTTCTAAAAATACATTATATTCTGAATTGCTATACATACCTTACGTATACATACTTGAATCTCTTCTACATCATCCCTGCTAAATGCTTATTTGGACCTGTCGTTACAATACCTCCAAGTTGTCCCTAAGGAAAGCCCATTCCACCTTTAAACAACTCCATTAAGTGTTATTTACATAAAAAAATTATATTTTATAAGCTAGGCATTTTATAAAAATTAAGTAGAGACAGCTCTTGCCATCTGTAGTTTATAATCTTTACTTCTCCCATTTTAATACATTATGGTAAGACAAAACTTATATTGAGCAAAAGAAGCCACAGAATAAAAGAACACATTGTACAATTCAATTTATATGAAGTTCTAGAACAGAGACAGAACTAATGTTAATAAGTGTTACAATAGTGATTTTGGAGATGGGTGATTTAACTGGGAAGGACCATAGGATATCTGGGATGATGGAAATTATTTTTTATCTCAATCTGGGTGGTGTATATTGTTTAAAAAAAAATTTTTTTTCAATAATATTGGTGAGGGTCTGTCCTAAGTTCTTTAATAGCAGCCAGAATAATTGTATAATAGCAGAAACGAGCATGTACTTTACAAAGAATAAAGCCTTGAATTTTTTTAGTTTCACAACATTTATTAAAGATATTATAATAGGTTTGCCTTAATGTCTATGTATCCCTGTGAAACTGAAGATAATCCATATATGTGAGACACATATGAGCTAATTTGACCCTTTCTATTCAAATGTTGACATGTACCAAGTAGCAGATGGTAGGATGTAGACCATAGTGCTCTTATACAGGCTTAGAAAAATAAGTAACATTTTTTTTAATCACAAATCCAGAAGAAATCATCATAGTCTTATTAACTGACACTCAATAGAAATAAATAATAGAAATGAATTTTTCAGGGCTTGATCTTTGGCAATTCAGATAACCATCTTCATTTACTTTTCTGCCCAAAACTAAGGTAGCCATTTCTATTTGGTATATATGAAAACCGAAACATAGGAAAGTTTCTTTTAGGAAATACCTTATGTAGAGATACAATTTCCATCGCCTTTTTTCTGGGTGTTTGATAAGTATGGAGGTTATCATTGCTGTCTATTTTTGTGTAAGACCGAGTTTCTTCTTATGACTGTACTTTTGAACATTAAAAAAAAAGATCATTTAGCTGCTCCATCTCCGTGTAACCATAATAATGAAATGGTAAAAATTTAGAATAGAATTTGGACCTTTCAACCAAACCTATTACCCATATTCACTGGTGACTAGACTGTGACAATATTACCCATTATTTTGTACCATTACATTGGTATTAATATACTTTAATGGAAGTTGCATCATGAAAGCCAATAAGTACCATCACAGTGCTTTAAAATCTTTTCTTATAATAAATGGTATTATATATTGAATGAATACATGAATATCATTAATAAATAATATTAAGTATCATTAAATAATAAATCATTAAATAATAAAAATATAATTAAGTAATAAAAGCTAAGAACATTATTATTCATCTAGGACTGTTAAGGTGATTGTTCAAAAGATGAAGTAAGAGGCATTTGGTTATATTTTTGCCTCCCAAGAAATACTGTCTACTGTATATAAATGTAATTTTTGGTACACTTTGACACGAAAAAAAAAATACTGCTTTACTCAACTTGTGAAAGTAATGTTAAATTTTATTTTGAGGGAATGTTAATATAGATACTCATTTATTATATATATTTAGTTCTTTTAAATCTCTTAAGAAGTCTAATAATGCCAGATGTTTTAAAGAAGATCTTAGAAAATTGTTAGGGTCAAAGGGCATAATCCAGAGAGTTTGGAAAAATGCTTTCAAAGTTAGTAAATAATCCTTTTTCTCTACCCAGAACCTTTTGTGGGTTCTGTTAGTAAACTTCACCTTGAACCAGAAGATACTGTGAGTTATTTCCCAGGTCTTACTGGAGGAAGATTTTTGGTGATAAATTGCCCACGTTATGACTCATTACTTCAGAGTTTGGTTATTTTTGAACTTATTTTTGCTGGCCTACTTTTAGATGAACACATAGCATCTACACTAAATCATTAGTTTTCTTTCAGGCAAATGACCATTGCAAGTTTAATAAAACAGTTTATTCAAATAATATAAGAAAATGAAGATTTAAGATGTTCTTAAATATTGTTTCTCTTTCAGAATGGCCATCTTAACTCTAGAAGAATATCAGATCTGGAGTGTGAAAAATGTTCTTGCCAATGAGTTTTTGAATCTACTTTTCCAGGTATGTTTAAGGTAAATGACAGAGACCGAGGGCAGTGGTACCAGTAGTTCTACATCTTTTCCATTATGTAGTAGTTAGACAACTAGACTACAAAACCATATATTGTCAAAAGAACTGCATTAACCTGTACACCACCTGCAGATGGTAAGTTAGAGCGTGAGTGCTTCTCAGAGTCACAATGTGCATGATAGGAAAGTAGAGTAAAGCTGATAATGTTTATCTTAATAACTCATGATAGAGCAGATTATAAACACATAGAAAAGAATTTAAAATGTAAAACCCATTATAATTTGCTATTTTTCTTTACTTTTTTTTTTTTTTTAAGACCCTTCCTAACAAGTAACACAGTGTGGACAGAGACATAGATCATAAATTGGGAGCTGTAAATTTTTCACAAAGTATACAATCTTTCCAGTTAGGAGGTTATTTTAGATGCAAAGCTGTTTCTTAATTTTCTTTTTTTTCTTTCTTTCTTTCTTTTTTTTTCTTTTTTTTAATTTAATTCTTTAGAAGGCCCAAAAAAGATTGAAGGAGAAAGGAGGAAAGAAAAGCTGTCAGGGGTGAACATGAAATCATAAAACTTGCCAGATTTTAACTATTTTCCCAGTTAAAGTAGTTCTCTTTGCTCCAATTTAAAGAAACAACTTATAGTTTCCCATTTGTCATAGTTCTTCATAAATATATGTTGATTTAATAGTATTTTACAGGGTGTGAGTAGGGACAGACTGGAAGTTCAAGATTTGTAAATACTGACAGTATATATAGAATAGAAACAAGTTTATACTGCATAGCACAGGGAAATATATTCAAGATTTTGTAGTAGCTCATGGTGAAAAAATATGAAAACAAATATACGTATATTCATAAAGGACTGAAAAATTGTGCTGTACACCGGAAATTGACACAACAATGTAAACGGACTATAACTCAGTAAAAAAATAAAAATAAAGATAAAACTGTTAGAACACTATAAAAAAAGTAGTATTTTAGATTTTTCTTATTTTATTCTCCTTTTCTTATAAAAGCACCCCTATGAAGATCAATAAGACTTGATATCTTTATATCTATCAAGATCCTCCATTGTAAATACAGAGTAACCTGCCTGTGACACAGCTATGTTAGAATAAATGAAAATTGAACTCTTCCTGACAGCTAATAACTAATGTATATTTAAAGCATATGAAATCTGATAAGCCTATGATACCCATTTAAGTCAATCAGTTGCTCTACTGTCAGTTATCAGCCAGGATCTAAGTTGATGTCTTTATAAAACATAAATACATATAAAAATAATATAAACCTATTGTAAACAGAAATGACTTGCTTAGTAATATGAAAATGGTGCAGCTATTTTAATCTCATTTAAAATGATGTCCTCAATTACTTTAAGTTATCATTAATTATATAAACATTTTGACCACTTAAGTTTGTGTCTGAGTCATCTTGCAGCTCTTACATAGCAAAGCATTTTGAACTTTTATATTGCCTTTCCTATTTTCTCATGCTTATTAGGGACTTGCATAGGCACTATTTTTTCTATGACTCTATAAACAAATGTATGCCTGAGATTTTCTTTTGTGTCTCAGTGTCTCTAGCATTATATTACTGACAGATTTTTTGTTGGTTATCAATCTAATTTTTTTCTTGGTATATATAGTCCTTTCAAATATATATATATATGTAGTCAGTTTACACTGTTGTGTCAATTTCTGGTGTACAGCACAATGCTTCATTCATACATGAACATACATATATTCATTTTCATACTCTTTTTCACCATAAGTTACTACAAAACAGTATTGGATATAGTTCCCTGTGCTATACAGTATGAACTTGTTTATAAATTGGGAGTTTGATTTGCAGGTACTAAATATTAACATTACATTTTATGATGCTCACTTTATCCCATATTCAGACATGCTTTTAAAACTTTATGTTCACTTAATATATAAGTAAGCAGACTTACTCTAAATTGTTTTATTTTCTGTCTGTTTCTAAAATAGAATTAGCTAGTAAATTCAGTGATAAAAGCTTGAATTATACTTTTATTTTATTTGCCAAGATCCCACTCCTGGCTGACCATTTTGGGTATTTAAGTATAAAGTAAGTAAATGTCAGTAGAATTAGGAAACCATTCCTGTGGTAATATTATTTTCAGTCCTTTCAAATAAACTCAGTGCCCAATATTTTGCAGAGGAAGCATTCTAAACATGATCAGGGTCTTCTATCTTGTACGTTAGTCATAAAGTGTCAAATGTTAAACAGTTTGATAAACAGAATAGTGCACCACACTGACCCCTACCTATATCCATGCTCTAATCCTGAAATCTGTGAATATGTTATTTTACATGGCAAAGGGGATTTTGCAGATGTATCAGGTTAAGGACTCTGAGACAGGGAGATTAGCCTGGATTATCTACATGGGCCTAGTCTAACAACAGGAGTCCTTAAAAATTGAAAATCTTTCCCAGCTGTGGTCAGAAAGATATGACTTTGGAAGAGGGATTATAAAGCTGTAAAGCTGTTAGCTTTGAAGATAGAGGAAGGGCCATGGGTAAAGAAGTGTGGGTGAACTCTAGAAGCTGAAAAAGACAAGGAAATTCATTCTTTCTTTGACCTACAGAAGGGCATAGTGCTGCTGACATCTTGATTTTTAGCCAAGTGATACCTGTTCCTGACGACCTACAGAACCATAAAACAATAAGTTTGTGTTGCTTTAAGCTGCAAAATTTGTGATAATTTGTTACAGCAGTGATAAAAATAAGTATAGGGGAGATAATCCAAATTTATGGATTGGAGGGATCAACATTTTAAAGATGTCAGTTCCCCTTCAACTGTTTCAAAGATTTATATATGCACATCAAAATCCCCAAAAGTTAATTGTTGTTACTGTTTTTTTGTAGAACTTGACAAACTGATTCTAAATACATAGAGAAGCGTGAAGAGCCAATAGCCAAGATGATATTAAAGAACAATGTTAAAGGACTTATTATAAAACAATATTAAGTCTATGTGATAACTACCTAAAGTTAGACATATAGACCAATGGAACAGTATTGAATTAAACCCTGTACCATACATGAACAGTAATTTTAGATAGATTATAAATCTAATAAATTTGAAACATAAAGCAAAGCATCTGGGGGAGGGTAAAGCTCAGGTGGAATGTGTGCTTAGCATGCATAAGGTCTTGGGTTCAACTCCCAGTACCTCCATTAAAATAAATAACCTAATCCCCCACCAAAATAAAGCATCTAGAAAATAGTGTAGGAGATATTTTAATGACTTTGAAGTGGCAAAGAGTTCTTAAACAGGACACAGCACTAAACATAAAAGAAGAGTTTTAAGTTGGACTTCAGTAAAATTAAGAATTATTTTTATCAAGAGATACCATTAAGAAAGTGAAAAGCTAAGCCACACGGTGGGAAAATATATTTGCTATACCTATATCCAACAAAAGACTTGTATCTAGGGCATATAAAGAACAAAAACCAGTGGAGAAAAAGGCAGAACCTTAATATTAAAATGTGCAAAAAAATTGAACAGGTGCTTCTCACACACAAAAAAAAATCCACATAAGCTATGAAAAGGGGCTGACCTCTTTAGTAATAATGGAAATACGTACTAAACCCACAATTGGAACACCATTAGACATCCACTAGTATAGTTAGTTGTTAAGTGATACGAAGCATTGGTGAGGGCAACAAGCAATGAGGACTCTTACACATGGCCAGTGGGAATATAAATTCTTACAAATACTTTGGAAATAGGCTTTTTGAATGAAAGTTATATATGTATATGTGTGTGTGTATATGTGTACACACACACACACCCACACCCTATTACCAAGGGTAGGCCATGTGTGTACCCTTCAGAAACTTCTACATCTGAGCACCAAAGGACATCCAGAAAATTCTCATAATCACTATTTGTTATACCCCCAAATAGAAAATGACCCAAACACTTTTCAACAATACATGACCATAAGTGGTGGCACATGCATACAAGTTGTATAATTTAAAGCAATAAAAATAAATATACTAGTTTACAGAAAACACTAGTGGATGAATCTTACATAATTTTGAGTGGAAAGTATGGGACCAAAAATTTCAAAAGCACAAAAGCCAATCCATGGTGGCAGAATTTAGGATGGTGAGTCCATCAAAGGGGTGCCGTAGTATCTGGGAAGAAACCCAAAGTGGAACAGCAATGTTCTGTTTCTTGACTGGATGAAGGTTACATAGATGTATTTACTTTGTGAAAAATCACTGAACTGCATACTTAAGATGTGTTCACATTTAAGCATGTATATTATATTTGCATTTTTTAAAAAAAATGTTTGCTTGCAAAAAAAGATATCCAAAGCCTAAATATTTATTAGTAGGAGGATGGGTAAAACAAATGATAGTATATTCAAATAATGGAATACTATTCAACAATAAAAAAGAATCAACTACTGATACAAGGATGAACCTCAAAAGCCTAATTTATACATCTCATTGTCAGGTAAATTTTAACTCAGAAGGTAAACAAAACTGTAAACAGGAATGTGCCCTGGGGGGAGGGGTGCTTTAGCCTTTGTCTCCTCAGACCTGTGCCATTACTGGCACATCTCGCAAGAAGAGAGGCAGGGCTCAGCCACAGCTACCATCTCCTCCTGTGCATAGTGCCCGGGCGGGGGCAGGGCTGAGGCCTGAATCTGCACGTGGGGGCTCCACAACCTCCTAGGCAGGACTGAGACTTGTTTATAGCCTGAGGCAGGGAGGATCTTTCTACCCTGACACCTCAGAGAACTTGTGCTGCCAAGAGAAACAAGGAGCTCAGATTTGGCACAGAGCGTAGGCGGGGCTGTTCCGCGGTCTTCCCCGAGCCCACCTACAGACCGCCTACCCGAGGCAGAGCAGGCAGCTGCACAGAGCAGCGGAGTGACCAGCACCAGGAGAGGGCACAGCACCTGAACACTGTGCTGGGATGGGGTGTAATCTGCCCACCTGCCTCCCCCTGAGCACAGCATCTGACTGTGGCATCAGGAGGGGGAGTGACCTTCCCGCCCACTGGGTAAGAGCTCAGCTCCTGACCTAGTGTTAGGAGGGGGCACAATCTGCTAGCCAACAGCCACTGAGAGCAGCACAGATGAGGGCGCCAACAGAAGGCCTATGAAACAGCAAGCTGAGTTCGCGAAGCAGGGCGAAGACACAAAGACCTCTCGATCAAATCATTAAGGGCACACCATCTCCAGGTTAAGTAGGTAACTGATACTCCTTAAGCCACGGTGCCAGAGAGATATGAGCAATGTGAAGAAGTAGAGAAACCACTCCCAATTAAAAGATCAAGAGAAATCCCCTGAAAGCATGATCAAGGAAATAGACATTGATGGCCTACTAGATCAAGATTTCAAGAAAAGAGTGATCAAAGTACTGAAGGAACTAAAAGAAATAGGGTTTAGGGATATAAAATATGTCAAAAATGAAATAGAAACTATAGAGAAGAACCAAGTAGAATTAGTAAACTCATTGGCTGAGATGAGAGCTGACCTAAAGGCTGTGCAAAGCAGACTAGAAAATACAGAAGAACAAATATGTGATCTAGAAGACAGGACAACAGGAAGCACCCAATCAGAACAGCTGAGAGAAAAACAAATAAAAAACAATGAAAACAATATATGGGACCTATGGGGTAATATAAAGTGTGCCAATCTATGCATAATAGGAGTTCCAGAAGGGGAAAAAGAACAAAGGGGATTGAAAAGGTATGGGAAGGACTCATGACTGAAAACTTCCCAAACCTAAAGAAGGAATCATATCCAAGCACAGGAGGCTCAGAGGGTCCCAAACAGGAAGAACCCAAA
Source organism: Camelus bactrianus (assembly GCF_048773025.1). Classification (NCBI taxonomy): domain Eukaryota; kingdom Metazoa; phylum Chordata; class Mammalia; order Artiodactyla; family Camelidae; genus Camelus; species Camelus bactrianus. The sequence continues at coordinate 144,075,541 of NC_133541.1, forward strand.
CAGACCCTCACCAAGGCACATCCTAATCAAGATAGCCAGAGTCAAGGATAAAGAAATGATCCTAAAGGAAGCAAGAGAAAAACAGAGTGAGTTACAAGGGAACCCCCATAAGGTTTTCAGCTGATTTCTCTACACTGTTTACAACAGCTAAGACATGGAAACAGCCTAAAATGTCCATCAACAGATGACTGGATAAAGATGTGGGATATTTATATGATGGGATACTATTCAGCCACAAAAACTGACAACATAACGCCATTTGCAGAGACATGGATGCTCCTGGAGAATGTTATTCTAGGTGGAGCAGAACAGAAAGAGAAAGAGGAATACCATATGAGATCACTCATGTGTGGAATCTTAAATATATGCAAGATCTTGTGGTAACTCACAGCAAAAAAAAAAAGTGACAATGAATACATGTACGTTCATGTATAACTGAAAAATTGTGCTCTACACTGGAATTTGTCATAACATTGTAAAATGACTATTACTCAATAAAAATGTTTAAAAATAAGTAAAGTAAAATATAACCTTTAAAATACTGTATAATGAGAGGTGTGATGTTCTAGTATCTGTTCTAAGAAGTACGTTAGACACACATAAGAATAGCCAATGGTCAGAAAGATCACATGTTATCAGCTACCACCCCATGCAAATTAATGGCATTTAGTAGATATTCATATATGTGTGTACATATATAAAATGTGTATTAGTATATATGTAAATCAAATAAAATAATTATATTATAATCTAATGTAAAATCATATCAGCAAGCACACTGTGCTGACATAAGTGTCTTGGTGTAAACAGATTACAATTTTTCATTGAGTTGTCATAATGGGATAATATTGTGATCCAAGTGGAAATTGTAAAAAAATGTTATCCAAAAAAAAAAAAATCCTGACTACATGAAAAGATGCACAGTTACTATAAGGGCTCTCCCCTTATTTACTATCAGTGTCAGAAAGTCTCTTGGAATAAGTTAGCAGAATTAAAAACTCTAAAAAGACACAAGAATGCACTCTCTGTTAAAGAAACCAAAAGAAAAAACAAATGAATGGACAATAAAGATCCTACAGATAAAAATACCAATTTTTATGGGAAATAGCCTTAATATAAAAAAATAAGGAGATTATATTCTAATTTCACTTTTTGAATAAAGATATACAAAATTTAGCTGAATACTTTCGTATTTTGCACTTATGAAGAAAAAATGTATTTGCAATGAAAAAGCAGCCATTATCCTGCCTTTTGAGTATTCTAAAGTTTTAGGTTTGAATATATTTCATCTTAAATGGTCTTAAGCACTATGCACTGGTTGGTGTTTTAAAAATACCAGTGTGTGTGGAACTTCTAAAAGTGATTCAAAAAAAATTTATATTTTTGTAATAATTTAGTAATGGCCCGGATATTATTTTTAACAAGACTACTCACCATGGAATGCTGCAAGATTTTTTCAATGAGTTTATATTCACACATGTTGAAGATTGTCACTATATTATGAGAAAATGTCAACCATGGCAGTATTTTGACTTGAAAACGAGATAAGATGAGAAGCATATTTTAAGTATAAAATAAATGATTGCATGCCTTTAAAGACAAGAAAGTAAAAGCACGATAAACTCTGACTTTGACACACTTAAAATATAAAAATTAACATAATGTGATTTACACACTTCTCTTTAACTCTTTCAGTACTTTCACAGCCCCTTTCCCATTACACCCGCATCCCCGCTCCTGACCCTTAGTGTACACACCCCTGATCACACGGGGGAGCGGGGACCCGGGCAGTGAGGACCAGGGGCACGGACACTCCAGCGGCCCGGATGGACGCGGACACTCACCCGCTCCCGGCGGGCGAGGAGAATAGTCGAAGCGTGCCCGCCAGCGCACCCGTCCCCTCCTGCCCAGCCGGCCGGGGCCCCAGCTCGGTCAGTTCCACACACACCCCGGCAGGAAGCGGGCGCAGGCAGTGGGAAACCGGCGTAACTTCAGACAGCGGGCGGGGAGCGTCCTCCTCCCGCGGACACGCAGGCAGCGCTGTCCCTGAGCTTCCATGGCGCCGCCCGCTCAGTCCTGAGGAAAACAAGCTCCGCCCCCAGGGAAGACGCTGGCTGCTTACGCGAACTGCGCATGCGCACCGCCACCTAAGACACGCTGGCTTCGCGCGCCCCCTGCAGGTCCTCGAGGGCGGTGCAGGATACTCAGAACTCACTGTAGAACACATGACCCCTCCCAGCCAGGATGCTAAATCACTGGAAATCTCAGTGCCCTGGCCTCTTTGTTGATGGCACTGGCGATGCTCTCATCCAGCCATGCCTGCTCTCTTGCCTGACACATGCCTCAGTCCTTGGAATCCCGCCTGAATCAGATTCTGTTCTGGAGGAAGGACAGGTGCAGAAGAATCTCAAAATTCCAAACTTAGAAGATGATCAGGAACCCAAACTCAACTCTGTCAACTCCCTGGGGTCCCCTGAGGAGTGTGGTTTTCTCAGACCATCTGCCCTGTGTCAGGAGCAGACCAAGCCTCAGGTAGCTTAGAGAGACTATCATGCAGCACATGCTTTAGACGGTTCTCAGTTCTGACCTGCATGACCTTGAGACCCTTTTGTAACTCCTAACACTGTTTTCTCATACCTATAGTGATGGTTATTGATGACTGAGTTAATCCTCTTACAATGCTGAGGTGCTGTTGTTCTTTGGATAACCGAATATTTTGAAGGGATCAACTGTTTATCACTTCCCCCTAATTAAGTATGTTTTTAAAACTAGAAATGTTTCAGGGGGCACTCAGGTCCTCCTCTTGCACCAGTTCCTGGTGTTGGCAGTTTCTGCTCTGAGCTCCAGATCTTGATCCAGCCGGTGGTCTATGGTGATGCCAGTGTGTACATGCTCTTCCTTGTGCACTGGTGAGGAAAGGAGGCAGCCCTTCCCCTAAATGAGGCTGCAACATGCTGACACTCAAAGCAGGCACAATGAAGAATCAGCTAGAGTTCCCGGTACCAGCTGTCCCAGGTAGAAACATCACCTTCACCACAGTGTTCCTGTGCTCCTATCAGGCCTTCACTACTCGCAGCAGGCCATGCATGAGCAGTGTGACAGGTGACTGCCTGTCCCAGCACAGCATGGTGGTGATGATCCCACCTTATCTGTTTGTCTTTGGAGTGTCCCCACACCTCTCTGAGCTTCACTTTGCTCTTCTCACAGGCAGGCTTGTACAGGCATGAACCTCACAGGATTATGGTAGGTAGTCATGGTAGCTGCTCACCCAGTGGCAGGCTCTGCCGAGAGGGCTGCTGGGAGTGCTGTGTGTCTTCACACTTGTCCTTCACTCTCCCCAATGAAAACACTCTTGGCCTTATCCTTCCCTGGCCTGTGGCCTTTCTGTGTTTGCAAAAGAACATGGAAGCAATCTGCAAAGAAGTTTTGAGGTTCTGTCCATCTGGTCCAGGAAATGCTGACTCTGCTAGATGTGCTGTTGTGTGGGGTCTCATGGGAGAGGCTTGGGCAGGACTTCCCTTGGCAATAAGCTGCCCCACCCAGGCCTTTCCATGATCCAGACTCCTGGGACCAGGGTGCAAATCCCCAGCTCCTCACTTGTCAACAATGTGACCTGGGCAACTTTCTCAAACCCAAGCTTTGTCCACCCAAGGTCAGCAGAGATGGGGGATAACAGGATGTCCTGCACAGAGTGTCTGTGCAGATTAAGTGAGGTAGAACAGACAGAACAGTGGTGGGGCCTGGCCCGTTGGTTGGCAGAAGGGAGCTCACCATGTGCAGCAATTTCCGCGGGTCACCCAGCAATCTGCCCAGAGGCTTAGCCACTCCATCACTATCATGTGTCTGAAGTCCACTTAACCACATGGGAGAGAAACAAACACATATTCTGAGTGTAGCTGCCACAGGAAAAAGTGCATCTGAGCGGGGAGTAATACCAGAGGCTGATCAGGATGGTGGAAGATGCCCCCTTGGGTTGAGCAGAGTGTAGCTGCCCTCTGGAGCCTGGGGTTAGTGAGGATGTGCTTGTAGAAATGCCCCTCTCCTTTACCCATCAATGCTGGGTCCTGCGGGTACTGAGTCCCACAATCGGTGTGCTGCTAGTGCCCTCAGCACAGAGAAAAACCCAGGGGTTCCCACAAGGCTTCGGCCACATCCTCTGCTTCCTGAACTCCCATTCTGGTGACCCCACCTGGGATGCAGAGATGAGGTGAGGCAGGGGCTTGTGCTGTCAACACCACTGCTCTACCCTGGGAATCTGACACACAGTAGGTTCTCGGTAAGTCATTGTTGAATGAACAGCAATACTGGGTCAAGTTTCTGTGGGTGTCTGTGCCCCCAGATCAGGGACCCCTCAGGGCCCACCTCACAAGTGACATGAAAATAATAATGCCACCAGGAGCAATAACAGTTCCTCAGAATAAGTGGGCTTTTCCAAGCACTCTCCACCTGTTGCAAAGGCCTCCCAGCAGGGAAGTGGGCTGTCAGGGGCAACACTGCACTCTCCACTGTAACAAGGAGAAAGCCAAGGGCCACAGAGAGGAGTGCCTTTCCTGTGTCACTGCTCACTTTCCCACCTTTTGGGAGACTGGGAGGCTTTTCTACTACATTCTGGCTCTGAAGCCCCAATATTGTTTGGACATGCCTCCCTCCCTGGAGCAGGGAACCACTAAGTGACCTGTCACTTGTCACCAAGCAGACAGGCTCATTTCAGCTCATTGTGCCACCTGCAGTTTGTGCTAGTAGCAGGATCCTCTGGGAGACATCACACTCTCCCAACCTGAAAACAGGTGAACAGCTCACAGGTTTCCTGGAGAGGATGGTCACATGGCCTTGATCTGGCCAATCAGCATTTTCCATCCTCCCTGGCCACTGTGATTGGCTCAGGGCTGGGCACCAGCCCAATCAGGCTCCACGGAGGTCAGGCCTAGTTGCTGGAATCCTGGGAGCAGAGAAGTTCTATTTCAGTTGGGAGTTGAGGGGTGGTGATGTCAGCCTCTGGCAGTTGGTGACTATCTTGCTCTCGTAAAGGCAGAGCCATGTGAAGATGACACCAGTGGCAGAGCCCAGAGGTGGGGAAGGATGACTTCTGCTGATGTCACTGAGCACCAGGTACAGCCCTGCCTGAAGCTATCTCCCTGTGGATGTCTCAGTTAGGTAAGTCATTCTCTCCTGCCCTGTTTGCTTCTTTAAGCCACTTTGGTTTTCTGTCACTGGTTTTAAGAAAAAGTTTCACTATTCCTTCAAGCTGGCTAAATGGAGACCCTGGAACTGCAACAGTGTGGTGACAGGCAACAATGTGGCTAATAGACTCCAGAGGCCTCTGTTCAAACAGGGGATTGTAAATGACAAGGGAGACTACACATGGCCTCAGTGAACAGATTTGCTAGTGGTAGCTCGCAGTTCCTGGATATTAGAGTGCATGCACTCAGCCAAGTCTCAGCCCTGCTCTCACACCTGCTAACCCATACATCTCCTCTCCCACCTGCCCGGCCTAGGGGCCTGGACACCCCCAGGCACCTGAAACAGCCCAGGGCTTTGTGTTGTAATTTACACAGGCTGCCCCCACTTCTGAGGGTGAGGGTGACTGGGTTCCAGTTTACAGAGAAACAGACTAGACGGTCTCACTGGTGAGCTGTGGGGGTGGGACCCCAATCTACCATCTGACCTATGACTTCAGAGTGGACAGCCTCCCCACCCTCAGCCAGGATGCTTGCTAAGCCTAGGGGCTCAGGAGTCCTGCTCCCTCCAGCACCCCTCCTGGAGGTGAGAGTGGGGGGCTCTGCCCTATACAACATTCACCCCTGCAGGGGCACACGTGTGACCTCACAGTCTGTCATCCCTTCCTTATGACCTGGACCTCCTTGGCAGGGCATGAGAGGTGCCTTGATGTGTGAGAACTGCAGTTCATGGCTGCACATGTGGGGAGGTGCACCATGACTGAGAGGACAGCACCCCAATTTAAGCCCCCTCCATGCTCAGATGATTACATCCTGGAATTGAGGGGTTCCCAGGGGTCAGGTGGCCAATTCTGGCCTTAAGGACAAATTCTTATCACCCAGGAGGCTAATTTTTAAATTAAATTACACATTTACAATTCAATAGTCAAGCCCCTTTCTCAGCAGCCTTGTAGCCTCTCAGCTTTTACCCCTCGCTGTGACCATGTTCTTAGCTTCAAATTGAGTGCCATTATGGACATGAACATGTCCCTGTCATGTGTCACCTTCAGAGTAAGGGGCCACCCAAAACTCCCCTCCCTTCCCCTTGTCGATACCTCCACACAGGGAGTAGGGCCCTTTCGATGCAGTTGTGCAAATGTGTGAGCTAAGGGTTTAGAATGACCAGGCTAGGAGGGGTCTGCCCCACATGGCAGGGCAGGTGGGCTGGCAGGGGGTGATGGTTCACTTGTAAAACTCAGCTGGTGTCAGGCAGCGACAACAGACTGGCAGCCAAGGGCTCAGCTGGTGCAGAGTAAGCGGATTAAATGTGTTCACCCAGACGCCTCGGGGATGGCAGCCCTGGAGTAAGACTACAAGTGAGGAAGGTGGAGGGTTCCCAGTGCCTGGACCTCCACCTTCTAAAAATCAGGACTGAGATGTGGCTTTGAAATCAAAACACTGGAGTTCAAAGCTTCCCCCACCACTCGGTCAATAATTCAAAGCAAATGAGCCTCAGTTTTCTCATGTGTAAAATCGGAACATTGAAGCCTCTCCCTCTGAGGGTGTGGAGGGAAGTAAATGCGGTGACAGCAGAGCACAGGAGCTGTCTGGGCTGAGCCTGAACACATGCAGGCCGTTGTTGCTGCCATGACCACCGTCTTCCAGGGCAGGGTCTGCACACTCTCCCTGTGAAGGTCCAGACAGTAAACATTCTAGGCTTTGAGGGACCTACAGTCCCTGTCACAACTACCACCCTCTGCTGTTGGAGGACAAAGGCAGCTCCTGCAGTAGGTAATCCAGGCTCGCACCCCCGCTTCCTGGGATAAGTATTCCTGAGATACAATTGTCACATAACTTTGTTGGCTTTAGGTGTGCAGCATAATGGCCTGTTACATGTGCATATTGTGAAATGATCACTGCATTAAGTTTACTTGACGTCTGTCATCACCCATAGTCACACACTATTTTCCTTGTGATCAGAAATTTTAAGAGGTACTCTCTTAACAACTGTCAAATGCACAGTGCAGTGTTATTAACTACAGTCACCTTGCAGTACATTATGTCCCCAGGACTTTTTTATCTTCTAACTGGAAGTTTGTACATTTTGATTATCTTCCCGTATTTCAATCACCCCCTGACTCACCTCTGGCAACCACCAACCTGATCTCTGTTTCTATGGGTTTTGGTTTATTTTATAGATTCCACATATAAATGAGATCATAGGTATTTGTCTTTCTCTGTCTTATTTATTTCACTTAGCATAATACCCTGAAGGTCCATCCAAGTTGTCACAAATGGCAGGATTTCATTTTTTTAATGTCTGAATAAGATTCCATTATATATACATATATATGCATCACGTTTTCTGTATCCATTCATCTGTTGATGGACACTTAGGTTGTTTACATATCTTGGTTATTGTAAATAATGGTACAGTGAACGTGAGGGTGCAGTTGTCTCATTGACATAGTGATTTCATTTCCTTTGGATATATTCCCAGCAGTGGACTTGCTGGATCATATGGAAGTTCTAATTTTAAATTTTGGGGGAGTCTTCTTACTCTTTTCCAGAGTGATGGCACCAATTTACATTCCCACCAACATTGCAGAAGTTTCCCTTTTCTTCACACCACCACTATCACTTGTTATCTCTTGTATTTTGATGACACCCACCCTGACAGGTGTGAGGGGATATCTCATTGTGGTTTTGATTTGCATTTCCCTGATGGTGAGTGATGTTGAGCACCTTTTCATGTACCTGTTAGACATCTGTGTGCCTTCTTTGGAAAAATGTCTATTCAGTTCCTCTGCCCACTTTTTAAATCAGATTGCTTGTTTTTTTGCTGTTGAATTGTAAGAGTTATTTATATGTTTTGGGTGTTAACCCCTTATCAGATACATAGTATGAAAGTACTTTCTCCCCTTCTGTCTGTTACCCTAACCTCTGCTTTCTGGATGACAGGGGTCCAGGCACTTGGGAATCTCTGCTTCTCACATGTTTCCAATGGTGGGTGGGTGAGGGCTGTGTTCTGATAAAACTGTGCACAACCGTGGGTCACTACCCCTTCTTTTAGAAGGTGGGCTCTGAAGAGTGCAGTGTGGGCAGGGATGTTTTCCTGAAGTCATCATTTGGATGGTCATGTGCCCTGGAACTCACATCTTCTAGCCCGGATGTGATGGGGGAATTTGCAAAGGGAGGACCTTGCAGCTAAGAGACTGACCAGGTGCTCTTGTGTCTTGTTGGAAGCACCTGGAAAAAAAGTTGTGTGGAACAGGGACTCCTCCAGGTCACAAGGCTCAGTTCAGGCTTCTGGGATGCAGAGACCTGCTCTGAGCCACTCACTGAGGAGGGAAGGGCCTCAGGCAGGAGGGAGGTGTTGCTGGATTTCACTTGCCCTGTTTGTCAAGTATCAGCTCTGTTGATGTGTGGCACATGGGCTTAGCTTTGGGCATGTAAGAGGAGAGGTTCCTGGGGAAGGGCTGGCTTTTTCCTCTGATTGAGGTCCTACTGTTTGCCAAGCACAGCAGTCCTCTGAGTCAGAGCTGGAAAGCCAAGCACAGAGAGGTCAGGGAGTTTCCAGGTCACACAACATTAGGGGCATCATTAGGGTCTGATGCAGACCTGACGCCCAGCCTACATTCTCTCTCCTTTCCCAGGACCATCATGATCCCACATGTCAGCATCACCCAGAGAGGCCCAGGTATGGGCACTGGGACCTTTCCTGCCTAACATGCCAGGAGCCTTATGAGGGAGGACAAGACACTTCCTAAGTCCATGATGCCCAGAGGCTGCTCTCAGCGAGAGGCCCAGCACACACTCTTGGATGAATCCTATCTCTGTACTGAGTCACTGTGTCCTCCTTGCCTCAGTTCTTCTGCCCACATGGGGCTGGAAACAGCAGCCACTTCACAAGGGTCTAAGGAACCTCCAGGATCCTGGAAGCAGCGCCCTCACACAGGGAGCATGGTGGGGTCAGCCTCCATTGTCTCCTTAATTTTTCCTCACCTCTTTGCTGGATGAGGAGCCCTAGCGGGGCCCTGGCTTGTCCCAATTCTCACCCCAGATCAGGGTCCAGCAGGGGGTGGTGTCCAGGCTGGACTCTGTCCTCTGCCCCTTCTGGGCAACCTCATTCCCCACACCTTGGCTGCCTGGACACTGTCTTCCAGGGGCCACTCTGTGCCTCCCACACCTACCTAGCATCCACCCACCATGGGTTAGTCCATCGCCCTCTGGCCCTTGGACACACACCTCCGTGTTGAGTGGAAATGAGGTGACGGACATGCTGGGCCTCCTAGACAGTCTGGGGGAGCCCGATATCCCCATCCTGCCCATCGCCCCAAGAGCTCAAGTTGGGGAGAGGGTGTGCCTCCATTCATACTCTGATTTGCTCAGATTCTCAGCACTTATTTCTGGGTGGATATGGGGGCAGAGGGATGATGTAAAAGCAGGAGACCTGGACAGCAGAGCATGAGAAGGGGGCTAGCACAGGCTGGTCTCATAACCCCCTTAGACTTGGCTTTCTCATCTTTAAAGTGGGACAGACTATTGTGAGGTGAGCAGGATCCTGACCCATAGCCAGGCACTGTCCTACAAGCATAAGAGATCACTGACTCCTCATGAAAACCTGTGGGGCAGGGACAGGCGTTATCACCCATTTCTGCAGAAGTAACTGAGGCACAGAGAGAACAGGGGAGGTGACCACCCCAGATTACAGAGCCCAGGCCATCTGATTCCAGTGTCCAGGCTCATGGTCAGTGCCCACTCTGGGTTTCCTTCCTCCCTTCACCCTCCACTGGGACCCATGGCTGCAGCCTCATCTCAGTGTGATTGTTCATGGGAAACAGGATGGGGGCTCTGAGGGCCTGTTTCTCTGAGCACTGCTTTCCCAGAAGGCTCAAGGGGTTGACTGTATTCACTACTGGACACCCAGGCCTGGGCCCAGGCCAGCCACACTGCAAGGCCTGAATCAATGATTGTTGAGTGAATACCTGAACCTCTGCATATACCTGCATGTTGCTCCCATTTCCTCATCTCCACAGCTGGCTACCCGACCAACACCTCGTGTCATCTGGCCTCTGCCAGGGACAGTCAAGGGGACTAGAGCTGCTCATCTGGGGACAGGGAGCCTCAGGGGCCCTGTGTCTGTCCCAAGCATCTCCTGGGCCAATTCACAGGGAAGCCCAGCCAGCTTCCAGGAACAGCAATCAGGTCCCAATCCCAGGGGTGTAGAGTAGGTCTTGAGGGGTGTTTCCTGAGACTGATTTTGTGTATGAAGGGGTCCTGGGGGTCAGGCTGCTTTCAACCTCCATTCCAGGCCCACACCACTGCTGGCAGCATTGAGCTAGTCATAAAGGACACAGGCCGTGGGGCCAAGGCTATAGCAGGGCTCTGCTCCCTCTCTGTGGCTCAGTGTCCTCATCTGTAACAGAGAACTAGTAACAGGGCCAAGGGAGGGCTCACTGAGACCCTCCTCTGTAGCTTTGGTTGGACACTGCCCTCTCTCTGCTCAGTGCCCTTCTCTGTAATAGAGAACTAGTAACATTTTTCTTAGCCCCTTTTGGCCCCATTTTTCTGAGTCTCTTTCCACATTGAGCCCAGGGCTTTCACAGAGATCACAGACTTGGGAGGTAATCAGAGTGTGGTCTCAGCCCTAGTGGTCCCAACTGAGGCCAGAGGAACTTCAGGAGGGGTGGGAATCCAGAAGTGCTTCATGGAGGAGGTGAGATCTGAGCTGTGTCCCCAAGGATGAGCTGTCATCCAGCTGAGACCTGGCACTGAGCAGGACCCATGTACATGGTGAATGAGGGTGTGAATGAATGAATGGGCACCCCTCTAACAGAGAGTGAGGGGGGAAGTCCCCCAGGCCAAAGCAGGAAACACAGGGCACCCTGGGGGAGCAGAGGGCGGGGCTGCAGTGTGATGCCTGCCTCACCCTTTATGGGTGTCTTGCCCCCACTTTAGCCTGTGTTCTGGTGGATTGGGAGCCCTTGCCTCTCCTCTGCTACAGTATCCTGCTCTTCATTCCTAGCAACACCCGCCTGTGTCACCTCAGTGTCCCCAAGTGGACCTGGACCTGTCTTGTGGGAGATTGTGAAGAGGGAATTGGTGTGCAGCCCAAGACTGAAGTGGGAGGGAGAGGATAATAGGGACCTCCAGAGGGGATCATGGGCTGGGGGAAGTCGGAGGGGTGGGGAAGGCAGAGACTCAGGACTGAAGGATCCTGCTAGTGGTGGCTCCTTCACAAGGGGCTTCACAGGGAGGAAGCATTCATGGGGTAAAGGCAGAGCTCAGTTTGGGGCTCGCTGACATGGAACAGCTCATCACAGAGACGTCCAGACGAGCTGGATATAGGGAACAAAGGTGCCACTGATATCAGGGTCAGAGCCTGAGACCCAGATGAGGTGGGGTGGTGGTGCAGGGTAAGGGGCTTGAGAATGTCAAGATGTTCATTCATTGGGTTCCTCAGGGTGGGGAACTTCATGTTCATTTCACAGCCACCTGGTTTCTGACAGAGCTAGGCTTAGGGAGGTCACTGAGTAGACACGTGCTGACAACTTAGATTCTCCTGTTTTCACATAAAGTCCCTGGTGTGAAGCCAGGTGGCACTCTTTAGAGTCATACGCCCTCACCCATGGGCTCTCTGTGTGTCTAGAGCCCAGTGGCACCTTTCCTCCCACTCTCCACTGCAGGACCCTTTGCACACCTGAATTTCCACAAGCTATAAAACATCTTCTCTTGCTGTGTGTTTACCCTATGAAAACTCATTGCCCTAGGAAGAGAGGCCTCACATCCTGCCCTTATTAAAGTGGTAAAGCCTGTTGTTCAGAGAAGCCCCTGTCAGATCTCACAACCAACCAGGTACCTGTGCAAGAATTGATCATGCAGCCCCCTCCTCCTTGTGTGAACAGCACCCCCCCAATAACAGACCCCACACACTCAACCTTGGCCCTCATGTAGGCACCTCTTGCCTGTGTGGCCTGATGTTGCCTATAGCAGTGTCCCTATTAAACTTTCCTAGACCCTTCTCAGACGCTGGTAATTCTTTACCAACCCAAGTAACTAGCCCGCCATTGTGCCCACAACACCTGAAACAGAATTGGCTAAATTATGCAGATTGATGATGCAGTTTAATTTGCTATAAAGGTGAAATCAAGGTTTACAAATAAAACAACATACGTACTCAAGGCAGGACTAAGAACTCACACGGATAACTAAGACCCTCCACCCGCATCCCACTGTGGACTCAGGGCCTTTGCGCTGGCTGCTCTTTCAGCCAGGATCTCTCTCCGCCTGCTTCTTGAACACCTCCAGGAATCTGCTCAAATGTCCTCCCTGACCTTATTTTTCTCCATGGAACATATCACCTCCGGACATTGTGTATATTTTACTTAATTTTCTCTGTGTCCCCCACCAGGCTGTCTGCTGCATGAGAATGGAGACCTGCCTGCTTCACTCCCTGCTGTGCCCGGTATATGGAACCCGCCCAACACACAGTAGAACCTCAGCGAATGTGTGACGGGTGTGTGATCACTGTAGGTCACAGACAAAGGTCTTCCCAGCAGTGATGGTAAGAGTCATTCATTCTCTACTTACTGAGCCCTACTGTGCACTGGATACTGACCTGGGTGGGAGGCATGCAGTGGATGAGACACAGTGAACACACACAGCATGTTAGGAGGGACACGTGCTCTGGAGAGCACACAGGGCTGGGGGAGTGCAGGAGAGGAGGAGAAGAGAGCCAGGTGGAGACAGTGGTGGCAGAAGAGACAGAGAGGTGGGGCCCAGGTCGTGCAGGGCTTGATGGCTCCTGTGAGGGCTTTTCCTCAGGGCAGCGGAACCATAGCTGGGCTTGGAGCAGGGGCCCGGTTCCTGAATGCTATGCAGGAGATGGAGCAGGTGTCTGCTTTGGAGATGTGCGTGGAGGAGGCTGTCCCTGTAGACTGTGCAGGCAAGGAAGGCTCCTCTGAGGGGGTGACATCTGAGCTGAGCCCTTGTATGGGCCATGTTTCCACCTTCTGTAGACTGGATGCTTTCGTCTGCCCTGCAGGCCAATGCAGGACACACCCTTTTCTCAGTCACCTGGGCTTGGCCTCCTGCCTCCATTATGGGCCTTCCCACCCCAGAAGGAGTCCTTCTAGATCTAACGCACTACCCCCTCCACTGGACTTGGACTCACACTGAGCCACTGTCCACCTGCCCAACTCACCCAGAGTCAAGTCCAGACACTTGGGGGAGCCCCTCCACCCCAGAGCCCATGAACTTACTCAAATGGCCAGTCCTCAGCCTGCTCACATGCCTCACCCTCCCCTCCTGCAGAAACCCTGTGACAGATCCTGTCCACAGCACCCTGCTCCTCCGATCCTGACCCCAGGCTTTCCCATGGGGTGTGACCCCACATGGGGTGCAGTCCCCTCCTCCAGTCTGGTGAGTAGAAACTACCTTTTCTTTTTTCTTTTGTTAATATATTTATTTTTTAATTTTTATTTTATTGAGTTATAGTCAGTTTGCATTCTTGTGTCAATTTCCAGCATAGAGCATAATTTTGTCAATTGTGTTTACTCTTTCAAGAAACCATCTCTTGGCTTGATTTTTTCAAATGTTTCTAATATCTCTATTTTATTTATTTCCTCCCTGATCTTTATTATTTCCTTCCTTCTGCTTACTTTTGTTATTTTTTGCTCTTCTTTTTCTAATTCTTTTCGGTGGTAAGTTTGATTGTTTATTGCAGTTTTTCCTCTTTTTTGAGGTAGGCCTGATTCTCTCGCTATAAACTTCACTCTAAGCACTGCCTTTTCTGGATCCCATAGGTTCTGTGTGGTTGTGTTTTCATCATCATTTGTCTCACTGTGTTTTTTTTTTTTATTTCTTCTTTGATTTCATCATCCACCCATTTTTTTTTAAAGTAATATGTTGTTTAATCTCCATGCTGTCATTTATTTCTCCTTTATTTTTCTGTAGTTAATTTCTACTTTTATGATATTGTGTTCAGAAAAAGTTGCTTCAAATATTTTCTATCTTCTTCAAATTGTTAATGCTTCTTTTGTGCCAAAGTATATGATCTATCCTAGAAAATGTGGTTCGTGCACTTGGGAAGAATGTATATTCTATTTTAGGGAAATATAATGTTCTGAAAATATTAACCAAGACAAATTGTTCTATTTTATCATTTAATTTCTACATTGTCTTATTAATTTTATGTATGGAAGATCTGTCCAGTGATGTTAATGGATAGTTAAAGTCTTCTACCATGACTGTATTCTGATCAAATTTTCCCTTTTTATCTGTTATGTATTTAGGTGCTCCTATATTGGGTTCATATATGTTAATGAGTGTAATATCTTCATCTATGACTCCTTTAATCAATATAAAATGTCCTTCTTAATCTTTCTTTATAATCTTTGTTTTAAAGTCTATTTTATTTGAAATCACTGTTGATATTCCTGCTTTCTTGTCATTTCCATTTTTGTGGAATATCTTTTTCAATCCTCTCGCTTTCAATCTATGTGTGTCCTTCTACCTAACGTGGGTCTTTTGTATACAGTGTATTGTAGATACTTGCTTTATTATCCACTCTGCACTCTATGTCCTTTGATTAAAGCATTTAGTCCATTGACATTTATAATAATTATTGATAGATATGTGTTTATTATATTTTGAACTTTGTTTTGCAGTTGATTTTGTATTTCCTCTTTGTTACTTTCTTTTTCTTTTTGTGGTCTGATAATTTTCCTTTTTATTATCTTGGTGTCTTTTTAGTTTTGTGACTCTATTGTAACTTTTTGGCTTGTGGTTACCTTACTTTGTTCATATATTAACCCATTACTATACCTGTTTGTTTTAAACAGATAGTAATATAAGCTCAAACTCATCCTACCAAGAACAAAAGAGAGAGAGAGAGAGAGAGAGAGAGAGAGAGAGAGAGAGAGAGAGAGACCTGTACATTTTCTTGTTCGCCTCACCCACCCTTAATGATTTAGATGTCCTCTTTTATGATTTCATGTTTATTCTGTTGTAATTCATTGTAGCAATCACCTTTCCAATCATGGTTTTCTCCTTTTTGTAGCATCCTGCTTCTTTTCTGTTTAGAGTAGGTCTTTCAATATTTCCTTTAGCATAGGTTTAGTGTTGCTAAATTCTTTTAGTTTTTGCTTGTCTGTGAAGTTCTTTATCTCTCCTTCTATTCTAAAGGATAGCCTTGCTGGATAAAGTATCGTAAGCTGCATCATATTTTCATTCAGGACTTTGAATATTCCTTGCCCCTCCCTTCTGGCCTGTACTGTTTGTGTAGAGAAATCAGCTGAAAATCTTATGGGGGTTCCCTTGTATCTCATTCTTTGTTTTTCTCTTGCTGCCTTTAGAATCATTTCCTATTCTCAACCCTGGTCATCCAAATTGTAATATGTCTTGGTGTGGGTCTGTTGGGTCCTCCTTGTTTGGGATGCTCTGTGCTTCCTGCACTTGTGTATCTGATTCCTTCTTTAGGTTTGGGAAGTTTTCAGTCATGATTTCTTCAAATACCTTTTCAATCCCCTTTGTTCTTTCTTCTCCTTCTGGGACCCCCATTATGAGTAGGTTGGCATGCTTTATGTTATTCCATAGGTCCCTTATATTGCTTTCATTGGTTTTTATTTGTTTTCTCTCAGCTGTTCTGTTGTCCTGTCTTCTAAGTCACATATTCATTCCTCTCAATTATCTAGCCTACATTTTACAGCCTTTAGCTCAACTCTCATCTCAGGAAATAAGTTTTCCAATTTTCGCTGGCTCCTCTTTAGAGTTTCAATTTCGTTTTTTGACATATTCTCTGTCTCTATAGACAATCTCTTTTAGTTTCTTCAGTATTTTGATCACTCCTTTCTTGAAATCATCTAGTAGACTATCAATGTCTATTTCATTGATTGTTCTTTCAGGGGATTTATCTTGTTCTTTTAATTGAGAGAGGTGGCTCTGCTTCTTCATCTTGCTTATATCTCTCTGGCACTATGGCTTATGGAGTATCAATTATCTACTGTGGTCCTTAAGAGTTTATTTATTTATAGAAAGTGGATGCAGAAATAAAACTAAGCACAAAGAAATTAGTTTTAAAAGCAGTATAATCAATAATAGAAGAACATATTGAAACAAGATAACAATTGAGTTGGGATGAATTTTTAAAATATTAAAGTAAGAAAATATTTGAGAACAGTATAATCATAACAGAAGAACAGAACAAAGATAAAAATGAAATTGGACAAATTGAAAGATAATAATATAAGTATTTTAAAAGAAAATTTTAAAAGGGATTAAAAATAGAAATATAAAAATTATTTAAGAAGTAACATTTAAAAAGTAAAAGAAAATGGAACAGAAAAAGAAGAGGGTATGTTCCCGTGAAGATTGTGTGCCCTTAATAATTTTATCAAGATGTCCTTCTTAAATATGTGTGGTTGCCAAGTCTTACTTCTGTGCCTTTTGTCTGTTATCCCTTTGGTTAGGGATGTGGCCGTTAACATGTTAACCAGAGCCTACCCTGGTTATTGAATGGGGTCTCCTATTTTTTTTGTGGTTGTCACAGCTCCTGCCCTTGCCTTGCTTCATGAACTCAGCTCGTTGGTTCCAGAGACCCTCTGGTCACACCCTTGGTCTGTGCTGCTCCCAGTGCCTGTAGGTAGACATGTCACATCTCCTCCCAATGCTGCATCTTGGTGCTGCTCTCCTGCATGTTAGGTGGGCAGGTTGTGCCCCTTCCCAATGCCATGTCCAGGTGCAGCAGTGCTGCAAAGTAGTTGGGTTGGTTGCTCCCCTGTTCAGTGCTACTCCCCACTCCACATCTGTTCCACACTCTGTAGGTGGGCTTGAGGCAAATGGCCACACCAGCCCTAGTCCCTGCTCTTTGCCAGAACTCTGCTCCTTGTTCATTTGTCTTAGAGGTGCGAGTTCGTAGAGGCACCAGGAAAGAACCTTCCTATATGTCTGGGGATGTAAGCAAGTCTGAGTCCCACCTATGAGGCTGCAGAACTGCCAGGTACATATTCAGGTTTCCACCCTGCCTCTGCCTGGGTGGGTATGATGGCTGTGGCTGAGCCTCATCTCTCTTCTTCTGAGAAATCACCAGTTATGTTGCCGTGGGTCAGCAGAGACAAAGGCAAAACTCCCCTTCCCCCAGGCAAGCCAGCAATGTTGCTTTGCTTTATTTTTTTCTTATTTTATCGGGGTCCCAGGCTGTTCTGCTCTGTATAGAATCCAAGCAGTTGTCCACAGCACACTGTAGTCCCCCAGGGTTACCACTGTACATTCAACCAGAGTCTGCCTGGATCCAGCAGCCTGTCCCTTCCCATCCCTGATTCACTTCTAGGTTTGGGGGTTGTTGACACACTTTGTGCCCATGTAACTTAATTCTGTCAGTCAAGGCGGTTCTGTACACTTCTGAGCCTCAGAGGTTCCCTGTCGATCCTGCTGACCTCTCCGTTGGGAAGGGGGAGACCCAGTCAAGCAGCACTATCCCTCCTTTGCTGCTCCCTCTTCAAAGGACCAAACCCAAGCCATTTTGCATTTTCGTCCTTCTTTTTTCCGTTTCTCCTACCAGATTGGTGGCACATTTTGTCTTTTGAAGATGGCAATGTTTTATCAAAGTTCAGCAGATGTTCTGAGTGGGTGGGTGTGTCTGTGAATGTCAGTCTTGGTGTATTTATTGGAGAGGATAAGATACAAGTATCCTTCTACTCCACTAACTTGGCCTTTCTCCAAGAATATGCACTCAATAATTTTGTCATAAGGTTGTTTTTAATTATGGGTGGTTGCCAAGTCTTCCTTCCATGCCTTTTGCCTGTTATCCCCTTTGTTGGTGGTGTGGCTAGTGTTCTGGTGTCCTGAGTCTGCCCTGGATATTGAGCAGGAGCTCCTTTTTTCCTGTGGTTGTCACACTCCTGCCCATATCCTGCTGTGAAAACTCCACTTGCTGGTTCCAGAGGCCCTCCAGTCGTGCTCCTGGTCTGTGTCCCAGCATCAGTAAGTGTGTGGTCTGCACCCCCACCAGATGCCTGGTCCCAGTACCACACTTGTGCAAGGTAGTTGGCAGGTAGCTCCCCTGCCGCATTAGGTCCATGCTTCATAGGTGGACTCAGAGAAAACAGCTGCACTAGCCCTCACCCCTGCTCTGTTCCAGAACACTGCTTCTTGTCCATTTGTCTTAGAAGAGCCAATTCAGAGAGGCATCGGTGTGTAATGGTCCCCTCTGCTTGGGACTGTAAACAAATCTCAGTGCCACCTATGAGGTTGTGGAGCCCCTAGGTAGGGATTCGGGTTTTGACCCCTCCTTCACCTGGGAACCATGAACCAGAAAATATGGTGGCTATGGCTGAGCCTTGACTCTCTTCTCCCAAGAAGTCTCCAATAATGGCACTGTGGGTCTGTGGACACAATGGCTACGGATCCCCTTCCCCCCAGGGCAGACCAGCAGTGTTGCTTTGCCTTTTTTTTTTTTTTTTGGATTTTATGGGGGACCCAGGCTGTTCTAATCTGTATACTCTCCCAGCCATGGCACACAGAACATTGCAGTCCCCCAAGGTTTCCTCTGTACAGTCAGCCCGAGTCCTCTGCTCGACTCAGACAGCCTGTCCCATCCCACCTCTGCTGGTTCACGTCTAGGGCTGGGGATCGTTGGGGCTCTTTGTGCCCAATTAACTTAGTTCTGTCAGTCAAAGGCTATTCTGTACAGATCCGAGCAGCAGATGTTCCCTCTCCATCTTGCTGAACTCGCCATTGGAGTTGGGTAGACCCAGTGTATTAATGCTATTACTCCTTTGCAGCTCCCTCCTCATTGGAATGGTCCTGAACTATTTTCCTTTTTCTTCTTTTCTCCTTTTCTCCTACCAGATTTGTGAAAATTTTATCTTTTGAAGAAGGCAATATTCTGTCAAAGTTCAGCAGGTGTTCTGGGTGGTGGGTGTGTCTGTGGATGTCACTTTTGGTGAATTTGTGGTAGAGGGGTGAGCTCTGAGCATCTTTTTTACTCCACCATCTTTCCCCCTCCTTCACTTTTTCTTTTGATTGGAACACTTTGTCCATTGACATTTATAGTAGTTATTTTATAGATGTGGTTTTATTGCCATTTTGAAATTTGTTTTCCAGTTGATTTGGTATTTCTTATTTGTTTCTTTGTTTTATTTTTTTTTTTTATTTTTGTCATTTGATAAATTTCTTTTCTATAAGCTTGGTTTCTTTTTGGGTTTTATGACTCTTTATATACTTCTGATTTGTGGTTATCTTGTCTTTCAAGTATGGTAACCCCTTACTTCATCTGTTTGGTTTTAGTTGATAGTCATGTAGGCCCAAGTGCATCCTAAAAAGAAAGAAGACAAAAAGAAAGAAGAAAAAAAAAAAAGAAAGGGAACAAAATCTATATTCTCTTGCTCTCCTCTTTCACCTTTTATGATTTTGCTATTCTCTCTTTCTCTCTTTCTTTCTTGCTTTCTTTATTGACTTGCTGACTTATTTATATATTCATGTTTTCCCTTGCAATTCACTGTATTTATTGCATTTCCAATTATGGTTTCCTAATTTCTATAGTTTCCTGTTTATGTTTTATTTAGATTAGAACTTTCAATTTTTTTTTTTTAGCATACATTTAGTACTGCTGAATTCTTTTAGTTTTGCTTGTCTGTGAAATTCTTTCTCTCTCTTTCTGTTCTAAAGGAGAGTCTTTCTAAATAGAATATCCTAGTTTGCAGCCTTTTCTCATTCAGGACTTTGAATATACCTTGCCACTCCCTTCTGGCCAGAAGTTTTTATGTAGAGAAATCTGCTGAATGCTTATGGGGCTCCCTTGTAACTAACATTTTGTTTTTCTCTCACTGCCTTTAGAATATTTTCTTTATCTTTAATTTTAACCATTTTAATTATAATATGTCTTGGTGTAGGTCTGTTTGGTTTCTTCTTGTTTGAGACCCTCTGTGCCTCCTGTACTTGGATAATTCTTTCCTTCTTAAGGTTTGGAAAGTTTTCAGTCATGATTCCTTTAACTATCTTTTCAATCCCCTTTTCTCTTTCTTCTCCTTCTGGGACCCACTATTATGCATAGGCTGGCACACTGTATATTATCTTGCTTTAATTGGTTTTTATTGGCTTTTCTGTCTGCTGTATTGGGTTATTTCTTTTATCTTGTCTCCTAAGTCATTTATTCATTCCTCTGCGTTATCTAGTCTGCTTTTGATTGCCTGTAGTTGAATTTTCTATTTTTAACTAGCTCTTCTTTATAGTTTAAATTTTCTTTTCAAAGTTTTCTGTCTCTATTGACAGTCTCTTTTAGTTCTTTCAGTGTGTTGTTCATTCCCTTTTTGAAGTCTAGTAGACTATCAGTCTATTTTACTGATTGTTCTTTCAGGGGATTTCTCTTGTTCTTTTAATTGAAAGTGGTTCCTCAGCTTCTTTATTTACTTATATTTCTCTGGCTCTATGTATTTCTTCTAGACCCGTTTCTGAGCTGTGGTGTGTAGTAGGCAGTGTGGGAGCACTTCAGTTGTGAAGAAAAATAGGCAGATGTCCACTGGGGAGTTCCCTCTGTGGTGTTGTCTGTCACCTGTTATGCAGACTTACAAAGTACTATTTGTTGATGTTGACTTTATCCCTGCCTTAGCTATGGGAATGTCAGCCACCTATTCTGGTGCCCCTCAGGTTCTGAGCCCCAGGAAACATCAGTGCAGATCCAGCAGTGTCAGTCTCTTGGACCTGCCTTAGCAAGTGTGTAGTCACACACATGAATTTGTGGTCCACTACAGGTTCAGCTCAAACCCCAATCCCGCATCCACATATGGAACCATACACCACCCTGTTGTAAATACCCTCACTGGCCACCCTTCTTGAGTCACAACTCCACTCACTGCCTGTAAGTCCCAGAGGTGTGGATCCACAAAGTGACCAGAGAGAGCAAATCCACCCTCTCTGCCTGGGGCTGTAAACAAATCTCAGTCCCGCCTGTGAAGTTGCAATGGCACAGGATATGGATTCAACATTCAGCTCTGCCTTTGTGCAGCAGTGTTGGCTATGACCAAGCCCCATTTCTCTTCTCATGAGAACACACCAACAATGGAGCCAAGTGGAGAAAGTGACTTTGGCACAGCCATGCGTCATTCCTTCCCCATTTTACCAACATTGGTGCTTTTTTATGAGGGTTTCAGTCTGTTCTGTTCCACACACACACACACACACACAGCCAGAGCTCACACTGCCCTCTAGTTTCCTGATGCTGCCTCTCTGCAGTGTGACCCAGCCCTCTGCCTGGGCTCTTCACTGACTCCAGTAGACAGTCCTGGCTTATCCCTGCTAGCTCATGTCTAGTGCTGGTCATCACAGGGACCCTCTGTGTCAGTTCCCCAGTTCTGCCTGCCATGCAGTTGCCACTGTCTCCTCCAAACCTTGGAAGCTCTGCTTCTTTCCTAGTTGATCTCCCAGCTAGAGAGGTTGTGTCCCAGTGTGAGGGTGCCTTTCTTCCTATGCTACTCTTTCCCTGCAGGATCAGTCCTGCACTGAATTTTTCTTTTTTCTTTTTATTCCTTACCATATTTTGTGAGAATCTTCCTGTATTTCAAAATGAGAGACAGTCAGCCAGATTTCAGGAGGCTTCTGTGCAATTCAATGTTTTTGTAGATGTAATTCTTTGTGTATTTGTGGGAGAGGTCAAGCTGTGAGTCTGTCTACTCTGTCATTTTGGCTCCTTCAAATTTTAAAATAGGGCTAGGTCTTTCTTAATTACTCTCAACAAGCTGTTGTAGTTTCCAGCGTACATGTCTTGTAATTTTTCCTTGCCTATATTGGATGCTGATTCAGAACATACACAACCTTCTGGAAAAACATGTCCCACCCTGCCATTTGCTGCCAACTAGCTGGCCTGTGTCTGAGTCACCAAAAGGTTTTGTTCTTTATCTGATTCTTAATTCTTTAGAATTTATCATTTTACTCTCATAAATGATGATTGTACTTGTAACAAATACTTTAAATAAAAATAATAAACTTTATGCTGTGGATGCAATATGAATGAATCTCAAGTAACATATGCTTTAAATACCTTAGAATTAGTAAAGCAATATAGATACATTATGAACACTTGAAATGTTGCCTAAAGGAAAAGTGCAGAGATTTGCAAATCCCACACCCAGAAGTGACCGTCATGAATGGCTTGGTGAACATCTCTCAGTCTCTATCTCTCTTATTCTCTCTGCCTCTGTCTCTCACACACCACAAGATTCATTTACATCTATGATGATTTGATACATATGTGGTCATAGATGGAATCTGGGATGTAGATGATGGATTAACAAGCATCCAAACTGAGGGCTTCCTTGACATCAGGTAAAGACCTAGCAGTCATTTTTCCAGCTGCACAACAATCATTCCTCCATGTGAACCAGAACTGATGAATCCCACCCCCTCTCCATGAACATTAGTGTTGCTTCCAATCTCCTACTAGTTAAACCAGAACTGTGATGAACATCCTTGGAAAGACATCTTTGAAAAATTGTGCAAGAATTTTAGTATGATCAACACTAAGCATCAGCACTACTCGGAAAGGGGTGAACTTGTGGAACTGTAATTCATCCTGCATACTCTTCTCCCAGAGAGGAGTGTCTGCTCACTCTTCCCTCCAGGGTATCTACTGTGGCCTCTGCCTCCTCATGTTGTCACTAGAGCTGGTTGTCACCAGGCTAAAGTCCTGCCAGTGTGATGGTGACCAATGCTGTCTCCAAAGTGTGTACATCTGTGTGCATCCTCACTTGAGAGGTCAAGCACCTCTAATATACACTGGCCACCTGCATTGCCTCTTGTTGGAATTGCATGTGTTTGTTCTGTTTCTGTTTAGAACACAGTGTTTCAAGAAGTTTTTGGACCACAGGGATGTGAAACCTTTCTCTGACTTTAGGTTATGAAAAATGATTTTTCCAGGTTGTGGTTTGTCTTTCATGGCTTTTGAATATTATTATTTTTTATTTTGTAGGTTATGTTTTGCCACAGGAAGAGCTAAGCATCTCCCTTCTGGCTCTGGTTTCACACATAGAATAGCAGTGCCTATCTCGAGATTATGCACATAGTTACTAAATTTTTCATTTTGTACATCTCATGTTTAATCCACCTGGGTTTCCCTTTCAAATAACCAAAATGCTACTTCAAGTAAAAAAAAAAAAAAAAACACCAGTCCCTTGTTAAAATATGAGAGCAGACAAACAGCCATCTTTTGTATGATTTCATTGATAGGGAACATCCAGGGTAGGGAAAGACACACAGAAAGAAATAGGATTAGGGCTTGTCAGGGGCTGGGGGAGGGAGAAAAGAGAATATGTGCTTTGGATACAGGGTTTTATTATGAGGAAAGAAACAGTCTGAAACTAGACAGTGATGATGGTTACACAGCATTGTGAATGCACTTAATGCTCCTGAATTGCACAATTTAAAATGGAAAAACATCTAAATTTTATTATTGTAAACTTAAAACATAAAAAAAGATGATACTCTAAATGACATGAAAGAAAACAAGGAAATTACAGAAAAAACAAACAAAAATGATGCCAGGAGAAGGGAAGTAATTTTTGGGTCTGGGAGTGGGTTGATTCTGAGAATTAGATGACAGTGTTGGTGTTTGCAGAGGCATCTCAGACCCTGAATTGGCTCTGGGTCTCATAGAAGTGTGTGTGTAGGTGCAGGAGGAGCTACAAGATCAGGCTCAGGGTCTCCCTGCAGGACTGGTAAAGTAACCTGTCTCTAGGTCTCCTGTAGGGCTAGTCTTACAGTCTCCCTGCAGAGCTGGTGGGATGTGACACGGTTCTGTGTTTTTTGCAGGTGCAGGTTCGGGTTCCCCTGCAGGGTTGGTAGAATGGGACCCAGTCCTGTGTCTCCTGCAGGATCCAGCTCAGGATCTCATGCAAGACCAGGCTCAGGGTCTCCTTGTAAGGCTTGTTGAATGAGACTCCATCCTTTTTCTCCTGCAGCAGCAGATTCATGGTGTCCCTGCAAGGTTTTTCAATTTCACCCTACTCTGTATCACCTGCAGGAGCAGGCTCAGACTGTCCCTGCTGGGTTGATGGCATATGACCCATCTCTGATTCTCTGGCAGAAGCAGGCTCAGGGTCCCTCTACAGGGCTAGTCAATTTTGTTCCAGTCCTAGGTCCCTTGCAGGTGCAGGATTGGGGTCTTCTTTCAGGGCTGGTGAAATGTGACTCAGCTGTTGGTCTCCTGCAGAAACAGGCAGAGTTTCTCCCTGCAAGCCTTGTGGAATGAGACCCAGTGCTGGGTCTCCTACAGGAGCATGCTCGGGGTCTCTATGCAGGGCTAGTGGAATTGGACCTGGCTAATGGTCTCCCTGCAGTCCTGTTGGAATTGGTCCAATTCTTGGGTGTCTTGAAGGTGCAGGCTCTAAGTCTCCCTGCATTGCTGGTGAAATGTGAGCCAGTTCTGGTTCTCCTGAAGGAACAGTCTCAGGGTTTCCCTGCAAGGCTGGTGGATGGGACATAGTCCTGGGTATCCTGGAGGAGCAGGCTCTGGGTCATTTTAGAGCTGTTGCAATATGACCAATCTCAGGTTCTCCTGCAGGAGTAGGCTCGGGGCCTTCCTACAGGGCTAGTGGAATTGGACACGGCTCATGGTCTCCCTGCAGTGCCATTGGAATTGGTCCAATTCTTGGGTCTTTTGAAGGTGTAGGTTCTAAGTCTCCCTGCATTGCTCATGGAATGTGACCTGGCTCTGGGTCTTCTGCAGGAGCAGGCTGATAAATTACCTGTAGGGCTGGTGGAATGTGACATGGCTCTTAGTCTCCTGCCAGAGCTGATTCAGGGTCTTTCCACAGGGCTGGTAGAATTGGCCCCAGGCCTGGGTCTCCTGCATGTGCAGGCTCAGGTATCCCTGCAGGGCTTGTGGAATGTGACTGGGTTTCTGTTTCCTTCAGGGGCAGGCTCAGACTCTCCTTGCAGTGTTGCTGGAATGGCACATGGCTCTGAGTTTCCTGTAACAGCAGTCTTATGTTCTTCCTACAGGGCTAGTGGAATATGACTCAGACCTTGGTCACTTGCAGGAGCAGGCTAGATTTCTCCCTGCTGGGGTGGTGGAATCAGACCCTGTCCTGGGTCTTCTGCAGAAGCAGGCTCCAGGTCTTCCTGCAGGGCTGTTGGAACATGACCCCATCACTGGTTCTGCTTCAGGAGTAGGCACAGGGTCTCCTTGCAAGGATAGTGTAATTGGACCCAGCTCAGGGGTCACTACAGGGCTGATGGAATGTGACCTGGCTCTGTGGTTCCTGCAAGTGTAGGTTCTGTGTCTCCCTTCAGGGTTGGTTTAATGGGACCCATTCCTGGGTCTCCTGTAGAAGTAGGTTCAGAGTCTCCCTGCAGGGCTGGTGGAATGGGACCCATCTCTGGGTCACCTGCCAGAACAGATTTGGACACTACCTTCAGGCTGGAGGAATTGGGCCTGTTCTTGCATTTCCTGCAGGAACAGGCCTTGGGTCTTCCTGGAAGAATACTGTAATATGACCGATCTCTGGTTCTCTTGCAGGAGAGGCTCATGGTCTCCCTAGAAGGTTAGCAGAATTTGTCCCATTCCTTTGTCCAAGGCTCAGGGTATCCCTGCAAGGTTGGTGGAATGGGACCTAGTCCTGTGTCTCCTGCAGCAGCAGGTTCTGTTCTCTTTGCAGGGCTGGTGGAATGTGACTCCACTCTGTAGTATTTTTTGCAGATGCAGGCTTAGGGACCCCACCAGAACTGATGGCTCTTAGTCTCCTATGGGAGCAGGTGAGGGATTCCCTGCTGAGCTGGTGGAATTCGTCCCAGTCCTTGGTCTCTTGCAATTGCAGACTCAGTGTCTCCCTGCAGGGTTTGTGGAATATGACTTGGCTGTGGGTATCCTGCAGGAGCAAGCTCAGTGTTTCCGTGCAGGGTTGGTGGAATGAGATCTAGTTCTGTCTCTCCTAGAAGAGGAAGCGGGGTTCTCCCTGGAAAGGCTGATGGAATTGGACTGGGATGTCTGTCTCCTGCAGGAGCAAGCCTAGGGATTACCTGCAGAGCTGGTAGAATGTCACACAACTCTTGTTCTTCTGCGGGAGCTGGCTCATGTTCTCTGTGAAGGGCTTGGTCTCCCCCAGGAGCAGGTTTGTAGTCTCACTACAGGGCTGGTGTTATGTGACCCACTCTGTTTTCTGCAGATGCAGTCTCAGTGTTTGACTGCAGGTTTGGTGGAATGGGACGAAGTCCTGGGTTTCCTGGAGTAGCAGGCTTACAGTCTCCCTTCTGGGATATTGGAATGTGACCCAGTCATGTGTTTCCTGCTGAAGTGGCCTCAGGATATCCCTGCAGGGCTGTTGGAATTGTACCTCGCTCTGTATCACCTGCAGGATCAGGTTTGTGCTCTCCCAGCAAGGCTGGTGGATTTGGACCTATTCCTGTGTCTCCTACAGGAGCAGGTTTTCAGTCTTCCTGCAGGGCTTCTGGAATATGACATATCTCTTATTTTCCTGCAGGATCAGGCTTGTGGGTCACCCAGCAAGGCTAGTGGAATTGGACCCACTTCAAGGTCTTCGTGCAGGGTTGATGGAATGGGACCCAGTCCTGGGTCTCCTGCAGGAATTGGCTCAGTGTCTCCCTGCAGAACTGGTGAAATTAGACCCATTCCTGAGTCTCCTGCAGGAGGAGGCCCTGCATCTTCCTGGAGGGATGGTGGAATATGACAGAGATCTGGTTCTCCTGCAGGAATAGGCTCAAGGTCTCCCTACAAGGCTAGTGGAATTGGACACATTCCTGGATCCATTGCAAGTGAAGGCTTGGGGGTCTTCCTACAGAGCTGGTGGAATGTGATTTGGCTCTGAGTCTCCTGCAGGAGTAGGCTCAGGGCCTCCTTGAAAGATTGGTGAAATGGGACACAGTGCTGTGTCTCCTGCAGTAGCAGGCTCAGGTTCTCCCTACAGTGTTGGTAAAATTGGACCTGGCTCCAATTCAACTGCAGTAGCAGACTGAAGGTATACCTGCATGGCTGGTTTAGTGTGAAGGAACAGCAAGTCTTAATACATTGGGCCACTCCTGGTAAAACTATAAAAAGGGCTTGGTGCATGGTCTCTTGTATTGTCTGAAAAAGCCCCTTGAGATGTGTTGATTATGATGACCTCTTCCAAGAACTTGAACACTTATAGAATCTCTGCCAACTCATCTTGTTTAGACTGAAGGAATCTGCCTTTCATCAGTTCTTGGAATGGGGATCAACACAAAATGAAAGAGGGAAGAAAAAATTACCAATCTATCTATTAAGAAATCAGCTGAAGACATTAGAAAGTTCTCTTGCAATGCACTTGTTTCTATTTTGGTGCATTTAGAATCATTTCTTTATTATCAACTTTGGCCATTTAAGTTAGAATATATATTGTTGTAGGCCTACTGGGGTTCATTATGCTTGGACCCTCTGTGCTTCCTGTGTTAAGATAGCTGGTTCTATCTTTGGTTTAAGAAAATTTCAGTCTGATTTCTTCAAATATCTTTTCAAACCATTTGTCTTTCTTCTTTTCCATGTGGGATCCCTATGAGTCATAGACTGGTATGTTTTCTCTTATCCCAGGTTTCAGTTGCATTGCTTGCATTGGTTTTCAATTGCTTTTCTATGTCGTGTTCTGACTGACTGATTGCGGTTATCCTGCTTTCGAAGTCACTTATTTGTTCCTCTGCATTATCTAGTCCGATTTGGACTGTCTTTAGCTTAGCTATTCTCACCATTGAGTTTTCTGATTATATTTGGCTCATCTAAAGTGTTTCTCTTTCCATTTATACTAGCCTGCATTTGTACTCATAGACTCAAGATTTCCTTCAGTGTTTTAATGTACTCCCTTTTCAAGTCATGTTCTAGTAAATTTTGGTGGTCTAATACATTGGATGTTCTTTCAGGAGACTCCTGTCTTTTGAAAATTTGGAATGGTTCTTTTAATTTTATTATATCTCTCTATCGCTATGGGTTAAGGATTATCAGTTATCTATTATAGACTTGAACAGCTTTTGTAAGTGAAATCATTTCTGTGCACATTTAATATTAATGCTGTGAGGATTGTTTTTGGTATGTAATGATGCCATGCATTCCTTCTGTGTCTGTTGCCTGTTATATCTATGATTGCTAGTGTGGTTTTTGTTGTGGTGAATACAACCTATTCTAGTAAAGTTAGCAGAGTGTCATTTTGCTTAAATGCTTATCATAGCTCTGACAGTCCTGGGACTAGTAATTTTTGCTGGAATAGAGGCTTCCAAATGGTTTCTGGGCTGCCGGCTGGATATGTGGATAGGGAATGGTTCCAATACACTCTCATGAAAGTGCATTCATCCTTACTATTGCCACGGAAAAGTCAAAATTTTATAATGGGTTCCCTCAGGTTCTCTGCAAACAAAAACAAAAGTGGAAACAAATCTAATGATGTCACACATTAGAACCTGTTGAAGCGTGCAGTGCCACAGTTGGGTCCTTAGTGTAGTACTGGGTCAGCACCACAACTATTGTTGCATTAGCATGTGGTAGTCACGTCTGATGGAAAGGCTTCAAATTCACATATTGTTCAGCAGATCTCTGCTCCAAGAACTCTTGCAATAAGGCATTGGAACTCAAAGGCAAGCATGGGGCATTTCAAAAACCTCTGCTTTGGACAATAAGAAATTTCAATCCTGCCTATGAAAGTTGCAGATCCTTGGGCTATAGAATCTGATTTCAACAATAAATTGCCCTGGATTCTAGAAACTAGATGAAGATGGCTCTGAATGAGACCCATTTCTCCTTTATGGAGAAAATGAGCAATTATACCGTGGATGTGGAAAGACTGTGACTAAGGCCCTGGGTTACTAAGCTAATTCACAACACATATGCCAGCAGATTTAATATTAAGAGAGGACCCAGGCAGATCTGTTCTCTAGATAGTACCAACCACAGACCAAAACAATCTCCAAACCCCTGGGAATAAATTTGTGACATCAGCCACAGCCCTAACACACAGATTCCACAGGCACTCCTAGCTCAAAATTAACAGGTGGAGTATTGGTCTGGGAATGAATTGCAGAGAAATTTTGTGATTATTGCTTTCAGATATGTCAACCAAACGTCCACTATGCACTCTTTTAACCCTCAGCACATTGTCTTCCGTCTCAAATGACCTGTCCACTTTAGAGTGTGCATTCCAGTAAAACACAGTTTCCCCTTTACTGCTCCCTCACCAAAGGTCAGGTCCTGCACTGATTTCCATTCTCTAATTTGCCTTCTACTCTTTCCAGGTTATGTGAGAATTCTTTCTGACTTTTGAAGTAAGAGATGTTTGGGCATTATTCAGCAGGGTTCCTGGGCCAAGGGCTGGGAGAGTGTATGTTTATCTTGCTGTATACATGGGAGAGAGTGAGCGAAGTTTGCACTGGTACTCTGCCAGTTTGGCATGGATAAATTAACACAATTTAGTCATAACTCACAGACACTTGATTCTTGTTTAGCTAATTTTCTGTATATCAATTGTGGGAGGATGTGTCCGAAAACTCCAGGTCTGACAATGTGTTCATACCTCATTGCAGACTTTCAAATAATAAACAGAATTAAATTACATACATGGGAAATGTATCAAAATAAATACAGTTTTAGAAACATACTAAATCTAACTATAAGACAGAGTTGCCAAATTTAGGTACCAGCTTGAAATATCCAAATAAGAAAAATGCCCAGAAAATATAAATTAGCAGCCAAAAGTCAAGAAGGAGGCAGGTCAACAGTTTTCTCTTGGTGCCTCCAGCACTAACAGAAACAATGAAATTATTCTTAGAACCATTAACAACCACAACCCTAGGTTTCCATTGTGCATGTGGTGCCCTTTCCTAATAATGCCACATACTGGTCAATGTTGGCGATTCAAGGGGAAAAATTATTATTTAGGAAACCACAAAGAAACCCAAACTATGTATTTTTACATAGGCTTGGTTTCAATAGCACTTAGAGATATTATAGATATGAGAA
Organism: Camelus bactrianus; assembly: GCF_048773025.1. Taxonomy (NCBI): domain Eukaryota; kingdom Metazoa; phylum Chordata; class Mammalia; order Artiodactyla; family Camelidae; genus Camelus; species Camelus bactrianus. Next base: position 144,105,664 of record NC_133541.1, read on the forward strand.
CACTGCCGCAGCTTTGCTAGGCTATTGAGAATCATGTGCTCTTCTATCAAAGATGAGAATGTTTAATTGACTAATTATGTTGAGAAAAGCAATTTAACCCAAAAAATACAGCAATCACATTATATCCTGCTCCTGGGACTTGACAAAAGGGAAAAGACGGTCCACAAAAGAAGTGTCACTACATATCTATGCCAACAATTACACTTCATTTCAATAACTGAATTATAATAGTTACAAATACTGTTTTGAAAAAATGAGGATAAATAAATATCCAAATTCAGGCAAAAAATTCACTCACTTACAAAACTCCCTTCACACCAAAGTAGACATAAGCCCAGCATTTGCTGAATTTAGGGGAAGATCATCATTTCAAGGTGTGAGCGAAGAATTCAATACCAATCTATTTTAGTCGAGAGTAGTTGACAATGGAGGAGTTCACTGTTGTGCACAGAATGTGAAGGAGGAGGAACTCTGATACAAGGAGGGGCTTGCTCATCTCCTACTGGCTTCATTGCAACTCAAGTGCTGATTCTTTGAAATGGATACATGAGGGGAGGGGAGGGAAGAGCAAGTGCTTGGTACCAAGGGCCAACCCTGGGAAAAGGCTTACCTGTGCTTCGTGCTTGGTCGTCTGAGTGGTTTATAAATGCCCCTTGGGACTTGTGGATTCTCACGACCTCTTCCAAGAACATGAGCGCTTTTATCATCTCTGCCATCTCTTCTCTTTTAGACGTCAGTAATCTTGGACCCGTTCTTGGAGCAGAGAATTGAGTACCTTCCTAAAGTGCACGTTGACACTCCATATGTTTCTGCCAGTATCAGCGAGGTTCAATATGTCTCATGAATGTCTTTTGAGCCTGGTATTCTCAACAGAAGTCTCCATGCCAGTATTCTCCATTGTAGCAGAACAACTCTCATCAATGTGTTCGCATCTCACCTCAATTCGTGCAGCCAGCTTTTCTGCCAACTTCCTTCATGTCTCCTATAAAGTCAAATTCTAAAGGACAGGGCAAGTCTGAAAGTACCTCGGAGCCTCACCTGTAAGCTGATGACAGGCAGATCTTCCACTATCTGCCCTTTCAGATTCTGGAAACTGACCCGTGAACTCAGGCCATTGCGCAGCACGAGTATCTCGAACTTAAACAGATTCCAGAAAAAGAGACTTAAGCCAAGCTCCATAGAGGGCGGTACCGCCTCCATGACACTGATCCACCCACAGAATTCTGCCCAGTTACCTTGGATCCACCAGCCACAACAATCCTGGCGGAACACACCAAGATTCCACCTGGAATCCAACCGGTAACTGCCATCCCCAATGGTTGCTGCATCTTGTCAGTGTTGGGGGAGGGGCTGCATCAGACGAGAGGTTCCAAAGGTAAATGTGATTCTCTCCATTAGCGTCCCATGATCAGTTTTTTCTTCCCTCTATTCTTTTGTACAGATCTGTATACACAGTACAAACGGAGGGAATTCTGTCCATGTTAAGTTTATGGTTTCACACGTCTTTAAACTTTCTAACAGTTAACATTACACAAAGACCCACTATAAGAATCTTTTGTTTGTGTAATATCCATTCACCCACAATGCATATCCGTCTGTTGCTTTTCTGCTGAAATACACACTCTCTCAGAACATGGATCCATTTGTTTCATGGGGGCTGAAATTCCTAGAAGTGAAACCAATCCCAATGTGCACTTTCCTGTCTGTCTCTTTTGCTCTTAGTACAGTTTTGCAGAGCTACTTGTCTTTGTTATAGGTGTATGCCATTTATTCTCTACGTAGTGTTGAATATGCCATTCATTGATCCTGTTGGAAGACTTGTAATCCTATATCACGGACTATGACTCCATCTTATTCAAAATCGGCATTTGGGTTAGGTCACGATATGCTCTTTTGAATCAATATTTATGAATATTAATGCACACGTCTGTGTTCTGAATACATGTGTGTTGATTACATGCAAGCCTCGATACTGGGTCAATGCAGGCTGAATGATCCTTGACATCACTTTGAGTAATTTATTTTGAATTATCATGTTTCCTTTGGATAGATGTCAGCCAACCGTACACTTTTTGTGTTTATTTGTTTGACTGTTTGCTTGTTCTTTGTTTTGCAAACACATTACGCCATGAATCTCTCCGTTTGCTTCAGAGAGTTATGTAAGATGATTTACTTAGTATAGTGCAGAAAATCACCTATGATTTCCTGCTCCCCACTTCCATCTTCAGGATTTTGATTTCCTCATTGCCTTCTTGTTTATTCTTTGCAACTCTTTGCTCTTCTTGCATTTCCAATAATGGTTTTCTTATTTACATTTCTACTTGCTACTTTTCGATTCAGGGTGGAATTCTCAATCTTCCTTTAAGGCTAAGTTCCTAACTGCTGAATTCTTCTAAGTTTTGCCGGTCTGTGAAATTATCTAGCTCTGCCTTTAATAGGAATGGCTGTCTTGTAGCATAGGCTACCATAGATTGCAGCTTTTTCTTATTCAGGATTTGGTCTATGTCCTGTCACTCCTTCTATCCTGCAATATTCCTTTCGAAATATAAGCTGAAACCCCTCTGGAGGTAGTGTTGTGACTAAGTTGTTTTCCTCTAGATGCATTTAAAATCACTCGGTAGATCATGAACTTTGTTGATTTGAATAATACTGCTGAATGTAGGTGTATTGGGTTTCCAACTCCTTTGGTATGTGTACTTTCTGATTTCGTATACCTCATTCTTTCTTGTCTTTCAGCAAGTTACAGTCTGATTTTTCTACAAATATCTTTTCAGACTTTTTTGTTAATCTTGCTTTTCCATCTGGGACTCTTACGAATCTTACTCTTTCATGCTTTGTCTTACCCCAGGCTTCAACAGCAAAGTTTGCATTGGGTTGCACTTCTTTTTCTATGTCTTCTTCTGATCGAGGGATTTCTGTTCCCCTGTCTTCACAGTCTTTCACGAGTCCGTCTGCATTATCAAGTCTGCTTTGGACTGACTTTAGCACTGATATTATCTCATCCTTGAATTTTCTGGTATTATTTGGCTCGTTTTTAGAGTTTCTCTTTCCCTTTCCTGGATAACTGCCTTTTGTGATTCTGAGACACTGTTGTACTTCATGTTTTCCTCACCTCCGTTTTCAATACATGCTCTGGTAGCGTTTTGCAGTCTAGATGTTTGAAAGCTTATTTTTTGGGCCTTCAAACTCTTTGGAACTGAAAATGGTACTTCCTGTTTCTTTTACTCTACTTCTTTATCTCTACTGGTCAAGTAATATCAGATATCTAATATAGATTTATAGGGCTTTGTTAAGTGAAAATTTTAGACCATTGGGTGTACAAAGTTCCATGATATTTCTGTGAGGACAATTTTCCCTAGGCATTGATGCCATGTCCTGTTCCTGTGTGTGTTGTCTGGTATATCTCTAATTGCTGGTGTTGCCTTTGTTGTGATGAACAAACCATATAATTTCAATTAGTAAAACTTCGTTTTATTGCACTTACCTCACATTTCTGAAAGTGCAGAGTACACTTCCTGTTCTGGAAATGAAGCTTAAAGATTTTCAGCTCGGCATTCTGCTGTATGTCATATTGGAGTCTTTCCAAAACAGCAAATTGAGAGTGCGCTTGTGCTTTCTATTGCCATGGGAATGTCCCAACGTTACCAGTTCTTCCCAGAGCTCCTCTGTCTACAGAAACACCAGTGGAAGCATATGTATGGATGTCATACATCAGGGCCTGCTGGAATGATCCCGCAGACCAATCTTTGTGTCCTCTGTGCAGTACCATGTCAGTGCCATCCAAAATGTAGCATCTGCATTTGGGAGATAATGCTGAAGGAAATGCTTCAACTTCTCACGTTGTGGACTTTGACCACTATTCCTTGATCACTCATCCTTGGGTCATGGGTGAACGAATGCAACCACAGAGCTGTACTGAATTCTCTTCCTCAAACCAATCCATAATCCCTGTCCAGGTTATGACTGTAGCAGATCCTAAAGCTTTTAATACTGATTTCAAACCCAAGGGCCACTGAATCCCTCAGACCAGATGCACGACATCTCTGAGCCCCACACGTGCTCTATTGGCAAAATGCCAAATTGATCCTGGGCCTGCAAGATGCAGTGGATGTGGCCATGGCACATATTGAAAAACTCAACCTCACACGCCAATGTGGTTGCTTTCTTAATGGGGTAACAGGTCGGTTTGCTCTCTTGATAGAACCCACCACAACCCACAATGCACTCCAGATCCCTGAGACTCAGCGTGTGCCATTATCTGTAGCTCTATAACTCATTTTCTGCTGCCTCTGCTGGCTCAAATTTGGCAGATCGGATCTTTGTCTCAGAATCAATTGTGAGAATATTTTGTGCTGATTTCTATGAGTTACGTCATCCAAGCATCTGCTGTGCACTCTTCTAACACTCAGCGCATTACCTACAATCCCATTTGTGCTGTCCGCTTGAGAGTGTGCGTCCACGTAAAACAGAGTTTAACCTTTACTGCTCCATCAGCAGGGGTCAGATCCTGCACAGATTTCCATTCTCTACTTTGCCTTCTCCTGCTTCCAGGTTTTCTGAGGCCTCATCCTGTCTTTGGACGTAACAGGCCACACTTTGGAAAGTGTCCTGTGCCAAGGGCTGGGTGAGTGGATGTTTACATTGCTGTGTACATGGGTGGGAGTGAGCGCAGGTTGCACTGGTTCTCTGCCAACTGGGCATCGATAAATCAACACTTTACAGATATAATTCACAGAATTGTGATGTTTGTTTAGCTCTGTTTAATATGCAGCCATGGTGGGAGGGTTTGTTCTTAGCCTCCAATTTTCACATTGTGTTGATAACTCAGTTGCAGTTTTTAAGAAGGTTAATAGAATTGATTTACATGTTTTGGGATTTATAAGAAAATGAAGGTAGATTTTGAGACATACTAAATCCACCTAGATGCCAGACCTATCAATTTTGTAACATTATGTCAACTATAAGAAAAATATAGACAGTTATAAAGTAAAATCGCTATCCAATATGTTGAAGGGGATATGTCAACTCTTTATTGTTGAAAACAACACCAACCGGAACCATGAAGTACCTATTGGAACCACGAAATAACCGAGAACCTGGGTTTCCCCTGTGCATGTGGTTCCCTTTACTCCCAATGACACATACTGGCCAATGTTGGCATTTCAAGGGGTAACATTCCTCTTTAGGAAAATACAAGAAAAACCAAACAAAATTATACATTTAGGCTTGATTCCAAAGCACCTAGAGGCATTTTAGCTATGAGAACCCTGCTGCAACTATGCTAGGCAATTGAGAACCAGGTGTTCTTCTATCATTGATGAGAATGCTTAATCATCCGATCATATTGGGTAAATCAATTTCACACAACCAAGTGTGCACCCCCATGATATCTTGCACCCAGAGCTTGTCTGAAGGGAAAGACGCCCCACATAACCTGTGTCTTTAATGTCTTTCACGACTTTTACAGTTCAGTTCACTATCTGACTTATAATATTTGACTATACTGTCTTGAAATACTGATGCCTAATACATATTCAAGTTCAGTCAAAGATTCCCCTCACATACCACACTCCCTTCACCTGAAAAAGACTTAACCACAGCATTTGCTGAATCTACGGGAAGGTCATCATTTCTTTGTGTGAGCTGAGTATTAAATACCTATCTATTTTAGTCGAGAGTATTTGACTTTTAAGTAATTCAGCATTCTTCACAGAGTGTGAAGTTGGAGGAACTCTGATTCTAGGAGGGGCTTGCTCTTCTCCTACTGGCTTCATTGCAGCTCAGGATCTGATTCTTTAAAATGGATGACTGAGTGGAGGGGTGGGAAGTGCAAGTGCCTGATAGCTATGCCCAAACCTGGGAAAAGGCTTACCTGGGCTTGGTGCATTTTGGTCTGAATGGTTTGTAAATGCCCCTTGGGACCTGTGGATTCTCATGACCTCTTCCAAGAACATGAGCGCTTTTATCATCTCCACCATCTCTTTTCTTATAGACATCAGGAATCTTGGACCCGTTCTTGAAGCAGGGATTTGAGTAACTTTCTCAAGAGCACGTTGACACTCCATATATTTCTACCAGTATCACCGAGGTTCAGTAGTTCTCATGAAAGAATTTCGAGTCTGGAATTCTCTAGAGAAGCCTCCATGCCGGTATTCTCCATTGTAGCAGAACAACTCTCATCAATATGTTCGCATCTCAGCTCAATCCATCCAGCCAGCTTTTCTGCCAGGTTCTCTTCGTGTCTCCCATAAAGTCGACTTCAACAGGACTTGGCAAGTCTGGAAGTAACTCAGCCTCACCAGTAAGCTGATGACAGGCAGATATTCCACTGTCTGCCTTTTCAAATTCTGGAAACTGACCCGTGAACTCAGGTCTTTGGGCAGCAGCAGGAACTCAAAGTTGCACAGCTTCCCGAGCAAAACACCAAAGCCAAGCTCCACAGAGGGCGGCAGACCCTCCATCACACTGATCCACCCACAGAATTCTGCCCAGTTACCATGGATCCACCAGCCACAACAAGCCTCGCGGTACACAGCAACATTCCATCTGGAATTGCATCCGGTAACTGCCATCCCCAATGGTTGCTGCATTTTTTCAGTGTTGGGGAGGGGCTGCATTAGAGTAGAGGTTCCTAAAGGAAATGTGATTCAATCCACTGGCGTCCAATCGTCCTTTTTTCTTCCCGCTTTCCTTTGGTCCAGACTGTATACACAGTACAAACGGAGGGAAGTGTGTCCATTTTTAGTTTATGTTTTCAAACGTCTTGATACTTTCTAAAAGTTCACAGTACACGGAGACCCACTAAAGTAAAGTCATGTTTGTGTAATATCCATTCACCCAGAATACATATCCGTCTGTTGCTTTCTGCTGAAACATCCACACTCACAGAACATGGATCCATTTGTTTCATGGGGGCTGAAATTCCTCGAAGTGAAACAAATCCCAATGTGCCCTTTCAAGTCTGTCTCTTTTGCTCTTAGTACAGTTTTGCAGAGCTACTTGTCTTTGTTATAGGCTTATGCCATTTCTTCTCTACGTAGGGTAGAATATGACATTCGTTCATCCTGTTGGAAGACTTGTAAGTCTATATCACGTTCTATGAACCAATCATATTCAAAACCGTCATTTGGGTTGGCTCACGATATGCACTTCTGGATAAGTATCTATGAATAGTAATGCACGAGTCTGTTTTTGGAATTCAAGTGTGTTGTGTACATGCTAACAGCGATAATAGGTCGATGGGTGCTGAATGATTCTTGACATCACTTTGAGTATTTTGTCTTGAATAATCATGGTTGTTTGGTATATGTCAGCCAACTGTAACCTTTTGGTGTTTGTTGGTTTGTCTGATTGTTTGGCTAACACATTAGGTCATGCAAATCTCCATTTGCTTCAGAAAGTCATGTAAGCTGATTCACTTAAGATAGTGCATAAAATCAACTATGATTTCCGGCTACTCTCTCCCATCTTTAGGATTTTGATGTCCTCCTTGCCTTCTTCTTCTTACTTCTTTGCAAATGAGGCTCTTCTTGCATTTGCAATAATGGTTTTGTTATTTCCATTTCATCTTGCTAATTTTCTACTCAGGGTAGGATTCTCAATTTTTGTTTTAGGATCACTCTCAAACTGCTGAATTCTTTTAAGGTTTGCCAGTCAGTGAAATTCCCTAGCTCTGCCGTTGTTATAAAAGGTGGTCATTTGGCATAGGCTACCCAAGATTGCAGCTTTTTCTCATTCAGGATATGGTCTATGTCCTGGCACTCTTCCCCGTGCTGCAAAATTTCTGACTAGCTATCAGCTGAAACCCCTCTGGAGGTTCTGCTGTGACTAAGTTGCTTTCCTCGAGGTGCATTTTACATCACTGGGATGATCATGAAATTTGTTTGTTTGAATTCTACAGCTGCTTGTTGGTCTATTGGTATTCCACCTCTTTTGTACGCTGTGTACTTCCTGAATTCGTATACATGATACTTTCTTGGCTTTCAGCAAGTTTCATTCTGATTTTTCTACAAATTCCTTTTCAGAAATTATTATTTTATCTCTTGCTTTTCCATTTGGGAATCCTATGAGTCCTATTCTTACCTGCTTTGTCTTAACCCAGGATTCAACATTGATGATAGCGTTGGTTTGCACTTGCTTTTCTGTGTCTTCTTCTGATGGAGGTATTTCAGTTCCCCTGTCTTCACAGTCATTCACGAGTCCCTCTGCATTATGTAGTCTGCTTAGGATTGACTTTAGCCCAGTTTTTATCACATCCATTGAGTTTTCTGATACTATTGGGTTCTTCTTTAGAGTTTCTCTTCCCCTTTTCTGGTATTCTGCCTTTTGTGATTCTGAGGCATGGTGGTTCATCAGTGTTTTCCTCACCTCCATTTTCAGAGCTTGCTCTGGTATCGTTTTGCCGTTTAGTTGTTTGAAAGCTTATTTTTTGGGCCTTTAATCTCTTTGGAACTGAAAATGGTTCTTCCTGTTTCTTTTACTATGCTTATTTTATTCTACAGGTCAGGTAATATCATGTATCTAATATAGACTTATAGGGCTTGTTTAAGTGCAAACTTTAGACTCTTTGGTGTACGCAATTCCATGGTATTTCTGTGAGGACAATTTTCCCTAGACCTTGATGCCATGCCCTGTTCCTGTGTGTGTTGTCTGGTATATCACTAAATCCTGGTGATGCCTTTGTTGTGATGAACACACCATAATGTTTCAGTTAGTTCAACCTCATTTTTATTACATTAATCTCACAATTCTGAAAGGGCGCAGGGCAATTCCTCTAGTGGAAATGAAGCTTCTATAGGTTTTCAGCTCTGCATTCTTCTGTATGTCATTTTGAAGTGTCTCCAAAATAGCCAACATAGAGTGCGCTTGTACTTTCTACTGCCATGGGAATGTCCCAATGTTACGAGTTCTTCCCAGAGTTCTCTGTCTACAGAAACACCAGTGGAAGCATATGTATGGATGTCATACTTCAGTGCCTGCTGGGATGATCCCGCAGACTGACCTCTCTGTCCTCGGTGCAGTACCCTGTCAGTGCCGTCGAAAATGTAGAATCTGCATTTGGGTGATAATGCTGTAAGAAATGCTTCATCTTCTCATGCTGTGGACTTTGACCACTCTTCCTAGTTCTCTAATTCTTGAGTAATGGGTTCACGAAAGCAACCACAGAGCTGTTCCGCATCCTTTGCCTCAAACCAGAATTTAATCCCAATCCAGGTTTTGAATGTAGAAGATCCTAAATCTTTTAATACTGATTTGAAACCCAACGGCGCCTGGAACCCTCAGTCCAGATGCATGATACCTCTGATTGTGCCCCACGTGTGCTGTATTGGCAAAATGTCAAATTGAACCCTGGTCCTGCACATGCAGTGGATGTGGCCATTGGACATATCGATAAACTCAACCTCACGCGCCAGTGTGGTTGCTGTATCACTGAGGTCACAGTTCTCTTTGCTATCTTGGAAGTGCCCACCAAAACCCACAACGCACTCTAGATCCCTGAGTTGTGCAAGAGCCATCATCCGTAGCCCTATCCTTCTTTTTCCGCTGCCTCTGCTAGCTCAGATTTGGCAGCTCGGATCTTGGTCTCAGATTCAATTGTGGGGATATTTTGAGCTGATTTCCTTGAGTTCTGTCAGCCAAGCATCTGCTGTGCACTCTTCTAACACTCAGCGCATCACCTTCAATCCTGTGCCTGCTGCCCGCTTGAGAGTGTGCTTCCACGGAAAACAGAGTTTCACCTTTGATGCTCCATTACCAGAGGTCCGATCCTGCACTGATTTCCATTCTCTACTTTACCTTTTCCTGCTTCCAGTTTTTCTGAGTCCTCAACCTGTCTTTGGAAGTAACAGACCACTCTTAGGCAAGTGTCCTGTGCCAAGGGCTGGGTGAGTGTGTGTTTACAATATTTTGTGTATGGTAGCTACTGAGAGCAGTTTGCACTTGTTCTCTTCCTACTGGGCATCGACAAATCAACACTTTTCACAAATAATTCAGAGAAATTGGATATTAGTTTCGCTCTGATTTCTTTACAGCCATGGTCGGCGGGTTTGTCCAAAGAATCCAGCTTTTACATTATGTTGATAAGGCAGTTGCAGTCTTTAAGAATGTTAATAGTATTGATTTACGTGTTTTCGGATTTATATGAAAGTGAAGTTAGTTTTTGAAAATTACCAAATCAACCTAGAAGCCAGACTTGAAAATTCCTGAAAGATTTTGTCAGCTCTAAGGAAAAAACAGACAGTCTCAATGTAAAATAGCTGTCCAAATGTTTGAAGGGGACATGACAACTCTTTACTCTTGAAGCCTCCAACAATAAAAGGAACAATGAAATACCTATTGGAACCCTGATATAACCCCCAATCTGTGTTTCCCTTGTGCATCTGGTGCCCTTTACTCCCAATGACACATACTACGCAATTTTGGCATTTCAAGGGCTAACATTCCTCTCTAGGAATATACAAGAAAATCTAAACAGAATTTATAGATTTAGGCTTGATTCCAAAAACACCTAGAGGCATTTAACTATGAGAAACCTGCTGCAGCTATGCTATGATATTGAGAACCAGGTGCACTTCTATCAGTGCTGAGAATGCTTAATCATCCGATCATGTTGGTTAAAGCAATTTAACACAACCAAGTCTGCACCTCCTAGGTATAGTGCACCCGGGGCTTGAAGGAAGTGAATGACTGTCCACATAACCTGTGTCTTTAATGAGTTTGGTGACTTGTACAGTTCAGTTCACTATCTGACTTCTAATATTTTCCTGTAGTTTCCTGAAAATCTGAGGCCTAATACATATTCAAATTCATTCAATGATTCCCCTCACTTCCCACACTCGTTTCAGCCAAAAGAATACATAAGCCCAGCATTTCCTTAATCTAGGGGAAGGTCATCATTTCATCGTGTGAGCTAAGTATTCAATTCCTATCCATTTTAGTCAAGAGTATTTGACCTTTAAGGAGTTCACTGTTGTTCACCGAGTGTGAAGTAGGAGGAACTCTGATTCTAGTAGGGGCTTGCTCTACTCCTACTGGATTCATTGCAGCTCAGGTTCTGATCCTTTGAAATGGATGCCTGAGTGGAGTGGAGGGAAGAGCATGTGATTGATAGCTAGGCACAAACCTGGGAATAGGCTTACCTGGGCTTGGTCCATTTCGGTCTGAATTATACATAAATGCCCCTTGGGATGTGTGGATTCTCACGAGATCTTCCAAGAACATGAGCGCTTTATCATCTCTGCCATCGCTTCTCTTTTAGACGTCAGGAATCTTGGACCTGTTCTTGGAGCAGAGAATCGAGTAACATTCTCAAGGGCACGTTGACACTCCGTATGTTTCTGTCAGTATCAGCGAGGATCAGTAGGTCTCATGAATGTCTTTCGAGCCTGATATCCTCTAGAGATATCTCCATGCCGATATTCTCCTGTGTAGCAGAACGACTCTCATCAATGTGTTCGCACATCTCCTCAATCCATGCAGCCAGTTTTTCTGCCAGCTTCTCTTCGTTTCTCCCATAAAGTCGACGTCAACAGGACTGGGCAAGTCTGAAAATACCTCGGAGTCTCACCAGTAAGCTGAAGACAGGCAGATCTTCCACTGTCTGCCCTTTCAGATTCTGGAAACTGACCCGTGAACTCAGGTCTATGGGCAGCAGCAATAACTCGAACTTACACAGCTTCTCGAACAAAAGACTTAAGCCAATCTCCACATAGGGCAGCAGACCCACAATCAAACAAATCCACCCACAGAATTCTGCCCAGTTACTTTGGATCCATCAGCCGAAACAAGCCTCGTGGTACACACCAATATTCCACCTCGAATCCAACCGGTAACTGCCATCCCCAGTGGTTGATGCATCAAGACTGTGTTGGGGGTGATGCTGCATTAGACGAGAGTTTCCTAAGAGAAATGTGATTCTATCCAAAAGGATCCCAATTTTCCTTTTCTCTTCCCTCTTTCCTTTTGTTCAGATCTGTATACACAGTACAAATAGAGGGAAGAGTGTCCATGATCAGTTTATGGATTCACACCTCTTTAAAATTTCTAACAGTTCACAGTACACAGAGACCCACTCAAGGAAACTCATGTTTGTGTAATATCCATTCACCCAGATTACATATCCGTCTGTTGCTTTCTGCTGAAACACCCACACTCTCAGAACATGGATCCATTTGTTTCATGGGGGCTGAAATTCCTAGAAATGAAACCAATCCCAACGTGCACTTTCCTGTCTGTCTCTTTTGTTCTTAGTAGGGTTTTGCAGAGCTACTTGACTTTGTTATAGGCTTATGCCATTTCTTCTCTACGTAGGGTATGATAAGGCATTCGTTCGTACTGTTGGAAGACTTGTAAGTCTATATCCCGTTCTATGACCCACTCTTATTCAAAATCGTCATTTGGGTTGGGTCACAATATGCACTTCTGGATCAGTATCTATGAATAGTAATGCACGCATCTGTTTTCTGAATACAAGTGTGTTGAGTACATGCTAACAGCGATAATAGTTCGATGGGTGCTGAATGATCCTTGACATCACTTTGAGTATTTTGTCTTGAATAATCATGTTTGTTTTGTATATGTCAGCCAACTGTATCATTATGGTGATTGTTTGTATGTCTGATTGTTTGTTTTGCAAACACATTATGCCATGCATCTCTCCTTTTGCTTAAGAGAGACAGTCATATAAGCTGATTCATTTAAGACAGTGCTTAACATCACCTATGATTTCTTGCTACCCTCTCCCATCTTTAGGATTTTGATGTCCTCCTTGCATTCTTCGTCTTACTTCTGTGCAAGTCAGGCTCTTCTTGCATTTGCAATAATGGTTTTGTTATTTCCATTTCATCTTCCTACTTTTTACTCAGGGTAGGATTCTCAAATTTTGTTTAAGGATCAGTCTCAAACTGTTGAATTCTTTTCAGGTTTGCCTGTCAGTGAACTTCCCTAGCTCTGCCGTTGTTGTAAATGGCGGTCATTTGGCATAGGCTACCCTAGATTGCAGCTTTTTCTCATTCAGGATATGGTCTATGTCCTGGCACTCCTCCCCTTGTTGCAAATTTTCTGCCGAGATATCAGCTGAACCCCCTCTGGAGGTTCTGTTGTGACTAAGTTGTTTCCTCGAGGTGCATTTTACATCACTGGGATGATCATGAAATTTGTTTATTTGAATTCTACATCTGCTGGTTGGTCTTTTGGTATTCCACCTCTTTTGGACGCTGTGTACTTCCTGAATTCGTATAGATGATACTTTCTTGGCTTTTAGCATGATTCATTCTGATTTTCTACAAATTCCTTTTCAGAATTTATTATTTTATCTCTTGCTTTTCCATTTGGGAATCCTATGATTCCTATTCCTACCTTCTTTTTCTTAACCCAGGATTCAACAGTGATGTTAGCTTTGGTTTGCACTTGCTTTTCTGTGTCTTCTTCTGATCGAGGTATTTCTGTTCCCCTAAACTCACAGTCATTCACGAGTCCCTCTGCATTATGTAGTCTGCTTAGGATTGACTTTAGCCCAGTTTTTATCTCATCTATTGAGTTTTCTGATACTATTGGTTTCTTCTTTAAAATTTCTCTTCCCCTTTTCTGTTATTCTGCCTTTTGTGATTTTGAGGCACAGTGGTTCATCAGTGTTTTCCTCACCTCCATTTTCAGAGCTTGCTCTGGTATCGTTTTGCCGTCTAGTTGTTTGAAAGCTTATTTTTTGGGCCTTCAATCTCTTTCGAACTGAAAATGGTACTTCCTGTTTCTTTTACTATACTTCTTTTACTCTACAGTTCAGGTACTATCATGTATCTAATATAGACTTATAGGGCTTGGATAATTGCAAACTTTAGACTTTTTGGTGTACGCAATTCCATGGTATTTCTGTGAGGACAATTTTCCCTAAACCTTGATGACATGCCCTGTTCCTGTGTGTGTTGTCTGGTATATCACTAAATCCTGGTGTTGCCTTTGTTGTGATGAACACACCATACTGTTTCAGTTAGTAGAACCTCATTTTTATTACACTAATCTCACAATTCTTAAAGGGCGCATGGCGCTTCCTCTTGTGGAAATGAAGCTTCTATATGTTTTCAGCTCTGCATTCTTCTGTATGTCATTTTGAAGTGTCTCCAAAACAGCCAACATAGAGTGCGCTTGTAGTTTCTACTGCCAAGGGAATGTCCCAATGTTACCAGTTCTTCCCAGAAATTCTCTGTCTACAGAAAACCACTGGAAGCATATGTATGGATGTCATAATTCTGGGCCTGCTGGAATGATCCCGCAGACGGACCTATGTGTCCTCGGTGCAGTACCCTGTCAGTGCCGTCCAAAATGTAGCATCTGCATTTGGGTGATAATGCTGTAAGAAATGCTTCATCTTCTCATGCTGTGGACTTTGACCACTCTTCCTAGTTCCCTCATTCTTGAGTAATGGGTTCACGAAGGGAACCACAGAGCTGTTCCGCATCCTCTGCCTCAAACCAGAGTGTAATCCCAATCCAGGTTATGAATGTAGCAGATCCTAAACCTTGTAATATGGTTTCAAACACAACACCCCCTGGAACCCTCAGTCCAGATGCATGATGCCTGTGATTGAGCCCCACACGTGCTCTACTGGCAGAATGTAAATTGGAAACTGGTCCTGCATATGCAGTGAATGTGGCCATAGGAAATATCGATAAACTCAACCGCATGTGCCAGTGCTTTTCTGTCTCACTGAGATCACAGTTTCCTTTGCTCTCTTGAAAGAACCCACCAAAACCCACAATGCATTCGAGATCCCTGAGTCCTGCGAGAGCCATCATCCGTAGCCCTATCCCTCTTTTTCCGCTGCCTCTGCTAGCTCAGATATGGCAGCTCAGATCTTGGTCTCAGATTCAATTGTGGGGATATTTTGAACTGATTTCTTTGAGTTCGGTCAGCCAAGCTTCTGCTGTGCACTCTTCTAACACTCAGCACATCACCTTCAATCCCGTAACTGCTGCCCACTTGAGAGTGTAATTCCACGGAAAACAGAGTTTCACCATTGATGCTCCATTAGCAGAGGTCAGATCCTGCATTTGTTTCCATTCTCTACTTTGCCTTTTCCTGCTTCTGATTATTCTGAGGCCTCATCCTGTCTTTGGAAGTAACAGACCACTCTTAGTCAAGTGTCCTGTGCCAAGGACTGGGTGAGAGTGTGTTTACATAATTTTGTGTATGGTAGCTAGTGAGAGCATATTGCACTGCTTCTCTTCCTACTGGGCATCGACAAATCAACACTTTTCACAAATAATTCACAGAAATTGGATATTATTTTCACTCCGTTTTTGTACAGCCTTCGTCAGATGGTTTGTCCAAAGACTCCAGCTTTGACCTTAGGTTTATAAGGCAGTTGCAGACTTTAAGAAAGTTAACGATATCGATTTACGTGTTTTGGGATTTATATGAAAGTGAATTTAGTTTTTGAAAATAACCAAATCAACCTAGAAGCCAGACTTGACAATTTCTGTCAGAATTTGTCAGCTCTAAGGAAAAAACAGACAGTCTCAATGTAAAATTGCAGTCCAAATATTTGAAGGGGACATGGCAACTCTTTTCTCTTGAAGTCTCCAACAAAAATAAGGAACATTCAAATAACTATTGGAACCATGAAATAACCCCCAACCTGTGTTTCCCTTGTGCATTTGGTTCACTTTATTCCCAATGACACATACTAGGCAATGTTGGCATTTCAAGGGGTAACATTACTCTCTAGGAATATACAAGAAAATCTAAACAGAATATATAAATTTAGGCTTGATTCCAAAAGCACCTGGAGGCATTTATCTATGAGAAACCTGCTGCAGATATGCTAGGATATTGAGAACCAGGTGCTCTTCTATCAGTGCTGAGAAGGCTTAATCATCCGAATATGTTGGGTAAAGCAATTTAACACAACCAACTGTGCACCTACAAGATATAGTGCACCCGGGGCTTGACAGAAGTGAATGAATGTCCACATAACCTGTGTCTTTAATGTGTTTGGCGAATTTTACTGTTCAGTTCACTATCTGACTTCTAATATTTTCATGTACCCTCTTGAAAAACTGAGGCCTTATACATATTCAAGTTCATTTAAATATTCCCCTCACTTCCCACACTCCTTTCAGCCCAAAGAATACATAACCCCAGCATTTCCTGAATCTAGGGGAAGGTCATCATTTCATTGTGTGAGCTAAGTATTCAATTCCTATCTATTTTAGTCGAGAGTAATTGACCTTTAAGCATTTCACTGTTGTTCACCTATTGTAAAGGAGGAGGAACTCTGTTTTTAGAAGGGTCTTGTTCTCCTCCTACTGGATTCATTGCAGCTCAGGTTCTGATCCTTTTAAATGGATGACTGAGTGGAGTGGAGGAAAGTGCATGTGATTGATAGCTACGCACAAACCTGGGAATAGGCTTACCTGGGCTTGTTGCATTTCGGTCTGAATGATTCGTAAATGCCCCTTGTGATTTGTGGATTCTCACGACACCTTTCAAGAACATGAGCGCTTTATCATCTCTGCCATCTCTTCTCTTTTAGACGTCAGGAATCTTGGACCCGTTCTTGGAGCAGAGAATCGAGTAACTTTCTCAAGGGCACGTTGACACTCCGTATGTTTCTGCCAGTATCAGCGAGGTTCAGTAGGTCTCATGAAAGTCTTTCGTGCCTGGTATGCTCTAGAGATGTCTCCATGCCGATATTCTCCACTGTAGCAGAACAACTTTCATCAGTGTGTTCGCACATCTCCTCAATCCTTGCAGCCATTTTTTCTGCAAGCTTCTCTTCGTGTCTCCCATAAAGTCGACGTCAACAGGACAGGGCAAGTCTGAAAATACCTCGGAGCCTCACCAGTAAGCTGATGACAGGCAGATCTTCCACTATCTGCCCTTTCAGATTCTGGAAACTGACACGTGAACTCAGGACTTTGGGCAGCAGCATTATCACGAACTTAGGTTCCCGATCAAAAGACATAATCCAATCTCCACATAGGGCAACAGACCAACCATCAAACTGATCCACCCAAGAATTCTGCCCAGTTACCTTGGATCCATCAGCCGCAACATGCCTCGTGGTACACACCAACATTCCACCTGGAATCCAACCGGTAACTGCCTACCCCTCTGGTTGATGCATCAGGACCTTTTTGGGGGTGATGCTGCATTAGACGAGAGTTACTTAAGGGAAATGTGATTTTAACCACAAGGGTCCCAAGGTCATTTTCTCTTCCCTCTTCCTTTTGTTAAATTCTGTATACACAGTACAAACGGAGGGAAGTGTGTCCACGTTAAGTTTATGGATTCACACCTATTTAAGCTTTCTAACAGTTCACAGTACACAGAGACCCAATCAAGGAAACTCATGTTTGTGTAATATCCATTCACCCAGATTACATATCCTTCTGTTGCTTTCTGTTGAAACACCCACACTCTCAGAACATGGATCCATTTGTTTCATGGGGGCTGAAATTCCTAGAAATGAATCCAATCCCAACGTGCACTTTCCTGACTGTCTCTTTTGCACTTAGTACAGTTTTGCAGAGCTACTTGTCTTTGCTATAGATTTATGCCATTTCTTCTCCACGTAGGGTAGAATAAGGCATTCGTTCATCCTGTTGGAAGCATTCTAAGACTGTATATCGTTCTATGACACAAACTTATTCAAAACCATCATTTGTGTTGGCTCACGATATGCACTTCTGGATCAGTATCTATGAATAGTAATGCACGCGTCTGTTTTCTGAATTCAAGTGTGTTGAGTACATGCTAGCCTTCATAATGGGTCGAAGCGTGCTGAATGATCCTTGAAAACACTTTGAGTATATTGTTTTGAATATTCATGGTTGTTTGGAATATGTCAGCCAACTGTAACCTTTTGGTGTTTGTTTGTCTGATTGTTTGTATGTTTTGCAAACATATTAGGCCATGCATCTCTCCTTTTGCTTCAGACAGACAGTCATATAAGCGGATTCACTTAAGATAGTGCTTAAAATCATCTATGATTTCCAGCTACCCTCTACCATTTTTAAGATTTTGATGTCCTCCTTGCCTTCTTCTTCTTACTTCTTTGCAACTCAGGCTCTTCTTGCATTTGCAATAATGGTTTTGTTATTTCCTTTTCATCTTGCTACTTTTATACTCAGGGTAGTATTCTCAATTTTTGTTTTAGGATTAGTTACAAACTGCTGAATTCTTTTAAGGTTTGCCTGTCAGTGAAATTCCCTAGCTCTGCCGTTGTTATAAACAGAGGCCATTTGGCATAGGCTACCCTAGATGGCAGCATTTTCTCATTCAGGATATGATCTATGTACTGGCTCTCCTCCCCTTGCTGCAAAATATCTGCCGAGATATCAGCTGAAACACCTCTGGAGGTAATGTTGTGACTAAATTTTTCCTCGAGGTGCATTTTACATCACTGAGAAGATCATGAATTTTTTTATTTGAATTCTACAGCTGCTTGTTGGTCTATTGGTATTCCAACAATTTTGGACTCTGTGTACTTCCTGAATTCGTATAGATGATACTTTCTTGGATTTCAGCAAGTTTCATTCTGATTTTTCTACAAATTCCTTTTCAGAATTTATTATTTTATCTCTTGCTTTTCCATTTCGGAATCCTATTAGTCCTACTCTTACCTGCTTTTTCTTAACCCAGGATTCAACAGTGATGTTAGCATTGGTTTGCACATGCTTTTCTGTGTCGTCTTCTTCTGATGGAGGGATTTCTGTTCCCCTGTTCTCACAGTCAATCACGAGTTCCTCTGCATTTTATAGTCTGCTTAGGATTGACTTTAGCCCAGTTTTTATCTCATCCATTGAGTTTTCTGATACTATTGGGTTCTTCTTTAGAGTTTCTCTTCCCCTTTTCTGGTATTCTGCCTTTTGTGATTCTGAGGCACTGTGGTTCATCAGTGTTTTACTCACCTCCATTTTCAGAGCTTGCTCTGGTAACGTTTTGCCGACTAGTTTTTTGAAAACTTATTTTTTGGGCCTTCAATCTCTTTGGAACTGAAAATGGAAATTCCTATTACTTTTACTATACTTCTTTTACTCTACAGATCAGGTAATATCATGTATTTTATACAGAATTTTGGAGCTTGGATAAATGCAAACTTTAGACAATTTGGTGTACGTAATTCCATGGTATTTCTATGAGGACAATTTTCCCTAGTCCTTGATGACATGCCCTGTTCCTGTGTGTGTTATCTGGTATATCTCTAAATCCTGGTGTTGCTTTGGTGTGATGAACACACCATACTGTTTCAGTTAGTTGATCCTCTTTTTTATTACATTTATCTCACAATTCTGAAAGGGCGCAGGGCACTTCCTCTAGTGGAAATGAAGCTTCTATAGGTTTTCAGCTCTGCATTCTTCTGTATGTCATTTTGAAGTGTCTCCAAAACAGCCAACAGAGAGTGCGCTTGTACTTTCTACTGCCATGGGAATGTCCCAATGTTACCAGTTCTTCCCAGAGCTTCTGTGTCAACAAAAACAACAGTGGAAGCATATGTATGGATGTCATACTTCAGGGCCTGCTGGGATGATCCCGCAGGCCGACCTATGTGTCCTCGGTGCAGTACCCTGTCAGTGCCGTCCAAAATGTAGCATCTGCATTTGGGTGATAATGCTGTAAGAAATGCTTCATCTTCTCGTACTGTGGACTTTGACCACTCTTCCTATTTGGCTCATTCTTGAGTAATGGGTTCACGAAGGCAACCACAGAGCTGTTCCGCATCCTCTGCCTCAAACCAGAGTGTAATCCCTATCCAGGTTTGGAATGTAGCAGATCCTAAATCTTTTAATACTGATTTCAAACCCAACGCCCCCTGGAACCCTCAGTCCAGATGCATGATACCTCTGATTGAGCCCCACGTGTGCTCTATTGGCAAAATGTCAAATTGGACCCTGGTCCTGCAGATGCAGTGGATGTGGCCATAGGACATATCGATAAACTCAAACTCACGTGCCAGTGCTGTTCCTGTCTCACTGAATTCACAGTTTCCTTTGCTCTCTTGAAAGAACCCACCAAAACCCACAATGCATTCGAGATCCCTGAGTTCTGCGAGAGCAATCATCCTTAGCCCTATCCCTCTTTTTCCGCTGCCTCTGCTAGCTCAGATTTGGCAGCTCGGATCTTGGTCTCAGATTCAATTGTGGGGATATTTTGAACTGATTTCTTTGAGTTCTGTCAGCCAAGCTTCTGCTGTGCACTCTTCTAACACTCAGCACATCACCTTCAATCCCATGCCTGCTGCCCGCTTGAGAGTGTGCTTCCACGGAAAACAGAGTTTCACCTTTGATGCTCCTTTACCAGAGGTCAGATCCTGCACTGGTTTCCATTCTCTACTTTGCCTTTTCCTGCTTACGGTTTTTCTGAGGCCTCATCATGTCTTTGGATGTAACAGACCACTCTTAGTCAAGTGTCCTGTGCCAAGGGCTGGGTGAGTGTGTGTTTACAATATTTGGTGTATGGTGTCTAGTGAGAGCAGTTTGCACTTGTTCTCTTCCTACTGGGCATCGACAAATCAACACATTTCACAAATAATTCACAGAAATTGGATATTAGTTTCGCTCCTTTTTCTTTACCGCCATGGACGGATGATTTGTCCTAAGACTCCAGCTTTGACATTATATTGATAAGACAGTTGCAGTCTTTAAGAAGGTTAATAGAATCGATTTACGTATTTTGGGATTTATATGAAAGTGAAGTTAGTTTTCGAAAATAACCAAATGAACCTAGAAACCAGACTTGACAATTTTTGTAAGATTTTGTCAGCTCTAAGGAAAAAACAGACAGTCTCAATGTAAAATAGCAGTCCAAATGTTTGAAGGGGACATGCCAACTCTTTTCTCTTGAAGCCTCCAACAACAAAAGGAACAATGAAATACCTATTGGAACCATGAAATAACCCACAACATTGTTTCCCTTGTGCACCAGGTGCCCTTTACTCCCAATGACACATACTAGGCAATGTTGTCATTTAAAGGTATAACATTCCTCTCTAGGAATATACAAGAAAATCTAAACAGAATATACACATTTAGGCTTGATTCAAAAAGCAATTAGAGGCATTTAACTATGAGAAACCTGCTGCAGATATCCTAGGCTATAGAAAACCAGGTGCTTTTCTATCAGTGCTGAGAAGGCTTAATCATCCGATCATGTTGGGTAAAACAATTTAACACAACCAAGTCTGCACCTCCAAGATATAGTGCACCCGGGGCTTGACGGAAGTGAATGACTGTCCACATAACCTGTGTCTATAATGTGTTTTCGACTTTTACAGTACAGTTCACTATCGGACTTCTAATATTATCCTGTAGTGTCTTGAAAAACTGAGATTCAAGTTCATTCAAAGATTCCCCTCACTTCCCACACTCCTTTCAGCCCAAAGAATACATAACCCCAGCATTTCCTTAATCTAGGGGAAGGTCATCATTTCTTTGTGTGAGCTAAGTATTCAATTCCTATCTATTTCAATGGAGAGTATTTGAATATTAAGGAGTTCACAGTTGTTCACCGCGTGTGAATGAGGAGGAACTCTGAATCTAGTAGGGGCTTGCTCTCCTCCTCCTGGATTCATTGCAGCTCAGGTTCTGATCCTTTGAAATGGATGCCTGAGTGGAGTGGAGGGAAGAGCATGTGATTGATAGCTAGGCACAAACGTGGGAATAGGCTTACCTGTGCTTGGTGCATTTCGGTCTGAATGATTCATAAATGCCTATTTGGGTGTGTGGATTCTCACGACCTCTTCCAAGAATATGAGCGCTTTATCATCTCTGCCATCTCTTCTCTTTTAGACGTCAGGAATCTTGGACCCGTTCTTGGAGCAGAGAATCGAGTAACTTTCTCAAGGGCACGTTGACTCTCCGTATGTTTCTGCCAGTATCAGCGAGGTTCAGTAGGTCTCATGAAAGCCTTTCGAGCCTGGTATTCTCTAGAGATGTCTCCATGCCGATATTCTCCACTGTGGCAGAACAACTTTCATCAATGTGTCCGCACATCTCCTCAATCCATGCAGCCAGTGTTTCTGCCAGCTTCTCTTCGTGTCTCCCATAAAGTCGACGTCAACAGGAATGGGCAAGTCTGAAGATACTTCGGAGCCTAACCAGTAAGCTGATGACAGGCAGATCTTCCACTGTCTGCCCTTTCAGATTCTGGAAACTGACCCGTGATCTCAGGTCTTTGGGCAGCAGCAGTATCTCGAACTTACTCAGCTTCCCGAACAAAAGACCTAAGCCAATCTCCACATAGGGCAGCAGACCCACCATCAAACTGATCCACCCACAGAATTCTGTCCAGTTACCTTGGATCCACCAGCCGCAACAAGCCTCGTGATACACACCAACATTCCACCTGGAATCCAACCGGTAACTGCCATCCACAGTGGTTGATGCATCAAGTCAGTGTTGGAGGTGATGCTGCATTAGACGAGAGTTTCCTAAGGGAAATGTGATTCTATCCACAAGGGCCCAATTTTCCTTTTCTCTTCCCTGTTTCCTTTTTTTTCAAATCTATATACACAGTACAAACTGAGGGAAGTGTGTCCATGTTCAGTTTATGGATTCACACCTATTTAAACTTTCTAACAGTTCACATTACACAGACACCCACTCAAGAAACTCATGTTTGTGTAATATCCATTCACCCAGATTACATATACTTCTGTTGCTTTCTGCTGAAACACCCACACTCTCAGAACATGGATCCATTTGTTTCATGGGGGCTGAAATTCCTAGAAATGAAACCAATCCCAACGTGCACTTTCCAGTCTGTCTCTTTTACACTTAGTTCAGTTTTGCAGAGCTACTTGTCTTTGTTATAGGCTTATGCCATTTCTTCTCTACGTAGGGTAGAATAAGGCATTCGTTCATCCTGTTTGAAGACTTCTAAGACTATATCCCGTTCTATGACCCACTCTTATTCAAAACCGTCATTTGGGTTGGCTCACGATGTGCACTTCTGGATCAGTATCTATGAATATTAATGCACGCGTCTGTTTTCTGAATACAAGTGTGTTGAGTACATGCTAACAGCGATAATAGGTCGATGCGTGCTGAATGAAACTTGACATCACTTTGAGTAATTTGTCTTGAATAATCATGGTTGTTTGGTATATGTCAGACAACTGTAACCTTTTGGTGTATGTCTGTTTGTCTGATTGTTTATTTTGCAAACACATTAGGCCATGCATCCCTCCTTTTGCTTCAGACAGACAGTCATGTAAGCTGATTCACTTAAGATAGTGCTTAAAATCACCTATGATTTCCTGCTACCCTCTCCCATCTTTAGGATTTTGATGTCCTCCTTGCCTTCTTCTTCTTACTTCTTTGCAACTCAGGCTCTTCTTGCATTTGCAATAATGGTTTTGTTATTTCCATTTCATCTTGCTACTTTTCTACTCAGGGTAGGATTCTCAATTTTTGTTTTAGGATCAGTCTCAAACTGCTGAATTCTTTTAAGGTTTGCCGGTCAGTGAATATCCCTAGCTCTGCCGTTGTTATAAATGGCGGTCATTTGGCATAGGCTACCCTAGATTGCAGCTTTTTCTCATTCAGGATATGGTCTATGTCCTGGCACTCCTCCCCTTGTTGCAAATTTTCTGCCGAGATATCAGCTGAACCCCCTCTGGAGGTACTTTTGTGACTAAGTTTCTTTCCTCGAGGTGAATTTTACATCACTGGGATGATCATGAAATTTGTTTATTTGAATTCTACTGCTTCTTGTTGGTCTATTGGTATTCCACCTCTTTTGGACGCTGTGTACTTCCTGAATTCGTATAGATGATACTTTCTTGGATTTCAGCAAGTTTCATTCTGATTTTTCTACAAATTCCTTTTCAGAATGTACTATTTTATCAATTGTTTTCCATTTGGGAATCCTATGAGTCCTATTCTTACCTGCTTTGTCTTAACCCAGGATTCAACTGTGATGTTAGCGTTGGTTTGCACTCGCTTTTCTGTGTCTTCTTCTGATGGAGGGATTTCTGTTCCCCCGTCCTCTAAGACATTCACGATTCCTTCTGCATTAATTAGTCTGCTTAGGATTGACTTTAGCCCAGTTTTTATCTCATCCATTGTGTTTTCTTATACTATTGGTTTCTTCTTTAGAGTTTCTCTTCCCCTTTTCTGGTATTCTGCCTTTTGTGATTCTGAGGCACTGTGGTTCATCATTGTTTTCCTCACCTCCATTTTCAGAGCTTGCTCTGGTAACGTTTTGCTGTCTAGTTGTTTGAAAGGTTATTTTTTGGGCCTTCAATTTCTTTGGAACTGAAAATGGTACTTCCTGTTTCTTTTA
This sequence comes from Camelus bactrianus, assembly GCF_048773025.1. Lineage (NCBI taxonomy): Eukaryota > Metazoa > Chordata > Mammalia > Artiodactyla > Camelidae > Camelus > Camelus bactrianus. Next base: position 144,129,946 of record NC_133541.1, read on the forward strand.
CTATACTTCTTTTACCCTATAGTTCAGGTAATATCATGTATCTAATATAGACAAATTGGGCTTGGATAAGTGCAAACTTTAGACTTTTTGGTGTACGCAATTCCAAGGTATTTCTGTGAGGACAATTTTCCCTAGACCTTGATGCCATGCCCTGTTCCTGTGTGTGTTGTCTGGTATATCTCTAAATCCTGGTGTTGTCTTTGTTGTGATGAACACACCATACTGTTTCAGTTAGTTGATCCTCTTTTTTATTACATTTATCTCACAATTCTGAAAGGGCGCAGGGCACTTCCTCTAGTGGAAATGAAGCTTCTATAGGTTTTCAGCTCTGCATTCTTCTGTATGTCATTTTGAAGTGTCTCCAAAACAGCCAACCGAGAGTGAGCTTGTACTTTCTACTGCCATGGGAATGTCCCAATGTTACCAGTTCTTCCCAGAGCTTCTGTGTCTACAAAAACAACAGTGGAAGCATATGTATGGATGTCATACTTCAGGGCCTGCTGGGATGATCCCGCAGGCCGTCCTATGTGTCCTCGGTGCAGTACCCTGTCAGTGCCGTCCAAAATGTAGCATCTGCATTTGGGTGATAATGCTGTAAGAAATGCTTCATCTTCTCGTACTGTGGACTTTGACCACTCTTCCTATTTTGCTCATTCTTGAGTAATGGGTTCACGAAGGCAACCACAGAGCTGTTCCGCATCCTCTGCCTCAAACCAGAGTGTAATCCCTATCCAGGTTTGGAATGTAGCAGATCCTAAATCTTTTAATACTGATTTCAAACCCAACGCCCCCTGGAACCCTCAGTCCAGATGCATGATACCTCTGATTGAGCCCCACGTGTGCTCTATTGGCAAAATGTCAAATTGGACCCTGGTCCTGCAGATGCAGTGGATGTGGCCATAGGACATATCGATAAACTCAAACTCACGTGCCAGTGCTGTTCCTGTCTCACTGAATTCACAGTTTCCTTTGCTCTCTTGAAAGAACCCACCAAAACCCACAATGCATTCGAGATCCCTGAGTTCTGCGAGAGCAATCATCCTTAGCCCTATCCCTCTTTTTCCGCTGCCTCTGCTAGCTCAGATTTGGCAGCTCGGATCTTGGTCTCAGATTCAATTGTGGGGATATTTTGAACTGATTTCTTTGAGTTCTGTCAGCCAAGCTTCTGCTGTGCACTCTTCTAACACTCAGCACATCACCTTCAATCCCATGCCTGCTGCCCGCTTGAGAGTGTGCTTCCACGGAAAACAGAGTTTCACCTTTGATGCTCCTTTACCAGAGGTCAGATCCTGCACTGGTTTCCATTCTCTACTTTGCCTTTTCCTGCTTACGGTTTTTCTGAGGCCTCATCATGTCTTTGGATGTAACAGACCACTCTTAGTCAAGTGTCCTGTGCCAAGGGCTGGGTGAGTGTGTGTTTACAATATTTGGTGTATGGTGTCTAGTGAGAGCAGTTTGCACTTGTTCTCTTCCTACTGGGCATCGACAAATCAACACATTTCACAAATAATTCACAGAAATTGGATATTAGTTTCGCTCCTTTTTCTTTACCGCCATGGACGGATGATTTGTCCTAAGACTCCAGCTTTGACATTATATTGATAAGACAGTTGCAGTCTTTAAGAAGGTTAATAGAATCGATTTACGTATTTTGGGATTTATATGAAAGTGAAGTTAGTTTTCGAAAATAACCAAATGAACCTAGAAACCAGACTTGACAATTTTTGTAAGATTTTGTCAGCTCTAAGGAAAAAACAGACAGTCTCAATGTAAAATAGCAGTCCAAATGTTTGAAGGGGACATGCCAACTCTTTTCTCTTGAAGCCTCCAACAACAAAAGGAACAATGAAATACCTATTGGAACCATGAAATAACCCACAACATTGTTTCCCTTGTGCACCAGGTGCCCTTTACTCCCAATGACACATACTAGGCAATGTTGTCATTTAAAGGTATAACATTCCTCTCTAGGAATATACAAGAAAATCTAAACAGAATATACACATTTAGGCTTGATTCAAAAAGCAATTAGAGGCATTTAACTATGAGAAACCTGCTGCAGATATCCTAGGCTATAGAAAACCAGGTGCTTTTCTATCAGTGCTGAGAAGGCTTAATCATCCGATCATGTTGGGTAAAACAATTTAACACAACCAAGTCTGCACCTCCAAGATATAGTGCACCCGGGGCTTGACGGAAGTGAATGACTGTCCACATAACCTGTGTCTATAATGTGTTTTCGACTTTTACAGTACAGTTCACTATCGGACTTCTAATAGTATCCTGTAGTGTCTTGAAAAACTGAGATTCAAGTTCATTCAAAGATTCCCCTCACTTCCCACACTCCTTTCAGCCCAAAGAATACATAACCCCAGCATTTCCTTAATCTAGGGGAAGGTCATCATTTCTTTGTGTGAGCTAAGTATTCAATTCCTATCTATTTCAATCGAGAGTATTTGAATATTAAGGAGTTCACAGTTGTTCACCGCGTGTGAATGAGGAGGAACTCTGAATCTAGTAGGGGCTTGCTCTCCTCCTCCTGGATTCATTGCAGCTCAGGTTCTGATCCTTTGAAATGGATGCCTGAGTGGAGTGGAGGGAAGAGCATGTGATTGATAGCTAGGCACAAACGTGGGAATAGGCTTACCTGTGCTTGGTGCATTTCGGTCTGAATGATTCATAAATGCCTATTTGGGTGTGTGGATTCTCACGACCTCTTCCAAGAATATGAGCGCTTTATCATCTCTGCCATCTCTTCTCTTTTAGACGTCAGGAATCTTGGACCCGTTCTTGGAGCAGAGAATCGAGTAACTTTCTCAAGGGCACGTTGACTCTCCGTATGTTTCTGCCAGTATCAGCGAGGTTCAGTAGGTCTCATGAAAGCCTTTCGAGCCTGGTATTCTCTAGAGATGTCTCCATGCCGATATTCTCCACTGTGGCAGAACAACTTTCATCAATGTGTCCGCACATCTCCTCAATCCATGCAGCCAGTGTTTCTGACAGCTTCTCTTCGTGTCTCCCATAAAGTCCACGTCAACAGGAATGGGCAAGTCTGAAGATACTTCGGAGCCTAACCAGTAAGCTGATGACAGGCAGATCTTCCACTGTCTGCCCTTTCAGATTCTGGAAACTGACCCGTGAACTCAGGTCTTTGGGCAGCAGCAGTATCTCGAACTTACTCAGCTTCCCGAACAAAAGACCTAAGCCAATCTCCACATAGGGCAGCAGACCCACCATCAAACTGATCCACCCACAGAATTCTGTCCAGTTACCTTGGATCCACCAGCCGCAACAAGCCTCGTGATACACACCAACATTCCACCTGGAATCCAACCGGTAACTGCCATCCACAGTGGTTGATGCATCAAGTCAGTGTTGGAGGTGATGCTGCATTAGACGAGAGTTTCCTAAGGGAAATGTGATTCTATCCACAAGTGCCCAATTTTCCTTTTCTCTTCCCTGTTTCCTTTTTTTTCAAATCTATATACACAGTACAAACTGAGGGAAGTGTGTCCATGTTCAGTTTATGGATTCACACCTATTTAAACTTTCTAACAGTTCACATTACACAGACACCCACTCAAGGAAACTCATGTTTGTGTAATATCCATTCACCCAGATTACATATCCTTCTGTTGCTTTCTGCTGAAACACCCACACTCCCAGAACATGGATCCATTTGTTTCATGGGGGCTGAAATTCCTAGAAATGAAACCAATCCCAACGTGCACTTTCCAGTCTGTCTCTTTTACACTTAGTTCAGTTTTGCAGAGCTACTTGTCTTTGTTATAGGCTTATGCCATTTTTTCTCTACGTAGGGTAGAATAAGGCATTCGTTCATCCTGTTTGAAGACTTCTAAGACTATATCCCGTTCTATGACCCACTCTTATTCAAAACCGTCATTTGGGTTGGCTCACGATGTGCACTTCTGGATCAGTATCTATGAATATTAATGCACGCGTCTGTTTTCTGAATACAAGTGTGTTGAGTACATGCTAACAGCGATAATAGGTCGATGCGTGCTGAATGAAACTTGACATCACTTTGAGTATTTTGTCTTGAATAATCATGGTTGTTTGGTATATGTCAGACAACTGTAACCTTTTGGTGTATGTCTGTTTGTCTGATTGTTTATTTTGCAAACACATTAGGCCATGCATCCCTCCTTTTGCTTCAGACAGACAGTCATGTAAGCTGATTCACTTAAGATAGTGCTTAAAATCACCTATGATTTCCTGCTACCCTCTCCCATCTTTAGGATTTTGATGTCCTCCTTGCCTTCTTCTTCTTACTTCTTTGCAACTCAGGCTCTTCTTGCATTTGCAATAATGGTTTTGTTATTTCCATTTCATCTTGCTACTTTTCTACTCAGGGTAGGATTCTCAATTTTTGTTTTAGGATCAGTCTCAAACTGCTGAAATCTTTTAAGGTTTGCCGGTCAGTGAATTTCCCTAGCTCTGCCGTTGTTATAAATGGCGGTCATTTGGCATAGGCTACCCTAGATTGCAGCTTTTTCTCATTCAGGATATGGTCTATGTCCTGGCACTCCTCCCCTTGTTGCAAATTTTCTGCCGAGATATCAGCTGAACCCCCTCTGGAGGTACTTTTGTGACTAAGTTTCTTTCCTCGAGGTGAATTTTACATCACTGGGATGATCATGAAATTTGTTTATTTGAATTCTACTGCTTCTTGTTGGTCTATTGGTATTCCACCTCTTTTGGACGCTGTGTACTTCCTGAATTCGTATAGATGATACTTTCTTGGATTTCAGCAAGTTTCATTCTGATTTTTCTACAAATTCCTTTTCAGAATGTACTATTTTATCAATTGCTTTCCATTTGGGGATCCTATGAGTCCTATTCTTACCTGCTTTGTCTTAACCCAGGATTCGACAGTGATGATAGCGTTGGTTTGCACTCGCTTTTCTGTGTCTTCTTCTGATGGAGGGATTTCTGTTCCCCCGTCCTCTAAGCCATTCACGATTCCTTCTGCATTAATTAGTCTGCTTAGGATTGACTTTAGCCCAGTTTTTATCTCATCCATTGTGTTTTCTTATACTATTGGTTTCTTCTTTAGAGTTTCTCTTCCCCTTTTCTGGTATTCTGCCTTTTGTGATTCTGAGGCACTGTGGTTCATCATTGTTTTCCTCACCTCCATTTTCAGAGCTTGCTCTGGTAACGTTTTGCCGTCTAGTTGTTTGAAAGCTTATTTTTTGGGCCTTCAATCTCTTTGGAACTGAAAATGGTACTTCCTGTTTCTTTTACTATACTTCTTTTACCCTATAGTTCAGGTAATATCATGTATCTAAAATAGACAAATTGGGCTTGGATAAGTGCAAACTTTAGACTTTTTGGTGTACGCATTTCCAAGGTATTTCTGTGAGGACAATTTTCCCTAGACCTTGATGCCATGCCCTGTTCCTGTGTGTGTTGTCTGGTATATCTCTAAATCCTGGTGTTGTCTTTGTTGTGATGAACACACCATACTGTTTCAGTTAGTTGATCCTCTTTTTTATTACATTTATCTCACAATTCTGAAAGGGCGCAGGGCACTTCCTCTAGTGGAAATGAAGCTTCTATAGGTTTTCAGCTCTGCATTCTTCTGTATGTCATTTTGAAGTGTCTCCAAAACAGCCAACCGAGAGTGAGCTTGTACTTTCTACTGCCATGGGAATGTCCCAATGTTACCAGTTCTTCCCAGAGCTTCTGTGTCTACAAAAACAACAGTGGAAGCATATGTATGGATGTCATACTTCAGGGCCTGCTGGGATGATCCCGCAGGCCGTCCTATGTGTCCTCGGTGCAGTACCCTGTCAGTGCCGTCCAAAATGTAGCATCTGCATTTCGGTGATAATGCTGTAAGAAATGCTTCATCTTCTCATACTGTGGACTTTGACCACTCTTCCTATTTCGCTCATTCTTGAGTAATGGGTTCACGAAGGCAACCACAGAGCTGTTCCGCATACTCTGCCTCAAACCAGAGTGTAATCCCTATCCAGGTTTGGAATGTAGCAGATCCTAAATCTTTTAATACTGATTTCAAACCCAACGCCCCCTGGAACCCTCAGTCCAGAAGCATGATACCTCTGATTGAGCCCCACGTGTGCTCTATTGGCAAAATGTCAAATTGGACCCTGGTCCTGCAGATGCAGTGGATGTGGCCATAGGACATATCGATAAACTCAAACTCACGTGCCAGTGCTGTTCCTGTCTCACTGAATTCACAGTTTCCTTTGCTCTCTTGAAAGAACCCACCAAAACCAACAATGCATTCGAGATCCCTGAGTTCTGCGAGAGCAATCATCCTTAGCCCTATCCCTCTTTTTCCGCTGCCTCTGCTAGCTCAGATTTGGCAGCTCGGATCTTGGTCTCAGATTCAATTGTGGGGATATTTTGAACTGATTTCTTTGAGTTCTGTCAGCCAAGCTTCTGCTGTGCACTCTTCTAACACTCAGCACATCACCTTCAATCCCATGCCTGCTGCCCGCTTGAGAGTGTGCTTCCACGGAAAACAGAGTTTCACCTTTGATGCTCCTTTACCAGAGGTCAGATCCTGCACTGGTTTCCATTCTCTACTTTGCCTTTTCCTGCTTACGGTTTTTCTGAGGCCTCATCATGTCTTTGGATGTAACAGACCACTCTTACTCAAGTGTCCTGTGCCAAGGGCTGGGTGAGTGTGTGTTTACAATATTTGGTGTATGGTGTCTAGTGAGAGCAGTTTGCACTTGTTCTCTTCCTACTGGGCATCGACAAATCAACACATTTCACAAATAATTCACAGAAATTGGATATTAGTTTCGCTCCTTTTTCTTTACCGCCATGGACGGATGATTTGTCCTAAGACTCCAGCTTTGACATTATATTGATAAGACAGTTGCAGTCTTTAAGAAGGTTAATAGAATCGATTTACGTATTTTGGGATTTATATGAAAGTGAAGTTAGTTTTCGAAAATAACCAAATGAACCTAGAAACCAGACTTGACAATTTTTGTAAGATTTTGTCAGCTCTAAGGAAAAAACAGACAGTCTCAATGTAAAATAGCAGTCCAAATGTTTGAAGGGGACATGCCAACTCTTTTCTCTTGAAGCCTCCAACAACAAAAGGAACAATGAAATACCTATTGGAACCATGAAATAACCCACAACATTGTTTCCCTTGTGCACCAGGTGCCCTTTACTCCCAATGACACATACTAGGCAATGTTGTCATTTAAAGGTATAACATTCCTCTCTAGGAATATACAAGAAAATCTAAACAGAATATACACATTTAGGCTTGATTCAAAAAGCAATTAGAGGCATTTAACTATGAGAAACCTGCTGCAGATATCCTAGGCTATAGAAAACCAGGTGCTTTTCTATCAGTGCTGAGAAGGCTTAATCATCCGATCATGTTGGGTAAAACAATTTAACACAACCAAGTCTGCACCTCCAAGATATAGTGCACCCGGGGCTTGACGGAAGTGAATGACTGTCCACATAACCTGTGTCTATAATGTGTTTTCGACTTTTACAGTACAGTTCACTATCGGACTTCTAATAGTATCCTGTAGTGTCTTGAAAAACTGAGATTCAAGTTCATTCAAAGATTCCCCTCACTTCCCACACTCCTTTCAGCCCAAAGAATACATAACCCCAGCATTTCCTTAATCTAGGGGAAGGTCATCATTTCTTTGTGTGAGCTAAGTATTCAATTCCTATCTATTTCAATCGAGAGTATTTGAATATTAAGGAGTTCACAGTTGTTCACCGCGTGTGAATGAGGAGGAACTCTGAATCTAGTAGGGGCTTGCTCTCCTCCTCCTGGATTCATTGCAGCTCAGGTTCTGATCCTTTGAAATGGATGCCTGAGTGGAGTGGAGGGAAGAGCATGTGATTGATAGCTAGGCACAAACGTGGGAATAGGCTTACCTGTGCTTGGTGCATTTCGGTCTGAATGATTCATAAATGCCTATTTGGGTGTGTGGATTCTCACGACCTCTTCCAAGAATATGAGCGCTTTATCATCTCTGCCATCTCTTCTCTTTTAGACGTCAGGAATCTTGGACCCGTTCTTGGAGCAGAGAATCGAGTAACTTTCTCAAGGGCACGTTGACTCTCCGTATGTTTCTGCCAGTATCAGCGAGGTTCAGTAGGTCTCATGAAAGTCTTTCGAGCCTGGTATTCTCTAGAGATGTCTCCATGCCGATATTCTCCACTGTGGCAGAACAACTTTCATCAATGTGTCCGCACATCTCCTCAATCCATGCAGCCAGTGTTTCTGACAACTTCTCTTCGTGTCTCCCATAAAGTCCACGTCAACAGGAATGGGCAAGTCTGAAGATACTTCGGAGCCTAACCAGTAAGCTGATGACAGGCAGATCTTCCACTGTCTGCCCTTTCAGATTCTGGAAACTGACCCGTGAACTCAGGTCTTTGGGCAGCAGCAGTATCTCGAACTTACTCAGCTTCCCGAACAAAAGACCTAAGCCAATCTCCACATAGGGCAGCAGACCCACCATCAAACTGATCCACCCACAGAATTCTGTCAAGTTACCTTGGATCCACCAGCCGCAACAAGCCTCGTGATACACACCAACATTCCACCTGGAATCCAACCGGTAACTGCCATCCACAGTGGTTGATGCATCAAGTCAGTGTTGGAGGTGATGCTGCATTAGACGAGAGTTTCCTAAGGGAAATGTGATTCTATCCACAAGGGCCCAATTTTCTTTTTCTCTTCCCTGTTTCCTTTTTTTCAAATCTATATACACAGTACAAACTGAGGGAAGTGTGTCCATGTTCAGTTTATGGATTCACACCTATTTAAACTTTCTAACAGTTCACATTACACAGACACCCACTCAAGGAAACTCATGTTTGTGTAATATCCATTCACCCAGATTACATATCCTTCTGTTGCTTTCTGCTGAAACACCCACACTCTCAGAACATGGATCCATTTGTTTCATGGGGGCTGAAATTCCTAGAAATGAAACCAATCCCAACGTGCACTTTCCAGTCTGTCTCTTTTACACTTAGTTCAGTTTTGCAGAGCTACTTGTCTTTGTTATAGGCTTATGCCATTTCTTCTCTACGTAGGGTAGAATAAGGCATTCGTTCATCCTGTTTGAAGACTTCTAAGACTATATCCCGTTCTATGATCCACTCTTATTCAAAACCGTCATTTGGGTTGGCTCACGATGTGCACTTCTGGATCAGTATCTATGAATATTAATGCACGCGTCTGTTTTCTGAATACAAGTGTGTTGAGTACATGCTAACAGCGATAATAGGTCGATGCGTGCTGAATGAAACTTGACATCACTTTGAGTATTTTGTCTTGAATAATCATGGTTGTTTGGTATATGTCAGACAACTGTAACCTTTTGGTGTATGTCTGTTTGTCTGATTGTTTATTTTGCAAACACATTAGGCCATGCATCCCTCCTTTTGCTTCAGACAGACAGTCATGTAAGCTGATTCACTTAAGATAGTGCTTAAAATCACCTATGATTTCCTGCTACCCTCTCCCATCTTTAGGATTTTGATGTCCTCCTTGCCTTCTTCTTCTTACTTCTTTGCAACTCAGGCTCTTCTTGCATTTGCAATAATGGTTTTGTTATTTCCATTTCATCTTGCTACTTTTCTACTCAGGGTAGGATTCTCAATTTTTGTTTTAGGATCAGTCTCAAACTGCTGAAATCTTTTAAGGTTTGCCGGTCAGTGAATTTCCCTAGCTCTGCCGTTGTTATAAATGGCGGTCATTTGGCATAGGCTACCCTAGATTGCAGCTTTTTCTCATTCAGGATATGGTCTATGTCCTGGCACTCCTCCCCTTGTTGCAAATTTTCTGCCGAGATATCAGCTGAACCCCCTCTGGAGGTACTTTTGTGACTAAGTTTCTTTCCTCGAGGTGAATTTTACATCACTGGGATGATCATGAAATTTGTTTATTTGAATTCTACTGCTTCTTGTTGGTCTATTGGTATTCCACCTCTTTTGGACGCTGTGTACTTCCTGAATTCGTATAGATGATACTTTCTTGGATTTCAGCAAGTTTCATTCTGATTTTTCTACAAATTCCTTTTCAGAATGTACTATTTTATCAATTGTTTTCCATTTGGGAATCCTATGAGTCCTATTCTTACCTGCTTTGTCTTAACCCAGGATTCAACAGTGATGTTAGCGTTGGTTTGCACTCGCTTTTCTGTGTCTTCTTCTGATGGAGGGATTTCTGTTCCCCCGTCCTCTAAGACATTCACGATTCCTTCTGCATTAATTAGTCTGCTTAGGATTGACTTTAGCCCAGTTTTTATCTCATCCATTGTGTTTTCTTATACTATTGGTTTCTTCTTTAGAGTTTCTCTTCCCCTTTTCTGGTATTCTGCCTTTTGTGATTCTGAGGCACTGTGGTTCATCATTGTTTTCCTCACCTCCATTTTCAGAGCTTGCTCTGGTAACGTTTTGCCGTCTAGTTGTTTGAAAGCTTATTTTTTGGGCCTTCAATCTCTTTGGAACTGAAAATGGTACTTCCTGTTTCTTTTACTATACTTCTTTTACCCTATAGTTCAGGTAATATCATGTATCTAATATAGACAAATTGGGCTTGGATAAGTGCAAACTTTAGACTTTTTGGTGTACGCATTTCCAAGGTATTTCTGTGAGGACAATTTTCCCTAGACCTTGATGCCATGCCCTGTTCCTGTGTGTGTTGTCTGGTATATCTCTAAATCCTGGTGTTGTCTTTGTTGTGATGAACACACCATACTGTTTCAGTTAGTTGATCCTCTTTTTTATTACATTTATCTCACAATTCTGAAAGGGCGCAGGGCACTTCCTCTAGTGGAAATGAAGCTTCTATAGGTTTTCAGCTCTGCATTCTTCTGTATGTCATTTTGAAGTGTCTCCAAAACAGCCAACCGAGAGTGAGCTTGTACTTTCTACTGCCATGGGAATGTCCCAATGTTACCAGTTCTTCCCAGAGCTTCTGTGTCTACAAAAACAACAGTGGAAGCATATGTATGGATGTCATACTTCAGGGCCTGCTGGGATGATCCCGCAGGCCGTCCTATGTGTCCTCGGTGCAGTACCCTGTCAGTGCCGTCCAAAATGTAGCATGTGCATTTGGGTGATAATGCTGTAAGAAATGCTTCATCTTTTCGTACTGTGGACTTTGACCACTCTTCCTATTTTGCTCATTCTTGAGTAATGGGTTCACGAAGGCAACCACAGAGCTGTTCCGCATCCTCTGCCTCAAACCAGAGTGTAATCCCTATCCAGGTTTGGAATGTAGCAGATCCTAAATCTTTTAATACTGATTTCAAACCCAACGCCCCCTGGAACCCTCAGTCCAGATGCATGATACCTCTGATTGAGCCCCACGTGTGCTCTATTGGCAAAATGTCAAATTGGACCCTGGTCCTGCAGATGCAGTGGATGTGGCCATAGGACATATCGATAAACTCAAACTCACGTGCCAGTGCTGTTCCTGTCTCACTGAATTCACAGTTTCCTTTGCTCTCTTGAAAGAACCCACCAAAACCAACAATGCATTCGAGATCCCTGAGTTCTGCGAGAGCAATCATCCTTAGCCCTATCCCTCTTTTTCCGCTGCCTCTGCTAGCTCAGATTTGGCAGCTCGGATCTTGGTCTCAGATTCAATTGTGGGGATATTTTGAACTGATTTCTTTGAGTTCTGTCAGCCAAGCTTCTGCTGTGCACTCTTCTAACACTCAGCACATCACCTTCAATCCCATGCCTGCTGCCCGCTTGAGAGTGTGCTTCCACGGAAAACAGAGTTTCACCTTTGATGCTCCTTTACCAGAGGTCAGATCCTGCACTGGTTTCCATTCTCTACTTTGCCTTTTCCTGCTTACGGTTTTTCTGAGGCCTCATCATGTCTTTGGATGTAACAGACCACTCTTAGTCAAGTGTCCTGTGCCAAGGGCTGGGTGAGTGTGTGTTTACAATATTTTGTGTATGGTGTCTAGTGAGAGCAGTTTGCACTTGTTCTCTTCCTACTGGGCATCGACAAATCAACACATTTCACAAATAATTCACAGAAATTGGATATTAGTTTCGCTCCTTTTTCTTTACCGCCATGGACGGATGATTTGTCCTAAGACTCCAGCTTTGACATTATATTGATAAGACAGTTGCAGTCTTTAAGAAGGTTAATAGAATCGATTTACGTATTTTGGGATTTATATGAAAGTGAAGTTAGTTTTCGAAAATAACCAAATGAACCTAGAAACCAGACTTGACAATTTTTGTAAGATTTTGTCAGCTCTAAGGAAAAAACAGACAGTCTCAATGTAAAATAGCAGTCCAAATGTTTGAAGGGGACATGCCAACTCTTTTCTCTTGAAGCCTCCAACAACAAAAGGAACAATGAAATACCTATTGGAACCATGAAATAACCCACAACATTGTTTCCCTTGTGCACCAGGTGCCCTTTACTCCCAATGACACATACTAGGCAATGTTGTCATTTAAAGGTATAACATTCCTCTCTAGGAATATACAAGAAAATCTAAACAGAATATACACATTTAGGCTTGATTCAAAAAGCAATTAGAGGCATTTAACTATGAGAAACCTGCTGCAGATATCCTAGGCTATAGAAAACCAGGTGCTTTTCTATCAGTGCTGAGAAGGCTTAATCATCCGATCATGTTGGGTAAAACAATTTAACACAACCAAGTCTGCACCTCCAAGATATAGTGCACCCGGGGCTTGACGGAAGTGAATGACTGTCCACATAACCTGTGTCTATAATGTGTTTTCGACTTTTACAGTACAGTTCACTATCGGACTTCTAATATTATCCTGTAGCGTCTTGAAAAACTGAGGCCTAATACATATTCAAGTTCATTCAAAGATTCCCCTCACTTCCCACACTCCTTTCAGCCCAAAGAATACATAACCCCAGCATTTCCTTAATCTAGGGGAAGGTCATCATTTCTTTGTGTGAGCTAAGTATTCAATTCCTATCTATTTCAATCGAGAGTATTTGAATATTAAGGAGTTCACAGTTGTTCACCGCGTGTGAATGAGGAGGAACTCTGAATCTAGTAGGGGCTTGCTCTCCTCCTCCTGGATTCATTGCAGCTCAGGTTCTGATCCTTTGAAATGGATGCCTGAGTGGAGTGGAGGGAAGAGCATGTGATTGATAGCTAGGCACAAACGTGGGAATAGGCTTACCTGTGCTTGGTGCATTTCGGTCTGAATGATTCATAAATGCCTATTTGGGTGTGTGGATTCTCACGACCTCTTCCAAGAATATGAGCGCTTTATCATCTCTGCCATCTCTTCTCTTTTAGACGTCAGGAATCTTGGACCCGTTCTTGGAGCAGAGAATCGAGTAACTTTCTCAAGGGCACGTTGACTCTCCGTATGTTTCTGCCAGTATCAGCGAGGTTCAGTAGGTCTCATGAAAGTCTTTCGAGCCTGGTATTCTCTAGAGATGTCTCCATGCCGATATTCTCCACTGTGGCAGAACAACTTTCATCAATGTGTCTGCACATCTCCTCAATCCATGCAGCCAGTGTTTCTGCCAGCTTCTCTTCGTGTCTCCCATAAAGTCCACGTCAACAGGAATGGGCAAGTGTGAAGATACTTAGGAGCCTAACCAGTAAGCTGATGACAGGCAGATCTTCCACTGTCTGCCCTTTCAGATTCTGGAAACTGACCCGTGAACTCAGGTCTTTGGGCAGCAGCAGTATCTCGAACTTACTCAGCTTCCCGAACAAAAGACCTAAGCCAATCTCCACATAGGGCAGCAGACCCACCATCAAACTGATCCACCCACAGAATTCTGTCCAGTTACCTTGGATCCACCAGCTGCAACAAGCCTCGTGATACACACCAACATTCCACCTGGAATCCAACCGGTAACTGCCATCCACAGTGGTTGATGCATCAAGTCAGTGTTGGAGGTGATGCTGCATTAGACGAGAGTTTCCTAAGGGAAATGTGATTCTATCCACAAGGGTCCAATTTTCCTTTTCTCTTCCCTGTTTCCTTTTTTTCAAATCTATATACACAGTACAAACTGAGGGAAGTGTGTCCATGTTCAGTTTATGGATTCACACCTATTTAAACTTTCTAACAGTTCACATTACACAGACACCCACTCAAGGAAACTCATGTTTGTGTAATATCCATTCACCCAGATTACATATCCTTCTGTTGCTTTCTGCTGAAACACCCACACTCTCAGAACATGGATCCATTTGTTTCATGGGGGCTGAAATTCCTAGAAATGAAACCAATCCCAACGTGCACTTTCCAGTCTGTCTCTTTTACACTTAGTTCAGTTTTGCAGAGCTACTTGTCTTTGTTATAGGCTTATGCCATTTCTTCTCTACGTAGGGTAGAATAAGGCATTCGTTCATCCTGTTTGAAGACTTCTAAGACTATATCCCGTTCTATGACCCACTCTTATTCAAAACCGTCATTTGGGTTGGCTCACGATGTGCACTTCTGGATCAGTATCTATGAATATTAATGCACGCGTCTGTTTTCTGAATACAAGTGTGTTGAGTACATGCTAACAGCGATAATAGGTCGATGCGTGCTGAATGAAACTTGACATCACTTTGAGTATTTTGTCTTGAATAATCATGGTTGTTTGGTATATGTCAGACAACTGTAACCTTTTGGTGTATGTCTGTTTGTCTGATTGTTTATTTTGCAAACACATTAGGCCATGCATCCCTCCTTTTGCTTCAGACAGACAGTCATGTAAGCTGATTCACTTAAGATAGTGCTTAAAATCACCTATGATTTCCTGCTACCCTCTCCCATCTTTAGGATTTTGATGTCCTCCTTGCCTTCTTCTTCTTACTTCTTTGCAACTCAGGCTCTTCTTGCATTTGCAATAATGGTTTTGTTATTTCCATTTCATCTTGCTACTTTTCTACTCAGGGTAGGATTCTCAATTTTTGTTTTAGGATCAGTCTCAAACTGCTGAAATCTTTTAAGGTTTGCCGGTCAGTGAATTTCCCTAGCTCTGCCGTTGTTATAAATGGCGGTCATTTGGCATAGGCTACCATAGATTGCAGCTTTTTCTCATTCAGGATATGGTCTATGTCCTGGCACTCCTCCCCTTGTTGCAAATTTTCTGCCGAGATATCAGCTGAACCCCCTCTGGAGGTACTTTTGTGACTAAGTTTCTTTCCTCGAGGTGAATTTTACATCACTGGGATGATCATGAAATTTGTTTATTTGAATTCTACTGCTTCTTGTTGGTCTATTGGTATTCCACCTGTTTTGGACGCTGTGTACTTCCTGAATTCGTATAGATGATACTTTCTTGGATTTCAGCAAGTTTCATTCTGATTTTTCTACAAATTCCTTTTCAGAATGTACTATTTTATCAATTGCTTTCCATTTGGGAATCCTATGAGTCCTATTCTTACCTCCTTTGTCTTAACCCAGGATTCGACAGTGATGATAGCGTTGGTTTGCACTCGCTTTTCTGTGTCTTCTTCTGATGGAGGGATTTCTGTTCCCCCGTCCTCTAAGCCATTCACGATTCCTTCTGCATTAATTAGTCTGCTTAGGATTGACTTTAGCCCAGTTTTTATCTCATCCATTGTGTTTTCTTATACTATTGGTTTCTTCTTTAGAGTTTCTCTTCCCCTTTTCTGGTATTCTGCCTTTTGTGATTCTGAGGCACTGTGGTTCATCATTGTTTTCCTCACCTCCATTTTCAGAGCTTGCTCTGGTAACGTTTTGCCGTCTAGTTGTTTGAAAGCTTATTTTTTGGGCCTTCAATCTCTTTGGAACTGAAAATGGTACTTCCTGTTTCTTTTACTATACTTCTTTTACCCTATAGTTCAGGTAATATCATGTATCTAAAATAGACAAATTGGGCTTGGATAAGTGCAAACTTTAGACTTTTTGGTGTACGCATTTCCAAGGTATTTCTGTGAGGACAATTTTCCCTAGACCTTGATGCCATGCCCTGTTCCTGTGTGTGTTGTCTGGTATATCTCTAAATCCTGGTGTTGTATTTGTTGTGATGAACACACCATACTGTTTCAGTTAGTTGATCCTCTTTTTTATTACATTAATCTCACAATTCTGAAAGGGCGCAGGGCACTTCCTCTAGTGGAAATAAAGCTTCAATAGGTTTTCAGCTCTGCATTCTTCTGTATGTCATTTTGAAGTGTCTCCAAAACAGCCAACAGAGAGTGCGCTTGTACTTTATACTGCCATGGGAATGTCCCAATGTTACCAGTTCTTCCCAGAGCTTCTGTGTCTACAAAAACAACAGTGGAAGCATATGTATGGATATCATACTTCAGGGCCTGCTGGGATGATCCCGCAGGCCGACCTATGTGTCCTCGGTGCAGTACCCTGTCAGTGCCGTCCAAAATGTAGCATCTGCATTTGGGTGATAATGCTGTAAGAAATGCTTCATCTTCTCGTACTGTGGACTTTGACCACTCTTCCTATTTCGCTCATTCTTGAGTAATGGGTTCACGAAGGCAACCACAGAGCTGTTCCGCATCCTCTGCCTCAAACCAGAGTGTAATCCCTATCCAGGTTTGGAATGTAGCAGATCCTAAATCTTTTAATACTGATTTCAAACCCAACGCCCCCTGGAACCCTCAGTCCAGATGCATGATACCTCTGATTGAGCCCCACGTGTGCTCTATTGGCAAAATGTCAAATTGGACCCTGGTCCTGCAGATGCAGTGGATGTGGCCATAGGACATATCGATAAACTCAAACTCACGTGCCAGTGCTGTTCCTGTCTCACTGAATTCACAGTTTCCTTTGCTCTCTTAAAAGAACCCACCAAAACCCACAATGCATTCGAGATCCCTGAGTTCTGCGAGAGCAATCATCCTTAGCCCTATCCCTCTTTTTCCGCTGCCTCTGCTAGCTCAGATTTGGCAGCTCGGATCTTGGTCTCAGATTCAATTGTGGGGATATTTTGAACTGATTTCTTTGAGTTCTGTCAGCCAAGCTTCTGCTGTGCACTCTTCTAACACTCAGCACATCACCTTCAATCCCATGCCTGCTGCCCGCTTGAGAGTGTGCTTCCACGGAAAACAGAGTTTCACCTTTGATGCTCCTTTACCAGAGGTCAGATCCTGCACTGGTTTCCATTCTCTACTTTGCCTTTTCCTGCTTACGGTTTTTCTGAGGCCTCATCATGTCTTTGGATGTAACAGACCACTCTTAGTCAAGTGTCCTGTGCCAAGGGCTGGGTGAGTGTGTGTTTACAATATTTTGTGTATGGTGTCTAGTGAGAGCAGTTTGCACTTGTTCTCTTCCTACTGGGCATCGACAAATCAACACATTTCACAAATAATTCACAGAAATTGGATATTAGTTTCGCTCCTTTTTCTTTACCGCCATGGACGGATGATTTGTCCTAAGACTCCAGCTTTGACATTATATTGATAAGACAGTTGCAGTCTTTAAGAAGGTTAATAGAATCGATTTACGTATTTTGGGATTTATATGAAAGTGAAGTTAGTTTTCGAAAATAACCAAATGAACCTAGAAACCAGACTTGACAATTTTTGTAAGATTTTGTCAGCTCTAAGGAAAAAACAGACAGTCTCAATGTAAAATAGCAGTCCAAATGTTTGAAGGGGACATGCCAACTCTTTTCTCTTGAAGCCTCCAACAACAAAAGGAACAATGAAATACCTATTGGAACCATGAAATAACCCACAACATTGTTTCCCTTGTGCACCAGGTGCCCTTTACTCCCAATGACACATACTAGGCAATGTTGTCATTTAAAGGTATAACATTCCTCTCTAGGAATATACAAGAAAATCTAAACAGAATATACACATTTAGGCTTGATTCAAAAAGCAATTAGAGGCATTTAACTATGAGAAACCTGCTGCAGATATCCTAGGCTATAGAAAACCAGGTGCTTTTCTATCAGTGCTGAGAAGGCTTAATCATCCGATCATGTTGGGTAAAACAATTTAACACAACCAAGTCTGCACCTCCAAGATATAGTGCACCCGGGGCTTGACGGAAGTGAATGACTGTCCACATAACCTGTGTCTATAATGTGTTTTCGACTTTTACAGTACAGTTCACTATCGGACTTCTAATAGTATCCTGTAGTGTCTTGAAAAACTGAGATTCAAGTTCATTCAAAGATTCCCCTCACTTCCCACACTCCTTTCAGCCCAAAGAATACATAACCCCAGCATTTCCTTAATCTAGGGGAAGGTCATCATTTCTTTGTGTGAGCTAAGTATTCAATTCCTATCTATTTCAATCGAGAGTATTTGAATATTAAGGAGTTCACAGTTGTTCACCGCGTGTGAATGAGGAGGAACTCTGAATCTAGTAGGGGCTTGCTCTCCTCCTCCTGGATTCATTGCAGCTCAGGTTCTGATCCTTTGAAATGGATGCCTGAGTGGAGTGGAGGGAAGAGCATGTGATTGATAGCTAGGCACAAACGTGGGAATAGGCTTACCTGTGCTTGGTGCATTTCGGTCTGAATGATTCATAAATGCCTATTTGGGTGTGTGGATTCTCACGACCTCTTCCAAGAATATGAGCACTTTATCATCTCTGCCATCTCTTCTCTTTTAGACGTCAGGAATCTTGGACCCGTTCTTGGAGCAGAGAATCGAGTAACTTTCTCAAGGGCACGTTGACTCTCCGTATGTTTCTGCCAGTATCAGCGAGGTTCAGTAGGTCTCATGAAAGCCTTTCGAGCCTGGTATTCTCTAGAGATGTCTCCATGCCGATATTCTCCACTGTGGCAGAACAACTTTCATCAATGTGTCCGCACATCTCCTCAATCCATGCAGCCAGTGTTTCTGCCAGCTTCTCTTCGTGTCTCCCATAAAGTCCACGTCAACAGGAATGGGCAAGTCTGAAGATACTTCGGAGCCTAACCAGTAAGCTGATGACAGGCAGATCTTCCACTGTCTGCCCTTTCAGATTCTGGAAACTGACCCGTGAACTCAGGTCTTTGGGCAGCAGCAGTATCTCGAACTTACTCAGCTTCCCGAACAAAAGACCTAAGCCAATCTCCACATAGGGCAGCAGACCCACCATCAAACTGATCCACCCACAGAATTCTGTCCAGTTACCTTGGATCCACCAGCCGCAACAAGCCTCGTGATACACACCAACATTCCACCTGGAATCCAACCGGTAACTGCCATCCACAGTGGTTGATGCATCAAGTCAGTGTTGGAGGTGATGCTGCATTAGACGAGAGTTTCCTAAGGGAAATGTGATTCTATCCACAAGGGCCCAATTTTCCTTTTCTCTTCCCTGTTTCCTTTTTTTCAAATCTATATACACAGTACAAACTGAGGGAAGTGTGTCCATGTTCAGTTTATGGATTCACACCTATTTAAACTTTCTAACAGTTCACATTACACAGACACCCACTCAAGGAAACTCATGTTTGTGTAATATCCATTCACCCAGATTACATATCCTTCTGTTGCTTTCTGCTGAAACACCCACACTCTCAGAACATGGATCCATTTGTTTCATGGGGGCTGAAATTCCTAGAAATGAAACCAATCCCAACGTGCACTTTCCAGTCTGTCTCTTTTACACTTAGTTCAGTTTTGCAGAGCTACTTGTCTTTGTTATAGGCTTATGCCATTTCTTCTCTACGTAGGGTAGAATAAGGCATTCGTTCATCCTGTTTGAAGACTTCTAAGACTATATCCCGTTCTATGACCCACTCTTATTCAAAACCGTCATTTGGGTTGGCTCACGATGTGCACTTCTGGATCAGTATCTATGAATATTAATGCACGCGTCTGTTTTCTGAATACAAGTGTGTTGAGTACATGCTAACAGCGATAATAGGTCGATGCGTGCTGAATGAAACTTGACATCACTTTGAGTGTTTTGTCTTGAATAATCATGGTTGTTTGGTATATGTCAGACAACTGTAACCTTTTGGTGTATGTCTGTTTGTCTGATTGTTTATTTTGCAAACACATTAGGCCATGCATCCCTCCTTTTGCTTCAGACAGACAGTCATGTAAGCTGATTCACTTAAGATAGTGCTTAAAATCACCTATGATTTCCTGCTACCCTCTCCCATCTTTAGGATTTTGATGTCCTCCTTGCCTTCTTCTTCTTACTTCTTTGCAACTCAGGCTCTTCTTGCATTTGCAATAATGGTTTTGTTATTTCCATTTCATCTTGCTACTTTTCTACTCAGGGTAGGATTCTCAATTTTTGTTTTAGGATCAGTCTCAAACTGCTGAATTCTTTTAAGGTTTGCCGGTCAGTGAATTTCCCTAGCTCTGCCGTTGTTATAAATGGCGGTCATTTGGCATAGGCTACCCTAGATTGCAGCTTTTTCTCATTCAGGATATGGTCTATGTCCTGGCACTCCTCCCCTTGTTGCAAATTTTCTGCCGAGATATCAGCTGAACCCCCTCTGGAGGTACTTTTGTGACTAAGTTTCTTTCCTCGAGGTGAATTTTACATCACTGGGATGATCATGAAATTTGTTTATTTGAATTCTACTGCTTCTTGTTGGTCTATTGGTATTCCACCTCTTTTGGACGCTGTGTACTTCCTGAATTCGTATAGATGATACTTTCTTGGATTTCAGCAAGTTTCATTCTGATTTTTCTACAAATTCCTTTTCAGAATGTACTATTTTATCAATTGCTTTCCATTTGGGAATCCTATGAGTCCTATTCTTACCTGCTTGGTCTTAACCCAGGATTCAACAGTGATGTTAGCGTTGGTTTGCACTCGCTTTTCTGTGTCTTCTTCTGATGGAGGGATTTCTGTTCCCCCGTCCTCTAAGCCATTCACGATTCCTTCTGCATTAATTAGTCTGCTTAGGATTGACTTTAGCCCAGTTTTTATCTCATCCATTGTGTTTTCTTATACTATTGGTTTCTTCTTTAGAGTTTCTCTTCCCCTTTTCTGGTATTCTGCCTTTTGTGATTCTGAGGCACTGTGGTTCATCATTGTTTTCCTCACCTCCATTTTCAGAGCTTGCTCTGGTAACGTTTTGCCGTCTAGTTGTTTGAAAGCTTATTTTTTGGGCCTTCAATCTCTTTGGAACTGAAAATGGTACTTCCTGTTTCTTTTACTATACTTCTTTTACCCTATAGTTCAGGTAATATCATGTATCTAAAATAGACAAATTGGGCTTGGATAAGTGCAAACTTTAGACTTTTTGGTGTACGCATTTCCAAGGTATTTCTGTGAGGACAATTTTCCCTAGACCTTGATGCCATGCCCTGTTCCTGTGTGTGTTGTCTGGTATATCTCTAAATCCTGGTGTTGTATTTGTTGTGATGAACACACCATACTGTTTCAGTTAGTTGATCCTCTTTTTTATTACATTAATCTCACAATTCTGAAAGGGCGCAGGGCACTTCCTCTAGTGGAAATAAAGCTTCTATAGGTTTTCAGCTCTGCATTCTTCTGTATGTCATTTTGAAGTGTCTCCAAAACAGCCAACAGAGAGTGCGCTTGTACTTTATACTGCCATGGGAATGTCCCAATGTTACCAGTTCTTCCCAGAGCTTCTGTGTCTACAAAAACAACAGTGGAAGCATATGTATGGATATCATACTTCAGGGCCTGCTGGGATGATCCCGCAGGCCGACCTATGTGTCCTCGGTGCAGTACCCTGTCAGTGCCGTCCAAAATGTAGCATCTGCATTTGGGTGATAATGCTGTAAGAAATGCTTCATCTTCTCGTACTGTGGACTTTGACCACTCTTCCTATTTCGCTCATTCTTGAGTAATGGGTTCACGAAGGCAACCACAGAGCTGTTCCGCATCCTCTGCCTCAAACCAGAGTGTAATCCCTATCCAGGTTTGGAATGTAGCAGATCCTAAATCTTTTAATACTGATTTCAAACCCAACGCCCCCTGGAACCCTCAGTCCAGATGCATGATACCTCTGATTGAGCCCCACGTGTGCTCTATTGGCAAAATGTCAAATTGGACCCTGGTCCTGCAGATGCAGTGGATGTGGCCATAGGACATATCGATAAACTCAAACTCACGTGCCAGTGCTGTTCCTGTCTCACTGAATTCACAGTTTCCTTTGCTCTCTTAAAAGAACCCACCAAAACCCACAATGCATTCGAGATCCCTGAGTTCTGCGAGAGCAATCATCCTTAGCCCTATCCCTCTTTTTCCGCTGCCTCTGCTAGCTCAGATTTGGCAGCTCGGATCTTGGTCTCAGATTCAATTGTGGGGATATTTTGAACTGATTTCTTTGAGTTCTGTCAGCCAAGCTTCTGCTGTGCACTCTTCTAACACTCAGCACATCACCTTCAATCCCATGCCTGCTGCCCGCTTGAGAGTGTGCTTCCACGGAAAACAGAGTTTCACCTTTGATGCTCCTTTACCAGAGGTCAGATCCTGCACTGGTTTCCATTCTCTACTTTGCCTTTTCCTGCTTACGGTTTTTCTGAGGCCTCATCATGTCTTTGGATGTAACAGACCACTCTTAGTCAAGTGTCCTGTGCCAAGGGCTGGGTGAGTGTGTTTTTACAATATTTTGTGTATGGTGTCTAGTGAGAGCAGTTTGCACTTGTTCTCTTCCTACTGGGCATCGACAAATCAACACATTTCACAAATAATTCACAGAAATTGGATATTAGTTTCGCTCCTTTTTCTTTACCGCCATGGACGGATGATTTGTCCTAAGACTCCAGCTTTGACATTATATTGATAAGACAGTTGCAGTCTTTAAGAAGGTTAATAGAATCGATTTACGTATTTTGGGATTTATATGAAAGTGAAGTTAGTTTTCGAAAATAACCAAATGAACCTAGAAACCAGACTTGACAATTTTTGTAAGATTTTGTCAGCTCTAAGGAAAAAACAGACAGTCTCAATGTAAAATAGCAGTCCAAATGTTTGAAGGGGACATGCCAACTCTTTTCTCTTGAAGCCTCCAACAACAAAAGGAACAATGAAATACCTATTGGAACCATGAAATAACCCACAACATTGTTTCCCTTGTGCACCAGGTGCCCTTTACTCCCAATGACACATACTAGGCAATGTTGTCATTTAAAGGTATAACATTCCTCTCTAGGAATATACAAGAAAATCTAAACAGAATATACACATTTAGGCTTGATTCAAAAAGCAATTAGAGGCATTTAACTATGAGAAACCTGCTGCAGATATCCTAGGCTATAGAAAACCAGGTGCTTTTCTATCAGTGCTGAGAAGGCTTAATCATCCGATCATGTTGGGTAAAACAATTTAACACAACCAAGTCTGCACCTCCAAGATATAGTGCACCCGGGGCTTGACGGAAGTGAATGACTGTCCACATAACCTGTGTCTATAATGTGTTTTCGACTTTTACAGTACAGTTCACTATCGGACTTCTAATAGTATCCTGTAGTGTCTTGAAAAACTGAGATTCAAGTTCATTCAAAGATTCCCCTCACTTCCCACACTCCTTTCAGCCCAAAGAATACATAACCCCAGCATTTCCTTAATCTAGGGGAAGGTCATCATTTCTTTGTGTGAGCTAAGTATTCAATTCCTATCTATTTCAATCGAGAGTATTTGAATATTAAGGAGTTCACAGTTGTTCACCGCGTGTGAATGAGGAGGAACTCTGAATCTAGTAGGGGCTTGCTCTCCTCCTCCTGGATTCATTGCAGCTCAGGTTCTGATCCTTTGAAATGGATGCCTGAGTGGAGTGGAGGGAAGAGCATGTGATTGATAGCTAGGCACAAACGTGGGAATAGGCTTACCTGTGCTTGGTGCATTTCGGTCTGAATGATTCATAAATGCCTATTTGGGTGTGTGGATTCTCACGACCTCTTCCAAGAATATGAGCACTTTATCATCTCTGCCATCTCTTCTCTTTTAGACGTCAGGAATCTTGGACCCGTTCTTGGAGCAGAGAATCGAGTAACTTTCTCAAGGGCACGTTGACTCTCCGTATGTTTCTGCCAGTATCAGCGAGGTTCAGTAGGTCTCATGAAAGCCTTTCGAGCCTGGTATTCTCTAGAGATGTCTCCATGCCGATATTCTCCACTGTGGCAGAACAACTTTCATCAATGTGTCCGCACATCTCCTCAATCCATGCAGCCAGTGTTTCTGCCAGCTTCTCTTCGTGTCTCCCATAAAGTCCACGTCAACAGGAATGGGCAAGTCTGAAGATACTTCGGAGCCTAACCAGTAAGCTGATGACAGGCAGATCTTCCACTGTCTGCCCTTTCAGATTCTGGAAACTGACCCGTGAACTCAGGTCTTTGGGCAGCAGCAGTATCTCGAACTTACTCAGCTTCCCGAACAAAAGACCTAAGCCAATCTCCACATAGGGCAGCAGACCCACCATCAAACTGATCCACCCACAGAATTCTGTCCAGTTACCTTGGATCCACCAGCCGCAACAAGCCTCGTGATACACACCAACATTCCACCTGGAATCCAACCGGTAACTGCCATCCACAGTGGTTGATGCATCAAGTCAGTGTTGGAGGTGATGCTGCATTAGACGAGAGTTTCCTAAGGGAAATGTGATTCTATCCACAAGGGCCCAATTTTCCTTTTCTCTTCCCTGTTTCCTTTTTTTCAAATCTATATACACAGTACAAACTGAGGGAAGTGTGTCCATGTTCAGTTTATGGATTCACACCTATTTAAACTTTCTAACAGTTCACATTACACAGACACCCACTCAAGGAAACTCATGTTTGTGTAATATCCATTCACCCAGATTACATATCCTTCTGTTGCTTTCTGCTGAAACACCCACACTCTCAGAACATGGATCCATTTGTTTCATGGGGGCTGAAATTCCTAGAAATGAAACCAATCCCAACGTGCACTTTCCAGTCTGTCTCTTTTACACTTAGTTCAGTTTTGCAGAGCTACTTGTCTTTGTTATAGGCTTATGCCATTTCTTCTCTACGTAGGGTAGAATAAGGCATTCGTTCATCCTGTTTGAAGACTTCTAAGACTATATCCCGTTCTATGACCCACTCTTATTCAAAACCGTCATTTGGGTTGGCTCACGATGTGCACTTCTGGATCAGTATCTATGAATATTAATGCACGCGTCTGTTTTCTGAATACAAGTGTGTTGAGTACATGCTAACAGCGATAATAGGTCGATGCGTGCTGAATGAAACTTGACATCACTTTGAGTGTTTTGTCTTGAATAATCATGGTTGTTTGGTATATGTCAGACAACTGTAACCTTTTGGTGTATGTCTGTTTGTCTGATTGTTTATTTTGCAAACACATTAGGCCATGCATCCCTCCTTTTGCTTCAGACAGACAGTCATGTAAGCTGATTCACTTAAGATAGTGCTTAAAATCACCTATGATTTCCTGCTACCCTCTCCCATCTTTAGGATTTTGATGTCCTCCTTGCCTTCTTCTTCTTACTTCTTTGCAACTCAGGCTCTTCTTGCATTTGCAATAATGGTTTTGTTATTTCCATTTCATCTTGCTACTTTTCTACTCAGGGTAGGATTCTCAATTTTTGTTTTAGGATCAGTCTCAAACTGCTGAATTCTTTTAAGGTTTGCCGGTCAGTGATTTTCCCTAGCTCTGCCGTTGTTATAAATGGCGGTCATTTGGCATAGGCTACCCTAGATTGCAGCTTTTTCTCATTCAGGATATGGTCTATGTCCTGGCACTCCTCCCCTTGTTGCAAATTTTCTGCCGAGATATCAGCTGAACCCCCTCTGGAGGTACTTTTGTGACTAAGTTTCTTTCCTCGAGGTGAATTTTACATCACTGGGATGATCATGAAATTTGTTTATTTGAATTCTACTGCTTCTTGTTGGTCTATTGGTATTCCACCTCTTTTGGACGCTGTGTACTTCCTGAATTCGTATAGATGATACTTTCTTGGATTTCAGCAAGTTTCATTCTGATTTTTCTACAAATTCCTTTTCAGAATGTACTATTTTATCAATTGCTTTCCATTTGGGAATCCTATGAGTCCTATTCTTACCTGCTTGGTCTTAACCCAGGATTCAACAGTGATGTTAGCGTTGGTTTGCACTCGCTTTTCTGTGTCTTCTTCTGATGGAGGGATTTCTGTTCCCCCGTCCTCTAAGCCATTCACGATTCCTTCTGCATTAATTAGTCTGCTTAGGATTGACTTTAGCCCAGTTTTTATCTCATCCATTGTGTTTTCTTATACTATTGGTTTCTTCTTTAGAGTTTCTCTTCCCCTTTTCTGGTATTCTGCCTTTTGTGATTCTGAGGCACTGTGGTTCATCATTGTTTTCCTCACCTCCATTTTCAGAGCTTGCTCTGGTAACGTTTTGCCGTCTAGTTGTTTGAAAGCTTATTTTTTGGGCCTTCAATCTCTTTGGAACTGAAAATGGTACTTCCTGTTTCTTTTACTATACTTCTTTTACCCTATAGTTCAGGTAATATCATGTATCTAAAATAGACAAATTGGGCTTGGATAAGTGCAAACTTTAGACTTTTTGGTGTACGCATTTCCAAGGTATTTCTGTGAGGACAATTTTCCCTAGACCTTGATGCCATGCCCTGTTCCTGTGTGTGTTGTCTGGTATATCTCTAAATCCTGGTGTTGTCTTTGTTGTGATGAACACACCATACTGTTTCAGTTAGTTGATCCTCTTTTTTATTACATTAATCTCACAATTCTGAAAGGGCGCAGGGCACTTCCTCTAGTGGAAATGAAGCTTCTATAGGTTTTCAGCTCTGCATTCTTCTGTATGTCATTTTGAAGTGTCTCCAAAACAGCCAACAGAGAGTGCGCTTGTACTTTCTACTGCCATGGGAATGTCCCAATGTTACCAGTTCTTCCCAGAGCTTCTGTGTCTACAAAAACAACAGTGGAAGCATATGTATGGATGTCATACTTCAGGGCCTGCTGGGATGATCCCGCAGGCCGACCTATGTGTCCTCGGTGCAGTACCCTGTCAGTGCCGTCCAAAATGTAGCATCTGCATTTGGGTGATAATGCTGTAAGAAATGCTTCATCTTCTCGTACTGTGGACTTTGACCACTCTTCCTATTTCGCTCATTCTTGAGTAATGGGTTCACGAAGGCAACCACAGAGCTGTTCCGCATCCTCTGCCTCAAACCAGAGTGTAATCCCTATCCAGGTTTGGAATGTAGCAGATCCTAAATCTTTTAATACTGATTTCAAACCCAACGCCCCCTGGAACCCTCAGTCCAGATGCATGATACCTCTGATTGAGCCCCACGTGTGCTCTATTGGCAAAATGTCAAATTGGACCCTGGTCCTGCAGATGCAGTGGATGTGGCCATAGGACATATCGATAAACTCAAACTCACGTGCCAGTGCTGTTCCTGTCTCACTGAATTCACAGTTTCCTTTGCTCTCTTGAAAGAACCCACCAAAACCCACAATGCATTCGAGATCCCTGAGTTCTGCGAGAGCAATCATCCTTAGCCCTATCCCTCTTTTTCCGCTGCCTCTGCTAGCTCAGATTTGGCAGCTCGGATCTTGGTCTCAGATTCAATTGTGGGGATATTTTGAACTGATTTCTTTGAGTTCTGTCAGCCAAGCTTCTGCTGTGCACTCTTCTAACACTCAGCACATCACCTTCAATCCCATGCCTGCTGCCCGCTTGAGAGTGTGCTTCCACGGAAAACAGAGTTTCACCTTTGATGCTCCTTTACCAGAGGTCAGATCCTGCACTGGTTTCCATTCTCTACTTTGCCTTTTCCTGCTTACGGTTTTTCTGAGGCCTCATCATGTCTTTGGATGTAACAGACCACTCTTAGTCAAGTGTCCTGTGCCAAGGGCTGGGTGAGTGTGTGTTTACAATATTTGGTGTATGGTGTCTAGTGAGAGCAGTTTGCACTTGTTCTCTTCCTACTGGGCATCGACAAATCAACACATTTCACAAATAATTCACAGAAATTGGATATTAGTTTCGCTCCTTTTTCTTTACCGCCATGGACGGATGATTTGTCCTAAGACTCCAGCTTTGACATTATATTGATAAGACAGTTGCAGTCTTTAAGAAGGTTAATAGAATCGATTTACGTATTTTGGGATTTATATGAAAGTGAAGTTAGTTTTCGAAAATAACCAAATGAACCTAGAAACCAGACTTGACAATTTTTGTAAGATTTTGTCAGCTCTAAGGAAAAAACAGACAGTCTCAATGTAAAATAGCAGTCCAAATGTTTGAAGGGGACATGCCAACTCTTTTCTCTTGAAGCCTCCAACAACAAAAGGAACAATGAAATACCTATTGGAACCATGAAATAACCCACAACATTGTTTCCCTTGTGCACCAGGTGCCCTTTACTCCCAATGACACATACTAGGCAATGTTGTCATTTAAAGGTATAACATTCCTCTCTAGGAATATACAAGAAAATCTAAACAGAATATACACATTTAGGCTTGATTCAAAAAGCAATTAGAGGCATTTAACTATGAGAAACCTGCTGCAGATATCCTAGGCTATAGAAAACCAGGTGCTTTTCTATCAGTGCTGAGAAGGCTTAATCATCCGATCATGTTGGGTAAAACAATTTAACACAACCAAGTCTGCACCTCCAAGATATAGTGCACCCGGGGCTTGACGGAAGTGAATGACTGTCCACATAACCTGTGTCTATAATGTGTTTTCGACTTTTACAGTACAGTTCACTATCGGACTTCTAATATTATCCTGTAGCGTCTTGAAAAACTGAGGCCTAATCCATATTCAAGTTCATTCAAAGATTCCCCTCACTTCCCACACTCCTTTCAGCCCAAAGAATACATAACCCCAGCATTTCCTTAATCTAGGGGAAGGTCATCATTTCTTTGTGTGCGCTAAGTATTCAATTCCTAACTATTTCAATGGAGAGTATTTGAATATTAAGGAGTTCACAGTTGTTCACCGCGTGTGAATGAGGAGGAACTCTGAATCTAGTAGGGGCTTGCTCTCCTCCTCCTGGATTCATTGCAGCTCAGGTTCTGATCCTTTGAAATGGATGCCTGAGTGGAGTGGAGGGAAGAGCATGTGATTGATAGCTAGGCACAAACGTGGGAATAGGCTTACCTGTGCTTGGTGCATTTCGGTCTGAATGATTCATAAATGCCTATTTGGGTGTGTGGATTCTCACGACCTCTTCCAAGAATATGAGCGCTTTATCATCTCTGCCATCTCTTCTCTTTTAGACGTCAGGAATCTTGGACCCGTTCTTGGAGCAGAGAATCGAGTAACTTTCTCAAGGGCACGTTGACTCTCCGTATGTTTCTGCCAGTATCAGCGAGGTTCAGTAGGTCTCATGAAAGTCTTTCGAGCCTGGTATTCTCTAGAGATGTCTCCATGCCGATATTCTCCACTGTGGCAGAACAACTTTCATCAATGTGTCCGCACATCTCCTCAATCCATGCAGCCAGTGTTTCTGCCAGCTTCTCTTCGTGTCTCCCATAAAGTCCACGTCAACAGGAATGGGCAAGTCTGAAGATACTTCGGAGCCTAACCAGTAAGCTGATGACAGGCAGATCTTCCACTGTCTGCCCTTTCAGATTCTGGAAACTGACCCGTGAACTCAGGTCTTTGGGCAGCAGCAGTATCTCGAACTTACTCAGCTTCCCGAACAAAAGACCTAAGCCAATCTCCACATAGGGCAGCAGACCCACCATCAAACTGATCCACCCACAGAATTCTGTCCAGTTACCTTGGATCCACCAGCTGCAACAAGCCTCGTGATACACACCAACATTCCACCTGGAATCCAACCGGTAACTGCCATCCACAGTGGTTGATGCATCAAGTCAGTGTTGGAGGTGATGCTGCATTAGACGAGAGTTTCCTAAGGGAAATGTGATTCTATCCACAAGGGTCCAATTTTCCTTTTCTCTTCCCTGTTTCCTTTTTTTCAAATCTATATACACAGTACAAACTGAGGGAAGTGTGTCCATGTTCAGTTTATGGATTCACACCTATTTAAACTTTCTAACAGTTCACATTACACAGACACCCACTCAAGGAAACTCATGTTTGTGTAATATCCATTCACCCAGATTACATATCCTTCTGTTGCTTTCTGCTGAAACACCCACACTCTCAGAACATGGATCCATTTGTTTCATGGGGGCTGAAATTCCTAGAAATGAAACCAATCCCAACGTGCACTTTCCAGTCTGTCTCTTTTACACTTAGTTCAGTTTTGCAGAGCTACTTGTCTTTGTTATAGGCTTATGCCATTTCTTCTCTACGTAGGGTAGAATAAGGCATTCGTTCATCCTGTTTGAAGACTTCTAAGACTATATCCCGTTCTATGACCCACTCTTATTCAAAACCGTCATTTGGGTTGGCTCACGATGTGCACTTCTGGATCAGTATCTATGAATATTAATGCACGCGTCTGTTTTCTGAATACAAGTGTGTTGAGTACATGCTAACAGCGATAATAGGTCGATGCGTGCTGAATGAAACTTGACATCACTTTGAGTGTTTTGTCTTGAATAATCATGGTTGTTTGGTATATGTCAGACAACTGTAACCTTTTGGTGTATGTCTGTTTGTCTGATTGTTTATTTTGCAAACACATTAGGCCATGCATCCCTCCTTTTGCTTCAGACAGACAGTCATGTAAGCTGATTCACTTAAGATAGTGCTTAAAATCACCTATGATTTCCTGCTACCCTCTCCCATCTTTAGGATTTTGATGTCCTCCTTGCCTTCTTCTTCTTACTTCTTTGCAACTCAGGCTCTTCTTGCATTTGCAATAATGGTTTTGTTATTTCCATTTCATCTTGCTACTTTTCTACTCAGGGTAGGATTCTCAATTTTTGTTTTAGGATCAGTCTCAAACTGCTGAATTCTTTTAAGGTTTGCCGGTCAGTGATTTTCCCTAGCTCTGCCGTTGTTATAAATGGCGGTCATTTGGCATAGGCTACCCTAAATTGCAGCTTTTTCTCATTCAGGATATGGTCTATGTCCTGGCACTCCTCCCCTTGTTGCAAATTTTCTGCCGAGATATCAGCTGAACCCCCTCTGGAGGTACTTTTGTGACTAAGTTTCTTTCCTCGAGGTGAATTTTACATCACTGGGATGATCATGAAATTTGTTTATTTGAATTCTACTGCTTCTTGTTGGTCTATTGGTATTCCACCTCTTTTGGACGCTGTGTACTTCCTGAATTCGTATAGATGATACTTTCTTGGATTTCAGCAAGTTTCATTCTGATTTTTCTACAAATTCCTTTTCAGAATGTACTATTTTATCAATTGCTTTCCATTTGGGAATCCTATGAGTCCTATTCTTACCTGCTTTGTCTTAACCCAGGATTCGACAGTGATGATAGCGTTGGTTTGCACTCGCTTTTCTGTGTCTTCTTCTGATGGGGGGATTTCTGTTCCCCCGTCCTCTAAGACATTCACGATTCCTTCTGCATTAATTAGTCTGCTTAGGATTGACTTTAGCCCAGTTTTTATCTCATCCATTGTGTTTTCTTATACTATTGGTTTCTTCTTTAGAGTTTCTCTTCCCCTTTTCTGGTATTCTGCCTTTTGTGATTCTGAGGCACTGTGGTTCATCATTGTTTTCCTCACCTCCATTTTCAGAGCTTGCTCTGGTAACGTTTTGCCGTCTAGTTGTTTGAAAGCTTATTTTTTGGGCCTTCAATCTCTTTGGAACTGAAAATGGTACTTCCTGTTTCTTTTACTATACTTCTTTTACCCTATAGTTCAGGTAATATCATGTATCTAAAATAGACAAATTGGGCTTGGATAAGTGCAAACTTTAGACTTTTTGGTGTACGCATTTCCAAGGTATTTCTGTGAGGACAATTTTCCCTAGACCTTGATGCCATGCCCTTTCCTGTGTGTGTTGTCTGGTATATCTCTAAATCCTGGTGTTGTCTTTGTTGTGATGAACACACCATACTGTTTCAGTTAGTTGATCCTCTTTTTTATTACATTTATCTCACAATTCTGAAAGGGCGCAGGGCACTTCCTCTAGTGGAAATGAAGCTTCTATAGGTTTTCAGCTCTGCATTCTTCTGTATGTCATTTTGAAGTGTCTCCAAAACAGCCAACAGAGAGTGCGCTTGTACTTTCTACTGCCATGGGAATGTCCCAATGTTACCAGTTCTTCCCAGAGCTTCTGTGTCTACAAAAACAACAGTGGAAGCATATGTATGGATGTCATACTTCAGGGCCTGCTGGGATGATCCCGCAGGCCGACCTATGTGTCCTCGGTGCAGTACCCTGTCAGTGACGTCCAAAATGTAGCATCTGCATTTGGGTGATAATGCTGTAAGAAATGCTTCATCTTCTCGTACTGTGGACTTTGACCACTCTTCCTATTTCGCTCATTCTTGAGTAATGGGTTCACGAAGGCAACCACAGAGCTGTTCCGCATCCTCTGCCTCAAACCAGAGTGTAATCCCTATCCAGGTTTGGAATGTAGCAGATCCTAAATCTTTTAATACTGATTTCAAACCCAACGCCCCCTGGAACCCTCAGTCCAGAAGCATGATACCTCTGATTGAGCCCCACGTGTGCTCTATTGGCAAAATGTCAAATTGGACCCTGGTCCTGCAGATGCAGTGGATGTGGCCATAGGACATATCGATAAACTCAAACTCACGTGCCAGTGCTGTTCCTGTCTCACTGAATTCACAGTTTCCTTTGCTCTCTTGAAAGAACCCACCAAAACCCACAATGCATTCGAGATCCCTGAGTTCTGCGAGAGCAATCATCCTTAGCCCTATCCCTCTTTTTCCGCTGCCTCTGCTAGCTCAGATTTGGCAGCTCGGATCTTGGTCTCAGATTCAATTGTGGGGATATTTTGAACTGATTTCTTTGAGTTCTGTCAGCCAAGCTTCTGCTGTGCACTCTTCTAACACTCAGCACATCACCTTCAATCCCATGCCTGCTGCCCGCTTGAGAGTGTGCTTCCACGGAAAACAGAGTTTCACCTTTGATGCTCCTTTACCAGAGGTCAGATCCTGCACTGGTTTCCATTCTCTACTTTGCCTTTTCCTGCTTACGGTTTTTCTGAGGCCTCATCATGTCTTTGGATGTAACAGACCACTCTTACTCAAGTGTCCTGTGCCAAGGGCTGGGAGAGTGTGTGTTTACAATATTTGGTGTATGGTGTCTAGTGAGAGCAGTTTGCACTTGTTCTCTTCCTACTGGGCATCGACAAATCAACACATTTCACAAATAATTCACAGAAATTGGATATTAGTTTCGCTCCTTTTTCTTTACCGCCATGGACGGATGATTTGTCCTAAGACTCCAGCTTTGACATTATATTGATAAGACAGTTGCAGTCTTTAAGAAGGTTAATAGAATCGATTTACGTATTTTGGGATTTATATGAAAGTGAAGTTAGTTTTCGAAAATAACCAAATGAACCTAGAAACCAGACTTGACAATTTTTGTAAGATTTTGTCAGCTCTAAGGAAAAAACAGACAGTCTCAATGTAAAATAGCAGTCCAAATGTTTGAAGGGGACATGCCAACTCTTTTCTCTTGAAGCCTCCAACAACAAAAGGAACAATGAAATACCTATTGGAACCATGAAATAACCCACAACATTGTTTCCCTTGTGCACCAGGTGCCCTTTACTCCCAATGACACATACTAGGCAATGTTGTCATTTAAAGGTATAACATTCCTCTCTAGGAATATACAAGAAAATCTAAACAGAATATACACATTTAGGCTTGATTCAAAAAGCAATTAGAGGCATTTAACTATGAGAAACCTGCTGCAGATATCCTAGGCTATAGAAAACCAGGTGCTTTTCTATCAGTGCTGAGAAGGCTTAATCATCCGATCATGTTGGGTAAAACAATTTAACACAACCAAGTCTGCACCTCCAAGATATAGTGCACCCGGGGCTTGACGGAAGTGAATGACTGTCCACATAACCTGTGTCTATAATGTGTTTTCGACTTTTACAGTACAGTTCACTATCGGACTTCTAATATTATCCTGTAGTGTCTTGAAAAACTGAGATTCAAGTTCATTCAAAGATTCCCCTCACTTCCCACACTCCTTTCAGCCCAAAGAATACATAACCCCAGCATTTCCTTAATCTAGGGGAAGGTCATCATTTCTTTGTGTGAGCTAAGTATTCAATTCCTATCTATTTCAATGGAGAGTATTTGAATATTAAGGAGTTCACAGTTGTTCACCGCGTGTGAATGAGGAGGAACTCTGAATCTAGTAGGGGCTTGCTCTCCTCCTCCTGGATTCATTGCAGCTCAGGTTCTGATCCTTTGAAATGGATGCCTGAGTGGAGTGGAGGGAAGAGCATGTGATTGATAGCTAGGCACAAACGTGGGAATAGGCTTACCTGTGCTTGGTGCATTTCGGTCTGAATGATTCATAAATGCCTATTTGGGTGTGTGGATTCTCACGACCTCTTCCAAGAATATGAGCGCTTTATCATCTCTGCCATCTCTTCTCTTTTAGACGTCAGGAATCTTGGACCCGTTCTTGGAGCAGAGAATCGAGTAACTTTCTCAAGGGCACGTTGACTCTCCGTATGTTTCTGCCAGTATCAGCGAGGTTCAGTAGGTCTCATGAAAGCCTTTCGAGCCTGGTATTCTCTAGAGATGTCTCCATGCCGATATTCTCCACTGTGGCAGAACAACTTTCATCAATGTGTCCGCACATCTCCTCAATCCATGCAGCCAGTGTTTCTGCCAGCTTCTCTTCGTGTCTCCCATAAAGTCCACGTCAACAGGAATGGGCAAGTCTGAAGATACTTCGGAGCCTAACCAGTAAGCTGATGACAGGCAGATCTTCCACTGTCTGCCCTTTCAGATTCTGGAAACTGACCCGTGAACTCAGGTCTTTGGGCAGCAGCAGTATCTCGAACTTACTCAGCTTCCCGAACAAAAGACCTAAGCCAATCTCCACATAGGGCAGCAGACCCACCATCAAACTGATCCACCCACAGAATTCTGTCCAGTTACCTTGGATCCACCAGCTGCAACAAGCCTCGTGATACACACCAACATTCCACCTGGAATCCAACCGGTAACTGCCATCCACAGTGGTTGATGCATCAAGTCAGTGTTGGAGGTGATGCTGCATTAGACGAGAGTTTCCTAAGGGAAATGTGATTCTATCCACAAGGGTCCAATTTTCCTTTTCTCTTCCCTGTTTCCTTTTTTTCAAATCTATATACACAGTACAAACTGAGGGAAGTGTGTCCATGTTCAGTTTATGGATTCACACCTATTTAAACTTTCTAACAGTTCACATTACACAGACACCCACTCAAGGAAACTCATGTTTGTGTAATATCCATTCACCCAGATTACATATCCTTCTGTTGCTTTCTGCTGAAACACCCACACTCTCAGAACATGGATCCATTTGTTTCATGGGGGCTGAAATTCCTAGAAATGAAACCAATCCCAACGTGCACTTTCCAGTCTGTCTCTTTTACACTTAGTTCAGTTTTGCAGAGCTACTTGTCTTTGTTATAGGCTTATGCCATTTCTTCTCTACGTAGGGTAGAATAAGGCATTCGTTCATCCTGTTTGAAGACTTCTAAGACTATATCCCGTTCTATGACCCACTCTTATTCAAAACCGTCATTTGGGTTGGCTCACGATGTGCACTTCTGGATCAGTATCTATGAATATTAATGCACGCGTCTGTTTTCTGAATACAAGTGTGTTGAGTACATGCTAACAGCGATAATAGGTCGATGCGTGCTGAATGAAACTTGACATCACTTTGAGTGTTTTGTCTTGAATAATCATGGTTGTTTGGTATATGTCAGACAACTGTAACCTTTTGGTGTATGTCTGTTTGTCTGATTGTTTATTTTGCAAACACATTAGGCCATGCATCCCTCCTTTTGCTTCAGACAGACAGTCATGTAAGCTGATTCACTTAAGATAGTGCTTAAAATCACCTATGATTTCCTGCTACCCTCTCCCATCTTTAGGATTTTGATGTCCTCCTTGCCTTCTTCTTCTTACTTCTTTGCAACTCAGGCTCTTCTTGCATTTGCAATAATGGTTTTGTTATTTCCATTTCATCTTGCTACTTTTCTACTCAGGGTAGGATTCTCAATTTTTGTTTTAGGATCAGTCTCAAACTGCTGAATTCTTTTAAGGTTTGCCGGTCAGTGAATTTCCCTAGCTCTGCCGTTGTTATAAATGGCGGTCATTTGGCATAGGCTACCCTAGATTGCAGCTTTTTCTCATTCAGGATATGGTCTATGTCCTGGCACTCCTCCCCTTGTTGCAAATTTTCTGCCGAGATATCAGCTGAACCCCCTCTGGAGGTACTTTTGTGACTAAGTTTCTTTCCTCGAGGTGAATTTTACATCACTGGGATGATCATGAAATTTGTTTATTTGAATTCTACTGCTTCTTGTTGGTCTATTGGTATTCCACCTCTTTTGGACGCTGTGTACTTCCTGAATTCGTATAGATGATACTTTCTTGGATTTCAGCAAGTTTCATTCTGATTTTTCTACAAATTCCTTTTCAGAATGTACTAGTTTATCAATTGCTTTCCATTTGGGAATCCTATGAGTCCTATTCTTACCTGCTTGGTCTTAACCCAGGATTCAACAGTGATGTTAGCGTTGGTTTGCACTCGCTTTTCTGTGTCTTCTTCTGATGGAGGGATTTCTGTTCCCCCGTCCTCTAAGCCATTCACGATTCCTTCTGCATTAATTAGTCTGCTTAGGATTGACTTTAGCCCAGTTTTTATCTCATCCATTGTGTTTTCTTATACTATTGGTTTCTTCTTTAGAGTTTCTCTTCCCCTTTTCTGGTATTCTGCCTTTTGTGATTCTGAGGCACTGTGGTTCATCATTGTTTTCCTCACCTCCATTTTCAGAGCTTGCTCTGGTAACGTTTTGCCGTCTAGTTGTTTGAAAGCTTATTTTTTGGGCCTTCAATCTCTTTGGAACTGAAAATGGTACTTCCTGTTTCTTTTACTATACTTCTTTTACCCTATAGTTCAGGTAATATCATGTATCTAAAATAGACAAATTGGGCTTGGATAAGTGCAAACTTTAGACTTTTTGGTGTACGCATTTCCAAGGTATTTCTGTGAGGACAATTTTCCCTAGACCTTGATGCCATGCCCTGTTCCTGTGTGTGTTGTCTGGTATATCTCTAAATCCTGGTGTTGTCTTTGTTGTGATGAACACACCATACTGTTTCAGTTAGTTGATCCTCTTTTTTATTACATTTATCTCACAATTCTGAAAGGGCGCAGGGCACTTCCTCTAGTGGAAATGAAGCTTCTATAGGTTTTCAGCTCTGCATTCTTCTGTATGTCATTTTGAAGTGTCTCCAAAACAGCCAACAGAGAGTGCGCTTGTACTTTCTACTGCCATGGGAATGTCCCAATGTTACCAGTTCTTCCCAGAGCTTCTGTGTCTACAAAAACAACAGTGGAAGCATATGTATGGATGTCATACTTCAGGGCCTGCTGGGATGATCCCGCAGGCCGACCTATGTGTCCTCGGTGCAGTACCCTGTCAGTGCCGTCCAAAATGTAGCATCTGCATTTGGGTGATAATGCTGTAAGAAATGCTTCATCTTCTCGTACTGTGGACTTTGACCACTCTTCCTATTTCGCTCATTCTTGAGTAATGGGTTCACGAAGGCAACCACAGAGCTGTTCCGCATCCTCTGCCTCAAACCAGAGTGTAATCCCTATCCAGGTTTGGAATGTAGCAGATCCTAAATCTTTTAATACTGATTTCAAACCCAACGCCCCCTGGAACCCTCAGTCCAGATGCATGATACCTCTGATTGAGCCCCACGTGTGCTCTATTGGCAAAATGTCAAATTGGACCCTGGTCCTGCAGATGCAGTGGATGTGGCCATAGGACATATCGATAAACTCAAACTCACGTGCCAGTGCTGTTCCTGTCTCACTGAATTCACAGTTTCCTTTGCTCTCTTGAAAGAACCCACCAAAACCCACAATGCATTCGAGATCCCTGAGTTCTGCGAGAGCAATCATCCTTAGCCCTATCCCTCTTTTTCCGCTGCCTCTGCTAGCTCAGATTTGGCAGCTCGGATCTTGGTCTCAGATTCAATTGTGGGGATATTTTGAACTGATTTCTTTGAGTTCTGTCAGCCAAGCTTCTGCTGTGCACTCTTCTAACACTCAGCACATCACCTTCAATCCCATGCCTGCTGCCCGCTTGAGAGTGTGCTTCCACGGAAAACAGAGTTTCACCTTTGATGCTCCTTTACCAGAGGTCAGATCCTGCACTGGTTTCCATTCTCTACTTTGCCTTTTCCTGCTTACGGTTTTTCTGAGGCCTCATCATGTCTTTGGATGTAACAGACCACTCTTACTCAAGTGTCCTGTGCCAAGGGCTGGGTGAGTGTGTGTTTACAATATTTGGTGTATGGTGTCTAGTGAGAGCAGTTTGCACTTGTTCTCTTCCTACTGGGCATCGACAAATCAACACATTTCACAAATAATTCACAGAAATTGGATATTAGTTTCGCTCCTTTTTCTTTACCGCCATGGACGGATGATTTGTCCTAAGACTCCAGCTTTGACATTATATTGATAAGACAGTTGCAGTCTTTAAGAAGGTTAATAGAATCGATTTACGTATTTTGGGATTTATATGAAAGTGAAGTTAGTTTTCGAAAATAACCAAATGAACCTAGAAACCAGACTTGACAATTTTTGTAAGATTTTGTCAGCTCTAAGGAAAAAACAGACAGTCTCAATGTAAAATAGCAGTCCAAATGTTTGAAGGGGACATGCCAACTCTTTTCTCTTGAAGCCTCCAACAACAAAAGGAACAATGAAATACCTATTGGAACCATGAAATAACCCACAACATTGTTTCCCTTGTGCACCAGGTGCCCTTTACTCCCAATGACACATACTAGGCAATGTTGTCATTTAAAGGTATAACATTCCTCTCTAGGAATATACAAGAAAATCTAAACAGAATATACACATTTAGGCTTGATTCAAAAAGCAATTAGAGGCATTTAACTATGAGAAACCTGCTGCAGATATCCTAGGCTATAGAAAACCAGGTGCTTTTCTATCAGTGCTGAGAAGGCTTAATCATCCGATCATGTTGGGTAAAACAATTTAACACAACCAAGTCTGCACCTCCAAGATATAGTGCACCCGGGGCTTGACGGAAGTGAATGACTGTCCACATAACCTGTGTCTATAATGTGTTTTCGACTTTTACAGTACAGTTCACTATCGGACTTCTAATATTATCCTGTAGCGTCTTGAAAAACTGAGGCCTAATCCATATTCAAGTTCATTCAAAGATTCCCCTCACTTCCCACACTCCTTTCAGCCCAAAGAATACATAACCCCAGCATTTCCTTAATCTAGGGGAAGGTCATCATTTCTTTGTGTGCGCTAAGTATTCAATTCCTAACTATTTCAATGGAGAGTATTTGAATATTAAGGAGTTCACAGTTGTTCACCGCGTGTGAATGAGGAGGAACTCTGAATCTAGTAGGGGCTTGCTCTCCTCCTCCTGGATTCATTGCAGCTCAGGTTCTGATCCTTTGAAATGGATGCCTGAGTGGAGTGGAGGGAAGAGCATGTGATTGATAGCTAGGCACAAACGTGGGAATAGGCTTACCTGTGCTTGGTGCATTTCGGTCTGAATGATTCATAAATGCCTATTTGGGTGTGTGGATTCTCACGACCTCTTCCAAGAATATGAGCGCTTTATCATCTCTGCCATCTCTTCTCTTTTAGACGTCAGGAATCTTGGACCCGTTCTTGGAGCAGAGAATCGAGTAACTTTCTCAAGGGCACGTTGACTCTCCGTATGTTTCTGCCAGTATCAGCGAGGTTCAGTAGGTCTCATGAAAGTCTTTCGAGCCTGGTATTCTCTAGAGATGTCTCCATGCCGATATTCTCCACTGTGGCAGAACAACTTTCATCAATGTGTCCGCACATCTCCTCAATCCATGCAGCCAGTGTTTCTGCCAGCTTCTCTTCGTGTCTCCCATAAAGTCGACGTCAACAGGAATGGGCAAGTCTGAAGATACTTCGGAGCCTAACCAGTAAGCTGATGACAGGCAGATCTTCCACTGTCTGCCCTTTCAGATTCTGGAAACTGACCCGTGAACTCAGGTCTTTGGGCAGCAGCAGTATCTCGAACTTACTCAGCTTCCCGAACAAAAGACCTAAGCCAATCTCCACATAGGGCAGCAGACCCACCATCAAACTGATCCACCCACAGAATTCTGTCCAGTTACCTTGGATCCACCAGCCGCAACAAGCCTCGTGATACACACCAACATTCCACCTGGAATCCAACCGGTAACTGCCATCCACAGTGGTTGATGCATCAAGTCAGTGTTGGAGGTGATGCTGCATTAGACGAGAGTTTCCTAAGGGAAATGTGATTCTATCCACAAGGGTCCAATTTTCCTTTTCTCTTCCCTGTTTCCTTTTTTTCAAATCTATATACACAGTACAAACTGAGGGAAGTGTGTCCATGTTCAGTTTATGGATTCACACCTATTTAAACTTTCTAACAGTTCACATTACACAGACACCCACTCAAGGAAACTCATGTTTGTGTAATATCCATTCACCCAGATTACATATCCTTCTGTTGCTTTCTGCTGAAACACCCACACTCTCAGAACATGGATCCATTTGTTTCATGGGGGCTGAAATTCCTAGAAATGAAACCAATCCCAACGTGCACTTTCCAGTCTGTCTCTTTTACACTTAGTTCAGTTTTTCAGAGCTACTTGTCTTTGTTATAGGCTTATGCCATTTCTTCTCTACGTAGGGTAGAATAAGGCATTCGTTCATCCTGTTTGAAGACTTCTAAGACTATATCCCGTTCTATGACCCACTCTTATTCAAAACCGTCATTTGGGTTGGCTCACGATGTGCACTTCTGGATCAGTATCTATGAATATTAATGCACGCGTCTGTTTTCTGAATACAAGTGTGTTGAGTACATGCTAACAGCGATAATAGGTCGATGCGTGCTGAATGAAACTTGACATCACTTTGAGTATTTTGTCTTGAATAATCATGGTTGTTTGGTATATGTCAGACAACTGTAACCTTTTGGTATAAGTCTGTTTGTCTGATTGTTTATTTTGCAAACAAATTAGGCCATGCATCCCTCCTTTTGCTTCAGACAGACAGTCATGTAAGCTGATTCACTTAAGATAGTGCTTAAAATCACCTATGATTTCCAGCTACCCTCTCCCATCTTTAGGATTTTAATGTCCTCCTTGCATTCTTCTTCTTACTTTTTGCAACTCAGGCTCTTCTTGCATTTGCAATAATGGTTTTGTTATTTCCATTTCATCTTGCTACTTTTCTACTCAGGGTAGGATTCTCAATTTTTGTTTTAGGATCAGTCTCAAACTGCTGAATTCTTTTAAGGTTTGCCGGTCAGTGAATTTCCCTAGCTCTGCCGTTGTTATAAATGGCGGTCATTTGGCATAGGCTACCCTAGATTGCAGCTTTTTCTCATTCAGGATATGGTCTATGTCCTGGCACTCCTCCCCTTGTTGCAAATTTTCTGCCGAGATATCAGCTGAACCCCCTCTGGAGTTACTTTTGTGACTAAGTTTCTTTCCTCGAGGTGAATTTTACATCACTGGGATGATCATGAAATTTGTTTATTTGAATTCTACTGCTTCTTGTTGGTCTATTGGTATTCCACCTCTTTTGGACGCTGTGTACTTCCTGAATTCGTATAGATGATACTTTCTTGGATTTCAGCAAGTTTCATTCTGATTTTTCTACAAATTCCTTTTCAGAATGTACTATTTTATCAATTGCTTTCCATTTGGGAATCCTATGAGTCCTATTCTTACCTGCTTTGTCTTAACCCAGGATTCGACAGTGATGATAGCGTTGGTTTGCACTCGCTTTTCTGTGTCTTCTTCTGATGGAGGGATTTCTGTTCCCCCGTCCTCTAAGCCATTCACGATTCCTTCTGCATTAATTAGTCTGCTTAGGATTGACTTTAGCCCAGTTTTTATCTCATCCATTGTGTTTCCTTATACTATTGGTTTCTTCTTTAGAGTTTCTCTTCCCCTTTTCTGGTATTCTGCCTTTTGTGATTCTGAGGCACTGTGGTTCATCATTGTTTTCCTCACCTCCATTTTCAGAGCTTGCTCTGGTAACGTTTTGCCGTCTAGTTGTTTGAAAGCTTATTTTTTGGGCCTTCAATCTCTTTGGAACTGAAAATGGTACTTCCTGTTTCTTTTACTATACTTCTTTTACCCTATAATTCAGGTAATATCATGTATCTAATATAGACAAATTGGGCTTGGATAAGTGCAAACTTTAGACTTTTTGGTGTACGCATTTCCAAGGTATTTCTGTGAGGACAATTTTCCCTAGACCTTGATGCCATGCCCTGTTCCTGTGTGTGTTGTCTGGTATATCTCTAAATCCTGGTGTTGTCTTTGTTGTGATGAACACACCATACTGTTTCAGTTAGTTGATCCTCTTTTTTATTACATTTATCTCACAATTCTGAAAGGGCGCAGGGCACTTCCTCTAGTGGAAATGAAGCTTCTATAGGTTTTCAGCTCTGCATTCTTCTGTATGTCATTTTGAAGTGTCTCCAAAACAGCCAACAGAGAGTGCGCTTGTACTTTCTACTGCCATGGGAATGTCCCAATGTTACCAGTTCTTCCCAGAGCTTCTGTGTCTACAAAAACAACAGTGGAAGCATATGTATGGATGTCATACTTCAGGGCCTGCTGGGATGATCCCGCAGGCCGACCTATGTGTCCTCGGTGCAGTACCCTGTCAGTGCCGTCCAAAATGTAGCATCTGCATTTGGGTGATAATGCTGTAAGAAATGCTTCATCTTCTCGTACTGTGGACTTTGACCACTCTTCCTATTTCGCTCATTCTTGAGTAATGGGTTCACGAAGGCAACCACAGAGCTGTTCCACATCCTCTGCCTCAAACCAGAGTGTAATCCCTATCCAGGTTTGGAATGTAGCAGATCCTAAATCTTTTAATACTGATTTCAAACCCAACGCCCCCTGGAACCCTCAGTCCAGATGCATGATACCTCTGATTGAGCCCCACGTGTGCTCTATTGGCAAAATGTCAAATTGGACCCTGGTCCTGCAGATGCAGTGGATGTGGCCATAGGACATATCGATAAACTCAAACTCACGTGCCAGTGCTGTTCCTGTCTCACTGAATTCACAGTTTCCTTTGCTCTCTTGAAAGAACCCACCAAAACCCACAATGCATTCGAGATCCCTGAGTTCTGCGAGAGCAATCATCCTTAGCCCTATCCCTCTTTTTCCGCTGCCTCTGCTAGCTCAGATTTGGCAGCTCGGATCTTGGTCTCAGATTCAATTGTGGGGATATTTTGAACTGATTTCTTTGAGTTCTGTCAGCCAAGCTTCTGCTGTGCACTCTTCTAACACTCAGCACATCACCTTCAATCCCATGCCTGCTGCCCGCTTGAGAGTGTGCTTCCACGGAAAACAGAGTTTCACCTTTGATGCTCCTTTACCAGAGGTCAGATCCTGCACTGGTTTCCATTCTCTACTTTGCCTTTTCCTGCTTACGGTTTTTCTGAGGCCTCATCATGTCTTTGGATGTAACAGACCACTCTTACTCAAGTGTCCTGTGCCAAGGGCTGGGTGAGTGTGTGTTTACAATATTTGGTGTATGGTGTCTAGTGAGAGCAGTTTGCACTTGTTCTCTTCCTACTGGGCATCGACAAATCAACACATTTCACAAATAATTCACAGAAATTGGATATTAGTTTCGCTCCTTTTTCTTTACCGCCATGGACGGATGATTTGTCCTAAGACTCCAGCTTTGACATTATATTGATAAGACAGTTGCAGTCTTTAAGAAGGTTAATAGAATCGATTTACGTATTTTGGGATTTATATGAAAGTGAAGTTAGTTTTCGAAAATAACCAAATGAACCTAGAAACCAGACTTGACAATTTTTGTAAGATTTTGTCAGCTCTAAGGAAAAAACAGACAGTCTCAATGTAAAATAGCAGTCCAAATGTTTGAAGGGGACATGCCAACTCTTTTCTCTTGAAGCCTCCAACAACAAAAGGAACAATGAAATACCTATTGGAACCATGAAATAACCCACAACATTGTTTCCCTTGTGCACCAGGTGCCCTTTACTCCCAATGACACATACTAGGCAATGTTGTCATTTAAAGGTATAACATTCCTCTCTAGGAATATACAAGAAAATCTAAACAGAATATACACATTTAGGCTTGATTCAAAAAGCAATTAGAGGCATTTAACTATGAGAAACCTGCTGCAGATATCCTAGGCTATAGAAAACCAGGTGCTTTTCTATCAGTGCTGAGAAGGCTTAATCATCCGATCATGTTGGGTAAAACAATTTAACACAACCAAGTCTGCACCTCCAAGATATAGTGCACCCGGGGCTTGACGGAACTGAATGACTGTCCACATAACCTGTGTCTATAATGTGTTTTCGACTTTTACAGTACAGTTCACTATCGGACTTCTAATAGTATCCTGTAGTGTCTTGAAAAACTGAGATTCAAGTTCATTCAAAGATTCCCCTCACTTCCCACACTCCTTTCAGCCCAAAGAATACATAACCCCAGCATTTCCTTAATCTAGGGGAAGGTCATCATTTCTTTGTGTGAGCTAAGTATTCAATTCCTATCTATTTCAATCGAGAGTATTTGAATATTAAGGAGTTCACAGTTGTTCACCGCGTGTGAATGAGGAGGAACTCTGAATCTAGTAGGGGCTTGCTCTCCTCCTCCTGGATTCATTGCAGCTCAGGTTCTGATCCTTTGAAATGGATGCCTGAGTGGAGTGGAGGGAAGAGCATGTGATTGATAGCTAGGCACAAACGTGGGAATAGGCTTACCTGTGCTTGGTGCATTTCGGTC
Source organism: Camelus bactrianus (assembly GCF_048773025.1). Classification (NCBI taxonomy): domain Eukaryota; kingdom Metazoa; phylum Chordata; class Mammalia; order Artiodactyla; family Camelidae; genus Camelus; species Camelus bactrianus. Next base: position 144,174,751 of record NC_133541.1, read on the forward strand.
TGAATGATTCATAAATGCCTATTTGGGTGTGTGGATTCTCACGACCTCTTCCAAGAATATGAGCGCTTTATCATCTCTGCCATCTCTTCTCTTTTAGACGTCAGGAATCTTGGACCCGTTCTTGGAGCAGAGAATCGAGTAACTTTCTCAAGGGCACGTTGACTCTCCGTATGTTTCTGCCAGTATCAGCGAGGTTCAGTAGGTCTCATGAAAGCCTTTCGAGCCTGGTATTCTCTAGAGATGTCTCCATGCCGATATTCTCCACTGTGGCAGAACAACTTTCATCAATGTGTCCGCACATCTCCTCAATCCATGCAGCCAGTGTTTCTGCCAGCTTCTCTTCGTGTCTCCCATAAAGTCCACGTCAACAGGAATGGGCAAGTCTGAAGATACTTCGGAGCCTAACCAGTAAGCTGATGACAGGCAGATCTTCCACTGTCTGCCCTTTCAGATTCTGGAAACTGACCCGTGAACTCAGGTCTTTGGGCAGCAGCAGTATCTCGAACTTACTCAGCTTCCCGAACAAAAGACCTAAGCCAATCTCCACATAGGGCAGCAGACCCACCATCAAACTGATCCACCCACAGAATTCTGTCCAGTTACCTTGGATCCACCAGCCGCAACAAGCCTCGTGATACACACCAACATTCCACCTGGAATCCAACCGGTAACTGCCATCCACAGTGGTTGATGCATCAAGTCAGTGTTGGAGGTGATGCTGCATTAGACGAGAGTTTCCTAAGGGAAATGTGATTCTATCCACAAGGGTCCAATTTTCCTTTTCTCTTCCCTGTTTCCTTTTTTTCAAATCTATATACACAGTACAAACTGAGGGAAGTGTGTCCATGTTCAGTTTATGGATTCACACCTATTTAAACTTTCTAACAGTTCACATTACACAGACACCCACTCAAGGAAACTCATGTTTGTGTAATATCCATTCACCCAGATTACATATCTTTCTGTTGCTTTCTGCTGAAACACCCACACTCTCAGAACATGGATCCATTTGTTTCATGGGGGCTGAAATTCCTAGAAATGAAACCAATCCCAACGTGCACTTTCCAGTCTGTCTCTTTTACACTTAGTTCAGTTTTGCAGAGCTATTTGTCTTTGTTATAGGCTTATGCCATTTCTTCTCTACGTAGGGTAGAATAAGGCATTCGTTCATCCTGTTTGAAGACTTCTCTAAGACTATATCCCGTTCTATGACCCACTCTTATTCAAAACCGTCATTTGGGTTGGCTCACGATGTGCACTTCTGGATCAGTATCTATGAATATTAATGCACGCGTCTGTTTTCTGAATACAAGTGTGTTGAGTACATGCTAACAGCGATAATAGGTCGATGCGTGCTGAATGAAACTTGACATCACTTTGAGTGTTTTGTCTTGAATAATCATGGTTGTTTGGTATATGTCAGACAACTGTAACCTTTTGGTGTATGTCTGTTTGTCTGATTGTTTATTTTGCAAACACATTAGGCCATGCATCCCTCCTTTTGCTTCAGACAGACAGTCATGTAAGCTGATTCACTTAAGATAGTGCTTAAAATCACCTATGATTTCCTGCTACCCTCTCCCATCTTTAGGATTTTGATGTCCTCCTTGCCTTCTTCTTCTTACTTCTTTGCAACTCAGGCTCTTCTTGCATTTGCAATAATGGTTTTGTTATTTCCATTTCATCTTGCTACTTTTCTACTCAGGGTAGGATTCTCAATTTTTGTTTTAGGATCAGTCTCAAACTGCTGAATTCTTTTAAGGTTTGCCGGTCAGTGAATTTCCCTAGCTCTGCCGTTGTTGTAAATGGCGGTCATTTGGCATAGGCTACCCTAGATTGCAGCTTTTTCTCATTCAGGATATGGTCTATGTCCTGGCACTCCTCCCCTTGTTGCAAATTTTCTGCCGAGATATCAGCTGAACCCCCTCTGGAGGTACTTTTGTGACTAAGTTTCTTTCCTCGAGGTGAATTTTACATCAATGGGATGATCATGAAATTTGTTTATTTGAATTCTACTGCTTCTTGTTGGTCTATTGGTATTCCACCTCTTTTGGACGCTGTGTACTTCCTGAATTCGTATAGATGATACTTTCTTGGATTTCAGCAAGTTTCATTCTGATTTTTCTACAAATTCCTTTTCAGAATGTACTAGTTTATCAATTGCTTTCCATTTGGGAATCCTATGAGTCCTATTCTTACCTGCTTTGTCTTAACCCAGGATTCAACAGTGATGTTAGCGTTGGTTTGCACTCGCTTTTCTGTGTCTTCTTCTGATGGAGGGATTTCTGTTCCCCCGTCCTCTAAGCCATTCACGATTCCTTCTGCATTATTTAGTCTGCTTAGGATTGACTTTAGCCCAGTTTTTATCTCATCCATTGTGTTTTCTTATACTATTGGTTTCTTCTTTAGAGTTTCTCTTCCCCTTTTCTGGTATTCTGCCTTTTGTGATTCTGAGGCACTGTGGTTCATCATTGTTTTCCTCACCTCCATTTTCAGAGCTTGCTCTGGTAACTTTTTGCCGTCTAGTTGTTTGAAAGCTTATTTTTTGGGCCTTCAATCTCTTTGGAACTGAAAATGGTACTTCCTGTTTCTTTTACTATACTTCTTTTACCCTATAATTCAGGTAATATCATGTATCTAATATAGACAAATTGGGCTTGGATAAGTGCAAACTTTAGACTTTTTGGTGTACGCATTTCCAAGGTATTTCTGTGAGGACAATTTTCCCTAGACCTTGATGCCATGCCCTGTTCCTGTGTGTGTTGTCTGGTATATCTCTAAATCCTGGTGTTGTCTTTGTTGTGATGAACACACCATACTGTTACAGTTAGTTGATCCTCTTTTTTATTACATTTATCTCACAATTCTGAAAGGGCGCAGGGCACTTCCTCTAGTGGAAATGAAGCTTCTATAGGTTTTCAGCTCTGCATTCTTCTGTATGTCATTTTGAAGTGTCTCCAAAACAGCCAACAGAGAGTGCGCTTGTACTTTCTACTGCCATGGGAATGTCCCAATGTTACCAGTTCTTCCCAGAGCTTCTGTGTCTACAAAAACAACAGTGGAAGCATATGTATGGATGTCATACTTCAGGGCCTGCTGGGATGATCCCGCAGGCCGACCTATGTGTCCTCGGTGCAGTACCCTGTCAGTGCCGTCCAAAATGTAGCATCTGCATTTGGGTGATAATGCTGTAAGAAATGCTTCATCTTCTCGTACTGTGGACTTTGACCACTCTTCCTATTTCGCTCATTCTTGAGTAATGGGTTCACGAAGGCAACCACAGAGCTGTTCCGCATCCTCTGCCTCAAACCAGAGTGTAATCCCTATCCAGGTTTGGAATGTAGCAGATCCTAAATCTTTTAATACTGATTTCAAACCCAACGCCCCCTGGAACCCTCAGTCCAGATGCATGATACCTCTGATTGAGCCCCACGTGTGCTCTATTGGCAAAATGTCAAATTGGACCCTGGTCCTGCAGATGCAGTGGATGTGGCCATAGGACATATCGATAAACTCAAACTCACGTGCCAGTGCTGTTCCTGTCTCACTGAATTCACAGTTTCCTTTGCTCTCTTGAAAGAACCCACCAAAACCCACAATGCATTCGAGATCCCTGAGTTCTGCGAGAGCAATCATCCTTAGCCCTATCCCTCGTTTTCCGCTGCCTCTGCTAGCTCAGATTTGGCAGCTCGGATCTTGGTCTCAGATTCAATTGTGGGGATATTTTGAACTGATTTCTTTGAGTTCTGTCAGCCAAGCTTCTGCTGTGCACTCTTCTAACACTCAGCACATCACCTTCAATCCCATGCCTGCTGCCCGCTTGAGAGTGTGCTTCCACGGAAAATAGAGTTTCACCTTTGATGCTCCTTTACCAGAGGTCAGATCCTGCACTGGTTTCCATTCTCTACTTTGCCTTTTCCTGCTTACGGTTTTTCTGAGGCCTCATCATGTCTTTGGATGTAACAGACCACTCTTAGTCAAATGTCCTGTGCCAAGGGCTGGGTGAGTGTGTGTTTACAATATTTTGTGTATGGTGTCTAGTGAGAGCAGTTTGCACTTGTTCTCTTCCTACTGGGCATCGACAAATCAACACATTTCACAAATAATTCACAGAAATTGGATATTAGTTTCGCTCCTTTTTCTTTACCGCCATGGACGGATGATTTGTCCTAAGACTCCAGCTTTGACATTATATTGATAAGACAGTTGCAGTCTTTAAGAAGGTTAATAGAATCGATTTACGTATTTTGGGATTTATATGAAAGTGAAGTTAGTTTTCGAAAATAACCAAATGAACCTAGAAACCAGACTTGACAATTTTTGTAAGATTTTGTCAGCTCTAAGGAAAAAACAGACAGTCTCAATGTAAAATAGCAGTCCAAATGTTTGAAGGGGACATGCCAACTCTTTTCTCTTGAAGCCTCCAACAACAAAAGGAACAATGAAATACCTATTGGAACCATGAAATAACCCACAACATTGTTTCCCTTGTGCACCAGGTGCCCTTTACTCCCAATGACACATACTAGGCAATGTTGTCATTTAAAGGTATAACATTCCTCTCTAGGAATATACAAGAAAATCTAAACAGAATATACACATTTAGGCTTGATTCAAAAAGCAATTAGAGGCATTTAACTATGAGAAACCTGCTGCAGATATCCTAGGCTATAGAAAACCAGGTGCTTTTCTATCAGTGCTGAGAAGGCTTAATCATCCGATCATGTTGGGTAAAACAATTTAACACAACCAAGTCTGCACCTCCAAGATATAGTGCACCCGGGGCTTGACGGAAGTGAATGACTGTCCACATAACCTGTGTCTATAATGTGTTTTCGACTTTTACAGTACAGTTCACTATCGGACTTCTAATATTATCCTGTAGCGTCTTGAAAAACTGAGGCCTAATACATATTCAAGTTCATTCAAAGATTCCCCTCACTTCCCACACTCCTTTCAGCCCAAAGAATACATAACCCCAGCATTTCCTTAATCTAGGGGAAGGTCATCATTTCTTTGTGTGAGCTAAGTATTCAATTCCTATCTATTTCAATCGAGAGTATTTGAATATTAAGGAGTTCACAGTTGTTCACCGCGTGTGAATGAGGAGGAACTCTGAATCTAGTAGGGGCTTGCTCTCCTCCTCCTGGATTCATTGCAGCTCAGGTTCTGATCCTTTGAAATGGATGCCTGAGTGGAGTGGAGGGAAGAGCATGTGATTGATAGCTAGGCACAAACGTGGGAATAGGCTTACCTGTGCTTGGTGCATTTCGGTCTGAATGATTCATAAATGCCTATTTGGGTGTGTGGATTCTCACGACCTCTTCCAAGAATATGAGCGCTTTATCATCTCTGCCATCTCTTCTCTTTTAGACGTCAGGAATCTTGGACCCGTTCTTGGAGCAGAGAATCGAGTAACTTTCTCAAGGGCACGTTGACTCTCCGTATGTTTCTGCCAGTATCAGCGAGGTTCAGTAGGTCTCATGAAAGTCTTTCGAGCCTGGTATTCTCTAGAGATGTCTCCATGCCGATATTCTCCACTGTGGCAGAACAACTTTCATCAATGTGTCCGCACATCTCCTCAATCCATGCAGCCAGTGTTTCTGCCAGCTTCTCTTCGTGTCTCCCATAAAGTCCACGTCAACGTGAATGGGCAAGTCTGAAGATACTTCGGAGCCTAACCAGTAAGCTGATGACAGGCAGATCTTCCACTGTCTGCCCTTTCAGATTCTGGAAACTGACCCGTGAACTCAGGTCTTTGGGCAGCAGCAGTATCTCGAACTTACTCAGCTTCCCGAACAAAAGACCTAAGCCAATCTCCACATAGGGCAGCAGACCCACCATCAAACTGATCCACCCACAGAATTCTGTCCAGTTACCTTGGATCCACCAGCCGCAACAAGCCTCGTGATACACACCAACATTCCACCTGGAATCCAACCGGTAACTGCCATCCACAGTGGTTGATGCATCAAGACAGTGTTGGAGGTGATGCTGCATTAGACGAGAGTTTCCTAAGGGAAATGTGATTCTATCCACAAGGGTCCAATTTTCCTTTTCTCTTCCCTGTTTCCTTTTTTTCAAATCTATATACACAGTACAAACTGAGGGAAGTGTGTCCATGTTCAGTTTATGGATTCACACCTATTTAAACTTTCTAACAGTTCACATTACACAGACACCCACTCAAGGAAACTCATGTTTGTGTAATATCCATTCACCCAGATTACATATCCTTCTGTTGCTTTCTGCTGAAACACCCACACTCTCAGAACATGGATCCATTTGTTTCATGGGGGCTGAAATTCCTAGAAATGAAACCAATCCCAACGTGCACTTTCCAGTCTGTCTCTTTTACACTTAGTTCAGTTTTGCAGAGCTACTTGTCTTTGTTATAGGCTTATGCCATTTCTTCTCTACGTAGGGTAGAATAAGGCATTCGTTCATCCTGTTTGAAGACTTCTAAGACTATATCCCGTTCTATGACCCACTCTTATTCAAAACCGTCATTTGGGTTGGCTCACGATGTGCACTTCTGGATCAGTATCTATGAATATTAATGCACGCGTCTGTTTTCTGAATACAAGTGTGTTGAGTACATGCTAACAGCGATAATAGGTCGATGCGTGCTGAATGAAACTTGACATCACTTTGAGTATTTTGTCTTGAATAATCATGGTTGTTTGGTATATGTCAGACAACTGTAACCTTTTGGTGTATGTCTGTTTGTCTGATTGTTTATTTTGCAAACACATTAGGCCATGCATCCCTCCTTTTGCTTCAGACAGACAGTCATGTAAGCTGATTCACTTAAGATAGTGCTTAAAATCACCTATGATTTCCTGCTACCCTCTCCCATCTTTAGGATTTTGATGTCCTCCTTGCCTTCTTCTTCTTACTTCTTTGCAACTCAGGCTCTTCTTGCATTTGCAATAATGGTTTTGTTATTTCCATTTCATCTTGCTACTTTTCTTCTCAGGGTAGGATTCTCAATTTTTGTTTTAGGATCAGTCTCAAACTGCTGAATTCTTTTAAGGTTTGCCGGTCAGTGAATTTCCCTAGCTCTGCCGTTGTTATAAATGGCGGTCATTTGGCATAGGCTACCCTAGATTGCAGCTTTTTCTCATTCAGGATATGGTCTATGTCCTGGCACTCCTCCCCTTGTTGCAAATTTTCTGCCGAGATATCAGCTGAACCCCCTCTGGAGGTACTTTTGTGACTAAGTTTCTTTCCTCGAGGTGAATTTTACATCACTGGGATGATCATGAAATTTGTTTATTTGAATTCTACTGCTTCTTGTTGGTCTATTGGTATTCCACCTCTTTTGGACGATGTGTACTTCCTGAATTCGTATAGATGATACTTTCTTGGATTTCAGCAAGTTTCATTCTGATTTTTCTACAAATTCCTTTTCAGAATGTACTAGTTTATCAATTGCTTTCCATTTGGGAATCCTATGAGTCCTATTCTTACCTGCTTTGTCTTAACCCAGGATTCAACAGTGATGTTAGCGTTGGTTTGCACTCGCTTTTCTGTGTCTTCTTCTGATGGAGGGATTTCTGTTCCCCCGTCCTCTAAGCCATTCACGATTCCTTCTGCATTAATTAGTCTGCTTAGGATTGACTTTAGCCCAGTTTTTATCTCATCCATTGTGTTTTCTTATACTATTGGTTTCTTCTTTAGAGTTTCTCTTCCCCTTTTCTGGTATTCTGCCTTTTGTGATTCTGAGGCACTGTGGTTCATCATTGTTTTCCTCACCTCCATTTTCAGAGTTTGCTCTGGTAACGTTTTGCCGTCTAGTTGTTTGAAAGCTTATTTTTTGGGCCTTCAATCTCTTTGGAACTGAAAATGGTACTTCCTGTTTCTTTTACTATACTTCTTTTACCCTATAATTCAGGTAATATCATGTATCTAATATAGACAAATTGGGCTTGGATAAGTGCAAACTTTAGACTTTTTGGTGTACGCATTTCCAAGGTATTTCTGTGAGGACAATTTTCCCTAGACCTTGATGCCATGCCCTGTTCCTGTGTGTGTTGTCTGGTATATCTCTAAATCCTGGTGTTGTCTTTGTTGTGATGAACACACCATACTGTTACAGTTAGTTGATCCTCTTTTTTATTACATTAATCTCACAATTCTGAAAGGGCGCAGGGCACTTCCTCTAGTGGAAATGAAGCTTCTATAGGTTTTCAGCTCTGCATTCTTCTGTATGTCATTTTGAAGTGTCTCCAAAACAGCCAACAGAGAGTGCGCTTGTACTTTCTACTGCCATGGGAATGTCCCAATGTTACCAGTTCTTCCCAGAGCTTCTGTGTCTACAAAAACAACAGTGGAAGCATATGTATGGATGTCATACTTCAGGGCCTGCTGGGATGATCCCGCAGGCCGACCTATGTGTCCTCGGTGCAGTACCCTGTCAGTGCCGTCCAAAATGTAGCATCTGCATTTGGGTGATAATGCTGTAAGAAATGCTTCATCTTCTCGTACTGTGGACTTTGACCACTCTTCCTTTTTGGCTCATTCTTGAGTAATGGGTTCACGAAGGCAACCACAGAGCTGTTCCGCATCCTCTGCCTCAAACCAGAGTGTAATCCCTATCCAGGTTTGGAATGTAGCAGATCCTAAATCTTTTAATACTGATTTCAAACCCAACGCCCCCTGGAACCCTCAGTCCAGATGCATGATACCTCTGATTGAGCCCCACGTGTGCTCTATTGGCAAAATGTCAAATTGGACCCTGGTCCTGCAGATGCAGTGGATGTGGCCATAGGACATATCGATAAACTCAAACTCACGTGCCAGTGCTGTTCCTGTCTCACTGAATTCACAGTTTCCTTTGCTCTCTTGAAAGAACCCACCAAAACCCACAATGCATTCGAGATCCCTGAGTTCTGCGAGAGCAATCATCCTTAGCCCTATCCCTCGTTTTCCGCTGCCTCTGCTAGCTCAGATTTGGCAGCTCGGATCTTGGTCTCAGATTCAATTGTGGGGATATTTTGAACTGATTTCTTTCAGTTCTGTCAGCCAAGCTTCTGCTGTGCACTCTTCTAACACTCAGCACATCACCTTCAATCCCATGCCTGCTGCCCGCTTGAGAGTGTGCTTCCACGGAAAACAGAGTTTCACCTTTGATGCTCCTTTACCAGAGGTCAGATCCTGCACTGGTTTCCATTCTCTACTTTGCCTTTTCCTGCTTACGGTTTTTCTGAGGCCTCATCATGTCTTTGGATGTAACAGACCACTCTTACTCAAGTGTCCTGTGCCAAGGGCTGGGTGAGTGTGTGTTTACAATATTTGGTGTATGGTGTCTAGTGAGAGCAGTTTGCACTTGTTCTCTTCCTACTGGGCATCGACAAATCAACACATTTCACAAATAATTCACAGAAATTGGATATTAGTTTCGCTCCTTTTTCTTTACCGCCATGGACGGATGATTTGTCCTAAGACTCCAGCTTTGACATTATATTGATAAGACAGTTGCAGTCTTTAAGAAGGCTAATAGAATCGATTTACGTATTTTGGGATTTATATGAAAGTGAAGTTAGTTTTCGAAAATAACCAAATGAACCTAGAAACCAGACTTGACAATTTTTGTAAGATTTTGTCAGCTCTAAGGAAAAAACAGACAGTCTCAATGTAAAATAGCAGTCCAAATGTTTGAAGGGGACATGCCAACTCTTTTCTCTTGAAGCCTCCAACAACAAAAGGAACAATGAAATACCTATTGGAACCATGAAATAACCCACAACATTGTTTCCCTTGTGCACCAGGTGCCCTTTACTCCCAATGACACATACTAGGCAATGTTGTCATTTAAAGGTATAACATTCCTCTCTAGGAATATACAAGAAAATCTAAACAGAATATACACATTAAGGCTTGATTCAAAAAGCAATTAGAGGCATTTAACTATGAGAAACCTGCTGCAGATATCCTAGGCTATAGAAAACCAGGTGCTTTTCTATCAGTGCTGAGAAGGCTTAATCATCCGATCATGTTGGGTAAAACAATTTAACACAACCAAGTCTGCACCTCCAAGATATAGTGCACCCGGGGCTTGACGGAACTGAATGACTGTCCACATAACCTGTGTCTATAATGTGTTTTCGACTTTTACAGTACAGTTCACTATCGGACTTCTAATAGTATCCTGTAGTGTCTTGAAAAACTGAGATTCAAGTTCATTCAAAGATTCCCCTCACTTCCCACACTCCTTTCAGCCCAAAGAATACATAACCCCAGCATTTCCTTAATCTAGGGGAAGGTCATCATTTCTTTGTGTGAGCTAAGTATTCAATTCCTATCTATTTCAATCGAGAGTATTTGAATATTAAGGAGTTCACAGTTGTTCACCGCGTGTGAATGAGGAGGAACTCTGAATCTAGTAGGGGCTTGCTCTCCTCCTCCTGGATTCATTGCAGCTCAGGTTCTGATCCTTTGAAATGGATGCCTGAGTGGAGTGGAGGGAAGAGCATGTGATTGATAGCTAGGCACAAACGTGGGAATAGGCTTACCTGTGCTTGGTGCATTTCGGTCTGAATGATTCATAAATGCCTATTTGGGTGTGTGGATTCTCACGACCTCTTCCAAGAATATGAGCGCTTTATCATCTCTGCCATCTCTTCTCTTTTAGACGTCAGGAATCTTGGACCCGTTCTTGGAGCAGAGAATCGAGTAACTTTCTCAAGGGCACGTTGACTCTCCGTATGTTTCTGCCAGTATCAGCGAGGTTCAGTAGGTCTCATGAAAGCCTTTCGAGCCTGGTATTCTCTAGAGATGTCTCCATGCCGATATTCTCCACTGTGGCAGAACAACTTTCATCAATGTGTCCGCACATCTCCTCAATCCATGCAGCCAGTGTTTCTGCCAGCTTCTCTTCGTGTCTCCCATAAAGTCCACGTCAACAGGAATGGGCAAGTCTGAAGATACTTCGGAGCCTAACCAGTAAGCTGATGACAGGCAGATCTTCCACTGTCTGCCCTTTCAGATTCTGGAAACTGACCCGTGAACTCAGGTCTTTGGGCAGCAGCAGTGTCTCGAACTTACTCAGCTTCCCGAACAAAAGACCTAAGCCAATCTCCACATAGGGCAGCAGACCCACCATCAAACTGATCCACGCACAGAATTCTGTCCAGTTACCTTGGATCCACCAGCCGCAACAAGCCTCGTGATACACACCAACATTCCACCTGGAATCCAACCGGTAACTGCCATCCACAGTGGTTGATGCATCAAGTCAGTGTTGGAGGTGATGCTGCATTAGACGAGAGTTTCCTAAGGGAAATGTGATTCTATCCACAAGGGTCCAATTTTCCTTTTCTCTTCCCTGTTTCCTTTTTTTCAAATCTATATACACAGTACAAACTGAGGGAAGTGTGTCCATGTTCAGTTTATGGATTCACACCTATTTAAACTTTCTAACAGTTCACATTACACAGACACCCACTCAAGGAAACTCATGTTTGTGTAATATCCATTCACCCAGATTACATATCCTTCTGTTGCTTTCTGCTGAAACACCCACACTCTCAGAACATGGATCCATTTGTTTCATGGGGGCTGAAATTCCTAGAAATGAAACCAATCCCAACGTGCACTTTCCAGTCTGTCTCTTTTACACTTAGTTCAGTTTTGCAGAGCTACTTGTCTTTGTTATAGGCTTATGCCATTTCTTCTCTACGTAGGGTAGAATAAGGCATTCGTTCATCCTGTTTGAAGACTTCTAAGACTATATCCCGTTCTATGACCCACTCTTATTCAAAACCGTCATTTGGGTTGGCTCACGATGTGCACTTCTGGATCAGTATCTATGAATATTAATGCACGCGTCTGTTTTCTGAATACAAGTGTGTTGAGTACATGCTAACAGCGATAATAGGTCGATGCGTGCTGAATGAAACTTGACATCACTATGAGTATTTTGTCTTGAATAATCATGGTTGTTTGGTATATGTCAGACAACTGTAACCTTTTGGTGTATGTCTGTTTGTCTGATTGTTTATTTTGCAAACACATTAGGCCATGCATCCCTCCTTTTGCTTCAGACAGACAGTCATGTAAGCTGATTCACTTAAGATAGTGCTTAAAATCACCTATGATTTCCTGCTACCCTCTCCCATCTTTAGGATTTTGATGTCCTCCTTGCCTTCTTCTTCTTACTTCTTTGCAACTCAGGCTCTTCTTGCATTTGCAATAATGGTTTTGTTATTTCCATTTCATCTTGCTACTTTTCTACTCAGGGTAGGATTCTCAATTTTTGTTTTAGGATCAGTCTCAAACTGCTGAATTCTTTTAAGGTTTGCCGGTCAGTGAATATCCCTAGCTCTGCCGTTGTTATAAATGGCGGTCATTTGGCATAGGCTACCCTAGATTGCAGCTTTTTCTCATTCAGGATATGGTCTATGTCCTGGCACTCCTCCCCTTGTTGCAAATTTTCTGCCTAGATATCAGCTGAACCCCCTCTGGAGGTACTTTTGTGACTAAGTTTCTTTCCTCGAGGTGAATTTTACATCACTGGGATGATCATGAAATTTGTTTATTTGAATTCTACTGCTTCTTGTTGGTCTATTGGTATTCCACCTCTTTTGGACGCTGTGTACTTCCTGAATTCGTATAGATGATACTTTCTTGGATTTCAGCAAGTTTCATTCTGATTTTTCTACAAATTCCTTTTCAGAATGTACTAGTTTATCAATTGCTTTCCATTTGGGAATCCTATGAGTCCTATTCTTACCTGCTTTGTCTTAACCCAGGATTCAACAGTGATGTTAGCGTTGGTTTGCACTCGCTTTTCTGTGTCTTCTTCTGATGGAGGGATTTCTGTTCCCCCGTCCTCTAAGCCATTCACGATTCCTTCTGCATTAATTAGTCTGCTTAGGATTGACTTTAGCCCAGTTTTTATCTCATCCATTGTGTTTTCTTATACTATTGGTTTCTTCTTTAGAGTTTCTCTTCCCCTTTTCTGGTATTCTGCCTTTTGTGATTCTGAGGCACTGTGGTTCATCATTGTTTTCCTCACCTCCATTTTCAGAGCTTGCTCTGGTAACGTTTTGCCGTCTAGTTGTTTGAAAGCTTATTTTTTGGGCCTTCAATCTCTTTGGAACTGAAAATGGTACTTCCTGTTTCTTTTACTATACTTCTTTTACCCTATAGTTCAGGTAATATCATGTATCTAAAATAGACAAATTGGGCTTGGATAAGTGCAAACTTTAGACTTTTTGGTGTACGCATTTCCAAGGTATTTCTGTGAGGACAATTTTCCCTAGACCTTGATGCCATGCCCTGTTCCTGTGTGTGTTGTCTGGTATATCTCTAAATCCTGGTGTTGTCTTTGTTGTGATGAACACACCATACTGTTTCAGTTAGTTGATCCTCTTTTTTATTACATTTATCTCACAATTCTGAAAGGGCGCAGGGCACTTCCTCTAGTGGAAATGAAGCTTCTATAGGTTTTCAGCTCTGCATTCTTCTGTATGTCATTTTGAAGTGTCTCCAAAACAGCCAACAGAGAGTGCGCTTGTACTTTCTACTGCCATGGGAATGTCCCAATGTTACCAGTTCTTCCCAGAGCTTCTGTGTCTACAAAAACAACAGTGGAAGCATATGTATGGATGTCATACTTCAGGGCCTGCTGGGATGATCCCGCAGGCCGACCTATGTGTCCTCGGTGCAGTACCCTGTCAGTGCCGTCCAAAATGTAGCATCTGCATTTGGGTGATAATGCTGTAAGAAATGCTTCATCTTCTCGTACTGTGGACTTTGACCACTCTTCCTATTTGGCTCATTCTTGAGTAATGGGTTCACGAAGGCAACCACAGAGCTGTTCCGCATCCTCTGCCTCAAACCAGAGTGTAATCCCTATCCAGGTTTGGAATGTAGCAGATCCTAAATCTTTTAATACTGATTTCAAACCCAACGCCCCCTGGAACCCTCAGTCCAGATGCATGATACCTCTGATTGAGCCCCACGTGTGCTCTATTGGCAAAATGTCAAATTGGACCCTGGTCCTGCAGATGCAGTGGATGTGGCCATAGGACATATCGATAAACTCAAACTCACGTGCCAGTGCTGTTCCTGTCTCACTGAATTCACAGTTTCCTTTGCTCTCTTGAAAGAACCCACCAAAACCCACAATGCATTCGAGATCCCTGAGTTCTGCGAGAGCAATCATCCTTAGCCCTATCCCTCTTTTTCCGCTGCCTCTGCTAGCTCAGATTTGGCAGCTCGGATCTTGGTCTCAGATTCAATTGTGGGGATATTTTGAACTGATTTCTTTCAGTTCTGTCAGCCAAGCTTCTGCTGTGCACTCTTCTAACACTCAGCACATCACCTTCAATCCCATGCCTGCTGCCCACTTGAGAGTGTGCTTCCACGGAAAACAGAGTTTCACCTTTGATGCTCCTTTACCAGAGGTCAGATCCTGCACTGGTTTCCATTCTCTACTTTGCCTTTTCCTGCTTACGGTTTTTCTGAGGCCTCATCATGTCTTTGGATGTAACAGACCACTCTTACTCAAGTGTCCTGTGCCAAGGGCTGGGTGAGTGTGTGTTTACAATATTTGGTGTATGGTGTCTAGTGAGAGCAGTTTGCACTTGTTCTCTTCCTACTGGGCATCGACAAATCAACACATTTCACAAATAATTCACAGAAATTGGATATTAGTTTCGCTCCTTTTTCTTTACCGCCATGGACGGATGATTTGTCCTAAGACTCCAGCTTTGACATTATATTGATAAGACAGTTGCAGTCTTTAAGAAGGTTAATAGAATCGATTTACGTATTTTGGGATTTATATGAAAGTGAAGTTAGTTTTCGAAAATAACCAAATGAACCTAGAAACCAGACTTGACAATTTTTGTAAGATTTTGTCAGCTCTAAGGAAAATCAGACAGTCTCAATGTAAAATAGCAGTCCAAATGTTTGAAGGGGACATGCCAACTCTTTTCTCTTGAAGCCTCCAACAACAAAAGGAACAATGAAATACCTATTGGAACCATGAAATAACCCACAACATTGTTTCCCTTGTGCACCAGGTGCCCTTTACTCCCAATGACACATACTAGGCAATGTTGTCATTTAAAGGTATAACATTCCTCTCTAGGAATATACAAGAAAATCTAAACAGAATATACACATTTAGGCTTGATTCAAAAAGCAATTAGAGGCATTTAACTATGAGAAACCTGCTGCAGATATCCTAGGCTATAGAAAACCAGGTGCTTTTCTATCAGTGCTGAGAAGGCTTAATCATCCGATCATGTTGGGTAAAACAATTTAACACAACCAAGTCTGCACCTCCAAGATATAGTGCACCCGGGGCTTGACGGAAGTGAATGACTGTCCACATAACCTGTGTCTATAATGTGTTTTCGACTTTTACAGTACAGTTCACTATCGGACTTCTAATATTATCCTGTAGTGTCTTGAAAAACTGAGGCCTAATCCATATTCAAGTTCATTCAAAGATTCCCCTCACTTCCCACACTCCTTTCAGCCCAAAGAATACATAACCCCAGCATTTCCTTAATCTAGGGGAAGGTCATCATTTCTTTGTGTGAGCTAAGTATTCAATTCCTATCTATTTCAATCGAGAGTATTTGAATATTAAGGAGTTCACAGTTGTTCACCGCGTGTGAATGAGGAGGAACTCTGAATCTAGTAGGGGCTTGCTCTCCTCCTCCTGGATTCATTGCAGCTCAGGTTCTGATCCTTTGAAATGGATGCCTGAGTGGAGTGGAGGGAAGAGCATGTGATTGATAGCTAGGCACAAACGTGGGAATAGGCTTACCTGTGCTTGGTGCATTTCGGTCTGAATGATTCATAAATGCCTATTTGGGTGTGTGGATTCTCACGACCTCTTCCAAGAATATGAGCGCTTTATCATCTCTGCCATCTCTTCTCTTTTAGACGTCAGGAATCTTGGACCCGTTCTTGGAGCAGAGAATCGAGTAACTTTCTCAAGGGCACGTTGACTCTCCGTATGTTTCTGCCAGTATCAGCGAGGTTCAGTAGGTCTCATGAAAGCCTTTCGAGCCTGGTATTCTCTAGAGATGTCTCCATGCCGATATTCTCCACTGTGGCAGAACAACTTTCATCAATGTGTCCGCACATCTCCTCAATCCATGCAGCCAGTGTTTCTGCCAGCTTCTCTTCTTGTCTCCCATAAAGTCCACGTCAACAGGAATGGGCAAGTCTGAAGATACTTCGGAGCCTAACCAGTAAGCTGATGACAGGCAGATCTTCCACTGTCTGCCCTTTCAGATTCTGGAAACTGACCTGTGAACTCAGGTCTTTGGGCAGCAGCAGTATCTCGAACTTACTCAGCTTCCCAAACAAAAGACCTAAGCCAATCACCACATAGGGCAGCAGACCCACCATCAAACTGATCCACCCACAGAATTCTGTCCAGTTACCTTGGATCCACCAGCCGCAACAAGCCTCGTGATACACACCAACATTCCACCTGGAATCCAACCGGTAACTGCCATCCACAGTGGTTGATGCATCAAGTCAGTGTTGGAGGTGATGCTGCATTAGACGAGAGTTTCCTAAGGGAAATGTGATTCTATCCACAAGGGCCCAATTTTCCTTTTCTCTTCCCTGTTTCCTTTTTTTCAAATCTATATACACAGTACAAACTGAGGGAAGTGTGTCCATGTTCAGTTTATGGATTCACACCTATTTAAACTTTCTAACAGTTCACATTACACAGACACCCACTCAAGGAAACTCATGTTTGTGTAATATCCATTCACCCAGATTACATATCCTTCTGTTGCTTTCTGCTGAAACACCCACACTCTCAGAACATGGATCCATTTGTTTCATGGGGGCTGAAATTCCTAGAAATGAAACCAATCCCAACGTGCACTTTCCAGTCTGTCTCTTTTACACTTAGTTCAGTTTTGCAGAGCTACTTGTCTTTGTTATAGGCTTATGCCATTTCTTCTCTACGTAGGGTAGAATAAGGCATTCGTTCATCCTGTTTGAAGACTTCTAAGACTATATCCCGTTCTATGACCCACTCTTATTCAAAACCGTCATTTGGGTTGGCTCACGATGTGCACTTCTGGATCAGTATCTATGAATATTAATGCACGCGTCTGTTTTCTGAATACAAGTGTGTTGAGTACATGCTAACAGCGATAATAGGTCGATGCGTGCTGAATGAAACTTGACATCACTTTGAGTATTTTGTCTTGAATAATCATGGTTGTTTGGTATATGTCAGACAACTGTAACCTTTTGGTGTATGTCTGTTTGTCTGATTGTTTATTTTGCAAACACATTAGGCCATGCATCCCTCCTTTTGCTTCAGACAGACAGTCATGTAAGCTGATTCACTTAAGATAGTGCTTAAAATCACCTATGATTTCCTGCTACCCTCTCCCATCTTTAGGATTTTGATGTCCTCCTTGCCTTCTTCTTCTTACTTCTTTGCAACTCAGGCTCTTCTTGCATTTGCAATAATGGTTTTGTTATTTCCATTTCATCTTGCTACTTTTCTACTCAGGGTAGGATTCTCAATTTTTGTTTTAGGATCAGTCTTAAACTGCTGAAATCTTTTAAGGTTTGCCGGTCAGTGAATTTCCCTAGCTCTGCCGTTGTTATAAATGGCGGTCATTTGGCATAGGCTACCCTAGATTGCAGCTTTTTCTCATTCAGGATATGGTCTATGTCCTGGAACTCCTCCCCTTGTTGCAAATTTTCTGCCGAGATATCAGCTGAACCCCCTCTGGAGGTACTTTTGTGACTAAGTTTCTTTCCTCGAGGTGAATTTTACATCACTGGGATGATCATGAAATTTGTTTATTTGAATTCTACTGCTTCTTGTTGGTCTATTGGTATTCCACCTCTTTTGGACGCTGTGTACTTCCTGAATTCGTATAGATGATACTTTCTTGGATTTCAGCAAGTTTCATTCTGATTTTTCTACAAATTCCTTTTCAGAATGTACTATTTTATCAATTGCTTTCCATTTGGGAATCCTATGAGTCCTATTCTTACCTGCTTGGTCTTAACCCAGGATTCAACAGTGATGTTAGCGTTGGTTTGCACTCGCTTTTCTGTGTCTTCTTCTGATGGAGGGATTTCTGTTCCCCCGTCCTCTAAGCCATTCACGATTCCTTCTGCATTAATTAGTCTGCTTAGGATTGACTTTAGCCCAGTTTTTATCTCATCCATTGTGTTTTCTTATACTATTGGTTTCTTCTTTAGAGTTTCTCTTCCCCTTTTCTGGTATTCTGCCTTTTGTGATTCTGAGGCACTTTGGTTCATCATTGTTTTCCTCACCTCCATTTTCAGAGCTTGCTCTGGTAACGTTTTGCCGTCTAGTTGTTTGAAAGCTTATTTTTTGGGCCTTCAATCTCTTTGGAACTGAAAATGGTACTTCCTGTTTCTTTTACTATACTTCTTTTACCCTATAGTTCAGGTAATATCATGTATCTAATATAGACAAATTGGGCTTGGATAAGTGCAAACTTTAGACTTTTTGGTGTACGCATTTCCAAGGTATTTCTGTGAGGACAATTTTCCCTAGACCTTGATGCCATGCCCTGTTCCTGTGTGTGTTGTCTGGTATATCTCTAAATCCTGGTGTTGTCTTTGTTGTGATGAACACACCATACTGTTTCAGTTAGTTGATCCTCTTTTGTATTACATTAATCTCACAATTCTGAAAGGGCGCAGGGCACTTCCTCTAGTGGAAATGAAGCTTCTATAGGTTTTCAGCTCTGCATTCTTCTGTATGTCATTTTGAAGTGTCTCCAAAACAGCCAACAGAGAGTGCGCTTGTACTTTATACTGCCATGGGAATGTCCCAATGTTACCAGTTCTTCCCAGAGCTTCTGTGTCTACAAAAACAACAGTGGAAGCATATGTATGGATGTCATACTTCAGGGCCTGCTGGGATGATCCCGCAGGCCGACCTATGTGTCCTCCCTGCAGTACCCTGTCAGTGCCGTCCAAAATGTAGCATCTGCATTTGGGTGATAATGCTGTAAGAAATGCTTCATCTTCTCGTACTGTGGACTTTGACCACTCTTCCTATTTTGCTCATTCTTGAGTAATGGGTTCACGAAGGCAACCACAGAGCTGTTCCGCATCCTCTGCCTCAAACCAGAGTGTAATCCCTATCCAGGTTTGGAATGTAGCAGATCCTAAATCTTTTAATACTGATTTCAAACCCAACGCCCCCTGGAACCCTCAGTCCAGATGCATGATACCTCTGATTGAGCCCCACGTGTGCTCTATTGGCAAAATGTCAAATTGGACCCTGGTCCTGCAGATGCAGTGGATGTGGCCATAGGACATATCGATAAACTCAAACTCACGTGCCAGTGCTGTTCCTGTCTCACTGAATTCACAGTTTCCTTTGCTCTCTTGAAAGAACCCACCAAAACCCACAATGCATTCGAGATCCCTGAGTTCTGCGAGAGCAATCATCCTTAGCCCTATCCCTCGTTTTCCGCTGCCTCTGCTAGCTCAGATTTGGCAGCTCGGATCTTGGTCTCAGATTCAATTGTGGGGATATTTTGAACTGATTTCTTTCAGTTCTGTCAGCCAAGCTTCTGCTGTGCACTCTTCTAACACTCAGCACATCAACTTCAATCCCATGCCTGCTGCCCGCTTGAGAGTGTGCTTCCACGGAAAACAGAGTTTCACCTTTGATGCTCCTTTACCAGAGGTCAGATCCTGCACTGGTTTCCATTCTCTACTTTGCCTTTTCCTGCTTACGGTTTTTCTGAGGCCTCATCATGTCTTTGGATGTAACAGACCACTCTTAGTCAAGTGTCCTGTGCCAAGGGCTGGGTGAGTGTGTGTTTACAATATTTTGTGTATGGTGTCTAGTGAGAGCAGTTTGCACTTGTTCTCTTCCTATTGGGCATCGACAAATCAACACATTTCACAAATAATTCACAGAAATTGGATATTAGTTTCGCTCCTTTTTCTTTACCGCCATGGACGGATGATTTTTCCTAAGACTCCAGCTTTGACATTATATTGATAAGACAGTTGCAGTCTTTAAGAAGATTAATAGAATCGATTTACGTATTTTGGGATTTATATGAAAGTGAAGTTAGTTTTCGAAAATAACCAAATGAACCTAGAAACCAGACTTGACAATTTTTGTAAGATTTTGTCAGCTCTAAGGAAAATCAGACAGTCTCAATGTAAAATAGCAGTCCAAATGTTTGAAGAGGACATGCCAACTCTTTTCTCTTGAAGCCTCCAACAACAAAAGGAACAATGAAATACCTATTGGAACCATGAAATAACCCACAACATTGTTTCCCTTGTGCACCAGGTGCCCTTTACTCCCAATGACACATACTAGGCAATGTTGTCATTTAAAGGTATAACATTCCTCTCTAGGAATATACAAGAAAATCTAAACAGAATATACACATTTAGGCTTGATTCAAAAAGCAATTAGAGGCATTTAACTATGAGAAACCTGCTGCAGATATCCTAGGCTATAGAAAACCAGGTGCTTTTCTATCAGTGCTGAGAAGGCTTAATCATCCGATCATGTTGGGTAAAACAATTTAACACAACCAAGTCTGCACCTCCAAGATATAGTGCACCCGGGGCTTGACGGAAGTGAATGACTGTCCACATAACCTGTGTCTATAATGTGTTTTCGACTTTTACAGTACAGTTCACTATCGGACTTCTAATATTATCCTGTAGTGTCTTGAAAAACTGAGGCCTAATACATATTCAAGTTCATTCAAAGATTCCCCTCACTTCCCACACTCCTTTCAGCCCAAAGAATACATAACCCCAGCATTTCCTTAATCTAGGGGAAGGTCATCATTTCTTTGTGTGAGCTAAGTATTCAATTCCTATCTATTTCAATCGAGAGTATTTGAATATTAAGGAGTTCACAGTTGTTCACCGCGTGTGAATGAGGAGGAACTCTGAATCTAGTAGGGGCTTGCTCTCCTCCTCCTGGATTCATTGCAGCTCAGGTTCTGATCCTTTGAAATGGATGCCTGAGTGGAGTGGAGGGAAGAGCATGTGATTGATAGCTAGGCACAAACGTGGGAATAGGCTTACCTGTGCTTGGTGCATTTCGGTCTGAATGATTCATAAATGCCTATTTGGGTGTGTGGATTCTCACGACCTCTTCCAAGAATATGAGCGCTTTATCATCTCTGCCATCTCTTCTCTTTTAGACGTCAGGAATCTTGGACCCGTTCTTGGAGCAGAGAATCGAGTAACTTTCTCAAGGGCACGTTGACTCTCCGTATGTTTCTGCCAGTATCAGCGAGGTTCAGTAGGTCTCATGAAAGCCTTTCGAGCCTGGTATTCTCTAGAGATGTCTCCATGCCGATATTCTCCACTGTGGCAGAACAACTTTCATCAATGTGTCCGCACATCTCCTCAATCCATGCAGCCAGTGTTTCTGCCAGCTTCTCTTCGTGTCTCCCATAAAGTCGACGTCAACAGGAATGGGCAAGTCTGAAGATACTTCGGAGCCTAACCAGTAAGCTGATGACAGGCAGATCTTCCACTGTCTGCCCTTTCAGATTCTGGAAACTGACCCGTGAACTCAGGTCTTTGGGCAGCAGCAGTATCTCGAACTTACTCAGCTTCCCGAACAAAAGACCTAAGCCAATCTCCACATAGGGCAGCAGACCCACCATCAAACTGATCCACCCACAGAATTCTGTCCAGTTACCTTGGATCCACCAGCCGCAACAAGCCTCGTGATACACACCAACATTCCACCTGGAATCCAACCGGTAACTGCCATCCACAGTGGTTGATGCATCAAGACAGTGTTGGAGGTGATGCTGCATTAGACGAGAGTTTCCTAAGGGAAATGTGATTCTATCCACAAGGGTCCAATTTTCCTTTTCTCTTCCCTGTTTCCTTTTTTTCAAATCTATATACACAGTACAAACTGAGGGAAGTGTGTCCATGTTCAGTTTATGGATTCACACCTATTTAAACTTTCTAACAGTTCACATTACACAGACACCCACTCAAGGAAACTCATGTTTGTGTAATATCCATTCACCCAGATTACATATCCTTCTGTTGCTTTCTGCTGAAACACCCACACTCTCAGAACATGGATCCATTTGTTTCATGGGGGCTGAAATTCCTAGAAATGAAACCAATCCCAACGTGCACTTTCCAGTCTGTCTCTTTTACACTTAGTTCAGTTTTGCAGAGCTACTTGTCTTTGTTATAGGCTTATGCCATTTCTTCTCTACGTAGGGTAGAATAAGGCATTCGTTCATCCTGTTTGAAGACTTCTAAGACTATATCCCGTTCTATGACCCACTCTTATTCAAAACCGTCATTTGGGTTGGCTCACGATGTGCACTTCTGGATCAGTATCTATGAATATTAATGCACGCGTCTGTTTTCTGAATACAAGTGTGTTGAGTACATGCTAACAGCGATAATAGGTCGATGCGTGCTGAATGAAACTTGACATCACTTTGAGTGTTTTGTCTTGAATAATCATGGTTGTTTGGTATATGTCAGACAACTGTAACCTTTTGGTGTATGTCTGTTTGTCTGATTGTTTATTTTGCAAACACATTAGGCCATGCATCCCTCCTTTTGCTTCAGACAGACAGTCATGTAAGCTGATTCACTTAAGATAGTGCTTAAAATCACCTATGATTTCCTGCTACCCTCTCCCATCTTTAGGATTTTGATGTCCTCCTTGCCTTCTTCTTCTTACTTCTTTGCAACTCAGGCTCTTCTTGCATTTGCAATAATGGTTTTGTTATTTCCATTTCATCTTGCTACTTTTCTACTCAGGGTAGGATTCTCAATTTTTGTTTTAGGATCAGTCTCAAACTGCTGAAATCTTTTAAGGTTTGCCGGTCAGTGAATTTCCCTAGCTCTGCCGTTGTTATAAATGGCGGTCATTTGGCATAGGCTACCCTAGATTGCAGCTTTTTCTCATTCAGGATATGGTCTATGTCCTGGCACTCCTCCCCTTGTTGCAAATTTTCTGCCGAGATATCAGCTGAACCCCCTCTGGAGGTACTTTTGTGACTAAGTTTCTTTCTTCGAGGTGAATTTTACATCACTGGGATGATCATGAAATTTGTTTATTTGAATTCTACTGCTTCTTGTTGGTCTATTGGTATTCCACCTCTTTTGGACGCTGTGTACTTCCTGAATTCGTATAGATGATACTTTCTTGGATTTCAGCAAGTTTCATTCTGATTTTTCTACAAATTCCTTTTCAGAATGTACTATTTTATCAATTGCTTTCCATTTGGGAATCCTATGAGTCCTATTCTTACCTGCTTGGTCTTAACCCAGGATTCAACAGTGATGTTAGCGTTGGTTTGCACTCGCTTTTCTGTGTCTTCTTCTGATGAAGGGATTTCTGTTCCCCCGTCCTCTAAGCCATTCACGATTCCTTCTGCATTAATTAGTCTGCTTAGGATTGTCTTTAGCCCAGTTTTTATCTCATCCATTGTGTTTTCTTATACTATTGGTTTCTTCTTTAGAGTTTCTCTTCCCCTTTTCTGGTATTCTGCCTTTTGTGATTCTGAGGCACTGTGGTTCATCATTGTTTTCCTCACCTCCATTTTCAGAGCTTGCTCTGGTAACGTTTTGCCGTCTAGTTGTTTGAAAGCTTATTTTTTGGGCCTTCAATCTCTTTGGAACTGAAAATGGTACTTCCTGTTTCTTTTACTATACTTCTTTTACCCTATAGTTCAGGTAATATCATGTATCTAATATAGACAAATTGGGCTTGGATAAGTGCAAACTTTAGACTTTTTGGTGTACGCATTTCCAAGGTATTTCTGTGAGGACAATTTTCCCTAGACCTTGATGCCATGCCCTGTTCCTGTGTGTGTTGTCTGGTATATCTCTAAATCCTGGTGTTGTCTTTGTTGTGATGAACACACCATACTGTTTCAGTTAGTTGATCCTCTTTTTTATTACATTTATCTCACAATTCTGAAAGGGCGCAGGGCACTTCCTCTAGTGGAAATGAAGCTTCTATAGGTTTTCAGCTCTGCATTCTTCTGTATGTCATTTTGAAGTGTCTCCAAAACAGCCAACAGAGAGTGCGCTTGTACTTTCTACTGCCATGGGAATGTCCCAATGTTACCAGTTCTTCCCAGAGCTTCTGTGTCTACAAAAACAACAGTGGAAGCATATGTATGGATGTCATACTTCAGGGCCTGCTGGGATGATCCCGCAGGCCGACCTATGTGTCCTCGGTGCAGTACCCTGTCAGTGCCGTCCAAAATGTAGCATCTGCATTTGGGTGATAATGCTGTAAGAAATGCTTCATCTTCTCGTACTGTGGACTTTGACCACTCTTCCTATTTCGCTCATTCTTGAGTAATGGGTTCACGAAGGCAACCACAGAGCTGTTCCGCATCCTCTGCCTCAAACCAGAGTGTAATCCCTATCCAGGTTTGGAATGTAGCAGATCCTAAATCTTTTAATACTGATTTCAAACCCAACGCCCCCTGGAACCCTCAGTCCAGATGCATGATACCTCTGATTGAGCCCCACGTGTGCTCTATTGGCAAAATGTCAAATTGGACCCTGGTCCTGCAGATGCAGTGGATGTGGCCATAGGACATATCGATAAACTCAAACTCACGTGCCAGTGCTGTTCCTGTCTCACTGAATTCACAGTTTCCTTTGCTCTCTTGAAAGAACCCACCAAAACCCACAATGCATTCGAGATCCCTGAGTTCTGCGAGAGCAATCATCCTTAGCCCTATCCCTCTTTTTCCGCTGCCTCTGCTAGCTCAGATTTGGCAGCTCGGATCTTGGTCTCAGATTCAATTGTGGGGATATTTTGAACTGATTTCTTTGAGTTCTGTCAGCCAAGCTTCTGCTGTGCACTCTTCTAACACTCAGCACATCACCTTCAATCCCATGCCTGCTGCCCGCTTGAGAGTGTGCTTCCACGGAAAACAGAGTTTCACCTTTGATGCTCCTTTACCAGAGGTCAGATCCTGCACTGGTTTCCATTCTCTACTTTGCCTTTTCCTGCTTACGGTTTTTCTGAGGCCTCATCATGTCTTTGGATGTAACAGACCACTCTTACTCAAGTGTCCTGTGCCAAGGGCTGGGTGAGTGTGTGTTTACAATATTTGGTGTATGGTGTCTAGTGAGAGCAGTTTGCACTTGTTCTCTTCCTACTGGGCATCGACAAATCAACACATTTCACAAATAATTCACAGAAATTGGATATTAGTTTCGCTCCTTTTTCTTTACCGCCATGGACGGATGATTTGTCCTAAGACTCCAGCTTTGACATTATATTGATAAGACAGTTGCAGTCTTTAAGAAGGTTAATAGAATCGATTTACGTATTTTGGGATTTATATGAAAGTGAAGTTAGTTTTCGAAAATAACCAAATGAACCTAGAAACCAGACTTGACAATTTTTGTAAGATTTTGTCAGCTCTAAGGAAAAAACAGACAGTCTCAATGTAAAATAGCAGTCCAAATGTTTGAAGGGGACATGCCAACTCTTTTCTCTTGAAGCCTCCAACAACAAAAGGAACAATGAAATACCTATTGGAACCATGAAATAACCCACAACATTGTTTCCCTTGTGCACCAGGTGCCCTTTACTCCCAATGACACATACTAGGCAATGTTGTCATTTAAAGGTATAACATTCCTCTCTAGGAATATACAAGAAAATCTAAACAGAATATACACATTTAGGCTTGATTCAAAAAGCAATTAGAGGCATTTAACTATGAGAAACCTGCTGCAGATATCCTAGGCTATAGAAAACCAGGTGCTTTTCTATCAGTGCTGAGAAGGCTTAATCATCCGATCATGTTGGGTAAAACAATTTAACACAACCAAGTCTGCACCTCCAAGATATAGTGCACCCGGGGCTTGACGGAAGTGAATGACTGTCCACATAACCTGTGTCTATAATGTGTTTTCGACTTTTACAATACAGTTCACTATCGGACTTCTAATACTATCCTGTAGTGTCTTGAAAAACTGAGGCCTAATCCATATTCAAGTTCATTCAAAGATTCCCCTCACTTCCCACACTCCTTTCAGCCCAAAGAATACATAACCCCAGCATTTCCTTAATCTAGGGGAAGGTCATCATTTCTTTGTGTGAGCTAAGTATTCAATTCCTATCTATTTCAATCGAGAGTATTTGAATATTAAGGAGTTCACAGTTGTTCACCGCGTGTGAATGAGGAGGAACTCTGAATCTAGTAGGGGCTTGCTCTCCTCCTCCTGGATTCATTGCAGCTCAGGTTCTGATCCTTTGAAATGGATGCCTGAGTGGAGTGGAGGGAAGAGCATGTGATTGATAGCTAGGCACAAACGTGGGAATAGGCTTACCTGTGCTTGGTGCATTTCGGTCTGAATGATTCATAAATGCCTATTTGGGTGTGTGGATTCTCACGACCTCTTCCAAGAATATGAGCGCTTTATCATCTCTGCCATCTCTTCTCTTTTAGACGTCAGGAATCTTGGACCCGTTCTTGGAGCAGAGAATCGAGTAACTTTCTCAAGGGCACGTTGACTCTCCGTATGTTTCTGCCAGTATCAGCGAGGTTCAGTAGGTCTCATGAAAGCCTTTCGAGCCTGGTATTCTCTAGAGATGTCTCCATGCCGATATTCTCCACTGTGGCAGAACAACTTTCATCAATGTGTCCGCACATCTCCTCAATCCATGCAGCCAGTGTTTCTGCCAGCTTCTCTTCGTGTCTCCCATAAAGTCGACGTCAACAGGAATGGGCAAGTCTGAAGATACTTCGGAGCCTAACCAGTAAGCTGATGACAGGCAGATCTTCCACTGTCTGCCCTTTCAGATTCTGGAAACTGACCCGTGAACTCAGGTCTTTGGGCAGCAGCAGTATCTCGAACTTACTCAGCTTCCCGAACAAAAGACCTAAGCCAATCTCCACATAGGGCAGCAGACCCACCATCAAACTGATCCACGCACAGAATTCTGTCCAGTTACCTTGGATCCACCAGCCGCAACAAGCCTCGTGATACACACCAACATTCCACCTGGAATCCAACCGGTAACTGCCATCCACAGTGGTTGATGCATCAAGTCAGTTTTGGAGGTGATGCTGCATTAGACGAGAGTTTCCTAAGGGAAATGTGATTCTATCCACAAGGGTCCAATTTTCCTTTTCTCTTCCCTGTTTCCTTTTTTTTCAAATCTATATACACAGTACAAACTGAGGGAAGTGTGTCCATGTTCAGTTTATGGATTCACACCTATTTAAACTTTCTAACAGTTCACATTACACAGACACCCACTCAAGGAAACTCATGTTTGTGTAATATCCATTCACCCAGCTTACATATCCTTCTATTGCTTTCTGCTGAAACACCCACACTCTCAGAACATGGATCCATTTGTTTCATGGGGGCTGAAATTCCTAGAAATGAAACCAATCCCAACGTGCACTTTCCAGTCTGTCTCTTTTACACTTAGTTCAGTTTTGCAGAGCTACTTGTCTTTGTTATAGGCTTATGCCATTTCTTCTCTACGTAGGGTAGAATAAGGCATTCGTTCATCCTGTTTGAAGACTTCTAAGACTATATCCCGTTCTATGACCCACTCTTATTCAAAACCGTCATTTGGGTTGGCTCACGATGTGCACTTCTGGATCAGTATCTATGAATATTAATGCACGCGTCTGTTTTCTGAATACAAGTGTGTTGAGTACATGCTAACAGCGATAATAGGTCGATGCGTGCTGAATGAAACTTGACATCACTTTGAGTGTTTTGTCTTGAATAATCATGGTTGTTTGGTATATGTCAGACAACTGTAACCTTTTGGTGTATGTCTGTTTGTCTGATTGTTTATTTTGCAAACACATTAGGCCATGCATCCCTCCTTTTGCTTCAGACAGACAGTCATGTAAGCTGATTCACTTAAGATAGTGCTTAAAATCACCTATGATTTCCTGCTACCCTCTCCCATCTTTAGGATTTTGATGTCCTCCTTGCCGTCTTCTTCTTACTTCTTTGCAACTCAGGCTCTTCTTGCATTTGCAATAATGGTTTTGTTATTTCCATTTCATCTTGCTACTTTTCTACTCAGGGTAGGATTCTCAATTTTTGTTTTAGGATCAGTCTCAAACTGCTGAAATCTTTTAAGGTTTGCCGGTCAGTGAATTTCCCTAGCTCTGCCGTTGTTATAAATGGCGGTCATTTGGCATAGGCTACCCTAGATTGCAGCTTTTTCTCATTCAGGATATGGTCTATGTCCTGGCACTCCTCCCCTTGTTGCAAATTTTCTGCCGAGATATCAGCTGAACCCCCTCTGGAGGTACTTTTGTGACTAAGTTTCTTTCCTCGAGGTGAATTTTACATCACTGGGATGATCATGAAATTTGTTTATTTGAATTCTACTGCTTCTTGTTGGTCTATTGGTATTCCACCTCTTTTGGACGCTGTGTACTTCCTGAATTCGTATAGATGATACTTTCTTGGATTTCAGCAAGTTTCATTCTGATTTTTCTACAAATTCCTTTTCAGAATGTACTATTTTATCAATTGCTTTCCATTTGGGAATCCTATGAGTCCTATTCTTACCTGCTTGGTCTTAACCCAGGATTCAACAGTGATGTTAGCGTTGGTTTGCACTCGCTTTTCTGTGTCTTCTTCTGATGAAGGGATTTCTGTTCCCCCGTCCTCTAAGCCATTCACGATTCCTTCTGCATTAATTAGTCTGCTTAGGATTGTCTTTAGCCCAGTTTTTATCTCATCCATTGTGTTTTCTTATACTATTGGTTTCTTCTTTAGAGTTTCTCTTCCCCTTTTCTGGTATTCTGCCTTTTGTGATTCTGAGGCACTGTGGTTCATCATTGTTTTCCTCACCTCCATTTTCAGAGCTTGCTCTGGTAACGTTTTGCCGTCTAGTTGTTTGAAAGCTTATTTTTTGGGCCTTCAATCTCTTTGGAACTGAAAATGGTACTTCCTGTTTCTTTTACTATACTTCTTTTACCCTATAGTTCAGGTAATATCATGTATCTAATATAGACAAATTGGGCTTGGATAAGTGCAAACTTTAGACTTTTTGGTGTACGCATTTCCAAGGTATTTCTGTGAGGACAATTTTCCCTAGACCTTGATGCCATGCCCTGTTCCTGTGTGTGTTGTCTGGTATATCTCTAAATCCTGGTGTTGTCTTTGTTGTGATGAACACACCATACTGTTTCAGTTAGTTGATCCTCTTTTTTATTACATTTATCTCACAATTCTGAAAGGGCGCAGGGCACTTCCTCTAGTGGAAATGAAGCTTCTATAGGTTTTCAGCTCTGCATTCTTCTGTATGTCATTTTGAAGTGTCTCCAAAACAGCCAACAGAGAGTGCGCTTGTACTTTCTACTGCCATGGGAATGTCCCAATGTTACCAGTTCTTCCCAGAGCTTCTGTGTCTACAAAAACAACAGTGGAAGCATATGTATGGATGTCATACTTCAGGGCCTGCTGGGATGATCCCGCAGGCCGACCTATGTGTCCTCGGTGCAGTACCCTGTCAGTGCCGTCCAAAATGTAGCATCTGCATTTGGGTGATAATGCTGTAAGAAATGCTTCATCTTCTCGTACTGTGGACTTTGACCACTCTTCCTATTTCGCTCATTCTTGAGTAATGGGTTCACGAAGGCAACCACAGAGCTGTTCCGCATCCTCTGCCTCAAACCAGAGTGTAATCCCTATCCAGGTTTGGAATGTAGCAGATCCTAAATCTTTTAATACTGATTTCAAACCCAACGCCCACTGGAACCCTCAGTCCAGATGCATGATACCTCTGATTGAGCCCCACGTGTGCTCTATTGGCAAAATGTCAAATTGGACCCTGGTCCTGCAGATGCAGTGGATGTGGCCATAGGACATATCGATAAACTCAAACTCACGTGCCAGTGCTGTTCCTGTCTCACTGAATTCACAGTTTCCTTTGCTCTCTTGAAAGAACCCACCAAAACCCACAATGCATTCGAGATCCCTGAGTTCTGCGAGAGCAATCATCCTTAGCCCTATCCCTCTTTTTCCGCTGCCTCTGCTAGCTCAGATTTGGCAGCTCGGATCTTGGTCTCAGATTCAATTGTGGGGATATTTTGAACTGATTTCTTTGAGTTCTGTCAGCCAAGCTTCTGCTGTGCACTCTTCTAACACTCAGCACATCACCTTCAATCCCATGCCTGCTGCCCGCTTGAGAGTGTGCTTCCACGGAAAACAGAGTTTCACCTTTGATGCTCCTTTACCAGAGGTCAGATCCTGCACTGGTTTCCATTCTCTACTTTGCCTTTTCCTGCTTACGGTTTTTCTGAGGCCTCATCATGTCTTTGGATGTAACAGACCACTCTTACTCAAGTGTCCTGTGCCAAGGGCTGGGTGAGTGTGTGTTTACAATATTTGGTGTATGGTGTCTAGTGAGAGCAGTTTGCACTTGTTCTCTTCCTACTGGGCATCGACAAATCAACACATTTCACAAATAATTCACAGAAATTGGATATTAGTTTCGCTCCTTTTTCTTTACCGCCATGGACGGATGATTTGTCCTAAGACTCCAGCTTTGACATTATATTGATAAGACAGTTGCAGTCTTTAAGAAGGTTAATAGAATCGATTTACGTATTTTGGGATTTATATGAAAGTGAAGTTAGTTTTCGAAAATAACCAAATGAACCTAGAAACCAGACTTGACAATTTTTGTAAGATTTTGTCAGCTCTAAGGAAAAAACAGACAGTCTCAATGTAAAATAGCAGTCCAAATGTTTGAAGGGGACATGCCAACTCTTTTCTCTTGAAGCCTCCAACAACAAAAGGAACAATGAAATACCTATTGGAACCATGAAATAACCCACAACATTGTTTCCCTTGTGCACCAGGTGCCCTTTACTCCCAATGACACATACTAGGCAATGTTGTCATTTAAAGGTATAACATTCTTCTCTAGGAATATACAAGAAAATCTAAACAGAATATACACATTTAGGCTTGATTCAAAAAGCAATTAGAGGCATTTAACTATGAGAAACCTGCTGCAGATATCCTAGGCTATAGAAAACCAGGTGCTTTTCTATCAGTGCTGAGAAGGCTTAATCATCCGATCATGTTGGGTAAAACAATTTAACACAACCAAGTCTGCACCTCCAAGATATAGTGCACCCGGGGCTTGACGGAAGTGAATGACTGTCCACATAACCTGTGTCTATAATGTGTTTTCGACTTTTACAGTACAGTTCACTATCGGACTTCTAATACTATCCTGTAGTGTCTTGAAAAACTGAGGCCTAATCCATATTCAAGTTCATTCAAAGATTCCCCTCACTTCCCACACTCCTTTCAGCCCAAAGAATACATAACCCCAGCATTTCCTTAATCTAGGGGAAGGTCATCATTTCTTTGTGTGAGCTAAGTATTCAATTCCTATCTATTTCAATCGAGAGTATTTGAATATTAAGGAGTTCACAGTTGTTCACCGCGTGTGAATGAGGAGGAACTCTGAATCTAGTAGGGGCTTGCTCTCCTCCTCCTGGATTCATTGCAGCTCAGGTTCTGATCCTTTGAAATGGATGCCTGAGTGGAGTGGAGGGAAGAGCATGTGATTGATAGCTAGGCACAAACGTGGGAATAGGCTTACCTGTGCTTGGTGCATTTCGGTCTGAATGATTCATAAATGCCTATTTGGGTGTGTGGATTCTCACGACCTCTTCCAAGAATATGAGCACTTTATCATCTCTGCCATCTCTTCTCTTTTAGACGTCAGGAATCTTGGACCCGTTCTTGGAGCAGAGAATCGAGTAACTTTCTCAAGGGCACGTTGACTCTCCGTATGTTTCTGCCAGTATCAGCGAGGTTCAGTAGGTCTCATGAAAGCCTTTCGAGCCTGGTATTCTCTAGAGATGTCTCCATGCCGATATTCTCCACTGTGGCAGAACAACTTTCATCAATGTGTCCGCACATCTCCTCAATCCATGCAGCCAGTGTTTCTGCCAGCTTCTCTTCGTGTCTCCCATAAAGTCGACGTCAACAGGAATGGGCAAGTCTGAAGATACTTCGGAGCCTAACCAGTAAGCTGATGACAGGCAGATCTTCCACTGTCTGCCCTTTCAGATTCTGGAAACTGACCCGTGAACTCAGGTCTTTGGGCAGCAGCAGTATCTCGAACTTACTCAGCTTCCCGAACAAAAGACCTAAGCCAATCTCCACATAGGGCAGCAGACCCACCATCAAACTGATCCACCCACAGAATTCTGTCCAGTTACCTTGGATCCACCAGCCGCAACAAGCCTCGTGATACACACCAACATTCCACCTGGAATCCAACCGGTAACTGCCATCCACAGTGGTTGATGCATCAAGTCAGTTTTGGAGGTGATGCTGCATTAGACGAGAGTTTCCTAAGGGAAATGTGATTCTATCCACAAGGGTCCAATTTTCCTTTTCTCTTCCCTGTTTCCTTTTTTTTCAAATCTATATACACAGTACAAACTGAGGGAAGTGTGTCCATGTTCAGTTTATGGATTCACACCTATTTAAACTTTCTAACAGTTCACATTACACAGACACCCACTCAAGGAAACTCATGTTTGTGTAATATCCATTCACCCAGATTACATATCCTTCTGTTGCTTTCTGCTGAAACACCCACACTCTCAGAACATGGATCCATTTGTTTCATGGGGGCTGAAATTCCTAGAAATGAAACCAATCCCAACGTGCACTTTCCAGTCTGTCTCTTTTACACTTAGTTCAGTTTTGCAGAGCTACTTGTCTTTGTTATAGGCTTATGCCATTTCTTCTCTACGTAGGGTAGAATAAGGCATTCGTTCATCCTGTTTGAAGACTTCTAAGACTATATCCCGTTCTATGACCCACTCTTATTCAAAACCGTCATTTGGGTTGGCTCACGATGTGCACTTCTGGATCAGTATCTATGAATATTAATGCACGCGTCTGTTTTCTGAATACAAGTGTGTTGAGTACATGCTAACAGCGATAATAGGTCGATGCGTGCTGAATGAAACTTGACATCACTTTGAGTGTTTTGTCTTGAATAATCATGGTTGTTTGGTATATGTCAGACAACTGTAACCTTTTGGTGTATGTCTGTTTGTCTGATTGTTTATTTTGCAAACACATTAGGCCATGCATCCCTCCTTTTGCTTCAGACAGACAGTCATGTAAGCTGATTCACTTAAGATAGTGCTTAAAATCACCTATGATTTCCTGCTACCCTCTCCCATCTTTAGGATTTTGATGTCCTCCTTGCCTTCTTCTTCTTACTTCTTTGCAACTCAGGCTCTTCTTGCATTTGCAATAATGGTTTTGTTATTTCCATTTCATCTTGCTACTTTTCTACTCAGGGTAGGATTCTCAATTTTTGTTTTAGGATCAGTCTCAAACTGCTGAAATCTTTTAAGGTTTGCCGGTCAGTGAATTTCCCTAGCTCTG
Source organism: Camelus bactrianus (assembly GCF_048773025.1). Classification (NCBI taxonomy): domain Eukaryota; kingdom Metazoa; phylum Chordata; class Mammalia; order Artiodactyla; family Camelidae; genus Camelus; species Camelus bactrianus. The sequence goes on from NC_133541.1 coordinate 144,208,177, forward strand.
CCGTTGTTATAAATGGCGGTCATTTGGCATAGGCTACCCTAGATTGCAGCTTTTTCTCATTCAGGATATGGTCTATGTCCTGGAACTCCTCCCCTTGTTGCAAATTTTCTGCCGAGATATCAGCTGAACCCCCTCTGGAGGTACTTTTGTGACTAAGTTTCTTTCCTCGAGGTGAATTTTACATCACTGGGATGATCATGAAATTTGTTTATTTGAATTCTACTGCTTCTTGTTGGTCTATTGGTATTCCACCTCTTTTGGACGCTGTGTACTTCCTGAATTCGTATAGATGATACTTTCTTGGATTTCAGCAAGTTTCATTCTGATTTTTCTACAAATTCCTTTTCAGAATGTACTATTTTATCAATTGCTTTCCATTTGGGAATCCTATGAGTCCTATTCTTACCTGCTTGGTCTTAACCCAGGATTCAACAGTGATGTTAGCGTTGGTTTGCACTCGCTTTTCTGTGTCTTCTTCTGATGGAGGGATTTCTGTTCCCCCGTCCTCTAAGCCATTCACGATTCCTTCTGCATTAATTAGTCTGCTTAGGATTGACTTTAGCCCAGTTTTTATCTCATCCATTGTGTTTTCTTATACTATTGGTTTCTTCTTTAGAGTTTCTCTTCCCCTTTTCTGGTATTCTGCCTTTTGTGATTCTGAGGCACTTTGGTTCATCATTGTTTTCCTCACCTCCATTTTCAGAGCTTGCTCTGGTAACGTTTTGCCGTCTAGTTGTTTGAAAGCTTATTTTTTGGGCCTTCAATCTCTTTGGAACTGAAAATGGTACTTCCTGTTTCTTTTACTATACTTCTTTTACCCTATAGTTCAGGTAATATCATGTATCTAATATAGACAAATTGGGCTTGGATAAGTGCAAACTTTAGACTTTTTGGTGTACGCATTTCCAAGGTATTTCTGTGAGGACAATTTTCCCTAGACCTTGATGCCATGCCCTGTTCCTGTGTGTGTTGTCTGGTATATCTCTAAATCCTGGTGTTGTCTTTGTTGTGATGAACACACCATACTGTTTCAGTTAGTTGATCCTCTTTTGTATTACATTAATCTCACAATTCTGAAAGGGCGCAGGGCACTTCCTCTAGTGGAAATGAAGCTTCTATAGGTTTTCAGCTCTGCATTCTTCTGTATGTCATTTTGAAGTGTCTCCAAAACAGCCAACAGAGAGTGCGCTTGTACTTTATACTGCCATGGGAATGTCCCAATGTTACCAGTTCTTCCCAGAGCTTCTGTGTCTACAAAAACAACAGTGGAAGCATATGTATGGATGTCATACTTCAGGGCCTGCTGGGATGATCCCGCAGGCCGACCTATGTGTCCTCCCTGCAGTACCCTGTCAGTGCCGTCCAAAATGTAGCATCTGCATTTGGGTGATAATGCTGTAAGAAATGCTTCATCTTCTCGTACTGTGGACTTTGACCACTCTTCCTATTTTGCTCATTCTTGAGTAATGGGTTCACGAAGGCAACCACAGAGCTGTTCCGCATCCTCTGCCTCAAACCAGAGTGTAATCCCTATCCAGGTTTGGAATGTAGCAGATCCTAAATCTTTTAATACTGATTTCAAACCCAACGCCCCCTGGAACCCTCAGTCCAGATGCATGATACCTCTGATTGAGCCCCACGTGTGCTCTATTGGCAAAATGTCAAATTGGACCCTGGTCCTGCAGATGCAGTGGATGTGGCCATAGGACATATCGATAAACTCAAACTCACGTGCCAGTGCTGTTCCTGTCTCACTGAATTCACAGTTTCCTTTGCTCTCTTGAAAGAACCCACCAAAACCCACAATGCATTCGAGATCCCTGAGTTCTGCGAGAGCAATCATCCTTAGCCCTATCCCTCGTTTTCCGCTGCCTCTGCTAGCTCAGATTTGGCAGCTCGGATCTTGGTCTCAGATTCAATTGTGGGGATATTTTGAACTGATTTCTTTCAGTTCTGTCAGCCAAGCTTCTGCTGTGCACTCTTCTAACACTCAGCACATCAACTTCAATCCCATGCCTGCTGCCCGCTTGAGAGTGTGCTTCCACGGAAAACAGAGTTTCACCTTTGATGCTCCTTTACCAGAGGTCAGATCCTGCACTGGTTTCCATTCTCTACTTTGCCTTTTCCTGCTTACGGTTTTTCTGAGGCCTCATCATGTCTTTGGATGTAACAGACCACTCTTAGTCAAGTGTCCTGTGCCAAGGGCTGGGTGAGTGTGTGTTTACAATATTTTGTGTATGGTGTCTAGTGAGAGCAGTTTGCACTTGTTCTCTTCCTATTGGGCATCGACAAATCAACACATTTCACAAATAATTCACAGAAATTGGATATTAGTTTCGCTCCTTTTTCTTTACCGCCATGGACGGATGATTTTTCCTAAGACTCCAGCTTTGACATTATATTGATAAGACAGTTGCAGTCTTTAAGAAGATTAATAGAATCGATTTACGTATTTTGGGATTTATATGAAAGTGAAGTTAGTTTTCGAAAATAACCAAATGAACCTAGAAACCAGACTTGACAATTTTTGTAAGATTTTGTCAGCTCTAAGGAAAATCAGACAGTCTCAATGTAAAATAGCAGTCCAAATGTTTGAAGAGGACATGCCAACTCTTTTCTCTTGAAGCCTCCAACAACAAAAGGAACAATGAAATACCTATTGGAACCATGAAATAACCCACAACATTGTTTCCCTTGTGCACCAGGTGCCCTTTACTCCCAATGACACATACTAGGCAATGTTGTCATTTAAAGGTATAACATTCCTCTCTAGGAATATACAAGAAAATCTAAACAGAATATACACATTTAGGCTTGATTCAAAAAGCAATTAGAGGCATTTAACTATGAGAAACCTGCTGCAGATATCCTAGGCTATAGAAAACCAGGTGCTTTTCTATCAGTGCTGAGAAGGCTTAATCATCCGATCATGTTGGGTAAAACAATTTAACACAACCAAGTCTGCACCTCCAAGATATAGTGCACCCGGGGCTTGACGGAAGTGAATGACTGTCCACATAACCTGTGTCTATAATGTGTTTTCGACTTTTACAGTACAGTTCACTATCGGACTTCTAATATTATCCTGTAGTGTCTTGAAAAACTGAGGCCTAATACATATTCAAGTTCATTCAAAGATTCCCCTCACTTCCCACACTCCTTTCAGCCCAAAGAATACATAACCCCAGCATTTCCTTAATCTAGGGGAAGGTCATCATTTCTTTGTGTGAGCTAAGTATTCAATTCCTATCTATTTCAATCGAGAGTATTTGAATATTAAGGAGTTCACAGTTGTTCACCGCGTGTGAATGAGGAGGAACTCTGAATCTAGTAGGGGCTTGCTCTCCTCCTCCTGGATTCATTGCAGCTCAGGTTCTGATCCTTTGAAATGGATGCCTGAGTGGAGTGGAGGGAAGAGCATGTGATTGATAGCTAGGCACAAACGTGGGAATAGGCTTACCTGTGCTTGGTGCATTTCGGTCTGAATGATTCATAAATGCCTATTTGGGTGTGTGGATTCTCACGACCTCTTCCAAGAATATGAGCGCTTTATCATCTCTGCCATCTCTTCTCTTTTAGACGTCAGGAATCTTGGACCCGTTCTTGGAGCAGAGAATCGAGTAACTTTCTCAAGGGCACGTTGACTCTCCGTATGTTTCTGCCAGTATCAGCGAGGTTCAGTAGGTCTCATGAAAGCCTTTCGAGCCTGGTATTCTCTAGAGATGTCTCCATGCCGATATTCTCCACTGTGGCAGAACAACTTTCATCAATGTGTCCGCACATCTCCTCAATCCATGCAGCCAGTGTTTCTGCCAGCTTCTCTTCGTGTCTCCCATAAAGTCGACGTCAACAGGAATGGGCAAGTCTGAAGATACTTCGGAGCCTAACCAGTAAGCTGATGACAGGCAGATCTTCCACTGTCTGCCCTTTCAGATTCTGGAAACTGACCCGTGAACTCAGGTCTTTGGGCAGCAGCAGTATCTCGAACTTACTCAGCTTCCCGAACAAAAGACCTAAGCCAATCTCCACATAGGGCAGCAGACCCACCATCAAACTGATCCACCCACAGAATTCTGTCCAGTTACCTTGGATCCACCAGCCGCAACAAGCCTCGTGATACACACCAACATTCCACCTGGAATCCAACCGGTAACTGCCATCCACAGTGGTTGATGCATCAAGACAGTGTTGGAGGTGATGCTGCATTAGACGAGAGTTTCCTAAGGGAAATGTGATTCTATCCACAAGGGTCCAATTTTCCTTTTCTCTTCCCTGTTTCCTTTTTTTCAAATCTATATACACAGTACAAACTGAGGGAAGTGTGTCCATGTTCAGTTTATGGATTCACACCTATTTAAACTTTCTAACAGTTCACATTACACAGACACCCACTCAAGGAAACTCATGTTTGTGTAATATCCATTCACCCAGATTACATATCCTTCTGTTGCTTTCTGCTGAAACACCCACACTCTCAGAACATGGATCCATTTGTTTCATGGGGGCTGAAATTCCTAGAAATGAAACCAATCCCAACGTGCACTTTCCAGTCTGTCTCTTTTACACTTAGTTCAGTTTTGCAGAGCTACTTGTCTTTGTTATAGGCTTATGCCATTTCTTCTCTACGTAGGGTAGAATAAGGCATTCGTTCATCCTGTTTGAAGACTTCTAAGACTATATCCCGTTCTATGACCCACTCTTATTCAAAACCGTCATTTGGGTTGGCTCACGATGTGCACTTCTGGATCAGTATCTATGAATATTAATGCACGCGTCTGTTTTCTGAATACAAGTGTGTTGAGTACATGCTAACAGCGATAATAGGTCGATGCGTGCTGAATGAAACTTGACATCACTTTGAGTGTTTTGTCTTGAATAATCATGGTTGTTTGGTATATGTCAGACAACTGTAACCTTTTGGTGTATGTCTGTTTGTCTGATTGTTTATTTTGCAAACACATTAGGCCATGCATCCCTCCTTTTGCTTCAGACAGACAGTCATGTAAGCTGATTCACTTAAGATAGTGCTTAAAATCACCTATGATTTCCTGCTACCCTCTCCCATCTTTAGGATTTTGATGTCCTCCTTGCCTTCTTCTTCTTACTTCTTTGCAACTCAGGCTCTTCTTGCATTTGCAATAATGGTTTTGTTATTTCCATTTCATCTTGCTACTTTTCTACTCAGGGTAGGATTCTCAATTTTTGTTTTAGGATCAGTCTCAAACTGCTGAAATCTTTTAAGGTTTGCCGGTCAGTGAATTTCCCTAGCTCTGCCGTTGTTATAAATGGCGGTCATTTGGCATAGGCTACCCTAGATTGCAGCTTTTTCTCATTCAGGATATGGTCTATGTCCTGGCACTCCTCCCCTTGTTGCAAATTTTCTGCCGAGATATCAGCTGAACCCCCTCTGGAGGTACTTTTGTGACTAAGTTTCTTTCTTCGAGGTGAATTTTACATCACTGGGATGATCATGAAATTTGTTTATTTGAATTCTACTGCTTCTTGTTGGTCTATTGGTATTCCACCTCTTTTGGACGCTGTGTACTTCCTGAATTCGTATAGATGATACTTTCTTGGATTTCAGCAAGTTTCATTCTGATTTTTCTACAAATTCCTTTTCAGAATGTACTATTTTATCAATTGCTTTCCATTTGGGAATCCTATGAGTCCTATTCTTACCTGCTTGGTCTTAACCCAGGATTCAACAGTGATGTTAGCGTTGGTTTGCACTCGCTTTTCTGTGTCTTCTTCTGATGAAGGGATTTCTGTTCCCCCGTCCTCTAAGCCATTCACGATTCCTTCTGCATTAATTAGTCTGCTTAGGATTGTCTTTAGCCCAGTTTTTATCTCATCCATTGTGTTTTCTTATACTATTGGTTTCTTCTTTAGAGTTTCTCTTCCCCTTTTCTGGTATTCTGCCTTTTGTGATTCTGAGGCACTGTGGTTCATCATTGTTTTCCTCACCTCCATTTTCAGAGCTTGCTCTGGTAACGTTTTGCCGTCTAGTTGTTTGAAAGCTTATTTTTTGGGCCTTCAATCTCTTTGGAACTGAAAATGGTACTTCCTGTTTCTTTTACTATACTTCTTTTACCCTATAGTTCAGGTAATATCATGTATCTAATATAGACAAATTGGGCTTGGATAAGTGCAAACTTTAGACTTTTTGGTGTACGCATTTCCAAGGTATTTCTGTGAGGACAATTTTCCCTAGACCTTGATGCCATGCCCTGTTCCTGTGTGTGTTGTCTGGTATATCTCTAAATCCTGGTGTTGTCTTTGTTGTGATGAACACACCATACTGTTTCAGTTAGTTGATCCTCTTTTTTATTACATTTATCTCACAATTCTGAAAGGGCGCAGGGCACTTCCTCTAGTGGAAATGAAGCTTCTATAGGTTTTCAGCTCTGCATTCTTCTGTATGTCATTTTGAAGTGTCTCCAAAACAGCCAACAGAGAGTGCGCTTGTACTTTCTACTGCCATGGGAATGTCCCAATGTTACCAGTTCTTCCCAGAGCTTCTGTGTCTACAAAAACAACAGTGGAAGCATATGTATGGATGTCATACTTCAGGGCCTGCTGGGATGATCCCGCAGGCCGACCTATGTGTCCTCGGTGCAGTACCCTGTCAGTGCCGTCCAAAATGTAGCATCTGCATTTGGGTGATAATGCTGTAAGAAATGCTTCATCTTCTCGTACTGTGGACTTTGACCACTCTTCCTATTTCGCTCATTCTTGAGTAATGGGTTCACGAAGGCAACCACAGAGCTGTTCCGCATCCTCTGCCTCAAACCAGAGTGTAATCCCTATCCAGGTTTGGAATGTAGCAGATCCTAAATCTTTTAATACTGATTTCAAACCCAACGCCCCCTGGAACCCTCAGTCCAGATGCATGATACCTCTGATTGAGCCCCACGTGTGCTCTATTGGCAAAATGTCAAATTGGACCCTGGTCCTGCAGATGCAGTGGATGTGGCCATAGGACATATCGATAAACTCAAACTCACGTGCCAGTGCTGTTCCTGTCTCACTGAATTCACAGTTTCCTTTGCTCTCTTGAAAGAACCCACCAAAACCCACAATGCATTCGAGATCCCTGAGTTCTGCGAGAGCAATCATCCTTAGCCCTATCCCTCTTTTTCCGCTGCCTCTGCTAGCTCAGATTTGGCAGCTCGGATCTTGGTCTCAGATTCAATTGTGGGGATATTTTGAACTGATTTCTTTGAGTTCTGTCAGCCAAGCTTCTGCTGTGCACTCTTCTAACACTCAGCACATCACCTTCAATCCCATGCCTGCTGCCCGCTTGAGAGTGTGCTTCCACGGAAAACAGAGTTTCACCTTTGATGCTCCTTTACCAGAGGTCAGATCCTGCACTGGTTTCCATTCTCTACTTTGCCTTTTCCTGCTTACGGTTTTTCTGAGGCCTCATCATGTCTTTGGATGTAACAGACCACTCTTACTCAAGTGTCCTGTGCCAAGGGCTGGGTGAGTGTGTGTTTACAATATTTGGTGTATGGTGTCTAGTGAGAGCAGTTTGCACTTGTTCTCTTCCTACTGGGCATCGACAAATCAACACATTTCACAAATAATTCACAGAAATTGGATATTAGTTTCGCTCCTTTTTCTTTACCGCCATGGACGGATGATTTGTCCTAAGACTCCAGCTTTGACATTATATTGATAAGACAGTTGCAGTCTTTAAGAAGGTTAATAGAATCGATTTACGTATTTTGGGATTTATATGAAAGTGAAGTTAGTTTTCGAAAATAACCAAATGAACCTAGAAACCAGACTTGACAATTTTTGTAAGATTTTGTCAGCTCTAAGGAAAAAACAGACAGTCTCAATGTAAAATAGCAGTCCAAATGTTTGAAGGGGACATGCCAACTCTTTTCTCTTGAAGCCTCCAACAACAAAAGGAACAATGAAATACCTATTGGAACCATGAAATAACCCACAACATTGTTTCCCTTGTGCACCAGGTGCCCTTTACTCCCAATGACACATACTAGGCAATGTTGTCATTTAAAGGTATAACATTCCTCTCTAGGAATATACAAGAAAATCTAAACAGAATATACACATTTAGGCTTGATTCAAAAAGCAATTAGAGGCATTTAACTATGAGAAACCTGCTGCAGATATCCTAGGCTATAGAAAACCAGGTGCTTTTCTATCAGTGCTGAGAAGGCTTAATCATCCGATCATGTTGGGTAAAACAATTTAACACAACCAAGTCTGCACCTCCAAGATATAGTGCACCCGGGGCTTGACGGAAGTGAATGACTGTCCACATAACCTGTGTCTATAATGTGTTTTCGACTTTTACAATACAGTTCACTATCGGACTTCTAATACTATCCTGTAGTGTCTTGAAAAACTGAGGCCTAATCCATATTCAAGTTCATTCAAAGATTCCCCTCACTTCCCACACTCCTTTCAGCCCAAAGAATACATAACCCCAGCATTTCCTTAATCTAGGGGAAGGTCATCATTTCTTTGTGTGAGCTAAGTATTCAATTCCTATCTATTTCAATCGAGAGTATTTGAATATTAAGGAGTTCACAGTTGTTCACCGCGTGTGAATGAGGAGGAACTCTGAATCTAGTAGGGGCTTGCTCTCCTCCTCCTGGATTCATTGCAGCTCAGGTTCTGATCCTTTGAAATGGATGCCTGAGTGGAGTGGAGGGAAGAGCATGTGATTGATAGCTAGGCACAAACGTGGGAATAGGCTTACCTGTGCTTGGTGCATTTCGGTCTGAATGATTCATAAATGCCTATTTGGGTGTGTGGATTCTCACGACCTCTTCCAAGAATATGAGCGCTTTATCATCTCTGCCATCTCTTCTCTTTTAGACGTCAGGAATCTTGGACCCGTTCTTGGAGCAGAGAATCGAGTAACTTTCTCAAGGGCACGTTGACTCTCCGTATGTTTCTGCCAGTATCAGCGAGGTTCAGTAGGTCTCATGAAAGCCTTTCGAGCCTGGTATTCTCTAGAGATGTCTCCATGCCGATATTCTCCACTGTGGCAGAACAACTTTCATCAATGTGTCCGCACATCTCCTCAATCCATGCAGCCAGTGTTTCTGCCAGCTTCTCTTCGTGTCTCCCATAAAGTCGACGTCAACAGGAATGGGCAAGTCTGAAGATACTTCGGAGCCTAACCAGTAAGCTGATGACAGGCAGATCTTCCACTGTCTGCCCTTTCAGATTCTGGAAACTGACCCGTGAACTCAGGTCTTTGGGCAGCAGCAGTATCTCGAACTTACTCAGCTTCCCGAACAAAAGACCTAAGCCAATCTCCACATAGGGCAGCAGACCCACCATCAAACTGATCCACGCACAGAATTCTGTCCAGTTACCTTGGATCCACCAGCCGCAACAAGCCTCGTGATACACACCAACATTCCACCTGGAATCCAACCGGTAACTGCCATCCACAGTGGTTGATGCATCAAGTCAGTTTTGGAGGTGATGCTGCATTAGACGAGAGTTTCCTAAGGGAAATGTGATTCTATCCACAAGGGTCCAATTTTCCTTTTCTCTTCCCTGTTTCCTTTTTTTTCAAATCTATATACACAGTACAAACTGAGGGAAGTGTGTCCATGTTCAGTTTATGGATTCACACCTATTTAAACTTTCTAACAGTTCACATTACACAGACACCCACTCAAGGAAACTCATGTTTGTGTAATATCCATTCACCCAGCTTACATATCCTTCTATTGCTTTCTGCTGAAACACCCACACTCTCAGAACATGGATCCATTTGTTTCATGGGGGCTGAAATTCCTAGAAATGAAACCAATCCCAACGTGCACTTTCCAGTCTGTCTCTTTTACACTTAGTTCAGTTTTGCAGAGCTACTTGTCTTTGTTATAGGCTTATGCCATTTCTTCTCTACGTAGGGTAGAATAAGGCATTCGTTCATCCTGTTTGAAGACTTCTAAGACTATATCCCGTTCTATGACCCACTCTTATTCAAAACCGTCATTTGGGTTGGCTCACGATGTGCACTTCTGGATCAGTATCTATGAATATTAATGCACGCGTCTGTTTTCTGAATACAAGTGTGTTGAGTACATGCTAACAGCGATAATAGGTCGATGCGTGCTGAATGAAACTTGACATCACTTTGAGTGTTTTGTCTTGAATAATCATGGTTGTTTGGTATATGTCAGACAACTGTAACCTTTTGGTGTATGTCTGTTTGTCTGATTGTTTATTTTGCAAACACATTAGGCCATGAATCCCTCCTTTTGCTTCAGACAGACAGTCATGTAAGCTGATTCACTTAAGATAGTGCTTAAAATCACCTATGATTTCCTGCTACCCTCTCCCATCTTTAGGATTTTGATGTCCTCCTTGCCGTCTTCTTCTTACTTCTTTGCAACTCAGGCTCTTCTTGCATTTGCAATAATGGTTTTGTTATTTCCATTTCATCTTGCTACTTTTCTACTCAGGGTAGGATTCTCAATTTTTGTTTTAGGATCAGTCTCAAACTGCTGAAATCTTTTAAGGTTTGCCGGTCAGTGAATTTCCCTAGCTCTGCCGTTGTTATAAATGGCGGTCATTTGGCATAGGCTACCCTAGATTGCAGCTTTTTCTCATTCAGGATATGGTCTATGTCCTGGCACTCCTCCCCTTGTTGCAAATTTTCTGCCGAGATATCAGCTGAACCCCCTCTGGAGGTACTTTTGTGACTAAGTTTCTTTCCTCGAGGTGAATTTTACATCACTGGGATGATCATGAAATTTGTTTATTTGAATTCTACTGCTTCTTGTTGGTCTATTGGTATTCCACCTCTTTTGGACACTGTGTACTTCCTGAATTCGTATAGATGATACTTTCTTGGATTTCAGCAAGTTTCATTCTGATTTTTCTACAAATTCCTTTTCAGAATGTACTATTTTATCAATTGCTTTCCATTTGGGAATCCTATGAGTCCTATTCTTACCTGCTTGGTCTTAACCCAGGATTCAACAGTGATGTTAGCGTTGGTTTGCACTCGCTTTTCTGTGTCTTCTTCTGATGAAGGGATTTCTGTTCCCCCGTCCTCTAAGCCATTCACGATTCCTTCTGCATTAATTAGTCTGCTTAGGATTGTCTTTAGCCCAGTTTTTATCTCATCCATTGTGTTTTCTTATACTATTGGTTTCTTCTTTAGAGTTTCTCTTCCCCTTTTCTGGTATTCTGCCTTTTGTGATTCTGAGGCACTGTGGTTCATCATTGTTTTCCTCACCTCCATTTTCAGAGCTTGCTCTGGTAACGTTTTGCCGTCTAGTTGTTTGAAAGCTTATTTTTTGGGCCTTCAATCTCTTTGGAACTGAAAATGGTACTTCCTGTTTCTTTTACTATACTTCTTTTACCCTATAGTTCAGGTAATATCATGTATCTAATATAGACAAATTGGGCTTGGATAAGTGCAAACTTTAGACTTTTTGGTGTACGCATTTCCAAGGTATTTCTGTGAGGACAATTTTCCCTAGACCTTGATGCCATGCCCTGTTCCTGTGTGTGTTGTCTGGTATATCTCTAAATCCTGGTGTTGTCTTTGTTGTGATGAACACACCATACTGTTTCAGTTAGTTGATCCTCTTTTTTATTACATTTATCTCACAATTCTGAAAGGGCGCAGGGCACTTCCTCTAGTGGAAATGAAGCTTCTATAGGTTTTCAGCTCTGCATTCTTCTGTATGTCATTTTGAAGTGTCTCCAAAACAGCCAACAGAGAGTGCGCTTGTACTTTCTACTGCCATGGGAATGTCCCAATGTTACCAGTTCTTCCCAGAGCTTCTGTGTCTACAAAAACAACAGTGGAAGCATATGTATGGATGTCATACTTCAGGGCCTGCTGGGATGATCCCGCAGGCCGACCTATGTGTCCTCGGTGCAGTACCCTGTCAGTGCCGTCCAAAATGTAGCATCTGCATTTGGGTGATAATGCTGTAAGAAATGCTTCATCTTCTCGTACTGTGGACTTTGACCACTCTTCCTATTTCGCTCATTCTTGAGTAATGGGTTCACGAAGGCAACCACAGAGCTGTTCCGCATCCTCTGCCTCAAACCAGAGTGTAATCCCTATCCAGGTTTGGAATGTAGCAGATCCTAAATCTTTTAATACTGATTTCAAACCCAACGCCCACTGGAACCCTCAGTCCAGATGCATGATACCTCTGATTGAGCCCCACGTGTGCTCTATTGGCAAAATGTCAAATTGGACCCTGGTCCTGCAGATGCAGTGGATGTGGCCATAGGACATATCGATAAACTCAAACTCACGTGCCAGTGCTGTTCCTGTCTCACTGAATTCACAGTTTCCTTTGCTCTCTTGAAAGAACCCACCAAAACCCACAATGCATTCGAGATCCCTGAGTTCTGCGAGAGCAATCATCCTTAGCCCTATCCCTCTTTTTCCGCTGCCTCTGCTAGCTCAGATTTGGCAGCTCGGATCTTGGTCTCAGATTCAATTGTGGGGATATTTTGAACTGATTTCTTTGAGTTCTGTCAGCCAAGCTTCTGCTGTGCACTCTTCTAACACTCAGCACATCACCTTCAATCCCATGCCTGCTGCCCGCTTGAGAGTGTGCTTCCACGGAAAACAGAGTTTCACCTTTGATGCTCCTTTACCAGAGGTCAGATCCTGCACTGGTTTCCATTCTCTACTTTGCCTTTTCCTGCTTACGGTTTTTCTGAGGCCTCATCATGTCTTTGGATGTAACAGACCACTCTTACTCAAGTGTCCTGTGCCAAGGGCTGGGTGAGTGTGTGTTTACAATATTTGGTGTATGGTGTCTAGTGAGAGCAGTTTGCACTTGTTCTCTTCCTACTGGGCATCGACAAATCAACACATTTCACAAATAATTCACAGAAATTGGATATTAGTTTCGCTCCTTTTTCTTTACCGCCATGGACGGATGATTTGTCCTAAGACTCCAGCTTTGACATTATATTGATAAGACAGTTGCAGTCTTTAAGAAGGTTAATAGAATCGATTTACGTATTTTGGGATTTATATGAAAGTGAAGTTAGTTTTCGAAAATAACCAAATGAACCTAGAAACCAGACTTGACAATTTTTGTAAGATTTTGTCAGCTCTAAGGAAAAAACAGACAGTCTCAATGTAAAATAGCAGTCCAAATGTTTGAAGGGGACATGCCAACTCTTTTCTCTTGAAGCCTCCAACAACAAAAGGAACAATGAAATACCTATTGGAACCATGAAATAACCCACAACATTGTTTCCCTTGTGCACCAGGTGCCCTTTACTCCCAATGACACATACTAGGCAATGTTGTCATTTAAAGGTATAACATTCTTCTCTAGGAATATACAAGAAAATCTAAACAGAATATACACATTTAGGCTTGATTCAAAAAGCAATTAGAGGCATTTAACTATGAGAAACCTGCTGCAGATATCCTAGGCTATAGAAAACCAGGTGCTTTTCTATCAGTGCTGAGAAGGCTTAATCATCCGATCATGTTGGGTAAAACAATTTAACACAACCAAGTCTGCACCTCCAAGATATAGTGCACCCGGGGCTTGACGGAAGTGAATGACTGTCCACATAACCTGTGTCTATAATGTGTTTTCGACTTTTACAGTACAGTTCACTATCGGACTTCTAATACTATCCTGTAGTGTCTTGAAAAACTGAGGCCTAATCCATATTCAAGTTCATTCAAAGATTCCCCTCACTTCCCACACTCCTTTCAGCCCAAAGAATACATAACCCCAGCATTTCCTTAATCTAGGGGAAGGTCATCATTTCTTTGTGTGAGCTAAGTATTCAATTCCTATCTATTTCAATCGAGAGTATTTGAATATTAAGGAGTTCACAGTTGTTCACCGCGTGTGAATGAGGAGGAACTCTGAATCTAGTAGGGGCTTGCTCTCCTCCTCCTGGATTCATTGCAGCTCAGGTTCTGATCCTTTGAAATGGATGCCTGAGTGGAGTGGAGGGAAGAGCATGTGATTGATAGCTAGGCACAAACGTGGGAATAGGCTTACCTGTGCTTGGTGCATTTCGGTCTGAATGATTCATAAATGCCTATTTGGGTGTGTGGATTCTCACGACCTCTTCCAAGAATATGAGCACTTTATCATCTCTGCCATCTCTTCTCTTTTAGACGTCAGGAATCTTGGACCCGTTCTTGGAGCAGAGAATCGAGTAACTTTCTCAAGGGCACGTTGACTCTCCGTATGTTTCTGCCAGTATCAGCGAGGTTCAGTAGGTCTCATGAAAGCCTTTCGAGCCTGGTATTCTCTAGAGATGTCTCCATGCCGATATTCTCCACTGTGGCAGAACAACTTTCATCAATGTGTCCGCACATCTCCTCAATCCATGCAGCCAGTGTTTCTGCCAGCTTCTCTTCGTGTCTCCCATAAAGTCGACGTCAACAGGAATGGGCAAGTCTGAAGATACTTCGGAGCCTAACCAGTAAGCTGATGACAGGCAGATCTTCCACTGTCTGCCCTTTCAGATTCTGGAAACTGACCCGTGAACTCAGGTCTTTGGGCAGCAGCAGTATCTCGAACTTACTCAGCTTCCCGAACAAAAGACCTAAGCCAATCTCCACATAGGGCAGCAGACCCACCATCAAACTGATCCACCCACAGAATTCTGTCCAGTTACCTTGGATCCACCAGCCGCAACAAGCCTCGTGATACACACCAACATTCCACCTGGAATCCAACCGGTAACTGCCATCCACAGTGGTTGATGCATCAAGTCAGTTTTGGAGGTGATGCTGCATTAGACGAGAGTTTCCTAAGGGAAATGTGATTCTATCCACAAGGGTCCAATTTTCCTTTTCTCTTCCCTGTTTCCTTTTTTTTCAAATCTATATACACAGTACAAACTGAGGGAAGTGTGTCCATGTTCAGTTTATGGATTCACACCTATTTAAACTTTCTAACAGTTCACATTACACAGACACCCACTCAAGGAAACTCATGTTTGTGTAATATCCATTCACCCAGATTACATATCCTTCTGTTGCTTTCTGCTGAAACACCCACACTCTCAGAACATGGATCCATTTGTTTCATGGGGGCTGAAATTCCTAGAAATGAAACCAATCCCAACGTGCACTTTCCAGTCTGTCTCTTTTACACTTAGTTCAGTTTTGCAGAGCTACTTGTCTTTGTTATAGGCTTATGCCATTTCTTCTCTACGTAGGGTAGAATAAGGCATTCGTTCATCCTGTTTGAAGACTTCTAAGACTATATCCCGTTCTATGACCCACTCTTATTCAAAACCGTCATTTGGGTTGGCTCACGATGTGCACTTCTGGATCAGTATCTATGAATATTAATGCACGCGTCTGTTTTCTGAATACAAGTGTGTTGAGTACATGCTAACAGCGATAATAGGTCGATGCGTGCTGAATGAAACTTGACATCACTTTGAGTGTTTTGTCTTGAATAATCATGGTTGTTTGGTATATGTCAGACAACTGTAACCTTTTGGTGTATGTCTGTTTGTCTGATTGTTTATTTTGCAAACACATTAGGCCATGCATCCCTCCTTTTGCTTCAGACAGACAGTCATGTAAGCTGATTCACTTAAGATAGTGCTTAAAATCACCTATGATTTCCTGCTACCCTCTCCCATCTTTAGGATTTTGATGTCCTCCTTGCCTTCTTCTTCTTACTTCTTTGCAACTCAGGCTCTTCTTGCATTTGCAATAATGGTTTTGTTATTTCCATTTCATCTTGCTACTTTTCTACTCAGGGTAGGATTCTCAATTTTTGTTTTAGGATCAGTCTCAAACTGCTGAAATCTTTTAAGGTTTGCCGGTCAGTGAATTTCCCTAGCTCTGCCGTTGTTATAAATGGCGGTCATTTGGCATAGGCTACCCTAGATTGCAGCTTTTTCTCATTCAGGATATGGTCTATGTCCTGGCACTCCTCCCCTTGTTGCAAATTTTCTGCCGAGATATCAGCTGAACCCCCTCTGGAGGTACTTTTGTGACTAAGTTTCTTTCCTCGAGGTGAATTTTACATCACTGGGATGATCATGAAATTTGTTTATTTGAATTCTACTGCTTCTTGTTGGTCTATTGGTATTCCACCTCTTTTGGACGCTGTGTACTTCCTGAATTCGTATAGATGATACTTTCTTGGATTTCAGCAAGTTTCATTCTGATTTTTCTACAAATTCCTTTTCAGAATGTACTATTTTATCAATTGCTTTCCATTTGGGAATCCTATGAGTCCTATTCTTACCTGCTTGGTCTTAACCCAGGATTCAACAGTGATGTTAGCGTTGGTTTGCACTCGCTTTTCTGTGTCTTCTTCTGATGAAGGGATTTCTGTTCCCCCGTCCTCTAAGCCATTCACGATTCCTTCTGCATTAATTAGTCTGCTTAGGATTGTCTTTAGCCCAGTTTTTATCTCATCCATTGTGTTTTCTTATACTATTGGTTTCTTCTTTAGAGTTTCTCTTCCCCTTTTCTGGTATTCTGCCTTTTGTGATTCTGAGGCACTGTGGTTCATCATTGTTTTCCTCACCTCCATTTTCAGAGCTTGCTCTGGTAACGTTTTGCCGTCTAGTTGTTTGAAAGCTTATTTTTTGGGCCTTCAATCTCTTTGGAACTGAAAATGGTACTTCCTGTTTCTTTTACTATACTTCTTTTACCCTATAGTTCAGGTAATATCATGTATCTAATATAGACAAATTGGGCTTGGATAAGTGCAAACTTTAGACTTTTTGGTGTACGCATTTCCAAGGTATTTCTGTGAGGACAATTTTCCCTAGACCTTGATGCCATGCCCTGTTCCTGTGTGTGTTGTCTGGTATATCTCTAAATCCTGGTGTTGTCTTTGTTGTGATGAACACACCATACTGTTTCAGTTAGTTGATCCTCTTTTTTATTACATTTATCTCACAATTCTGAAAGGGCGCAGGGCACTTCCTCTAGTGGAAATGAAGCTTCTATAGGTTTTCAGCTCTGCATTCTTCTGTATGTCATTTTGAAGTGTCTCCAAAACAGCCAACAGAGAGTGCGCTTGTACTTTCTACTGCCATGGGAATGTCCCAATGTTACCAGTTCTTCCCAGAGCTTCTGTGTCTACAAAAACAACAGTGGAAGCATATGTATGGATGTCATACTTCAGGGCCTGCTGGGATGATCCCGCAGGCCGACCTATGTGTCCTCGGTGCAGTACCCTGTCAGTGCCGTCCAAAATGTAGCATCTGCATTTGGGTGATAATGCTGTAAGAAATGCTTCATCTTCTCATACTGTGGACTTTGACCACTCTTCCTATTTCGCTCATTCTTGAGTAATGGGTTCACGAAGGCAACCACAGAGCTGTTCCGCATCCTCTGCCTCAAACCAGAGTGTAATCCCTATCCAGGTTTGGAATGTAGCAGATCCTAAATCTTTTAATACTGATTTCAAACCCAACGCCCCCTGGAACCCTCAGTCCAGATGCATGATACCTCTGATTGAGCCCCACGTGTGCTCTATTGGCAAAATGTCAAATTGGACCCTGGTCCTGCAGATGCAGTGGATGTGGCCATAGGACATATCGATAAACTCAAACTCACGTGCCAGTGCTGTTCCTGTCTCACTGAATTCACAGTTTCCTTTGCTCTCTTGAAAGAACCCACCAAAACCCACAATGCATTCGAGATCCCTGAGTTCTGCGAGAGCAATCATCCTTAGCCCTATCCCTCTTTTTCCGCTGCCTCTGCTAGCTCAGATTTGGCAGCTCGGATCTTGGTCTCAGATTCAATTGTGGGGATATTTTGAACTGATTTCTTTGAGTTCTGTCAGCCAAGCTTCTGCTGTGCACTCTTCTAACACTCAGCACATCACCTTCAATCCCATGCCTGCTGCCCGCTTGAGAGTGTGCTTCCACGGAAAACAGAGTTTCACCTTTGATGCTCCTTTACCAGAGGTCAGATCCTGCACTGGTTTCCATTCTCTACTTTGCCTTTTCCTGCTTACGGTTTTTCTGAGGCCTCATCATGTCTTTGGATGTAACAGACCACTCTTACTCAAGTGTCCTGTGCCAAGGGCTGGGTGAGTGTGTGTTTACAATATTTTGTGTATGGTGTCTAGTGAGAGCAGTTTGCACTTGTTCTCTTCCTATTGGGCATCGACAAATCAACACATTTCACAAATAATTCACAGAAATTGGATATTAGTTTCGCTCCTTTTTCTTTACCGCCATGGACGGATGATTTGTCCTAAGACTCCAGCTTTGACATTATATTGATAAGACAGTTGCAGTCTTTAAGAAGATTAATAGAATCGATTTACGTATTTTGGGATTTATATGAAAGTGAAGTTAGTTTTCGAAAATAACGAAATGAACCTAGAAACCAGACTTGACAATTTTTGTAAGATTTTGTCAGCTCTAAGGAAAAAACAGACAGTCTCAATGTAAAATAGCAGTCCAAATGTTTGAAGGGGACATGCCAACTCTTTTCTCTTGAAGCCTCCAACAACAAAAGGAACAATGAAATACCTATTGGAACCATGAAATAACCCACAACATTGTTTCCCTTGTGCACCAGGTGCCCTTTACTCCCAATGACACATACTAGGCAATGTTGTCATTTAAAGCTATAACATTCCTCTGTAGGAATATACAAGAAAATCTAAACAGAATATACACATTTAGGCTTGATTCAAAAAGCAATTAGAGGCATTTAACTATGAGAAACCTGCTGCAGATATCCTAGGCTATAGAAAACCAGGTGCTTTTCTATCAGTGCTGAGAAGGCTTAATCATCCGATCATGTTGGGTAAAACAATTTAACACAACCAAGTCTGCACCTCCAAGATATAGTGCACCCGGGGCTTGACGGAAGTGAATGACTGTCCACATAACCTGTGTCTATAATGTGTTTTCGACTTTTACAGTACAGTTCACTATCGGACTTCTAATAGTATCCTGTAGTGTCTTGAAAAACTGAGGCCTAATCCATATTCAAGTTCATTCAAAGATTCCCCTCACTTCCCACACTCCTTTCAGCCCAAAGAATACATAACCCCAGCATTTCCTTAATCTAGGGGAAGGTCATCATTTCTTTGTGTGAGCTAAGTATTCAATTCCTATCTATTTCAATCGAGAGTATTTGAATATTAAGGAGTTCACAGTTGTTCACCGCGTGTGAATGAGGAGGAACTCTGAATCTAGTAGGGGCTTGCTCTCCTCCTCCTGGATTCATTGCAGCTCAGGTTCTGATCCTTTGAAATGGATGCCTGAGTGGAGTGGAGGGAAGAGCATGTGATTGATAGCTAGGCACAAACGTGGGAATAGGCTTACCTGTGCTTGGTGCATTTCGGTCTGAATGATTCATAAATGCCTATTTGGGTGTGTGGATTCTCACGACCTCTTCCAAGAATATGAGCGCTTTATCATCTCTGCCATCTCTTCTCTTTTAGACGTCAGGAATCTTGGACCCGTTCTTGGAGCAGAGAATCGAGTAACTTTCTCAAGGGCACGTTGACTCTCCGTATGTTTCTGCCAGTATCAGCGAGGCTCAGTAGGTCTCATGAAAGCCTTTCGAGCCTGGTATTCTCTAGAGATGTCTCCATGCCGATATTCTCCACTGTGGCAGAACAACTTTCATCAATGTGTCCGCACATCTCCTCAATCCATGCAGCCAGTGTTTCTGCCAGCTTCTCTTCGTGTCTCCCATAAAGTCGACGTCAACAGGAATGGGCAAGTCTGAAGATACTTCGGAGCCTAACCAGTAAGCTGATGACAGGCAGATCTTCCACTGTCTGCCCTTTCAGATTCTGGAAACTGACCCGTGAACTCAGGTCTTTGGGCAGCAGCAGTATCTCGAACTTACTCAGCTTCCCGAACAAAAGACCTAAGCCAATCTCCACATAGGGCAGCAGACCCACCATCAAACTGATCCACCCACAGAATTCTGTCCAGTTACCTTGGATCCACCAGCCGCAACAAGCCTCGTGATACACACCAACATTCCACCTGGAATCCAACCGGTAACTGCCATCCACAGTGGTTGATGCATCAAGACAGTGTTGGAGGTGATGCTGCATTAGACGAGAGTTTCCTAAGGGAAATGTGATTCTATCCACAAGGGTCCAATTTTCCTTTTCTCTTCCCTGTTTCCTTTTTTTCAAATCTATATACACAGTACAAACTGAGGGAAGTGTGTCCATGTTCAGTTTATGGATTCACACCTATTTAAACTTTCTAACAGTTCACATTACACAGACACCCACTCAAGGAAACTCATGTTTGTGTAATATCCATTCACCCAGATTACATATCCTTCTGTTGCTTTCTGCTGAAACACCCACACTCTCAGAACATGGATCCATTTGTTTCATGGGGGCTGAAATTCCTAGAAATGAAACCAATCCCAACGTGCACTTTCCAGTCTGTCTCTTTTACACTTAGTTCAGTTTTGCAGAGCTACTTGTCTTTGTTATAGGCTTATGCCATTTCTTCTCTACGTAGGGTAGAATAAGGCATTCGTTCATCCTGTTTGAAGACTTCTAAGACTATATCCCGTTCTATGACCCACTCTTATTCAAAACCGTCATTTGGGTTGGCTCACGATGTGCACTTCTGGATCAGTATCTATGAATATTAATGCACGCGTCTGTTTTCTGAATACAAGTGTGTTGAGTACATGCTAACAGCGATAATAGGTCGATGCGTGCTGAATGAAACTTGACATCACTTTGAGTGTTTTGTCTTGAATAATCATGGTTGTTTGGTATATGCCAGACAACTGTAACCTTTTGGTGTATGTCTGTTTGTCTGATTGTTTATTTTGCAAACACATTAGGCCATGCATCCCTCCTTTTGCTTCAGACAGACAGTCATGTAAGCTGATTCACTTAAGATAGTGCTTAAAATCACCTATGATTTCCTGCTACCCTCTCCCATCTTTAGGATTTTGATGTCCTCCTTGCCTTCTTCTTCTTACTTCTTTGCAACTCAGGCTCATCTTGCATTTGCAATAATGGTTTTGTTATTTCAATTTCATCTTGCTACTTTTCTACTCAGGGTAGGATTCTCAATTTTTGTTTTAGGATCAGTCTCAAACTGCTGAATTCTTTTAAGGTTTGCCGGTCAGTGAATTTCCCAGCTCTGCCGTTGTTATAAATGGCGGTCATTTGGCATAGGCTACCCTAGATTGCAGCTTTTTCTCATTCAGGATATGGTCTATGTCCTGGCACTCCTCCCCTTGTTGCAAATTTTCTGCCGAGATATCAGCTGAACCCCCTCTGGAGGTACTTTTGTGACTAAGTTTCTTTCCTCGAGGTGAATTTTACATCACTGGGATGATCATGAAATTTGTTTATTTGAATTCTACTGCTTCTTGTTGGTCTATTGGTATTCCACCTCTTTTGGACGCTGTGTACTTCCTGAATTCGTATAGATGATACTTTCTTGGATTTCAGCAAGTTTCATTCTGATTTTTCTACAAATTCCTTTTCAGAATGTACTATTTTATCAATTGCTTTCCATTTGGGAATCCTATGAGTCCTATTCTTACCTGCTTGGTCTTAACCCAGGATTCAACAGTGATGTTAGCGTTGGTTTGCACTCGCTTTTCTGTGTCTTCTTCTGATGAAGGGATTTCTGTTCCCCCGTCCTCTAAGCCATTCACGATTCCTTCTGCATTAATTAGTCTGCTTAGGATTGTCTTTAGCCCAGTTTTTATCTCATCCATTGTGTTTTCTTATACTATTGGTTTCTTCTTTAGAGTTTCTCTTCCCCTTTTCTGGTATTCTGCCTTTTGTGATTCTGAGGCACTGTGGTTCATCATTGTTTTCCTCACCTCCATTTTCAGAGCTTGCTCTGGTAACGTTTTGCCGTCTAGTTGTTTGAAAGCTTATTTTTTGGGCCTTCAATCTCTTTGGAACTGAAAATGGTACTTCCTGTTTCTTTTACTATACTTCTTTTACCCTATAGTTCAGGTAATATCATGTATCTAATATAGACAAATTGGGCTTGGATAAGTGCAAACTTTAGACTTTTTGGTGTACGCATTTCCAAGGTATTTCTGTGAGGACAATTTTCCCTAGACCTTGATGCCATGCCCTGTTCCTGTGTGTGTTGTCTGGTATATCTCTAAATCCTGGTGTTGTCTTTGTTGTGATGAACACACCATACTGTTTCAGTTAGTTGATCCTCTTTTTTATTACATTTATCTCACAATTCTGAAAGGGCGCAGGGCACTTCCTCTAGTGGAAATGAAGCTTCTATAGGTTTTCAGCTCTGCATTCTTCTGTATGTCATTTTGAAGTGTCTCCAAAACAGCCAAAAGAGAGTGCGCTTGTACTTTCTACTGCCATGGGAATGGCCCAAAGTTACCAGTTCTTCCCAGAGCTTCTGTGTCTACAAAAACAACAGTGGAAGCATATGTATGGATGTCATACTTCAGGGCCTGCTGGGATGATCCCGCAGGCCGACCTATGTGTCCTCGGTGCCGTACCCTGTCAGTGCCGTCCAAAATGTAGCATCTGCATTTGGGTGATAATGCTGTAAGAAATGCTTCATCTTCTCGTACTGTGGACTTTGACCACTCTTCCTATTTCGTTCATTCTTGAGTAATGGGTTCACGAAGGCAACCACAGAGCTGTTCCGCATCCTCTGCCTCAAACCAGAGTGTAATCCCTATCCAGGTTTGGAATGTAGCAGATCCTAAATCTTTTAATACTGATTTCAAACCCAACGCCCCCTGGAACCCTCAGTCCAGATGCATGATACCTCTGATTGAGCCCCACGTGTGCTCTATTGGCAAAATGTCAAATTGGACCCTGGTCCTGCAGATGCAGTGGATGTGGCCATAGGACATATCGATAAACTCAAACTCACGTGCCAGTGCTGTTCCTGTCTCACTGAATTCACAGTTTCCTTTGCTCTCTTGAAAGAACCCACCAAAACCCACAATGCATTCGAGATCCCTGAGTTCTGCGAGAGCAATCATCCTTAGCCCTATCCCTCTTTTTCCGCTGCCTCTGCTAGCTCAGATTTGGCAGCTCGGATCTTGGTCTCAGATTCAATTGTGGGGATATTTTGAACTGATTTCTTTGAGTTCTGTCAGCCAAGCTTCTGCTGTGCACTCTTCTAACACTCAGCACATCACCTTCAATCCCATGCCTGCTGCCCGCTTGAGAGTGTGCTTCCACAGAAAACAGAGTTTCACCTTTGATGCTCCTTTACCAGAGGTCAGATCCTGCACTGGTTTCCATTCTCTACTTTGCCTTTTCCTGCTTACGGTTTTTCTGAGGCCTCATCATGTCTTTGGATGTAACAGACCACTCTTACTCAAGTGTCCTGTGCCAAGGGCTGGGTGAGTGTGTGTTTAGAATATTTGGTGTATGGTGTCTAGTGAGAGCAGTTTGCACTTGTTCTCTTCCTACTGGGCATCGACAAATCAACACATTTCACAAATAATTCACAGAAATTGGATATTAGTTTCGCTCCTTTTTCTTTACCGCCATGGACGGATGATTTGTCCTAAGACTCCAGCTTTGACATTATATTGATAAGACAGTTGCAGTCTTTAAGAAGGTTAATAGAATCGATTTACGTATTTTGGGATTTATATGAAAGTGAAGTTAGTTTTCGAAAATAACCAAATGAACCTAGAAACCAGACTTGACAATTTTTGTAAGATTTTGTCAGCTCTAAGGAAAAAACAGACAGTCTCAATGTAAAATAGCAGTCCAAATGTTTGAAGGGGACATGCCAACTCTTTTCTCTTGAAGCCTCCAACAACAAAAGGAACAATGAAATACCTATTGGAACCATGAAATAACCCACAACATTGTTTCCCTTGTGCACCAGGTGCCCTTTACTCCCAATGACACATACTAGGCAATGTTGTCATTTAAAGGTATAACATTCCTCTCTAGGAATATACAAGAAAATCTAAACAGAATATACACATTTAGGCTTGATTCAAAAAGCAATTAGAGGCATTTAACTATGAGAAACCTGCTGCAGATATCCTAGGCTATAGAAAACCAGGTGCTTTTCTATCAGTGCTGAGAAGGCTTAATCATCCGATCATGTTGGGTAAAACAATTTAACACAACCAAGTCTGCACCTCCAAGATATAGTGCACCCGGGGCTTGACGGAAGTGAATGACTGTCCACATAACCTGTGTCTATAATGTGTTTTCGACTTTTACAGTACAGTTCACTATCGGACTTCTAATAGTATCCTGTAGTGTCTTGAAAAACTGAGGCCTAATCCATATTCAAGTTCATTCAAAGATTCCCCTCACTTCCCACACTCCTTTCAGCCCAAAGAATACATAACCCCAGCATTTCCTTAATCTAGGGGAAGGTCATCATTTCTTTGTGTGAGCTAAGTATTCAATTCCTATCTATTTCAATCGAGAGTATTTGAATATTAAGGAGTTCACAGTTGTTCACCGCGTGTGAATGAGGAGGAACTCTGAATCTAGTAGGGGCTTGCTCTCCTCCTCCTGGATTCATTGCAGCTCAGGTTCTGATCCTTTGAAATGGATGCCTGAGTGGAGTGGAGGGAAGAGCATGTGATTGATAGCTAGGCACAAACGTGGGAATAGGCTTACCTGTGCTTGGTGCATTTCGGTCTGAATGATTCATAAATGCCTATTTGGGTGTGTGGATTCTCACGACCTCTTCCAAGAATATGAGCGCTTTATCATCTCTGCCATCTCTTCTCTTTTAGACGTCAGGAATCTTGGACCCGTTCTTGGAGCAGAGAATCGAGTAACTTTCTCAAGGGCACGTTGACTCTCCGTAAGTTTCTGCCAGTATCAGCGAGGTTCAGTAGGTCTCATGAAAGCCTTTCGAGCCTGGTATTCTCTAGAGATGTCTCCATGCCGATATTCTCCACTGTGGCAGAACAACTTTCATCAATGTGTCCGCACATCTCCTCAATCCATGCAGCCAGTGTTTCTGCCAGCTTCTCTTCGTGTCTCCCATAAAGTCGACGTCAACAGGAATGGGCAAGTCTGAAGATACTTCGGAGCCTAACCAGTAAGCTGATGACAGGCAGATCTTCCACTGTCTGCCCTTTCAGATTCTGGAAACTGACCCGTGAACTCAGGTCTTTGGGCAGCAGCAGTATCTCGAACTTACTCAGCTTCCCGAACAAAAGACCTAAGCCAATCTCCACATAGGGCAGCAGACCCACCATCAAACTGATCCACCCACAGAATTCTGTCCAGTTACCTTGGATCCACCAGCCGCAACAAGCCTCGAGATACACACCAACATTCCACCTGGAATCCAACCGGTAACTGCCATCCACAGTGGTTGATGCATCAAGTCAGTTTTGGAGGTGATGCTGCATTAGACCAGAGTTTCCTAAGGGAAATGTGATTCTATCCACAAGGGTCCAATTTTCCTTTTCTCTTCCCTGTTTCCTTTTTTTTCAAATCTATATACACAGTACAAACTGAGGGAAGTGTGTCCATGTTCAGTTTATGGATTCACACCTATTTAAACTTTCTAACAGTTCACATTACACAGACACCCACTCAAGGAAACTCATGTTTGTGTAATATCCATTCACCCAGATTACATATCCTTCTGTTGCTTTCTGCTGAAACACCCACACTCTCAGAACATGGATCCATTTGTTTCATGGGGGCTGAAATTCCTAGAAATGAAACCAATCCCAACGTGCACTTTCCAGTCTGTCTCTTTTACACTTAGTTCAGTTTTGCAGAGCTACTTGTCTTTGTTATAGGCTTATGCCATTTCTTCTCTACGTAGGGTAGAATAAGGCATTCGTTCATCCTGTTTGAAGACTTCTAAGACTATATCCCGTTCTATGACCCACTCTTATTCAAAACCGTCATTTGGGTTGGCTCACGATGTGCACTTCTGGATCAGTATCTATGAATATTAATGCACGCGTCTGTTTTCTGAATACAAGTGTGTTGAGTACATGCTAACAGCGATAATAGGTCGATGCGTGCTGAATGAAACTTGACATCACTTTGAGTATTTTGTCTTGAATAATCATGGTTGTTTGGTATATGTCAGACAACTGTAACCTTTTGGTGTATGTCTGTTTGTCTGATTGTTTATTTTGCAAACACATTAGGCCATGCATCCCTCCTTTTGCTTCAGACAGACAGTCATGTAAGCTGATTCACTTAAGATAGTGCTTAAAATCACCTATGATTTCCTGCTACCCTCTCCCATCTTTAGGATTTTGATGTCCTCCTTGCCTTCTTCTTCTTACTTCTTTGCAACTCAGGCTCTTCTTGCATTTGCAATAATGGTTTTGTTATTTCCATTTCATCTTGCTACTTTTCTACTCAGGGTAGGATTCTCAATTTTTGTTTTAGGATCAGTCTCAAACTGCTGAAATCTTTTAAGGTTTGCCGGTCAGTGAATTTCCCTAGCTCTGCCGTTGTTATAAATGGCGGTCATTTGGCATAGGCTACCCTAGATTGCAGCTTTTTCTCATTCAGGATATGGTCTATGTCCTGGCACTCCTCCCCTTGTTGCAAATTTTCTGCCGAGATATCAGCTGAACCCCCTCTGGAGGTACTTTTGTGACTAAGTTTCTTTCCTCGAGGTGAATTTTACATCACTGGGATGATCATGAAATTTGTTTATTTGAATTCTACTGCTTCTTGTTGGTCTATTGGTATTCCACCTCTTTTGGACGCTGTGTACTTCCTGAATTCGTATAGATGATACTTTCTTGGATTTCAGCAAGTTTCATTCTGATTTTTCTACAAATTCCTTTTCAGAATGTACTAGTTTATCAATTGCTTTCCATTTGGGAATCCTATGAGTCCTATTCTTACCTGCTTTGTCTTAACCCAGGATTCAACAGTGATGTTAGCGTTGGTTTGCACTCTCTTTTCTGTGTCTTCTTCTGATGAAGGGATTTCTGTTCCCCCGTCCTCTAAGCCATTCACGATTCCTTCTGCATTAATTAGTCTGCTTAGGATTGTCTTTAGCCCAGTTTTTATCTCATCCATTGTGTTTTCTTATACTATTGGTTTCTTCTTTAGAGTTTCTCTTCCCCTTTTCTGGTATTCTGCCTTTTGTGATTCTGAGGCACTGTGGTTCATCATTGTTTTCCTCACCTCCATTTTCAGAGCTTGCTCTGGTAACGTTTTGCCGTCTAGTTGTTTGAAAGCTTATCTTTTGGGCCTTCAATCTCTTTGGAACTGAAAATGGTACTTCCTGTTTCTTTTACTATACTTCTTTTACCCTATAGTTTAGGTAATATCATGTATCTAATATAGACAAATTGGGCTTGGATAAGTGCAAACTTTAGACTTTTTGGTGTACGCATTTCCAAGGTATTTCTGTGAGGACAATTTTCCCTAGACCTTGATGCCATGCCCTGTTCCTGTGTGTGTTGTCTGGTATATCTCTAAATCCTGGTGTTGTCTTTGTTGTGATGAACACACCATACTGTTTCAGTTAGTTGATCCTCTTTTTTATTACATTTATCTCACAATTCTGAAAGGGCGCAGGGCACTTCCTCTAGTGGAAATGAAGCTTCTATAGGTTTTCAGCTCTGCAATCTTCTGTATGTCATTTTGAAGTGTCTCCAAAACAGCCAACAGAGAGTGCGCTTGTACTTTCTACTGCCATGGGAATGTCCCAATGTTACCAGTTCTTCCCAGAGCTTCTGTGTCTACAAAAACAACAGTGGAAGCATATGTATGGATGTCATACTTCAGGGCCTGCTGGGATGATCCCGCAGGCCGACCTATGTGTCCTCGGTGCAGTACCCTGTCAGTGCCGTCCAAAATGTAGCATCTGCATTT
This sequence comes from Camelus bactrianus, assembly GCF_048773025.1. Classification (NCBI taxonomy): domain Eukaryota; kingdom Metazoa; phylum Chordata; class Mammalia; order Artiodactyla; family Camelidae; genus Camelus; species Camelus bactrianus. The sequence goes on from NC_133541.1 coordinate 144,235,932, forward strand.
GGGTGATAATGCTGTAAGAAATGCTTCATCTTCTCGTACTGTGGACTTTGACCACTCTTCCTATTTCGCTCATTCTTGAGTAATGGGTTCACGAAGGCAACCACAGAGCTGTTCCGCATCCTCTGCCTCAAACCAGAGTGTAATCCCTATCCAGGTTTGGAATGTAGCAGATCCTAAATCTTTTAATACTGATTTCAAACCCAACGCCCCCTGGAACCCTCAGTCCAGATGCATGATACCTCTGATTGAGCCCCACGTGTGCTCTATTGGCAAAATGTCAAATTGGACCCTGGTCCTGCAGATGCAGTGGATGTGGCCATAGGACATATCGATAAACTCAAACTCACGTGCCAGTGCTGTTCCTGTCTCACTGAATTCACAGTTTCCTTTGCTCTCTTGAAAGAACCCACCAAAACCCACAATGCATTCGAGATCCCTGAGTTCTGCGAGAGCAATCATCCTTAGCCCTATCCCTCTTTTTCCGCTGCCTCTGCTAGCTCAGATTTGGCAGCTCGGATCTTGGTCTCAGATTCAATTGTGGGGATATTTTGAACTGATTTCTTTGAGTTCTGTCAGCCAAGCTTCTGCTGTGCACTCTTCTAACACTCAGCACATCACCTTCAATCCCATGCCTGCTGCCCGCTTGAGAGTGTGCTTCCACGGAAAACAGAGTTTCACCTTTGATGCTCCTTTACCAGAGGTCAGATCCTGCACTGGTTTCCATTCTCTACTTTGCCTTTTCCTGCTTACGGTTTTTCTGAGGCCTCATCATGTCTTTGGATGTAACAGACCACTCTTAGTCAAATGTCCTGTGCCAAGGGCTGGGTGAGTGTGTGTTTACAATATTTGGTGTATGGTGTCTAGTGAGAGCAGTTTGCACTTGTTCTCTTCCTACTGGGCATCGACAAATCAACACATTTCACAAATAATTCACAGAAATTGGATATTAGTTTCGCTCCTTTTTCTTTACCGCCATGGACGGATGATTTGTCCTAAGACTCCAGCTTTGACATTATATTGATAAGACAGTTGCAGTCTTTAAGAAGGTTAATAGAATCGATTTACATATTTTGGGATTTATATGAAAGTGAAGTTAGTTTTTGAAAATAACCAAATGAACCTAGAAACCAGACTTGACAATTTTTGTAAGATTTTGTCAGCTCTAAGGAAAAAACAGACAGTCTCAATGTAAAATAGCAGTCCAAATGTTTGAAGGGGACATGCCAACTCTTTTCTCTTGAAGCCTCCAACAACAAAAGGAACAATGAAATACCTATTGGAACCATGAAATAACCCACAACATTGTTTCCCTTGTGCACCAGGTGCCCTTTACTCCCAATGACACATACTAGGCAATGTTGTCATTTAAAGGTATAACATTCCTCTCTAGGAATATACAAGAAAATCTAAACAGAATATACACATTTAGGCTTGATTCAAAAAGCAATTAGAGGCATTTAACTATGAGAAACCTGCTGCAGATATCCTAGGCTATAGAAAACCAGGTGCTTTTCTATCAGTGCTGAGAAGGCTTAATCATCCGATCATGTTGGGTAAAACAATTTAACACAACCAAGTCTGCACCTCCAAGATATAGTGCACCCGGGGCTTGACGGAAGTGAATGACTGTCCACATAACCTGTGTCTATAATGTGTTTTCGACTTTTACAGTACAGTTCACTATCGGACTTCTAATATTATCCTGTAGTGTCTTGAAAAACTGAGGCCTAATCCATATTCAAGTTCATTCAAAGATTCCCCTCACTTCCCACACTCCTTTCAGCCCAAAGAATACATAACCCCAGCATTTCCTTAATCTAGGGGAAGGTCATCATTTCTTTGTGTGAGCTAAGTATTCAATTCCTATCTATTTCAATCGAGAGTATTTGAATATTAAGGAGTTCACAGTTGTTCACCGCGTGTGAATGAGGAGGAACTCTGAATCTAGTAGGGGCTTGCTCTCCTCCTCCTGGATTCATTGCAGCTCAGGTTCTGATCCTTTGAAATGGATGCCTGAGTGGAGTGGAGGGAAGAGCATGTGATTGATAGCTAGGCACAAACGTGGGAATAGGCTTACCTGTGCTTGGTGCATTTCGGTCTGAATGATTCATAAATGCCTATTTGGGTGTGTGGATTCTCACGACCTCTTCCAAGAATATGAGCGCTTTATCATCTCTGCCATCTCTTCTCTTTTAGACGTCAGGAATCTTGGACCCGTTCTTGGAGCAGAGAATCGAGTAACTTTCTCAAGGGCACGTTGACTCTCCGTATGTTTCTGCCAGTATCAGCGAGGTTCAGTAGGTCTCATGAAAGCCTTTCGAGCCTGGTATTCTCTAGAGATGTCTCCATGCCGATATTCTCCACTGTGGCAGAACAACTTTCATCAATGTGTCCGCACATCTCCTCAATCCATGCAGCCAGTGTTTCTGCCAGCTTCTCTTCGTGTCTCCCATAAAGTCGACGTCAACAGGAATGGGCAAGTCTGAAGATACTTCGGAGCCTAACCAGTAAGCTGATGACAGGCAGATCTTCCACTGTCTGCCCTTTCAGATTCTGGAAACTGACCCGTGAACTCAGGTCTTTGGGCAGCAGCAGTATCTCGAACTTACTCAGCTTCCCGAACAAAAGACCTAAGCCAATCTCCACATAGGGCAGCAGACCCACCATCAAACTGATCCACCCACAGAATTCTGTCCAGTTACCTTGGATCCACCAGCCGCAACAAGCCTCGTGATACACACCAACATTCCACCTGGAATCCAACCGGTAACTGCCATCCACAGTGGTTGATGCATCAAGTCAGTTTTGGAGGTGATGCTGCATTAGACGAGAGTTTCCTAAGGGAAAAGTGATTCTATCCACAAGGGTCCAATTTTCCTTTTCTCTTCCCTGTTTCCTTTTTTTTCAAATCTATATACACAGTACAAACTGAGGGAAGTGTGTCCATGTTCAGTTTATGGATTCACACCTATTTAAACTTTCTAACAGTTCACATTACACAGACACCCACTCAAGGAAACTCATGTTTGTGTAATATCCATTCACCCAGATTACATATCCTTCTGTTGCTTTCTGCTGAAACACCCACACTCTCAGAACATGGATCCATTTGTTTCATGGGGGCTGAAATTCCTAGAAATGAAACCAATCCCAACGTGCACTTTCCAGTCTGTCTCTTTTACACTTAGTTCAGTTTTGCAGAGCTACTTGTCTTTGTTATAGGCTTATGCCATTTCTTCTCTACGTAGGGTAGAATAAGGCATTCGTTCATCCTGTTTGAAGACTTCTAAGACTATATCCCGTTCTATGACCCACTCTTATTCAAAACCGTCATTTGGGTTGGCTCACGATGTGCACTTCTGGATCAGTATCTATGAATATTAATGCACGCGTCTGTTTTCTGAATACAAGTGTGTTGAGTACATGCTAACAGCGATAATAGGTCGATGTGTGCTGAATGAAACTTGACATCACTTTGAGTATTTTGTCTTGAATAATCATGGTTGTTTGGTATATGTCAGACAACTGTAACCTTTTGGTGTATGTCTGTTTGTCTGATTGTTTATTTTGCAAACACATTAGGCCATGCATCCCTCCTTTTGCTTCAGACAGACAGTCATGTAAGCTGATTCACTTAAGATAGTGCTTAAAATCACCTATGATTTCCTGCTACCCTCTCCCATCTTTAGGATTTTGATGTCCTCCTTGCCTTCTTCTTCTTACTTCTTTGCAACTCAGGCTCTTCTTGCATTTGCAATAATGGTTTTGTTATTTCCATTTCATCTTGCTACTTTTCTACTCAGGGTAGGATTCTCAATTTTTGTTTTAGGATCAGTCTCAAACTGCTGAAATCTTTTAAGGTTTGCCGGTCAGTGAATTTCCCTAGCTCTGCCGTTGTTATAAATGGCGGTCATTTGGCATAGGCTACCCTAGATTGCAGCTTTTTCTCATTCAGGATATGGTCTATGTCCTGGCACTCCTCCCCTTGTTGCAAATTTTCTGCCGAGATATCAGCTGAACCCCCTCTGGAGGTACTTTTGTGACTAAGTTTCTTTCCTCGAGGTGAATTTTACATCACTGGGATGATCATGAAATTTGTTTATTTGAATTCTACTGCTTCTTGTTGGTCTATTGGTATTCCACCTCTTTTGGACGCTGTGTACTTCCTGAATTCGTATAGATGATACTTTCTTGGATTTCAGCAAGTTTCATTCTGATTTTTCTACAAATTCCTTTTCAGAATGTACTAGTTTATCAATTGCTTTCCATTTGGGAATCCTATGAGTCCTATTCTTACCTGCTTTGTCTTAACCCATGATTCAACAGTGATGTTAGCGTTGGTTTGCACTCGCTTTTCTGTGTCTTCTTCTGATGAAGGGATTTCTGTTCCCCCGTCCTCTAAGCCATTCACGATTCCTTCTGCATTAATTAGTCTGCTTAGGATTGTCTTTAGCCCAGTTTTTATCTCATCCATTGTGTTTTCTTATACTATTGGTTTCTTCTTTAGAGTTTCTCTTCCCCTTTTCTGGTATTCTGCCTTTTGTGATTCTGAGGCACTGTGGTTCATCATTGTTTTCCTCACCTCCATTTTCAGAGCTTGCTCTGGTAACGTTTTGCCGTCTAGTTGTTTGAAAGCTTATTTTTTGGGCCTTCAATCTCTTTGGAAGTGAAAATGGTACTTCCTGTTTCTTTTACTATACTTCTTTTACCCTATAGTTTAGGTAATATCATGTATCTAATATAGACAAATTGGGCTTGGATAAGTGCAAACTTTAGACTTTTTGGTGTACGCATTTCCAAGGTATTTCTGTGAGGACAATTTTCCCTAGACCTTGATGCCATGCCCTGTTCCTGTGTGTGTTGTCTGGTATATCTCTAAATCCTGGTGTTGTCTTTGTTGTGATGAACACACCATACTGTTTCAGTTAGTTGATCCTCTTTTTTATTACATTTATCTCACAATTCTGAAAGGGCGCAGGGCACTTCCTCTAGTGGAAATGAAGCTTCTATAGGTTTTCAGCTCTGCAATCTTTTGTATGTCATTTTGAAGTGTCTCCAAAACAGCCAACAGAGAGTGTGCTTGTACATTCTACTGCCATGGGAATGTCCCAATGTTACCAGTTCTTCCCAGAGCTTCTGTGTCTACAAAAACAACAGTGGAAGCATATGTATGGATGTCATACTTCAGGGCCTGCTGGGATGATCCCGCAGACCGACCTATGTGTCCTCGGTGCAGTACCCTGTCAGTGCCGTCCAAAATGTAGCATCTGCATTTGGGTGATAATGCTGTAAGAAATGCTTCATCTTCTCGTACTGTGGACTTTGACCACTCTTCCTATTTCGCTCATTCTTGAGTAATGGGTTCACGAAGGCAACCACAGAGCTGTTCCGCATCCTCTGCCTCAAACCAGAGTGTAATCCCTATCCAGGTTTGGAATGTAGCAGATCCTAAATCTTTTAATACTGATTTCAAACCCAACGCCCCCTGGAACCCTCAGTCCAGATGCATGATACCTCTGATTGAGCCCCACGTGTGCTCTATTGGCAAAATGTCAAATTGGACCCTGGTCCTGCAGATGCAGTGGATGTGGCCATAGGACATATCGATAAACTCAAACTCACGTGCCAGTGCTGTTCCTGTCTCACTGAATTCACAGTTTCCTTTGCTCTCTTGAAAGAACCCACCAAAACCCACAATGCATTCGAGATCCCTGAGTTCTGCGAGAGCAATCATCCTTAGCCCTATCCCTCTTTTTCCGCTGCCTCTGCTAGCTCAGATTTGGCAGCTCGGATCTTGGTCTCAGATTAAATTGTGGGGATATTTTGAACTGATTTCTTTGAGTTTTGTCAGCCAAGCTTCTGCTGTGCACTCTTCTAACACTCAGCACATCACCTTCAATCCCATGCCTGCTGCCCGCTTGAGAGTGTGCTTCCACGGAAAACAGAGTTTCACCTTTGATGCTCCTTTACCAGAGGTCAGATCCTGCACTGGTTTCCATTCTCTACTTTGCCTTTTCCTGCTTACGGTTTTTCTGAGGCCTCATCATGTCTTTGGATGTAACAGACCACTCTTAGTCAAATGTCCTGTGCCAAGGGCTGGGTGAGTGTGTGTTTACAATATTTGGTGTATGGTGTCTAGTGAGAGCAGTTTGCACTTGTTCTCTTCCTACTGGGCATCGACAAATCAACACATTTCACAAATAATTCACAGAAATTGGATATTAGTTTCGCTCCTTTTTCTTTACCGCCATGGACGGATGATTTGTCCTAAGACTCCAGCTTTGACATTATATTGATAAGACAGTTGCAGTCTTTAAGAAGGTTAATAGAATCGATTTACGTATTTTGGGATTTATATGAAAGTGAAGTTAGTTTTCGAAAATAACCAAATGAACCTAGAAACCAGACTTGACAATTTTTGTAAGATTTTGTCAGCTCTAAGGAAAAAACAGACAGTCTCAATGTAAAATAGCAGTCCAAATGTTTGAAGGGGACATGCCAACTCTTTTCTCTTGAAGCCTCCAACAACAAAAGGAACAATGAAATACCTATTGGAACCATGAAATAACCCACAACATTGTTTCCCTTGTGCACCAGGTTCCCTTTACTCCCAATGACACATACTAGGCAATGTTGTCATTTAAAGGTATAACATTCCTCTCTAGGAATATACAAGAAAATCTAAACAGAATATACACATTTAGGCTTGATTCAAAAAGCAATTAGAGGCATTTAACTATGAGAAACCTGCTGCAGATATCCTAGGCTATAGAAAACCAGGTGCTTTTCTATCAGTGCTGAGAAGGCTTAATCATCCGATCATGTTGGGTAAAACAATTTAACACAACCAAGTCTGCACCTCCAAGATATAGTGCACCCGGGGCTTGACGGAAGTGAATGACTGTCCACATAACCTGTGTCTATAATGTGTTTTCGACTTTTACAGTACAGTTCACTATCGGACTTCTAATATTATCCTGTAGTGTCTTGAAAAACTGAGGCCTAATCCATATTCAAGTTCATTCAAAGATTCCCCTCACTTCCCACACTCCTTTCAGCCCAAAGAATACATAACCCCAGCATTTCCTTAATCTAGGGGAAGGTCATCATTTCTTTGTGTGAGCTAAGTATTCAATTCCTATCTATTTCAATCGAGAGTATTTGAATATTAAGGAGTTCACAGTTGTTCACCGCGTGTGAATGAGGAGGAACTCTGAATCTAGTAGGGGCTTGCTCTCCTCCTCCTGGATTCATTGCAGCTCAGGTTCTGATCCTTTGAAATGGATGCCTGAGTGGAGTGGAGGGAAGAGCATGTGATTGATAGCTAGGCACAAACGTGGGAATAGGCTTACCTGTGCTTGGTGCATTTCGGTCTGAATGATTCATAAATGCCTATTTGGGTGTGTGGATTCTCACGACCTCTTCCAAGAATATGAGCGCTTTATCATCTCTGCCATCTCTTCTCTTTTAGACGTCAGGAATCTTGGACCCGTTCTTGGAGCAGAGAATCGAGTAACTTTCTCAAGGGCACGTTGACTCTCCGTATGTTTCTGCCAGTATCAGCGAGGTTCAGTAGGTCTCATGAAAGCCTTTCGAGCCTGGTATTCTCTAGAGATGTCTCCATGCCGATATTCTCCACTGTGGCAGAACAACTTTCATCAATGTGTCCGCACATCTCCTCAATCCATGCAGCCAGTGTTTCTGCCAGCTTCTCTTCGTGTCTCCCATAAAGTCGACGTCAACAGGAATGGGCAAGTCTGAAGATACTTCGGAGCCTAACCAGTAAGCTGATGACAGGCAGATCTTCCACTGTCTGCCCTTTCAGATTCTGGAAACTGACCCGTGAACTCAGGTCTTTGGGCAGCAGCAGTATCTCGAACTTACTCAGCTTCCCGAACAAAAGACCTAAGCCAATCTCCACATAGGGCAGCAGACCCACCATCAAACTGATCCACCCACAGAATTCTGTCCAGTTACCTTGGATCCACCAGCCGCAACAAGCCTCGTGATACACACCAACATTCCACCTGGAATCCAACCGGTAACTGCCATCCACAGTGGTTGATGCATCAAGTCAGTTTTGGAGGTGATGCTGCATTAGACCAGAGTTTCCTAAGGGAAATGTGATTCTATCCACAAGGGTCCAATTTTCCTTTTCTCTTCCCTGTTTCCTTTTTTTTCAAATCTATATACACAGTACAAACTGAGGGAAGTGTGTCCATGTTCAGTTTATGGATTCACACCTATTTAAACTTTCTAACAGTTCACATTACACAGACACCCACTCAAGGAAACTCATGTTTGTGTAATATCCATTCACCCAGATTACATATCCTTCTGTTGCTTTCTGCTGAAACACCCACACTCTCAGAACATGGATCCATTTGTTTCATGGGGGCTGAAATTCCTAGAAATGAAACCAATCCCAACGTGCACTTTCCAGTCTGTCTCTTTTACACTTAGTTCAGTTTTGCAGAGCTACTTGTCTTTGTTATAGGCTTATGCCATTTCTTCTCTACGTAGGGTAGAATAAGGCATTCGTTCATCCTGTTTGAAGACTTCTAAGACTATATCCCGTTCTATGACCCACTCTTATTCAAAACCGTCATTTGGGTTGGCTCACGATGTGCACTTCTGGATCAGTATCTATGAATACTAATGCACGCGTCTGTTTTCTGAATACAAGTGTGTTGAGTACATGCTAACAGCGATAATAGGTCGATGCGTGCTGAATGAAACTTGACATCACTTTGAGTATTTTGTCTTGAATAATCATGGTTGTTTGGTATATGTCAGACAACTGTAACCTTTTGGTGTATGTCTGTTTGTCTGATTGTTTATTTTGCAAACACATTAGGCCATGCATCCCTCCTTTTGCTTCAGACAGACAGTCATGTAAGCTGATTCACTTAAGATAGTGCTTAAAATCACCTATGATTTCCTGCTACCCTCTCCCATCTTTAGGATTTTGATGTCCTCCTTGCCTTCTTCTTCTTACTTCTTTGCAACTCAGGCTCTTCTTGCATTTGCAATAATGGTTTTGTTATTTCCATTTCATCTTGCTACTTTTCTACTCAGGGTAGGATTCTCAATTTTTGTTTTAGGATCAGTCTCAAACTGCTGAAATCTTTTAAGGTTTGCCGGTCAGTGAATTTCCCTAGCTCTGCCGTTGTTATAAATGGCGGTCATTTGGCATAGGCTACCCTAGATTGCAGCTTTTTCTCATTCAGGATATGGTCTATGTCCTGGCACTCCTCCCCTTGTTGCAAATTTTCTGCCGAGATATCAGCTGAACCCCCTCTGGAGGTACTTTTGTGACTAAGTTTCTTTCCTCGAGGTGAATTTTACATCACTGGGATGATCATGAAATTTGTTTATTTGAATTCTACTGCTTCTTGTTGGTCTATTGGTATTCCACCTCTTTTGGACGCTGTGTACTTCCTGAATTCGTATAGATGATACTTTCTTGGATTTCAGCAAGTTTCATTCTGATTTTTCTACAAATTCCTTTTCAGAATGTACTAGTTTATCAATTGCTTTCCATTTGGGAATCCTATGAGTCCTATTCTTACCTGCTTGGTCTTAACCCAGGATTCAACAGTGATGTTAGCGTTGGTTTGCACTCGCTTTTCTGTGTCTTCTTCTGATGGAGGGATTTCTGTTCCCCTGTCCTCTAAGCCATTCACGATTCTTTCTGCATTAATTAGTCTGCTTAGGATTGACTTTAGCCCAGTTTTTATCACATCCATTGTGTTTTCTTATACTATTGGTTTCTTCTTTAGAGTTTCTCTTCCCCTTTTCTAGTATTCTGCCTTTTGTGATTCTGAGGCACTGTGGTTCATCATTGTTTTCCTCACCTCCATTTTCAGAGCTTGCTCTGGTAACGTTTTGCCGTCTAGTTGTTTGAAAGCTTATCTTTTGGGCCTTCAATCTCTTTGGAACTGAAAATGGTACTTCCTGTTTCTTTTACTATACTTCTTTTACCCTATAGTTCAGGTAATATCATGTATCTAATATAGACAAATTGGGCTTGGATAAGTGCAAACTTTAGACTTTTTGGTGTACGCATTTCCAAGGTATTTCTGTGAGGACAATTTTCCCTAGACCTTGATGCCATGCCCTGTTCCTGTGTGTGTTGTCTGGTATATCTCTAAATCCTGGTGTTGTCTTTGTTGTGATGAACACACCATAATGTTTCAGTTAGTTGATCCTCTTTTTTATTACATTAATCTCACAATTCTGAAAGGGCGCAGGGCACTTCCTCTAGTGGAAATGAAGCTTCTATAGGTTTTCAGCTCTGCATTCTTCTGTATGTCATTTTGAAGTGTCTCCAAAACAGCCAACAGAGAGTGCGCTTGTACTTTCTACTGCCATGGGAATGTCCCAATGTTACCAGTTCTTCCCAGAGCTTCTGTGTCTACAAAAACAACAGTGGAAGCATATGTATGGATGTCATACTTCAGGGCCTGCTGGGATGATCCCGCAGGCCGACCTATGTGTCCTCGATGCAGTACCCTGTCAGTGCCGTCCAAAATGTAGCATCTGCATTTGGGTGATAATGCTGTAAGAAATGCTTCATCTTCTCGTACTGTGGACTTTGACCACTCTTCCTATTTCGCTCATTCTTGAGTAATGGGTTCACGAAGGCAACCACAGAGCTGTTCCGCATCCTCTGCCTCAAACCAGAGTGTAATCCCTATCCAGGTTATGAATGTAGCAGTTCCTAAATCTTTTAATACTGATTTCAAACCCAACGCCCCCTGGAACCCTCAGTCCAGATGCATGATACCTCTGATTGAGCCCCACGTGTGCTCTATTGGCAAAATGTCAAATTGGACCCTGGTCCTGCAGATGCAGTGGATGTGGCCATAGGACATATCGATAAACTCAAACTCACGTGCCAGTGCTGTTCCTGTCTCACTGAATTCACAGTTTCCTTTGCTCTCTTGAAAGAACCCACCAAAACCCACAATGCATTCGAGATCCCTGAGTTCTGCGAGAGCAATCATCCTTAGCCCTATCCCTCTTTTTCCGCTGCCTCTGCTAGCTCAGATTTGGCAGCTCGGATCTTGGTCTCAGATTAAATTGTGGGGATATTTTGAACTGATTTCTTTGAGTTTTGTCAGCCAAGCTTCTGCTGTGCACTCTTCTAACACTCAGCACATCACCTTCAATCCCATGCCTGCTGCCCGCTTGAGAGTGTGCTTCCACGGAAAACAGAGTTTCACCTTTGATGCTCCTTTACCAGAGGTCAGATCCTGCACTGGTTTCCATTCTCTACTTTGCCTTTTCCTGCTTACGGTTTTTCTGAGGCCTCATCATGTCTTTGGATGTAACAGACCACTCTTAGTCAAGTGTCCTGTGCCAAGGGCTGGCTGAGTGTGTGTTTACAATATTTGGTGTATGGTGTCTAGTGAGAGCAGTTTGCACTTGTTCTCTTCCTACTGGGCATCGACAAATCAACACATTTCACAAATAATTCACAGAAATTGGATATTAGTTTCGCTCCTTTTTCTTTACCGCCATGGACGGATGATTTGTCCTAAGACTCCAGCTTTGACATTATATTGATAAGACAGTTGCAGTCTTTAAGAAGGTTAATAGAATCGATTTACGTATTTTGGGATTTATATGAAAGTGAAGTTAGTTTTCGAAAATAACCAAATGAACCTAGAAACCAGACTTGACAATTTTTGTAAGATTTTGTCAGCTCTAAGGAAGAAACAGACAGTCTCAATGTAAAATAGCAGTCCAAATGTTTGAAGGGGACATGCAAACTCTTTTCTCTTGAAGCCTCCAACAACAAAAGGAACAATGAAATACCTATTGGAACCATGAAATAACCCACAACATTGTTTCCCTTGTGCACCAGGTGCCCTTTACTCCCAATGACACATACTAGGCAATGTTGTCATTTAAAGGTATAACATTCCTCTCTAGGAATATACAAGAAAATCTAAACAGAATATACACATTTAGGCTTGATTCAAAAAGCAATTAGAGGCATTTAACTATGAGAAACCTGCTGCAGATATCCTAGGCTATAGAAAACCAGGTGCTTTTCTATCAGTGCTGAGAAGGCTTAATCATCCGATCATGTTGGGTAAAACAATTTAACACAACCAAGTCTGCACCTCCAAGATATAGTGCACCCGGGGCTTGACGGAAGTGAATGACTGTCCACATAACCTGTGTCTATAATGTGTTTTCGACTTTTACAGTACAGTTCACTATCGGACTTCTAATATTATCCTGTAGTGTCTTGAAAAACTGAGGCCTAATCCATATTCAAGTTCATTCAAAGATTCCCCTCACTTCCCACACTCCTTTCAGCCCAAAGAATACATAACCCCAGCATTTCCTTAATCTAGGGGAAGGTCATCATTTCTTTGTGTGAGCTAAGTATTCAATTCCTATCTATTTCAATCGAGAGTATTTGAATATTAAGGAGTTCACAGTTGTTCACCGCGTGTGAATGAGGAGGAACTCTGAATCTAGTAGGGGCTTGCTCTCCTCCTCCTGGATTCATTGCAGCTCAGGTTCTGATCCTTTGAAATGGATGCCTGAGTGGAGTGGAGGGAAGAGCATGTGATTGATAGCTAGGCACAAACGTGGGAATAGGCTTACCTGTGCTTGGTGCATTTCGGTCTGAATGATTCATAAATGCCTATTTGGGTGTGTGGATTCTCACGACCTCTTCCAAGAATATGAGCGCTTTATCATCTCTGCCATCTCTTCTCTTTTAGACGTCAGGAATCTTGGACCCGTTCTTGGAGCAGAGAATCGAGTAACTTTCTCAAGGGCACGTTGACTCTCCGTATGTTTCTGCCAGTATCAGCGAGGTTAAGTAGGTCTCATGAAAGCCTTTCGAGCCTGGTATAATCTAGAGATGTCTCCATGCCGATATTCTCCACTGTGGCAGAGCAACTTTCATTAATGTGTCAGCACATCTCCTCAATCCATGCAGCCAGTGTTTCTGCAAGCTTCTCTTCGTGTCTCCCATAAAGTCGACGTCAACAGGAATGGGCAAGTCTGAAGATACTTCGGAGACTAACCAGTAAGCTGATGACAGGCAGATCTTCCACTGTCTGCCCTTTCAGATTCTGGAAACTGACCCGTGAACTCAGGTCTTTGGGCAGCAGCAGTATCTCGAACTTACTCAGCTTCCCGAACAAAAGACCTAAGCCAATCTCCACATAGGGCAGCAGACCCACCATCAAACTGATCCACCCACAGAATTCTGTCCAGTTACCTTGGATCCACCAGCCGCAACAAGCCTCGTGATACACACCAACATTCCACCTGGAATCCAACCGGTAACTGCCATCCACAGTGGTTGATGCATCAAGTCAGTGTTGGAGGTGATGCTGCATTAGACGAGAGTTTCCTAAGGGAAATGTGATTCTATCCACAAGGGTCCAATTTTCCTTTTCTCTTCCCTGTTTCCTTTTTTTTCAAATCTATATACACAGTACAAACTGAGGGAAGTGTGTCCATGTTCAGTTTATGGATTCACACCTATTTAAACTTTCTAACAGTTCACATTACACAGACACCCACTCAAGGAAACTCATGTTTGTGTAATATCCATTCACCCAGATTACATATCCTTCTGTTGCTTTCTGCTGAAACACCCACACTCTCAGAACATGGATCCATTTGTTTCATGGGGGCTGAAATTCCTAGAAATGAAACCAATCCCAACGTGCACTTTCCAGTCTGTCTCTTTTACACTTAGTTCAGTTTTGCAGAGCTACTTGTCTTTGTTATAGGCTTATGCCATTTCTTCTCTACGTAGGGTAGAATAAGGCATTCGTTCATCCTGTTTGAAGACTTCTAAGACTATATCCCGTTCTATGACCCACTCTTATTCAAAACCGTCATTTGGGTTGGCTCACGATGTGCACTTCTGGATCAGTATCTATGAATACTAATGCACGCGTCTGTTTTCTGAATACAAGTGTGTTGAGTACATGCTAACAGCGATAATAGGTCGATGCGTGCTGAATGAAACTTGACATCACTTTGAGTATTTTGTCTTGAATAATCATGGTTGTTTGGTATATGTCAGACAACTGTAACCTTTTGGTGTATGTCTGTTTGTCTGATTGTTTATTTTGCAAACACATTAGGCCATGCATCCCTCCTTTTGCTTCAGACAGACAGTCATGTAAGCTGATTCACTTAAGATAGTGCTTAAAATCACCTATGATTTCCTGCTACCCTCTCCCATCTTTAGGATTTTGATGTCCTCCTTGCCTTCTTCTTCTTACTTCTTTGCAACTCAGGCTCTTCTTGCATTTGCAATAATGGTTTTGTTATTTCCATTTCATCTTGCTACTTTTCTACTCAGGGTAGGATTCTCAATTTTTGTTTTAGGATCAGTCTCAAACTGCTGAAATCTTTTAAGGTTTGCCGGTCAGTGAATTTCCCTAGCTCTGCCGTTGTTATAAATGGCGGTCATTTGGCATAGGCTACCCTAGATTGCAGCTTTTTCTCATTCAGGATATGGTCTATGTCCTGGCACTCCTCCCCTTGTTGCAAATTTTCTGCCGAGATATCAGCTGAACCCCCTCTGGAGGTACTTTTGTGACTAAGTTTCTTTCCTCGAGGTGAATTTTACATCACTGGGATGATCATGAAATTTGTTTATTTGAATTCTACTGCTTCTTGTTGGTCTATTGGTATTCCACCTCTTTTGGACGCTGTGTACTTCCTGAATTCGTATAGATGATACTTTCTTGGATTTCAGCAAGTTTCATTCTGATTTTTCTACAAATTCCTTTTCAGAATGTACTAGTTTATCAATTGCTTTCCATTTGGGAATCCTATGAGTCCTATTCTTACCTGCTTGGTCTTAACCCAGGATTCAACAGTGATGTTAGCGTTGGTTTGCACTCGCTTTTCTGTGTCTTCTTCTGATGGAGGGATTTCTGTTCCCCTGTCCTCTAAGCCATTCACGATTCTTTCTGCATTATTTAGTCTGCTTAGGATTGACTTTAGCCCAGTTTATATCACATCCATTATGTTTTCTTATACTATTGGTTTCTTCTTTAGAGTTTCTCTTCCCCTTTTCTGGTATTCTGCCTTTTGTGATTCTGAGGCACTGTGGTTCATCATTGTTTTCCTCACCTCCATTTTCAGAGCTTGCTCTGGTAACGTTTTGCCGTCTAGTTGTTTGAAAGCTTATCTTTTGGGCCTTCAATCTCTTTGGAACTGAAAATGGTACTTCCTGTTTCTTTTACTATACTTCTTTTACCCTATAGTTCAGGTAATATCATGTATCTAATATAGACAAATTGGGCTTGGATAAGTGCAAACTTTAGACTTTTTGGTGTACGCATTTCCAAGGTATTTCTGTGAGGACAATTTTCCCTAGACCTTGATGCCATGCCCTGTTCCTGTGTGTGTTGTCTGGTATATCTCTAAATCCTGGTGTTGTCTTTGTTGTGATGAACACACCATACTGTTTCAGTTAGTTGATCCTCTTTTTTATTACATTAATCTCACAATTCTGAAAGGGCGCAGGGCACTTCCTCTAGTGGAAATGAAGCTTCTATAGGTTTTCAGCTCTGCATTCTTCTGTATGTCATTTTGAAGTGTCTCCAAAACAGCCAACAGAGAGTGCGCTTGTACTTTCTACTGCCATGGGAATGTCCCAATGTTACCAGTTCTTCCCAGAGCTTCTGTGTCTACAAAAACAACAGTGGAAGCATATGTATGGATGTCATACTTCAGGGCCTGCTGGGATGATCCCGCAGGCCGACCTATGTGTCCTCGATGCAGTACCCTGTCAGTGCCGTCCAAAATGTAGCATCTGCATTTGGGTGATAATGCTGTAAGAAATGCTTCATCTTCTCGTACTGTGGACTTTGACCACTCTTCCTATTTCGCTCATTCTTGAGTAATGGGTTCACGAAGGCAACCACAGAGCTGTTCCGCATCCTCTGCCTCAAACCAGAGTGTAATCCCTATCTAGGTTTGGAATGTAGCAGATCCTAAATCTTTTAATACTGATTTCAAACCCAACGCCCCCTGGAACCCTCAGTCCAGATGCATGATACCTCTGATTGAGCCCCACGTGTGCTCTATTGGCAAAATGTCAAATTGGACCCTGGTCCTGCAGATGCAGTGGATGTGGCCATAGGACATATCGATAAACTCAAACTCACGTGCCAGTGCTGTTCCTGTCTCACTGAATTCACAGTTTCCTTTGCTCTCTTGAAAGAACCCACCAAAACCCACAATGCATTCGAGATCCCTGAGTTCTGCGAGAGCAATCATCCTTAGCCCTATCCCTCTTTTTCCGCTGCCTCTGCTAGCTCAGATTTGGCAGCTCGGATCTTGGTCTCAGATTCAATTGTGGGGATATTTTGAACTGATTTCTTTGAGTTTTGTCAGCCAAGCTTCTGCTGTGCACTCTTCTAACACTCAGCACATCACCTTCAATCCCATGCCTGCTGCCCGCTTGAGAGTGTGCTTCCACGGAAAACAGAGTTTCACCTTTGATGCTCCTTTACCAGAGGTCAGATCCTGCACTGGTTTCCATTCTCTACTTTGCCTTTTCCTGCTTACGGTTTTTCTGAGGCCTCATCATGTCTTTGGATGTAACAGACCACTCTTAGTCAAGTGTCCTGTGCCAAGGGCTGGCTGAGTGTGTGTTTACAATATTTGGTGTATGGTGTCTAGTGAGAGCAGTTTGCACTTGTTCTCTTCCTACTGGGCATCGACAAATCAACACATTTCACAAATAATTCACAGAAATTGGATATTAGTTTCGCTCCTTTTTCTTTACCGCCATGGACGGATGATTTGTCCTAAGACTCCAGCTTTGACATTATATTGATAAGACAGTTGCAGTCTTTAAGAAGGTTAATAGAATCGATTTACGTATTTTGGGATTTATATGAAAGTGAAGTTAGTTTTCGAAAATAACCAAATGAACCTAGAAACCAGACTTGACAATTTTTGTAAGATTTTGTCAGCTCTAAGGAAAAAACAGACAGTCTCAATGTAAAATAGCAGTCCAAATGTTTGAAGGGGACATGCCAACTCTTTTCTCTTGAAGCCTCCAACAACAAAAGGAACAATGAAATACCTATTGGAACCATGAAATAACCCACAACATTGTTTCCCTTGTGCACCAGGTGCCCTTTACTCCCAATGACACATACTAGGCAATGTTGTCATTTAAAGGTATAACATTCCTCTCTAGGAATATACAAGAAAATCTAAACAGAATATACACATTTAGGCTTGATTCAAAAAGCAATTAGAGGCATTTAACTATGAGAAACCTGCTGCAGATATCCTAGGCTATAGAAAACCAGGTGCTTTTCTATCAGTGCTGAGAAGGCTTAATCATCCGATCATGTTGGGTAAAACAATTTAACACAACCAAGTCTGCACCTCCAAGATATAGTGCACCCGGGGCTTGACGGAAGTGAATGACTGTCCACATAACCTGTGTCTATAATGTGTTTTCGACTTTTACAGTACAGTTCACTATCGGACTTCTAATATTATCCTGTAGTGTCTTGAAAAACTGAGGCCTAATCCATATTCAAGTTCATTCAAAGATTCCCCTCACTTCCCACACTCCTTTCAGCCCAAAGAATACATAACCCCAGCATTTCCTTAATCTAGGGGAAGGTCATCATTTCTTTGTGTGAGCTAAGTATTCAATTCCTATCTATTTCAATCGAGAGTATTTGAATATTAAGGAGTTCACAGTTGTTCACCGCGTGTGAATGAGGAGGAACTCTGAATCTAGTAGGGGCTTGCTCTCCTCCTCCTGGATTCATTGCAGCTCAGGTTCTGATCCTTTGAAATGGATGCCTGAGTGGAGTGGAGGGAAGAGCATGTGATTGATAGCTAGGCACAAACGTGGGAATAGGCTTACCTGTGCTTGGTGCATTTCGGTCTGAATGATTCATAAATGCCTATTTGGGTGTGTGGATTCTCACGACCTCTTCCAAGAATATGAGCGCTTTATCATCTCTGCCATCTCTTCTCTTTTAGACATCAGGAATCTTGGACCCGTTCTTGGAGCAGAGAATCGAGTAACTTTCTCAAGGGCACGTTGACTCTCCGTATGTTTCTGCCAGTATCAGCGAGGTTCAGTAGGTCTCATGAAAGCCTTTCGAGCCTGGTATTCTCTAGAGATGTCTCCATGCCGATATTCTCCACTGTGGCAGAGCAACTTTCATCAATGTGTCCGCACATCTCCTCAATCCATGCAGCCAGTGTTTCTGCAAGCTTCTCTTCGTGTCTCCCATAAAGTCGACGTCAACAGGAATGGGCAAGTCTGAAGATACTTCGGAGACTAACCAGTAAGCTGATGACAGGCAGATCTTCCACTGTCTGCCCTTTCAGATTCTGGAAACTGACCCGTGAACTCAGGTCTTTGGGCAGCAGCAGTATCTCGAACTTACTCAGCTTCCCGAACAAAAGACCTAAGCCAATCTCCCCATAGGGCAGCAGACCCACCATCAAACTGATCCACCCACAGAATTCTGTCCAGTTACCTTGGATCCACCAGCCGCAACAAGCCTCGTGATACACACCAACATTCCACCTGGAATCCAACCGGTAACTGCCATCCACAGTGGTTGATGCATCAAGTCAGTGTTGGAGGTGATGCTGCATTAGACGAGAGTTTCCTAAGGGAAATGTGATTCTATCCACAAGGGTCCAATTTTCCTTTTCTCTTCCCTGTTTCCTTTTTTTTCAAATCTATATACACAGTACAAACTGAGGGAAGTGTGTCCATGTTCAGTTTATGGATTCACACCTATTTAAACTTTCTAACAGTTCACATTACACAGACACCCACTCAAGGAAACTCATGTTTGTGTAATATCCATTCACCCAGATTACATATCCTTCTGTTGCTTTCTGCTGAAACACCCACACTCTCAGAACATGGATCCATTTGTTTCATGGGGGCTGAAATTCCTAGAAATGAAACCAATCCCAACGTGCACTTTCCAGTCTGTCTCTTTTACACTTAGTTCAGTTTTGCAGAGCTACTTGTCTTTGTTATAGGCTTATGCCATTTCTTCTCTACGTAGGGTAGAATAAGGCATTCGTTCATCCTGTTTGAAGACTTCTAAGACTATATCCCGTTCTATGACCCACTCTTATTCAAAACCGTCATTTGGGTTGGCTCACGATGTGCACTTCTGGATCAGTATCTATGAATATTAATGCACGCGTCTGTTTTCTGAATACAAGTGTGTTGAGTACATGCTAACAGCGATAATAGGTCGATGCGTGCTGAATGAAACTTGACATCACTTTGAGTATTTTGTCTTGAATAATCATGGTTGTTTGGTATATGTCAGACAACTGTAACCTTTTGGTGTATGTCTGTTTGTCTGATTGTTTATTTTGCAAACACATTAGGCCATGCATCCCTCCTTTTGCTTCAGACAGACAGTCATGTAAGCTGATTCACTTAAGATAGTGCTTAAAATCACCTATGATTTCCTGCTACCCTCTCCCATCTTTAGGATTTTGATGTCCTCCTTGCCTTCTTCTTCTTACTTCTTTGCAACTCAGGCTCTTCTTGCATTTGCAATAATGGTTTTGTTATTTCCATTTCATCTTGCTACTTTTCTACTCAGGGTAGGATTCTCAATTTTTGTTTTAGGATCAGTCTCAAACTGCTGAAATCTTTTAAGGTTTGCCGGTCAGTGAATTTCCCTAGCTCTGCCGTTGTTATAAATGGCGGTCATTTGGCATAGGCTACCCTAGATTGCAGCTTTTTCTCATTCAGGATATGGTCTATGTCCTGGCACTCCTCCCCTTGTTGCAAATTTTCTGCCGAGATATCAGCTGAACCCCCTCTGGAGGTACTTTTGTGACTAAGTTTCTTTCCTCGAGGTGAATTTTACATCACTGGGATGATCATGAAATTTGTTTATTTGAATTCTACTGCTTCTTGTTGGTCTATTGGTATTCCACCTCTTTTGGACGCTGTGTACTTCCTGAATTCGTATAGATGATACTTTCTTGGATTTCAGCAAGTTTCATTCTGATTTTTCTACAAATTCCTTTTCAGAATGTACTAGTTTATCAATTGCTTTCCATTTGGGAATCCTATGAGTCCTATTCTTACCTGCTTGGTCTTAACCCAGGATTCAACAGTGATGTTAGCGTTGGTTTGCACTCGCTTTTCTGTGTCTTCTTCTGATGGAGGGATTTCTGTTCCCCTGTCCTCTAAGCCATTCACGATTCTTTCTGCATTAATTAGTCTGCTTAGGATTGACTTTAGCCCAGTTTTTATCACATCCATTGTGTTTTCTTATACTATTGGTTTCTTCTTTAGAGTTTCTCTTCCCCTTTTCTGGTATTCTGCCTTTTGTGATTCTGAGGCACTGTGGTTCATCATTGTTTTCCTCACCTCCATTTTCAGAGCTTGCTCTGGTAACGTTTTGCCGTCTAGTTGTTTGAAAGCTTATCTTTTGGGCCTTCAATCTCTTTGGAACTGAAAATGGTACTTCCTGTTTCTTTTACTATACTTCTTTTACCCTATAGTTCAGGTAATATCATGTATCTAATATAGACAAATTGGGCTTGGATAAGTGCAAACTTTAGACTTTTTGGTGTACGCATTTCCAAGGTATTTCTGTGAGGACAATTTTCCCTAGACCTTGATGCCATGCCCTGTTCCTGTGTGTGTTGTCTGGTATATCTCTAAATCCTGGTGTTGTCTTTGTTGTGATGAACACACCATACTGTTTCAGTTAGTTGATCCTCTTTTTTATTACATTAATCTCACAATTCTGAAAGGGCGCAGGGCACTTCCTCTAGTGGAAATGAAGCTTCTATAGGTTTTCAGCTCTGCATTCTTCTGTATGTCATTTTGAAGTGTCTCCAAAACAGCCAACAGAGAGTGCGCTTGTACTTTCTACTGCCATGGGAATGTCCCAATGTTACCAGTTCTTCCCAGAGTTTCTGTGTCTACAAAAACAACAGTGGAAGCATATGTATGGATATCATACTTCAGGGCCTGCTGGGATGATCCCGCAGGCCGACCTATGTGTCCTCGATGCAGTACCCTGTCAGTGCCGTCCAAAATGTAGCATCTGCATTTGGGTGATAATGCTGTAAGAAATGCTTCATCTTCTCGTACTGTGGACTTTGACCACTCTTCCTATTTCGCTCATTCTTGAGTAATGGGTTCACGAAGGCAACCACAGAGCTGTTCCGCATCCTCTGCCTCAAACCAGAGTGTAATCCCTATCCAGGTTTGGAATGTAGCAGATCCTAAATCTTTTAATACTGATTTCAAACCCAACGCCCCCTGGAACCCTCAGTCCAGATGCATGATACCTCTGATTGAGCCCCACGTGTGCTCTATTGGCAAAATGTCAAATTGGACCCTGGTCCTGCAGATGCAGTGGATGTGGCCATAGGACATATCGATAAACTCAAACTCACGTGCCAGTGCTGTTCCTGTCTCACTGAATTCACAGTTTCCTTTGCTCTCTTGAAAGAACCCACCAAAACCCACAATGCATTCGAGATCCCTGAGTTCTGCGAGAGCAATCATCCTTAGCCCTATCCCTCTTTTTCCGCTGCCTCTGCTAGCTCAGATTTGGCAGCTCGGATCTTGGTCTCAGATTCAATTGTGGGGATATTTTGAACTGATTTCTTTGAGTTTTGTCAGCCAAGCTTCTGCTGTGCACTCTTCTAACACTCAGCACATCACCTTCAATCCCATGCCTGCTGCCCGCTTGAGAGTGTGCTTCCACGGAAAACAGAGTTTCACCTTTGATGCTCCTTTACCAGAGGTCAGATCCTGCACTGGTTTCCATTCTCTACTTTGCCTTTTCCTGCTTACGGTTTTTCTGAGGCCTCATCATGTCTTTGGATGTAACAGACCACTCTTAGTCAAGTGTCCTGTGCCAAGGGCTGGCTGAGTGTGTGTTTACAATATTTGGTGTATGGTGTCTAGTGAGAGCAGTTTGCACTTGTTCTCTTCCTACTGGGCATCGACAAATCAACACATTTCACAAATAATTCACAGAAATTGGATATTAGTTTCGCTCCTTTTTCTTTACCGCCATGGACGGATGATTTGTCCTAAGACTCCAGCTTTGACATTATATTGATAAGACAGTTGCAGTCTTTAAGAAGGTTAATAGAATCGATTTACGTATTTTGGGATTTATATGAAAGTGAAGTTAGTTTTCGAAAATATCCAAATGAACCTAGAAACCAGACTTGACAATTTTTGTAAGATTTTGTCAGCTCTAAGGAAAAAACAGACAGTCTCAATGTAAAATAGCAGTCCAAATGTTTGAAGGGGACATGCCAACTCTTTTCTCTTGAAGCCTCCAACAACAAAAGGAACAATGAAATACCTATTGGAACCATGAAATAACCCACAACATTGTTTCCCTTGTGCACCAGGTGCCCTTTACTCCCAATGACACATACTAGGCAATGTTGTCATTTAAAGGTATAACATTCCTCTCTAGGAATATACAAGAAAATCTAAACAGAATATACACATTTAGGCTTGATTCAAAAAGCAATTAGAGGCATTTAACTATGAGAAACCTGCTGCAGATATCCTAGGCTATAGAAAACCAGGTGCTTTTCTATCAGTGCTGAGAAGGCTTAATCATCCGATCATGTTGGGTAAAACAATTTAACACAACCAAGTCTGCACCTCCAAGATATAGTGCACCCGGGGCTTGACGGAAGTGAATGACTGTCCACATAACCTGTGTCTATAATGTGTTTTCGACTTTTACAGTACAGTTCACTATCGGACTTCTAATAGTATCCTGTAGTGTCTTGAAAAACTGAGGCCTAATCCATATTCAAGTTCATTCAAAGATTCCCCTCACTTCCCACACTCCTTTCAGCCCAAAGAATACATAACCCCAGCATTTCCTTAATCTAGGGGAAGGTCATCATTTCTTTGTGTGAGCTAAGTATTCAATTCCTATCTATTTCAATCGAGAGTATTTGAATATTAAGGAGTTCACAGTTGTTCACCGCGTGTGAATGAGGAGGAACTCTGAATCTAGTAGGGGCTTGCTCTCCTCCTCCTGGATTCATTGCAGCTCAGGTTCTGATCCTTTGAAATGGATGCCTGAGTGGAGTGGAGGGAAGAGCATGTGATTGATAGCTAGGCACAAACGTGGGAATAGGCTTACCTGTGCTTGGTGCATTTCGGTCTGAATGATTCATAAATGCCTATTTGGGTGTGTGGATTCTCACGACCTCTTCCAAGAATATGAGCGCTTTATCATCTCTGCCATCTCTTCTCTTTTAGACGTCAGGAATCTTGGACCCGTTCTTGGAGCAGAGAATCGAGTAACTTTCTCAAGGGCACGTTGACTCTCCGTATGTTTCTGCCAGTATCAGCGAGGTTAAGTAGGTCTCATGAAAGCCTTTCGAGCCTGGTATAATCTAGAGATGTCTCCATGCCGATATTCTCCACTGTGGCAGAGCAACTTTCATCAATGTGTCCGCACATCTCCTCAATCCATGCAGCCAGTGTTTCTGCAAGCTTCTCTTCGTGTCTCCGATAAAGTCGACGTCAACAGGAATGGGCAAGTCTGAAGATACTTCGGAGACTAACCAGTAAGCTGATGACAGGCAGATCTTCCACTGTCTGCCCTTTCAGATTCTGGAAACTGACCCGTGAACTCAGGTCTTTGGGCAGCAGCAGTATCTCGAACTTACTCAGCTTCCCGAACAAAAGACCTAAGCCAATCTCCCCATAGGGCAGCAGACCCACCATCAAACTGATCCACCCACAGAATTCTGTCCAGTTACCTTGGATCCACCAGCCGCAACAAGCCTCGTGATACACACCAACATTCCACCTGGAATCCAACCGGTAACTGCCATCCACAGTGGTTGATGCATCAAGTCAGTGTTGGAGGTGATGCTGCATTAGACGAGAGTTTCCTAAGGGAAATGTGATTCTATCCACAAGGGTCCAATTTTCCTTTTCTCTTCCCTGTTTCCTTTTTTTTCAAATCTATATACACAGTACAAACTGAGGGAAGTGTGTCCATGTTCAGTTTATGGATTCACACCTATTTAAACTTTCTAACAGTTCACATTACACAGACACCCACTCAAGGAAACTCATGTTTGTGTAATATCCATTCACCCAGATTACATATCCTTCTGTTGCTTTCTGCTGAAACACCCACACTCTCAGAACATGGATCCATTTGTTTCATGGGGGCTGAAATTCCTAGAAATGAAACCAATCCCAACGTGCACTTTCCAGTCTGTCTCTTTTACACTTAGTTCAGTTTTGCAGAGCTACTTGTCTTTGTTATAGGCTTATGCCATTTCTTCTCTACGTAGGGTAGAATAAGGCATTCGTTCATCCTGTTTGAAGACTTCTAAGACTATATCCCGTTCTATGACCCACTCTTATTCAAAACCGTCATTTGGGTTGGCTCACGATGTGCACTTCTGGATCAGTATCTATGAATATTAATGCACGCGTCTGTTTTCTGAATACAAGTGTGTTGAGTACATGCTAACAGCGATAATAGGTCGATGCGTGCTGAATGAAACTTGACATCACTTTGAGTATTTTGTCTTGAATAATCATGGTTGTTTGGTATATGTCAGACAACTGTAACCTTTTGGTGTATGTCTGTTTGTCTGATTGTTTATTTTGCAAACACATTAGGCCATGCATCCCTCCTTTTGCTTCAGACAGACAGTCATGTAAGCTGATTCACTTAAGATAGTGCTTAAAATCACCTATGATTTCCTGCTACCCTCTCCCATCTTTAGGATTTTGATGTCCTCCTTGCCTTCTTCTTCTTACTTCTTTGCAACTCAGGCTCTTCTTGCATTTGCAATAATGGTTTTGTTATTTCCATTTCATCTTGCTACTTTTCTACTCAGGGTAGGATTCTCAATTTTTGTTTTAGGATCAGTCTCAAACTGCTGAAATCTTTTAAGGTTTGCCGGTCAGTGAATTTCCCTAGCTCTGCCGTTGTTATAAATGGCGGTCATTTGGCATAGGCTACCCTAGATTGCAGCTTTTTCTCATTCAGGATATGGTCTATGTCCTGGCACTCCTCCCCTTGTTGCAAATTTTCTGCCGAGATATCAGCTGAACCCCCTCTGGAGGTACTTTTGTGACTAAGTTTCTTTCCTCGAGGTGAATTTTACATCACTGGGATGATCATGAAATTTGTTTATTTGAATTCTACTGCTTCTTGTTGGTCTATTGGTATTCCACCTCTTTTGGACGCTGTGTACTTCCTGAATTCGTATAGATGATACTTTCTTGGATTTCAGCAAGTTTCATTCTGATTTTTCTACAAATTCCTTTTCAGAATGTACTAGTTTATCAATTGCTTTCCATTTGGGAATCCTATGAGTCCTATTCTTACCTGCTTGGTCTTAACCCAGGATTCAACAGTGATGTTAGCGTTGGTTTGCACTCGCTTTTCTGTGTCTTCTTCTGATGGAGGGATTTCTGTTCCCCTGTCCTCTAAGCCATTCACGATTCTTTCTGCATTAATTAGTCTGCTTAGGATTGACTTTAGCCCAGTTTTTATCACATCCATTGTGTTTTCTTATACTATTGGTTTCTTCTTTAGAGTTTCTCTTCCCCTTTTCTGGTATTCTGCCTTTTGTGATTCTGAGGCACTGTGGTTCATCATTGTTTTCCTCACCTCCATTTTCAGAGCTTGCTCTGGTAACGTTTTGCCGTCTAGTTGTTTGAAAGCTTATCTTTTGGGCCTTCAATCTCTTTGGAACTGAAAATGGTACTTCCTGTTTCTTTTACTATACTTCTTTTACCCTATAGTTCAGGTAATATCATGTATCTAATATAGACAAATTGGGCTTGGATAAGTGCAAACTTTAGACTTTTTGGTGTACGCATTTCCAAGGTATTTCTGTGAGGACAATTTTCCCTAGACCTTGATGCCATGCCCTGTTCCTGTGTGTGTTGTCTGGTATATCTCTAAATCCTGGTGTTGTCTTTGTTGTGATGAACACACCATACTGTTTCAGTTAGTTGATCCTCTTTTTTATTACATTAATCTCACAATTCTGAAAGGGCGCAGGGCACTTCCTCTAGTGGAAATGAAGCTTCTATAGGTTTTCAGCTCTGCATTCTTCTGTATGTCATTTTGAAGTGTCTCCAAAACAGCCAACAGAGAGTGCGCTTGTACTTTCTACTGCCATGGGAATGTCCCAATGTTACCAGTTCTTCCCAGAGTTTCTGTGTCTACAAAAACAACAGTGGAAGCATATGTATGGATATCATACTTCAGGGCCTGCTGGGATGATCCCGCAGGCCGACCTATGTGTCCTCGATGCAGTACCCTGTCAGTGCCGTCCAAAATGTAGCATCTGCATTTGGGTGATAATGCTGTAAGAAATGCTTCATCTTCTCGTACTGTGGACTTTGACCACTCTTCCTATTTCGCTCATTCTTGAGTAATGGGTTCACGAAGGCAACCACAGAGCTGTTCCGCATCCTCTGCCTCAAACCAGAGTGTAATCCCTATCCAGGTTTGGAATGTAGCAGATCCTAAATCTTTTAATACTGATTTCAAACCCAACGCCCCCTGGAACCCTCAGTCCAGATGCATGATACCTCTGATTGAGCCCCACGTGTGCTCTATTGGCAAAATGTCAAATTGGACCCTGGTCCTGCAGATGCAGTGGATGTGGCCATAGGACATATCGATAAACTCAAACTCACGTGCCAGTGCTGTTCCTGTCTCACTGAATTCACAGTTTCCTTTGCTCTCTTGAAAGAACCCACCAAAACCCACAATGCATTCGAGATCCCTGAGTTCTGCGAGAGCAATCATCCTTAGCCCTATCCCTCTTTTTCCGCTGCCTCTGCTAGCTCAGATTTGGCAGCTCGGATCTTGGTCTCAGATTCAATTGTGGGGATATTTTGAACTGATTTCTTTGAGTTTTGTCAGCCAAGCTTCTGCTGTGCACTCTTCTAACACTCAGCACATCACCTTCAATCCCATGCCTGCTGCCCGCTTGAGAGTGTGCTTCCACGGAAAACAGAGTTTCACCTTTGATGCTCCTTTACCAGAGGTCAGATCCTGCACTGGTTTCCATTCTCTACTTTGCCTTTTCCTGCTTACGGTTTTTCTGAGGCCTCATCATGTCTTTGGATGTAACAGACCACTCTTAGTCAAGTGTCCTGTGCCAAGGGCTGGCTGAGTGTGTGTTTACAATATTTGGTGTATGGTGTCTAGTGAGAGCAGTTTGCACTTGTTCTCTTCCTACTGGGCATCGACAAATCAACACATTTCACAAATAATTCACAGAAATTGGATATTAGTTTCGCTCCTTTTTCTTTACCGCCATGGACGGATGATTTGTCCTAAGACTCCAGCTTTGACATTATATTGATAAGACAGTTGCAGTCTTTAAGAAGGTTAATAGAATCGATTTACGTATTTTGGGATTTATATGAAAGTGAAGTTAGTTTTCGAAAATAACCAAATGAACCTAGAAACCAGACTTGACAATTTTTGTAAGATTTTGTCAGCTCTAAGGAAAAAACAGACAGTCTCAATGTAAAATAGCAGTCCAAATGTTTGAAGGGGACATGCCAACTCTTTTCTCTTGAAGCCTCCAACAACAAAAGGAACAATGAAATACCTATTGGAACCATGAAATAACCCACAACATTGTTTCCCTTGTGCACCAGGTGCCCTTTACTCCCAATGACACATACTAGGCAATGTTGTCATTTAAAGGTATAACATTCCTCTCTAGGAATATACAAGAAAATCTAAACAGAATATACACATTTAGGCTTGATTCAAAAAGCAATTAGAGGCATTTAACTATGAGAAACCTGCTGCAGATATCCTAGGCTATAGAAAACCAGGTGCTTTTCTATCAGTGCTGAGAAGGCTTAATCATCCGATCATGTTGGGTAAAACAATTTAACACAACCAAGTCTGCACCTCCAAGATATAGTGCACCCGGGGCTTGACGGAAGTGAATGACTGTCCACATAACCTGTGTCTATAATGTGTTTTCGACTTTTACAGTACAGTTCACTATCGGACTTCTAATAGTATCCTGTAGTGTCTTGAAAAACTGAGGCCTAATCCATATTCAAGTTCATTCAAAGATTCCCCTCACTTCCCACACTCCTTTCAGCCCAAAGAATACATAACCCCAGCATTTCCTTAATCTAGGGGAAGGTCATCATTTCTTTGTGTGAGCTAAGTATTCAATTCCTATCTATTTCAATCGAGAGTATTTGAATATTAAGGAGTTCACAGTTGTTCACCGCGTGTGAATGAGGAGGAACTCTGAATCTAGTAGGGGCTTGCTCTCCTCCTCCTGGATTCATTGCAGCTCAGGTTCTGATCCTTTGAAATGGATGCCTGAGTGGAGTGGAGGGAAGAGCATGTGATTGATAGCTAGGCACAAACGTGGGAATAGGCTTACCTGTGCTTGGTGCATTTCGGTCTGAATGATTCATAAATGCCTATTTGGGTGTGTGGATTCTCACGACCTCTTCCAAGAATATGAGCGCTTTATCATCTCTGCCATCTCTTCTCTTTTAGACGTCAGGAATCTTGGACCCGTTCTTGGAGCAGAGAATCGAGTAACTTTCTCAAGGGCACGTTGACTCTCCGTATGTTTCTGCCAGTATCAGCGAGGTTAAGTAGGTCTCATGAAAGCCTTTCGAGCCTGGTATAATCTAGAGATGTCTCCATGCCGATATTCTCCACTGTGGCAGAGCAACTTTCATTAATGTGTCCGCACATCTCCTCAATCCATGCAGCCAGTGTTTCTGCAAGCTTCTCTTCGTGTCTCCCATAAAGTCGACGTCAACAGGAATGGGCAAGTCTGAAGATACTTCGGAGCCTAACCAGTAAGCTGATGACAGGCAGATCTTCCACTCTCTGCCCTTTCAGATTCTGGAAACTGACCCGTGAACTCAGGTCTTTGGGCAGCAGCAGTATCTCGAACTTACTCAGCTTCCCGAACAAAAGACCTAAGCCAATCTCCACATAGGGCAGCAGACCCACCATCAAACTGATCCACCCACAGAATTCTGTCCAGTTACCTTGGATCCACCAGCCGCAACAAGCCTCGTGATACACACCAACATTCCACCTGGAATCCAACCGGTAACTGCCATCCACAGTGGTTGATACATCAAGTCAGTGTTGGAGGTGATGCTGCATTAGACGAGAGTTTCCTAAGGGAAATGTGATTCTATCCACAAGGGTCCAATTTTCCTTTTCTCTTCCCTGTTTCCTTTTTTTTCAAATCTATATACACAGTACAAACTGAGGGAAGTGTGTCCATGTTCAGTTTATGGATTCACACCTATTTAAACTTTCTAACAGTTCACATTACACAGACACCCACTCAAGGAAACTCAAGTTTGTGTAATATCCATTCACCCAGATTACATATCCTTCTGTTGCTTTCTGCTGAAACACCCACACTCTCAGAACATGGATCCATTTGTTTCATGGGGGCTGAAATTCCTAGAAATGAAACCAATCCCAACGTGCACTTTCCAGTCTGTCTCTTTTACACTTAGTTCAGTTTTGCAGAGCTACTTGTCTTTGTTATAGGCTTATGCCATTTCTTCTCTACGTAGGGTAGAATAAGGCATTCGTTCATCCTGTTTGAAGACTTCTAAGACTATATCCCGTTCTATGACCCACTCTTATTCAAAACCGTCATTTGGGTTGGCTCACGATGTGCACTTCTGGATCAGTATCTATGAATACTAATGCACGCGTCTGTTTTCTGAATACAAGTGTGTTGAGTACATGCTAACAGCGATAATAGGTCGATGCGTGCTGAATGAAACTTGACATCACTTTGAGTATTTTGTCTTGAATAATCATGGTTGTTTGGTATATGTCAGACAACTGTAACCTTTTGGTGTATGTCTGTTTGTCTGATTGTTTATTTTGCAAACACATTAGGCCATGCATCCCTCCTTTTGCTTCAGACAGACAGTCATGTAAGCTGATTCACTTAAGATAGTGCTTAAAATCACCTATGATTTCCTGCTACCCTCTCCCATCTTTAGGATTTTGATGTCCTCCTTGCCTTCTTCTTCTTACTTCTTTGCAACTCAGGCTCTTCTTGCATTTGCAATAATGGTTTTGTTATTTCCATTTCATCTTGCTACTTTTCTACTCAGGGTAGGATTCTCAATTTTTGTTTTAGGATCAGTCTCAAACTGCTGAATTCTTTTAAGGTTTGCCGGTCAGTGAATTTCCCTAGCTCTGCCGTTGTTGTAAATGGCGGTCATTTGGCATAGGCTACCCTAGATTGCAGCTTTTTCTCATTCAGGATATGGTCTATGTCCTGGCACTCCTCCCCTTGTTGCAAATTTTCTGCCGAGATATCAGCTGAACCCCCTCTGGAGGTACTTTTGTGACTAAGTTTCTTTCCTCGAGGTGAATTTTACATCACTGGGATGATCATGAAATTTGTTTATTTGAATTCTACTGCTTCTTGTTGGTCTATTGGTATTCCACCTCTTTTGGACGCTGTGTACTTCCTGAATTCGTATAGATGATACTTTCTTGGATTTCAGCAAGTTTCATTCTGATTTTTCTACAAATTCCTTTTCAGAATGTACTAGTTTATCAATTGCTTTCCATTTGGGAATCCTATGAGTCCTATTCTTACCTGCTTGGTCTTAACCCAGGATTCAACAGTGATGTTAGCGTTGGTTTGCACTCGCTTTTCTGTGTCTTCTTCTGATGGAGGGATTTCTGTTCCCCTGTCCTCTAAGCCATTCACGATTCTTTCTGCATTAATTAGTCTGCTTAGGATTGACTTTAGCCCAGTTTTTATCACATCCATTGTGTTTTCTTATACTATTGGTTTCTTCTTTAGAGTTTCTCTTCCCCTTTTCTGGTATTCTGCCTTTTGTGATTCTGAGGCACTGTGGTTCATCATTGTTTTCCTCACCTCCATTTTCAGAGCTTGCTCTGGTAACGTTTTGCCGTCTAGTTGTTTGAAAGCTTATCTTTTGGGCCTTCAATCTCTTTGGAACTGAAAATGGTACTTCCTGTTTCTTTTACTATACTTCTTTTACCCTATAGTTCAGGTAATATCATGTATCTAATATAGACAAATTGGGCTTGGATAAGTGCAAACTTTAGACTTTTTGGTGTACGCATTTCCAAGGTATTTCTGTGAGGACAATTTTCCCTAGACCTTGATGCCATGCCCTGTTCCTGTGTGTGTTGTCTGGTATATCTCTAAATCCTGGTGTTGTCTTTGTTGTGATGAACACACCATACTGTTTCAGTTAGTTGATCCTCTTTTTTATTACATTAATCTCACAATTCTGAAAGGGCGCAGGGCACTTCCTCTAGTGGAAATGAAGCTTCTATAGGTTTTCAGCTCTGCATTCTTCTGTATGTCATTTTGAAGTGTCTCCAAAACAGCCAACAGAGAGTGCGCTTGTACTTTCTACTGCCATGGGAATGTCCCAATGTTACCAGTTCTTCCCAGAGTTTCTGTGTCTACAAAAACAACAGTGGAAGCATATGTATGGATGTCATACTTCAGGGCCTGCTGGGATGATCCCGCAGGCCGACCTATGTGTCCTCGGTGCAGTACCCTGTCAGTGCCGTCCAAAATGTAGCATCTGCA
The DNA here is from genome assembly GCF_048773025.1 of Camelus bactrianus. Lineage (NCBI taxonomy): Eukaryota > Metazoa > Chordata > Mammalia > Artiodactyla > Camelidae > Camelus > Camelus bactrianus. The sequence continues at coordinate 144,267,579 of NC_133541.1, forward strand.
TTTGGGTGATAATGCTGTAAGAAATGCTTCATCTTCTCGTACTGTGGACTTTGACCACTCTTCCTATTTCGCTCATTCTTGAGTAATGGGTTCACGAAGGCAACCACAGAGCTGTTCCGCATCCTCTGCCTCAAACCAGAGTGTAATCCCTATCCAGGTTTGGAATGTAGCAGATCCTAAATCTTTTAATACTGATTTCAAACCCAACGCCCCCTGGAACCCTCAGTCCAGATGCATGATACCTCTGATTGAGCCCCACGTGTGCTCTATTGGCAAAATGTCAAATTGGACCCTGGTCCTGCAGATGCAGTGGATGTGGCCATAGGACATATCGATAAACTCAAACTCACGTGCCAGTGCTGTTCCTGTCTCACTGAATTCACAGTTTCCTTTGCTCTCTTGAAAGAACCCACCAAAACCCACAATGCATTCGAGATCCCTGAGTTCTGCGAGAGCAATCATCCTTAGCCCTATCCCTCTTTTTCCGCTGCCTCTGCTAGCTCAGATTTGGCAGCTCGGATCTTGGTCTCAGATTCAATTGTGGGGATATTTTGAACTGATTTCTTTGAGTTTTGTCAGCCAAGCTTCTGCTGTGCACTCTTCTAACACTCAGCACATCACCTTCAATCCCATGCCTGCTGCCCGCTTGAGAGTGTGCTTCCACGGAAAACAGAGTTTCACCTTTGATGCTCCTTTACCAGAGGTCAGATCCTGCACTGGTTTCCATTCTCTACTTTGCCTTTTCCTGCTTACGGTTTTTCTGAGGCCTCATCATGTCTTTGGATGTAACAGACCACTCTTAGTCAAGTGTCCTGTGCCAAGGGCTGGCTGAGTGTGTGTTTACAATATTTGGTGTATGGTGTCTAGTGAGAGCAGTTTGCACTTGTTCTCTTCCTACTGGGCATCGACAAATCAACACATTTCACAAATAATTCACAGAAATTGGATATTAGTTTCGCTCCTTTTTCTTTACCGCCATGGACGGATGATTTGTCCTAAGACTCCAGCTTTGACATTATATTGATAAGACAGTTGCAGTCTTTAAGAAGGTTAATAGAATCGATTTACGTATTTTGGGATTTATATGAAAGTGAAGTTAGTTTTCGAAAATATCCAAATGAACCTAGAAACCAGACTTGACAATTTTTGTAAGATTTTGTCAGCTCTAAGGAAAAAACAGACAGTCTCAATGTAAAATAGCAGTCCAAATGTTTGAAGGGGACATGCCAACTCTTTTCTCTTGAAGCCTCCAACAACAAAAGGAACAATGAAATACCTATTGGAACCATGAAATAACCCACAACATTGTTTCCCTTGTGCACCAGGTGCCCTTTACTCCCAATGACACATACTAGGCAATGTTGTCATTTAAAGGTATAACATTCCTCTCTAGGAATATACAAGAAAATCTAAACAGAATATACACATTTAGGCTTGATTCAAAAAGCAATTAGAGGCATTTAACTATGAGAAACCTGCTGCAGATATCCTAGGCTATAGAAAACCAGGTGCTTTTCTATCAGTGCTGAGAAGGCTTAATCATCCGATCATGTTGGGTAAAACAATTTAACACAACCAAGTCTGCACCTCCAAGATATAGTGCACCCGGGGCTTGACGGAAGTGAATGACTGTCCACATAACCTGTGTGTATAATGTGTTTTCGACTTTTACAGTACAGTTCACTATCGGACTTCTAATAGTATCCTGTAGTGTCTTGAAAAACTGAGGCCTAATCCATATTCAAGTTCATTCAAAGATTCCCCTCACTTCCCACACTCCTTTCAGCCCAAAGAATACATAACCCCAGCATTTCCTTAATCTAGGGGAAGGTCATCATTTCTTTGTGTGAGCTAAGTATTCAATTCCTATCTATTTCAATCGAGAGTATTTGAATATTAAGGAGTTCACAGTTGTTCACCGCGTGTGAATGAGGAGGAACTCTGAATCTAGTAGGGGCTTGCTCTCCTCCTCCTGGATTCATTGCAGCTCAGGTTCTGATCCTTTGAAATGGATGCCTGAGTGGAGTGGAGGGAAGAGCATGTGATTGATAGCTAGGCACAAACGTGGGAATAGGCTTACCTGTGCTTGGTGCATTTCGGTCTGAATGATTCATAAATGCCTATTTGGGTGTGTGGATTCTCACGACCTCTTCCAAGAATATGAGCGCTTTATCATCTCTGCCATCTCTTCTCTTTTAGACGTCAGGAATCTTGGACCCGTTCTTGGAGCAGAGAATCGAGTAACTTTCTCAAGGGCACGTTGACTCTCCGTATGTTTCTGCCAGTATCAGCGAGGTTAAGTAGGTCTCATGAAAGCCTTTCGAGCCTGGTATAATCTAGAGATGTCTCCATGCCGATATTCTCCACTGTGGCAGAGCAACTTTCATCAATGTGTCCGCACATCTCCTCAATCCATGCAGCCAGTGTTTCTGCAAGCTTCTCTTCGTGTCTCCGATAAAGTCGACGTCAACAGGAATGGGCAAGTCTGAAGATACTTCGGAGACTAACCAGTAAGCTGATGACAGGCAGATCTTCCACTGTCTGCCCTTTCAGATTCTGGAAACTGACCCGTGAACTCAGGTCTTTGGGCAGCAGCAGTATCTCGAACTTACTCAGCTTCCCGAACAAAAGACCTAAGCCAATCTCCCCATAGGGCAGCAGACCCACCATCAAACTGATCCACCCACAGAATTCTGTCCAGTTACCTTGGATCCACCAGCCGCAACAAGCCTCGTGATACACACCAACATTCCACCTGGAATCCAACCGGTAACTGCCATCCACAGTGGTTGATGCATCAAGTCAGTGTTGGAGGTGATGCTGCATTAGACGAGAGTTTCCTAAGGGAAATGTGATTCTATCCACAAGGGTCCAATTTTCCTTTTCTCTTCCCTGTTTCCTTTTTTTTCAAATCTATATACACAGTACAAACTGAGGGAAGTGTGTCCATGTTCAGTTTATGGATTCACACCTATTTAAACTTTCTAACAGTTCACATTACACAGACACCCACTCAAGGAAACTCATGTTTGTGTAATATCCATTCACCCAGATTACATATCCTTCTGTTGCTTTCTGCTGAAACACCCACACTCTCAGAACATGGATCCATTTGTTTCATGGGGGCTGAAATTCCTAGAAATGAAACCAATCCCAACGTGCACTTTCCAGTCTGTCTCTTTTACACTTAGTTCAGTTTTGCAGAGCTACTTGTCTTTGTTATAGGCTTATGCCATTTCTTCTCTACGTAGGGTAGAATAAGGCATTCGTTCATCCTGTTTGAAGACTTCTAAGACTATATCCCGTTCTATGACCCACTCTTATTCAAAACCGTCATTTGGGTTGGCTCACGATGTGCACTTCTGGATCAGTATCTATGAATATTAATGCACGCGTCTGTTTTCTGAATACAAGTGTGTTGAGTACATGCTAACAGCGATAATAGGTCGATGCGTGCTGAATGAAACTTGACATCACTTTGAGTATTTTGTCTTGAATAATCATGGTTGTTTGGTATATGTCAGACAACTGTAACCTTTTGGTGTATGTCTGTTTGTCTGATTGTTTATTTTGCAAACACATTAGGCCATGCATCCCTCCTTTTGCTTCAGACAGACAGTCATGTAAGCTGATTCACTTAAGATAGTGCTTAAAATCACCTATGATTTCCTGCTACCCTCTCCCATCTTTAGGATTTTGATGTCCTCCTTGCCTTCTTCTTCTTACTTCTTTGCAACTCAGGCTCTTCTTGCATTTGCAATAATGGTTTTGTTATTTCCATTTCATCTTGCTACTTTTCTACTCAGGGTAGGATTCTCAATTTTTGTTTTAGGATCAGTCTCAAACTGCTGAAATCTTTTAAGGTTTGCCGGTCAGTGAATTTCCCTAGCTCTGCCGTTGTTATAAATGGCGGTCATTTGGCATAGGCTACCCTAGATTGCAGCTTTTTCTCATTCAGGATATGGTCTATGTCCTGGCACTCCTCCCCTTGTTGCAAATTTTCTGCCGAGATATCAGCTGAACCCCCTCTGGAGGTACTTTTGTGACTAAGTTTCTTTCCTCGAGGTGAATTTTACATCACTGGGATGATCATGAAATTTGTTTATTTGAATTCTACTGCTTCTTGTTGGTCTATTGGTATTCCACCTCTTTTGGACGCTGTGTACTTCCTGAATTCGTATAGATGATACTTTCTTGGATTTCAGCAAGTTTCATTCTGATTTTTCTACAAATTCCTTTTCAGAATGTACTAGTTTATCAATTGCTTTCCATTTGGGAATCCTATGAGTCCTATTCTTACCTGCTTGGTCTTAACCCAGGATTCAACAGTGATGTTAGCGTTGGTTTGCACTCGCTTTTCTGTGTCTTCTTCTGATGGAGGGATTTCTGTTCCCCTGTCCTCTAAGCCATTCACGATTCTTTCTGCATTAATTAGTCTGCTTAGGATTGACTTTAGCCCAGTTTTTATCACATCCATTGTGTTTTCTTATACTATTGGTTTCTTCTTTAGAGTTTCTCTTCCCCTTTTCTGGTATTCTGCCTTTTGTGATTCTGAGGCACTGTGGTTCATCATTGTTTTCCTCACCTCCATTTTCAGAGCTTGCTCTGGTAACGTTTTGCCGTCTAGTTGTTTGAAAGCTTATCTTTTGGGCCTTCAATCTCTTTGGAACTGAAAATGGTACTTCCTGTTTCTTTTACTATACTTCTTTTACCCTATAGTTCAGGTAATATCATGTATCTAATATAGACAAATTGGGCTTGGATAAGTGCAAACTTTAGACTTTTTGGTGTACGCATTTCCAAGGTATTTCTGTGAGGACAATTTTCCCTAGACCTTGATGCCATGCCCTGTTCCTGTGTGTGTTGTCTGGTATATCTCTAAATCCTGGTGTTGTCTTTGTTGTGATGAACACACCATACTGTTTCAGTTAGTTGATCCTCTTTTTTATTACATTAATCTCACAATTCTGAAAGGGCGCAGGGCACTTCCTCTAGTGGAAATGAAGCTTCTATAGGTTTTCAGCTCTGCATTCTTCTGTATGTCATTTTGAAGTGTCTCCAAAACAGCCAACAGAGAGTGCGCTTGTACTTTCTACTGCCATGGGAATGTCCCAATGTTACCAGTTCTTCCCAGAGCTTCTGTGTCTACAAAAACAACAGTGGAAGCATATGTATGGATATCATACTTCAGGGCCTGCTGGGATGATCCCGCAGGCCGACCTATGTGTCCTCGATGCAGTACCCTGTCAGTGCCGTCCAAAATGTAGCATCTGCATTTGGGTGATAATGCTGTAAGAAATGCTTCATCTTCTCGTACTGTGGACTTTGACCACTCTTCCTATTTCGCTCATTCTTGAGTAATGGGTTCACGAAGGCAACCACAGAGCTGTTCCGCATCCTCTGCCTCAAACCAGAGTGTAATCCCTATCCAGGTTTGGAATGTAGCAGATCCTAAATCTTTTAATACTGATTTCAAACCCAACGCCCCCTGGAACCCTCAGTCCAGATGCATGATACCTCTGATTGAGCCCCACGTGTGCTCTATTGGCAAAATGTCAAATTGGACCCTGGTCCTGCAGATGCAGTGGATGTGGCCATAGGACATATCGATAAACTCAAACTCACGTGCCAGTGCTGTTCCTGTCTCACTGAATTCACAGTTTCCTTTGCTCTCTTGAAAGAACCCACCAAAACCCACAATGCATTCGAGATCCCTGAGTTCTGCGAGAGCAATCATCCTTAGCCCTATCCCTCTTTTTCCGCTGCCTCTGCTAGCTCAGATTTGGCAGCTCGGATCTTGGTCTCAGATTCAATTGTGGGGATATTTTGAACTGATTTCTTTGAGTTTTGTCAGCCAAGCTTCTGCTGTGCACTCTTCTAACACTCAGCACATCACCTTCAATCCCATGCCTGCTGCCCGCTTGAGAGTGTGCTTCCACGGAAAACAGAGTTTCACCTTTGATGCTCCTTTACCAGAGGTCAGATCCTGCACTGGTTTCCATTCTCTACTTTGCCTTTTCCTGCTTACGGTTTTTCTGAGGCCTCATCATGTCTTTGGATGTAACAGACCACTCTTAGTCAAGTGTCCTGTGCCAAGGGCTGGCTGAGTGTGTGTTTACAATATTTGGTGTATGGTGTCTAGTGAGAGCAGTTTGCACTTGTTCTCTTCCTACTGGGCATCGACAAATCAACACATTTCACAAATAATTCACAGAAATTGGATATTAGTTTCGCTCCTTTTTCTTTACCGCCATGGACGGATGATTTGTCCTAAGACTCCAGCTTTGACATTATATTGATAAGACAGTTGCAGTCTTTAAGAAGGTTAATAGAATCGATTTACGTATTTTGGGATTTATATGAAAGTGAAGTTAGTTTTCGAAAATAACCAAATGAACCTAGAAACCAGACTTGACAATTTTTGTAAGATTTTGTCAGCTCTAAGGAAAAAACAGACAGTCTCAATGTAAAATAGCAGTCCAAATGTTTGAAGGGGACATGCCAACTCTTTTCTCTTGAAGCCTCCAACAACAAAAGGAACAATGAAATACCTATTGGAACCATGAAATAACCCACAACATTGTTTCCCTTGTGCACCAGGTGCCCTTTACTCCCAATGACACATACTAGGCAATGTTGTCATTTAAAGGTATAACATTCCTCTCTAGGAATATACAAGAAAATCTAAACAGAATATACACATTTAGGCTTGATTCAAAAAGCAATTAGAGGCATTTAACTATGAGAAACCTGCTGCAGATATCCTAGGCTATAGAAAACCAGGTGCTTTTCTATCAGTGCTGAGAAGGCTTAATCATCCGATCATGTTGGGTAAAACAATTTAACACAACCAAGTCTGCACCTCCAAGATATAGTGCACCCGGGGCTTGACGGAAGTGAATGACTGTCCACATAACCTGTGTCTATAATGTGTTTTCGACTTTTACAGTACAGTTCACTATCGGACTTCTAATAGTATCCTGTAGTGTCTTGAAAAACTGAGGCCTAATCCATATTCAAGTTCATTCAAAGATTCCCCTCACTTCCCACACTCCTTTCAGCCCAAAGAATACATAACCCCAGCATTTCCTTAATCTAGGGGAAGGTCATCATTTCTTTGTGTGAGCTAAGTATTCAATTCCTATCTATTTCAATCGAGAGTATTTGAATATTAAGGAGTTCACAGTTGTTCACCGCGTGTGAATGAGGAGGAACTCTGAATCTAGTAGGGGCTTGCTCTCCTCCTCCTGGATTCATTGCAGCTCAGGTTCTGATCCTTTGAAATGGATGCCTGAGTGGAGTGGAGGGAAGAGCATGTGATTGATAGCTAGGCACAAACGTGGGAATAGGCTTACCTGTGCTTGGTGCATTTCGGTCTGAATGATTCATAAATGCCTATTTGGGTGTGTGGATTCTCACGACCTCTTCCAAGAATATGAGCGCTTTATCATCTCTGCCATCTCTTCTCTTTTAGACGTCAGGAATCTTGGACCCGTTCTTGGAGCAGAGAATCGAGTAACTTTCTCAAGGGCACGTTGACTCTCCGTATGTTTCTGCCAGTATCAGCGAGGTTAAGTAGGTCTCATGAAAGCCTTTCGAGCCTGGTATAATCTAGAGATGTCTCCATGCCGATATTCTCCACTGTGGCAGAGCAACTTTCATTAATGTGTCCGCACATCTCCTCAATCCATGCAGCCAGTGTTTCTGCAAGCTTCTCTTCGTGTCTCCCATAAAGTCGACGTCAACAGGAATGGGCAAGTCTGAAGATACTTCGGAGCCTAACCAGTAAGCTGATGACAGGCAGATCTTCCACTCTCTGCCCTTTCAGATTCTGGAAACTGACCCGTGAACTCAGGTCTTTGGGCAGCAGCAGTATCTCGAACTTACTCAGCTTCCCGAACAAAAGACCTAAGCCAATCTCCACATAGGGCAGCAGACCCACCATCAAACTGATCCACCCACAGAATTCTGTCCAGTTACCTTGGATCCACCAGCCGCAACAAGCCTCGTGATACACACCAACATTCCACCTGGAATCCAACCGGTAACTGCCATCCACAGTGGTTGATACATCAAGTCAGTGTTGGAGGTGATGCTGCATTAGACGAGAGTTTCCTAAGGGAAATGTGATTCTATCCACAAGGGTCCAATTTTCCTTTTCTCTTCCCTGTTTCCTTTTTTTTCAAATCTATATACACAGTACAAACTGAGGGAAGTGTGTCCATGTTCAGTTTATGGATTCACACCTATTTAAACTTTCTAACAGTTCACATTACACAGACACCCACTCAAGGAAACTCAAGTTTGTGTAATATCCATTCACCCAGATTACATATCCTTCTGTTGCTTTCTGCTGAAACACCCACACTCTCAGAACATGGATCCATTTGTTTCATGGGGGCTGAAATTCCTAGAAATGAAACCAATCCCAACGTGCACTTTCCAGTCTGTCTCTTTTACACTTAGTTCAGTTTTGCAGAGCTACTTGTCTTTGTTATAGGCTTATGCCATTTCTTCTCTACGTAGGGTAGAATAAGGCATTCGTTCATCCTGTTTGAAGACTTCTAAGACTATATCCCGTTCTATGACCCACTCTTATTCAAAACCGTCATTTGGGTTGGCTCACGATGTGCACTTCTGGATCAGTATCTATGAATACTAATGCACGCGTCTGTTTTCTGAATACAAGTGTGTTGAGTACATGCTAACAGCGATAATAGGTCGATGCGTGCTGAATGAAACTTGACATCACTTTGAGTATTTTGTCTTGAATAATCATGGTTGTTTGGTATATGTCAGACAACTGTAACCTTTTGGTGTATGTCTGTTTGTCTGATTGTTTATTTTGCAAACACATTAGGCCATGCATCCCTCCTTTTGCTTCAGACAGACAGTCATGTAAGCTGATTCACTTAAGATAGTGCTTAAAATCACCTATGATTTCCTGCTACCCTCTCCCATCTTTAGGATTTTGATGTCCTCCTTGCCTTCTTCTTCTTACTTCTTTGCAACTCAGGCTCTTCTTGCATTTGCAATAATGGTTTTGTTATTTCCATTTCATCTTGCTACTTTTCTACTCAGGGTAGGATTCTCAATTTTTGTTTTAGGATCAGTCTCAAACTGCTGAATTCTTTTAAGGTTTGCCGGTCAGTGAATTTCCCTAGCTCTGCCGTTGTTGTAAATGGCGGTCATTTGGCATAGGCTACCCTAGATTGCAGCTTTTTCTCATTCAGGATATGGTCTATGTCCTGGCACTCCTCCCCTTGTTGCAAATTTTCTGCCGAGATATCAGCTGAACCCCCTCTGGAGGTACTTTTGTGACTAAGTTTCTTTCCTCGAGGTGAATTTTACATCACTGGGATGATCATGAAATTTGTTTATTTGAATTCTACTGCTTCTTGTTGGTCTATTGGTATTCCACCTCTTTTGGACGCTGTGTACTTCCTGAATTCGTATAGATGATACTTTCTTGGATTTCAGCAAGTTTCATTCTGATTTTTCTACAAATTCCTTTTCAGAATGTACTAGTTTATCAATTGCTTTCCATTTGGGAATCCTATGAGTCCTATTCTTACCTGCTTGGTCTTAACCCAGGATTCAACAGTGATGTTAGCGTTGGTTTGCACTCGCTTTTCTGTGTCTTCTTCTGATGGAGGGATTTCTGTTCCCCTGTCCTCTAAGCCATTCACGATTCTTTCTGCATTAATTAGTCTGCTTAGGATTGACTTTAGCCCAGTTTTTATCACATCCATTGTGTTTTCTTATACTATTGGTTTCTTCTTTAGAGTTTCTCTTCCCCTTTTCTGGTATTCTGCCTTTTGTGATTCTGAGGCACTGTGGTTCATCATTGTTTTCCTCACCTCCATTTTCAGAGCTTGCTCTGGTAACGTTTTGCCGTCTAGTTGTTTGAAAGCTTATCTTTTGGGCCTTCAATCTCTTTGGAACTGAAAATGGTACTTCCTGTTTCTTTTACTATACTTCTTTTACCCTATAGTTCAGGTAATATCATGTATCTAATATAGACAAATTGGGCTTGGATAAGTGCAAACTTTAGACTTTTTGGTGTACGCATTTCCAAGGTATTTCTGTGAGGACAATTTTCCCTAGACCTTGATGCCATGCCCTGTTCCTGTGTGTGTTGTCTGGTATATCTCTAAATCCTGGTGTTGTCTTTGTTGTGATGAACACACCATACTGTTTCAGTTAGTTGATCCTCTTTTTTATTACATTAATCTCACAATTCTGAAAGGGCGCAGGGCACTTCCTCTAGTGGAAATGAAGCTTCTATAGGTTTTCAGCTCTGCATTCTTCTGTATGTCATTTTGAAGTGTCTCCAAAACAGCCAACAGAGAGTGCGCTTGTACTTTCTACTGCCATGGGAATGTCCCAATGTTACCAGTTCTTCCCAGAGCTTCTGTGTCTACAAAAACAACAGTGGAAGCATATGTATGGATGTCATACTTCAGGGCCTGCTGGGATGATCCCGCAGGCCGACCTATGTGTCCTCGGTGCAGTACCCTGTCAGTGCCGTCCAAAATGTAGCATCTGCATTTGGGTGATAATGCTGTAAGAAATGCTTCATCTTCTCGTACTGTGGACTTTGACCACTCTTCCTATTTCGCTCATTCTTGAGTAATGGGTTCACGAAGGCAACCACAGAGCTGTTCCGCATCCTCTGCCTCAAACCAGAGTGTAATCCCTATCCAGGTTTGGAATGTAGCAGATCCTAAATCTTTTAATACTGATTTCAAACCCAACGCCCCCTGGAACCCTCAGTCCAGATGCATGATACCTCTGATTGAGCCCCACGTGTGCTCTATTGGCAAAATGTCAAATTGGACCCTGGTCCTGCAGATGCAGTGGATGTGGCCATAGGACATATCGATAAACTCAAACTCACGTGCCAGTGCTGTTCCTGTCTCACTGAATTCACAGTTTCCTTTGCTCTCTTGAAAGAACCCACCAAAACCCACAATGCATTCGAGATCCCTGAGTTCTGCGAGAGCAATCATCCTTAGCCCTATCCCTCTTTTTCCGCTGCCTCTGCTAGCTCAGATTTGGCAGCTCGGATCTTGGTCTCAGATTCAATTGTGGGGATATTTTGAACTGATTTCTTTGAGTTTTGTCAGCCAAGCTTCTGCTGTGCACTCTTCTAACACTCAGCACATCACCTTCAATCCCATGCCTGCTGCCCGCTTGAGAGTGTGCTTCCACGGAAAACAGAGTTTCACCTTTGATGCTCCTTTACCAGAGGTCAGATCCTGCACTGGTTTCCATTCTCTACTTTGCCTTTTCCTGCTTACGGTTTTTCTGAGGCCTCATCATGTCTTTGGATGTAACAGACCACTCTTAGTCAAGTGTCCTGTGCCAAGGGCTGGCTGAGTGTGTGTTTACAATATTTGGTGTATGGTGTCTAGTGAGAGCAGTTTGCACTTGTTCTCTTCCTACTGGGCATCGACAAATCAACACATTTCACAAATAATTCACAGAAATTGGATATTAGTTTCGCTCCTTTTTCTTTACCGCCATGGACGGATGATTTGTCCTAAGACTCCAGCTTTGACATTATATTGATAAGACAGTTGCAGTCTTTAAGAAGGTTAATAGAATCGATTTACGTATTTTGGGATTTATATGAAAGTGAAGTTAGTTTTCGAAAATAACCAAATGAACCTAGAAACCAGACTTGACAATTTTTGTAAGATTTTGTCAGCTCTAAGGAAAAAACAGACAGTCTCAATGTAAAATAGCAGTCCAAATGTTTGAAGGGGACATGCCAACTCTTTTCTCTTGAAGCCTCCAACAACAAAAGGAACAATGAAATACCTATTGGAACCATGAAATAACCCACAACATTGTTTCCCTTGTGCACCAGGTGCCCTTTACTCCCAATGACACATACTAGGCAATGTTGTCATTTAAAGGTATAACATTCCTCTCTAGGAATATACAAGAAAATCTAAACAGAATATACACATTTAGGCTTGATTCAAAAAGCAATTAGAGGCATTTAACTATGAGAAACCTGCTGCAGATATCCTAGGCTATAGAAAACCAGGTGCTTTTCTATCAGTGCTGAGAAGGCTTAATCATCCGATCATGTTGGGTAAAACAATTTAACACAACCAAGTCTGCACCTCCAAGATATAGTGCACCCGGGGCTTGACGGAAGTGAATGACTGTCCACATAACCTGTGTCTATAATGTGTTTTCGACTTTTACAGTACAGTTCACTATCGGACTTCTAATAGTATCCTGTAGTGTCTTGAAAAACTGAGGCCTAATCCATATTCAAGTTCATTCAAAGATTCCCCTCACTTCCCACACTCCTTTCAGCCCAAAGAATACATAACCCCAGCATTTCCTTAATCTAGGGGAAGGTCATCATTTCTTTGTGTGAGCTAAGTATTCAATTCCTATCTATTTCAATCGAGAGTATTTGAATATTAAGGAGTTCACAGTTGTTCACCGCGTGTGAATGAGGAGGAACTCTGAATCTAGTAGGGGCTTGCTCTCCTCCTCCTGGATTCATTGCAGCTCAGGTTCTGATCCTTTGAAATGGATGCCTGAGTGGAGTGGAGGGAAGAGCATGTGATTGATAGCTAGGCACAAACGTGGGAATAGGCTTACCTGTGCTTGGTGCATTTCGGTCTGAATGATTCATAAATGCCTATTTGGGTGTGTGGATTCTCACGACCTCTTCCAAGAATATGAGCGCTTTATCATCTCTGCCATCTCTTCTCTTTTAGACGTCAGGAATCTTGGACCCGTTCTTGGAGCAGAGAATCGAGTAACTTTCTCAAGGGCACGTTGACTCTCCGTATGTTTCTGCCAGTATCAGCGAGGTTAAGTAGGTCTCATGAAAGCCTTTCGAGCCTGGTATAATCTAGAGATGTCTCCATGCCGATATTCTCCACTGTGGCAGAGCAACTTTCATTAATGTGTCCGCACATCTCCTCAATCCATGCAGCCAGTGTTTCTGCAAGCTTCTCTTCGTGTCTCCCATAAAGTCGACGTCAACAGGAATGGGCAAGTCTGAAGATACTTCGGAGCCTAACCAGTAAGCTGATGACAGGCAGATCTTCCACTCTCTGCCCTTTCAGATTCTGGAAACTGACCCGTGAACTCAGGTCTTTGGGCAGCAGCAGTATCTCGAAATTACTCAGCTTCCCGAACAAAAGACCTAAGCCAATCTCCACATAGGGCAGCAGACCCACCATCAAACTGATCCACCCACAGAATTCTGTCCAGTTACCTTGGATCCACCAGCCGCAACAAGCCTCGTGATACACACCAACATTCCACCTGGAATCCAACCGGTAACTGCCATCCACAGTGGTTGATACATCAAGTCAGTGTTGGAGGTGATGCTGCATTAGACGAGAGTTTCCTAAGGGAAATGTGATTCTATCCACAAGGGTCCAATTTTCCTTTTCTCTTCCCTGTTTCCTTTTTTTTCAAATCTATATACACAGTACAAACTGAGGGAAGTGTGTCCATGTTCAGTTTATGGATTCACACCTATTTAAACTTTCTAACAGTTCACATTACACAGACACCCACTCAAGGAAACTCAAGTTTGTGTAATATCCATTCACCCAGATTACATATCCTTCTGTTGCTTTCTGCTGAAACACCCACACTCTCAGAACATGGATCCATTTGTTTCATGGGGGCTGAAATTCCTAGAAATGAAACCAATCCCAACGTGCACTTTCCAGTCTGTCTCTTTTACACTTAGTTCAGTTTTGCAGAGCTACTTGTCTTTGTTATAGGCTTATGCCATTTCTTCTCTACGTAGGGTAGAATAAGGCATTCGTTCATCCTGTTTGAAGACTTCTAAGACTATATCCCGTTCTATGACCCACTCTTATTCAAAACCGTCATTTGGGTTGGCTCACGATGTGCACTTCTGGATCAGTATCTATGAATACTAATGCACGCGTCTGTTTTCTGAATACAAGTGTGTTGAGTACATGCTAACAGCGATAATAGGTCGATGCGTGCTGAATGAAACTTGACATCACTTTGAGTATTTTGTCTTGAATAATCATGGTTGTTTGGTATATGTCAGACAACTGTAACCTTTTGGTGTATGTCTGTTTGTCTGATTGTTTATTTTGCAAACACATTAGGCCATGCATCCCTCCTTTTGCTTCAGACAGACAGTCATGTAAGCTGATTCACTTAAGATAGTGCTTAAAATCACCTATGATTTCCTGCTACCCTCTCCCATCTTTAGGATTTTGATGTCCTCCTTGCCTTCTTCTTCTTACTTCTTTGCAACTCAGGCTCTTCTTGCATTTGCAATAATGGTTTTGTTATTTCCATTTCATCTTGCTACTTTTCTACTCAGGGTAGGATTCTCAATTTTTGTTTTAGGATCAGTCTCAAACTGCTGAATTCTTTTAAGGTTTGCCGGTCAGTGAATTTCCCTAGCTCTGCCGTTGTTGTAAATGGCGGTCATTTGGCATAGGCTACCCTAGATTGCAGCTTTTTCTCATTCAGGATATGGTCTATGTCCTGGCACTCCTCCCCTTGTTGCAAATTTTCTGCCGAGATATCAGCTGAACCCCCTCTGGAGGTACTTTTGTGACTAAGTTTCTTTCCTCGAGGTGAATTTTACATCACTGGGATGATCATGAAATTTGTTTATTTGAATTCTACTGCTTCTTGTTGGTCTATTGGTATTCCACCTCTTTTGGACGCTGTGTACTTCCTGAATTCGTATAGATGATACTTTCTTGGATTTCAGCAAGTTTCATTCTGATTTTTCTACAAATTCCTTTTCAGAATGTACTAGTTTATCAATTGCTTTCCATTTGGGAATCCTATGAGTCCTATTCTTACCTGCTTGGTCTTAACCCAGGATTCAACAGTGATGTTAGCGTTGGTTTGCACTCGCTTTTCTGTGTCTTCTTCTGATGGAGGGATTTCTGTTCCCCTGTCCTCTAAGCCATTCACGATTCTTTCTGCATTAATTAGTCTGCTTAGGATTGACTTTAGCCCAGTTTTTATCACATCCATTGTGTTTTCTTATACTATTGGTTTCTTCTTTAGAGTTTCTCTTCCCCTTTTCTGGTATTCTGCCTTTTGTGATTCTGAGGCACTGTGGTTCATCATTGTTTTCCTCACCTCCATTTTCAGAGCTTGCTCTGGTAACGTTTTGCCGTCTAGTTGTTTGAAAGCTTATCTTTTGGGCCTTCAATCTCTTTGGAACTGAAAATGGTACTTCCTGTTTCTTTTACTATACTTCTTTTACCCTATAGTTCAGGTAATATCATGTATCTAATATAGACAAATTGGGCTTGGATAAGTGCAAACTTTAGACTTTTTGGTGTACGCATTTCCAAGGTATTTCTGTGAGGACAATTTTCCCTAGACCTTGATGCCATGCCCTGTTCCTGTGTGTGTTGTCTGGTATATCTCTAAATCCTGGTGTTGTCTTTGTTGTGATGAACACACCATACTGTTTCAGTTAGTTGATCCTCTTTTTTATTACATTAATCTCACAATTCTGAAAGGGCGCAGGGCACTTCCTCTAGTGGAAATGAAGCTTCTATAGGTTTTCAGCTCTGCATTCTTCTGTATGTCATTTTGAAGTGTCTCCAAAACAGCCAACAGAGAGTGCGCTTGTACTTTCTACTGCCATGGGAATGTCCCAATGTTACCAGTTCTTCCCAGAGCTTCTGTGTCTACAAAAACAACAGTGGAAGCATATGTATGGATGTCATACTTCAGGGCCTGCTGGGATGATCCCGCAGGCCGACCTATGTGTCCTCGGTGCAGTACCCTGTCAGTGCCGTCCAAAATGTAGCATCTGCATTTGGGTGATAATGCTGTAAGAAATGCTTCATCTTCTCGTACTGTGGACTTTGACCACTCTTCCTATTTCGCTCATTCTTGAGTAATGGGTTCACGAAGGCAACCACAGAGCTGTTCCGCATCCTCTGCCTCAAACCAGAGTGTAATCCCTATCCAGGTTTGGAATGTAGCAGATCCTAAATCTTTTAATACTGATTTCAAACCCAACGCCCCCTGGAACCCTCAGTCCAGATGCATGATACCTCTGATTGAGCCCCACGTGTGCTCTATTGGCAAAATGTCAAATTGGACCCTGGTCCTGCAGATGCAGTGGATGTGGCCATAGGACATATCGATAAACTCAAACTCACGTGCCAGTGCTGTTCCTGTCTCACTGAATTCACAGTTTCCTTTGCTCTCTTGAAAGAACCCACCAAAACCCACAATGCATTCGAGATCCCTGAGTTCTGCGAGAGCAATCATCCTTAGCCCTATCACTCTTTTTCCGCTGCCTTGCTAGCTCAGATTTGGCAGCTCAGATCTTGGTCTCAGATTCAATTGTGGGGATATTTTGAACTGATTTCTTTGAGTTCTGTCAGCCAAGCTTCTGCTGTGCACTCTTCTAACACTCAGCACATCACCTTCAATCCCATGCCTGCTGCCCGCTTGAGAGTGTGCTTCCACGGAAAACAGAGTTTCACCTTTGATGCTCCTTTACCAGAGGTCAGATCCTGCACTGGTTTCCATTCTCTACTTTGCCTTTTCCTGCTTACGGTTTTTCTGAGGCCTCATCATGTCTTTGGATGTAACAGACCACTCTTACTCAAGTGTCCTGTGCCAAGGGCTGGGTGAGTGTGTGTTTACAATATTTGGTGTATGGTGTCTAGTGAGAGCAGTTTGCACTTGTTCTCTTCCTACTGGGCATCGACAAATCAACACATTTCACAAATAATTCACAGAAATTGGATATTAGTTTCGCTCCTTTTTCTTTACCGCCATGGACGGATGATTTGTCCTAAGACTCCAGCTTTGACATTATATTGATAAGACAGTTGCAGTCTTTAAGAAGGTTAATAGAATCGATTTACGTATTTTGGGATTTATATGAAAGTGAAGTTAGTTTTCGAAAATAACCAAATGAACCTAGAAACCAGACTTGACAATTTTTGTAAGATTTTGTCAGCTCTAAGGAAAAAACAGACAGTCTCAATGTAAAATAGCAGTCCAAATGTTTGAAGGGGACATGCAAACTCTTTTCTCTTGAAGCCTCCAACAACAAAAGGAACAATGAAATACCTATTGGAACCATGAAATAACCCACAACATTGTTTCCTTGTGCACCAGGTGCCCTTTACTCCCAATGACACATACTAGGCAATGTTGTCATTTAAAGGTATAACATTCCTCTCTAGGAATATACAAGAAAATCTAAACAGAATATACACATTTAGGCTTGATTCAAAAAGCAATTAGAGGCATTTAACTACGAGAAACCTGCTGCAGATATCCTAGGCTATAGAAAACCAGGTGCTTTCTATCAGTGCTGAGAAGGCTTAATCATCCAATCATGTTGGGTAAAACAATTTAACACAACCAAGTCTGCACCTCCAAGATATAGTGCACCCGGGGCTTGACGGAAGTGAATGACTGTCCACATAACCTGTGTCTATAATGTGTTTTCGACTTTTACAGTACAGTTCACTATCGGACTTCTAATATTATCCTGTAGTGTCTTGAAAAACTGAGGCCTAATCCATATTCAAGTTCATTCAAAGATTCCCCTCACTTCCCACACTCCTTTCAGCCCAAAGAATACATAACCCCAGCATTTCCTTAATCTAGGGGAAGGTCATCATTTCTTTGTGTGAGCTAAGTATTCAATTCCTATCTATTTCAATCGAGAGTATTTGAATATTAAGGAGTTCACAGTTGTTCACCGCGTGTGAATGAGGAGGAACTCTGAATCTAGTAGGGGCTTGCTCTCCTCCTCCTGGATTCATTGCAGCTCAGGTTCTGATCCTTTGAAATGGATGCCTGAGTGGAGTGGAGGGAAGAGCATGTGATTGATAGCTAGGCACAAACGTGGGAAAAGGCTTAACTGTGCTTGGTGCATTTCGGTCTGAATGATTCATAAATGCCTATTTGGG
The DNA here is from genome assembly GCF_048773025.1 of Camelus bactrianus. Classification (NCBI taxonomy): domain Eukaryota; kingdom Metazoa; phylum Chordata; class Mammalia; order Artiodactyla; family Camelidae; genus Camelus; species Camelus bactrianus. Next base: position 144,285,530 of record NC_133541.1, read on the forward strand.
TGTGTGGATTCTCACGACCTCTTGCAAGAATATGAGCGCTTTATCATCTCTGCCATCTCTTCTCTTTTAGACGTCAGGAATCTTGGACCCGTTCTTGGAGCAGAGAATCGAGTAACTTTCTCAAGGGCACGTTGACACTCTGTATGTTTCTGCCAGTATCAGCGAGGTTCAGTAGGTCTCATGAAAGCCTTTCGAGCCTGGTATAATCTAGAGATGTCTCCATGCCGATATTCTCCACTGTGGCAGAGCAACTTTCATCAATGTGTCCGCACATCTCCTCAATCCATGCAGCCATTGTTTCTGCAAGCTTCTCTTCGTGTCTCCAATAAAGTCGACGTCAACAGGAATGGGCAAGCCTGAAGATACTTCGGAGACTAACCAGTAAGCTGATGACAGGCAGATCTTCCACTGTCTGCCCTTTCAGATTCTGGAAACTGACCCGTGAACTCAGGTCTTTGGGCAGCAGCAGTATCTCGAACATACTCAGCTTCCCGAACAAAAGACCTAAGCCAATCTCCACATAGGGCAGCAGACCCACCATCAAACTGATCCACCCACAGAATTCTGTCCACTTACCTTCGATCCACCAGCCGCAACAAGCCTCGTGATACACACCAACATTCCACCTGGAATCCAACTGGTAACTACCATCCACAGTGGTTAATCCATCAAGTCAGTGTTGGAGGTGATGCTGCATTAGACGAGAGTTTCCTAAGGGAAATGTGATTCTATCCACAAGGGTCCAATTTTCCTTTTCTCTTCCCTGTTTCCTTTTTTTCAAATCTATATACACAGTACAAATTGATGGGAATTGTGCCCATGTTCAGTTTATGGATTCACACCTATTTAAACTTTCTAACAGTTCACATTACACAGACACCCACTCAAGGAAACTCATGTTTGTGTAATATCCATTCACCCAGATTACATATCCTTCTGTTGCTTTCTGCTGAAACACCCACACTCTCAGAACATGGATCCATTTGTTTCATGGGGGCTGAAATTCCTAGAAATGAAACCAATCCCAACGTGCACTTTCCAGTCTGTCTCTTTTACACTTAGTTCAGTTTTGCAGAGCTACTTGTCTTTGTTATAGGCTTATGCCATTTCTTCTCTACGTAGGGTAGAATAAGGCATTCGTTCATCCTGTTTGAAGACTTCTAAGACTATATCCCGTTCTATGACCCACTCTTATTCAAAACCGTCATTTGTGTTGGCTCACGATGTGCACTTCTGGATCAGTATGTATGAATACTAATGCACGCATCTGTTTTCTGAATACAAGTGTGTTGAGTACATGCTAACAGCGATAATAGGTCGATGCGTGCTGAATGAAACTTGACATCACTTTGAGTATTTTGTCTTGAATAATCATGGTTGTTTGGTATATGTCAGACAACTGTAACCATTTGGTGTATGTCTGTTTGTCTGATTGTTTATTTTTCAAACACATTAGGCCATGCATCCCTCCTTTTGCTTCAGACAGACAGTCATGTAAGCTGATTCACTTAAGATAGTGCTTAAAATCACCTATGATTTCCTGCTACCCTCTCCCATCTTTAGGATTTTGATGTCCTCCTTGCCTTCTTCTTCTTACTTCTTTGCAACTCAGGCTCTTCTTGCATTTGCAATAATGGTTTTGTTATTTCCATTTCATCTTGCTACTTTTCTACTCAGGGTAGGATTCTCAATTTTTGTTTTAGGATCAGTCTCAAACTGCTGAATTCTTTTAAGGTTTGCCGGTCAGTGAATTTCCCTAGCTCTGCCGTTGTTGTAAATGGCGGTCATTTGGCATAGGCTACCCTAGATTGCAGCTTTTTCTCATTCAGGATATGGTCTATGTCCTGGCACTCCTCCCCTTGTTGCAAATTTTCTGCCGAGATATCAGCTGAACCCCCTCTGGAGGTACTTTTGTGACTAAGTTTCTTTCCTCGAGGTGAATTTTACATCACTGGGATGATCATGAAATTTGTTTATTTGAATTCTACTGCTTCTTGTTGGTCTATTGGTATTCCACCTCTTTTGGACGCTGTGTACTTCCTGAATTCGTATAGATGATACTTTCTTGGATTTCAGCAAGTTTCATTCTGATTTTTCTACAAATTCCTTTTCAGAATGTACTAGTTTATCAATTGCTTTCCATTTGGGAATCCTATGAGTCCTATTCTTACCTGCTTGGTCTTAACCCAGGATTCAACAGTGATGTTAGCGTTGGTTTGCACTCGCTTTTCTGTGTCTTCTTCTGATGGAGGGATTTCTGTTCCCCCGTCCTCTAAGCCATTCACGATTCCTTCTGCATTAATTAGTCTGCTTAGGATTGACTTTAGCCCAGTTTTTATCTCATCCATTGTGTTTTCTTATACTATTGTTTTCTTCTTTAGAGTTTCTCTTCCCCTTTTCTGGTATTCTGCCTTTTGTGATTCTGAGGCACTGTGGTTCATCATTGTTTTCCTCACCTCCATTTTCAGAGCTTGCTCTGGTAACGTTTTGCCGTCTAGTTGTTTGAAAGCTTATTTTTTGGGCCTTCAATCTCTTTGGAACTGAAAATGGTACTTCCTGTTTCTTTTACTATACTTCTTTTACCCTATAGTTCAGGTAATATCATGTATCTAATATAGACAAATTGGGCTTGGATAAGTGCAAACTTTAGACTTTTTGGTGTACGCATTTCCAAGGTATTTCTGTGAGGACAATTTTCCCTAGACCTTGATGCCATGCCCTGTTCCTGTGTGTGTTGTCTGGTATATCTCTAAATCCTGGTGTTGTCTTTGTTGTGATGAACACACCATACTGTTTCAGTTAGTTGTTCCTCTTTTTTATTACATTTATCTCACAATTCTGAAAGGGCGCAGGGCACTTCCTCTAGTGGAAATGAAGCTTCTATAGGTTTTCAGCTCTGCATTCTTCTGTATGTCATTTTGAAGTGTCTCCAAAACAGCCAACAGAGAGTGCGCTTGTACTTTCTACTGCCATGGGAATGTCCCAATGTTACCAGTTCTTCCCAGAGCTTCTGTGTCTACAAAAACAACAGTGGAAGCATATGTATGGATGTCATACTTCAGGGCCTGCTGGGATGATCCCGCAGGCCGACCTATGTGTCCTCGGTGCAGTACCCTGTCAGTGCCGTCCAAAATGTAGCATCTGCATTTGGGTGATAATGCTGTAAGAAATGCTTCATCTTCTCGTACTGTGGACTTTGACCACTCTTCCTATTTCGCTCATTCTTGAGTAATGGGTTCACGAAGGCAACCACAGAGCTGTTCCGCATCCTCTGCCTCAAACCAGAGTGTAATCCCTATCCAGGTTTGGAATGTAGCAGATCCTAAATCTTTTAATACTGATTTCAAACCCAACGCCCCCTGGAACCCTCAGTCCAGATGCATGATACCTCTGATTGAGCCCCACGTGTGCTCTATTGGCAAAATGTCAAATTGGACCCTGGTCCTGCAGATGCAGTGGATGTGGCCATAGGACATATCGATAAACTCAAACTCACGTGCCAGTGCTGTTCCTGTCTCACTGAATTCACAGTTTCCTTTGCTCTCTTGAAAGAACCCACCAAAACCCACAATGCATTCGAGATCCCTGAGTTCTGCGAGAGCAATCATCCTTAGCCCTATCCCTCTTTTTCCGCTGCCTCTGCTAGCTCAGATTTGGCAGCTCGGATCTTGGTCTCAGATTCAATTGTGGGGATATTTTGAACTGATTTCTTTGAGTTTTGTCAGCCAAGCTTCTGCTGTGCACTCTTCTAACACTCAGCACATCACCTTCAATCCCATGCCTGCTGCCCGCTTGAGAGTGTGCTTCCACGGAAAACAGAGTTTCACCTTTGATGCTCCTTTACCAGAGGTCAGATCCTGCACTGGTTTCCATTCTCTACTTTGCCTTTTCCTGCTTACGGTTTTTCTGAGGCCTCATCATGTCTTTGGATGTAACAGACCACTCTTAGTCAAGTGTCCTGTGCCAAGGGCTGGCTGAGTGTGTGTTTACAATATTTGGTGTATGGTGTCTAGTGAGAGCAGTTTGCACTTGTTCTCTTCCTACTGGGCATCGACAAATCAACACATTTCACAAATAATTCACAGAAATTGGATATTAGTTTCGCTCCTTTTTCTTTACCGCCATGGACGGATGATTTGTCCTAAGACTCCAGCTTTGACATTATATTGATAAGACAGTTGCAGTCTTTAAGAAGGTTAATAGAATCGATTTACGTATTTTGGGATTTATATGAAAGTGAAGTTAGTTTTCGAAAATAACCAAATGAACCTAGAAACCAGACTTGACAATTTTTGTAAGATTTTGTCAGCTCTAAGGAAAAAACAGACAGTCTCAATGTAAAATAGCAGTCCAAATGTTTGAAGGGGACATGCCAACTCTTTTCTCTTGAAGCCTCCAACAACAAAAGGAACAATGAAATACCTATTGGAACCATGAAATAACCCACAACATTGTTTCCCTTGTGCACCAGGTGCCCTTTACTCCCAATGACACATACTAGGCAATGTTGTCATTTAAAGGTATAACATTCCTCTCTAGGAATATACAAGAAAATCTAAACAGAATATACACATTTAGGCTTGATTCAAAAAGCAATTAGAGGCATTTAACTATGAGAAACCTGCTGCAGATATCCTAGGCTATAGAAAACCAGGTGCTTTTCTATCAGTGCTGAGAAGGCTTAATCATCCGATCATGTTGGGTAAAACAATTTAACACAACCAAGTCTGCACCTCCAAGATATAGTGCACCCGGGGCTTGACGGAAGTGAATGACTGTCCACATAACCTGTGTCTATAATGTGTTTTCGACTTTTACAGTACAGTTCACTATCGGACTTCTAATAGTATCCTGTAGCGTCTTGAAAAACTGAGGCCTAATCCATATTCAAGTTCATTCAAAGATTCCCCTCACTTCCCACACTCCTTTCAGCCCAAAGAATACATAACCCCAGCATTTCCTTAATCTAGGGGAAGGTCATCATTTCTTTGTGTGAGCTAAGTATTCAATTCCTATCTATTTCAATCGAGAGTATTTGAATATTAAGGAGTTCACAGTTGTTCACCGCGTGTGAATGAGGAGGAACTCTGAATCTAGTAGGGGCTTGCTCTCCTCCTCCTGGATTCATTGCAGCTCAGGTTCTGATCCTTTGAAATGGATGCCTGAGTGGAGTGGAGGGAAGAGCATGTGATTGATAGCTAGGCACAAACGTGGGAATAGGCTTACCTGTGCTTGGTGCATTTCGGTCTGAATGATTCATAAATGCCTATTTGGGTGTGTGGATTCTCACGACCTCTTCCAAGAATATGAGCGCTTTATCATCTCTGCCATCTCTTCTCTTTTAGACGTCAGGAATCTTGGACCCGTTCTTGGAGCAGAGAATCGAGTAACTTTCTCAAGGGCACGTTGAATCTCCGTATGTTTCTGCCAGTATCAGCGAGGTTCAGTAGGTCTCATGAAAGCCTTTCGAGCCTGGTATTCTCTAGAGATGTCTCCATGCCGATATTCTCCACTGTGGCAGAACAACTTTCATCAATGTGTCCGCACATCTCCTCAATCCATGCAGCCAGTGTTTCTGCCAGCTTCTCTTCGTGTCTCCCATAAAGTCGACGTCAACAGGAATGGGCAAGTCTGAAGATACTTCGGAGACTAACCAGTAAGCTGATGACAGGCAGATCTTCCACTGTCTGCCCTTTCAGATTCTGGAAACTGACCCGTGAACTCAGGTCTTTGGGCAGCAGCAGTATCTCGAAATTACTCAGCTTCCTGAACAAAATACCTAAGCCAATCTCCACATAGGGCAGCAGACCCACCATCAAACTGATCCACCCACAGAATTCTGTCCAGTTACCTTGGATCCACCAGCCGCAACAAGCCTCGTGATACACACCAACATTCCACCTGGAATCCAACCGGTAACTGCCATCCACAGTGGTTGATGCATCAAGTCAGTGTTGGAGGTGATGCTGCATTAGACGAGAGTTTCCTAAGGGAAATGTGATTCTATCCACAAGGGTCCAATTTTCCTTTTCTCTTCCCTGTTTCCTTTTTTTTCAAATCTATATACACAGTACAAACTGAGGGAAGTGTGTCCATGTTCAGTTTATGGATTCACACCTATTTAAACTTTCTAACAGTTCACATTACACAGACACCCACTCAAGGAAACTCATGTTTGTGTAATATCCATTCACCCAGATTACATATCCTTCTGTTGCTTTCTGCTGAAACACCCACACTCTCAGAACATGGATCCATTTGTTTCATGGGGGCTGAAATTCCTAGAAATGAAACCAATCCCAACGTGCACTTTCCAGTCTGTCTCTTTTACACTTAGTTCAGTTTTGCAGAGCTACTTGTCTTTGTTATAGGCTTATGCCATTTCTTCTCTACGTAGGGTAGAATAAGGCATTCGTTCATCCTGTTTGAAGACTTCTAAGACTATATCCCGTTCTATGACCCACTCTTATTCAAAACCGTCATTTGGGTTGGCTCACGATGTGCACTTCTGGATCAGTATCTATGAATATTAATGCACGCGTCTGTTTTCTGAATACAAGTGTGTTGAGTACATGCTAACAGCGATAATAGGTCGATGCGTGCTGAATGAAACTTGACATCACTTTGAGTATTTTGTCTTGAATAATCATGGTTGTTTGGTATATGTCAGACAACTGTAACCTTTTGGTGTATGTCTGTTTGTCTGATTGTTTATTTTGCAAACACATTAGGCCATGCATCCCTCCTTTTGCTTCAGACAGACAGTCATGTAAGCTGATTCACTTAAGATAGTGCTTAAAATCACCTATGATTTCCTGCTACCCTCTCCCATCTTTAGGATTTTGATGTCCTCCTTGCCTTCTTCTTCTTACTTCTTTGCAACTCAGGCTCTTCTTGCATTTGCAATAATGGTTTTGTTATTTCCATTTCATCTTGCTACTTTTCTACTCAGGGTAGGATTCTCAATTTTTGTTTTAGGATCAGTCTCAAACTGCTGAATTCTTTTAAGGTTTGCCGGTCAGTGAATTTCCCTAGCTCTGCCGTTGTTGTAAATGGCGGTCATTTGGCATAGGCTACCCTAGATTGCAGCTTTTTCTCATTCAGGATATGGTCTATGTCCTGGCACTCCTCCCCTTGTTGCAAATTTTCTGCCGAGATATCAGCTGAACCCCCTCTGGAGGTACTTTTGTGACTAAGTTTCTTTCCTCGAGGTGAATTTTACATCACTGGGATGATCATGAAATTTGTTTATTTGAATTCTACTGCTTCTTGTTGGTCTATTGGTATTCCACCTCTTTTGGACGCTGTGTACTTCCTGAATTCGTATAGATGATACTTTCTTGGATTTCAGCAAGTTTCATTCTGATTTTTCTACAAATTCCTTTTCAGAATGTACTAGTTTATCAATTGCTTTCCATTTGGGAATCCTATGAGTCCTATTCTTACCTGCTTGGTCTTAACCCAGGATTCAACAGTGATGTTAGCGTTGGTTTGCACTCGCTTTTCTGTGTCTTCTTCTGATGGAGGGATTTCTGTTCCCCCGTCCTCTAAGCCATTCACGATTCCTTCTGCATTAATTAGTCTGCTTAGGATTGACTTTAGCCCAGTTTTTATCTCATCCATTGTGTTTTCTTATACTATTGGTTTCTTCTTTAGAGTTTCTCTTCCCCTTTTCTGGTATTCTGCCTTTTGTGATTCTGAGGCACTGTGGTTCATCATTGTTTTCCTCACCTCCATTTTCAGAACTTGCTCTGGTAACGTTTTGCCGTCTAGTTGTTTGAAAGCTTATTTTTTGGGCCTTCAATCTCTTTGGAACTGAAAATGGTACTTCCTGTTTCTTTTACTATACTTCTTTTACCCTATAGTTCAGGTAATATCATGTATCTAATATAGACAAATTGGGCTTGGATAAGTGCAAACTTTAGACTTTTTGGTGTACGCATTTCCAAGGTATTTCTGTGAGGACAATTTTCCCTAGACCTTGATGCCATGCCCTGTTCCTGTGTGTGTTGTCTGGTATATCTCTAAATCCTGGTGTTGTCTTTGTTGTGATGAACACACCATACTGTTTCAGTTAGTTGTTCCTCTTTTTTATTACATTTATCTCACAATTCTGAAAGGGCGCAGGGCACTTCCTCTAGTGGAAATGAAGCTTCTATAGGTTTTCAGCTCTGCATTCTTCTGTATGTCATTTTGAAGTGTCTCCAAAACAGCCAACAGAGAGTGCGCTTGTACTTTCTACTGCCATGGGAATGTCCCAATGTTACCAGTTCTTCCCAGAGCTTCTGTGTCTACAAAAACAACAGTGGAAGCATATGTATGGATGTCATACTTCAGGGCCTGCTGGGATGATCCCGCAGGCCGACCTATGTGTCCTCGATGCAGTACCCTGTCAGTGCCGTCCAAAATGTAGCATCTGCATTTGGGTGATAATGCTGTAAGAAATGCTTCATCTTCTCGTACTGTGGACTTTGACCACTCTTCCTATTTCGCTCATTCTTGAGTAATGGGTTCACGAAGGCAACCACAGAGCTGTTCCGCATCCTCTGCCTCAAACCAGAGTGTAATCCCTATCCAGGTTTGGAATGTAGCAGATCCTAAATCTTTTAATACTGATTTCAAACCCAACGCCCCCTGGAACCCTCAGTCCAGATGCATGATACCTCTGATTGAGCCCCACGTGTGCTCTATTGGCAAAATGTCAAATTGGACCCTGGTCCTGCAGATGCAGTGGATGTGGCCATAGGACATATCGATAAACTCAAACTCACGTGCCAGTGCTGTTCCTGTCTCACTGAATTCACAGTTTCCTTTGCTCTCTTGAAAGAACCCACCAAAACCCACAATGCATTCGAGATCCCTGAGTTCTGCGAGAGCAATCATCCTTAGCCCTATCCCTCTTTTTCCGCTGCCTCTGCTAGCTCAGATTTGGCAGCTCGGATCTTGGTCTCAGATTCAATTGTGGGGATATTTTGAACTGATTTCTTTGAGTTTTGTCAGCCAAGCTTCTGCTGTGCACTCTTCTAACACTCAGCACATCACCTTCAATCCCATGCCTGCTGCCCGCTTGAGAGTGTGCTTCCACGGAAAACAGAGTTTCACCTTTGATGCTCCTTTACCAGAGGTCAGATCCTGCACTGGTTTCCATTCTCTACTTTGCCTTTTCCTGCTTACGGTTTTTCTGAGGCCTCATCATGTCTTTGGATGTAACAGACCACTCTTAGTCAAGTGTCCTGTGCCAAGGGCTGGCTGAGTGTGTGTTTACAATATTTGGTGTATGGTGTCTAGTGAGAGCAGTTTGCACTTGTTCTCTTCCTACTGGGCATCGACAAATCAACACATTTCACAAATAATTCACAGAAATTGGATATTAGTTTCGCTCCTTTTTCTTTACCGCCATGGACGGATGATTTGTCCTAAGACTCCAGCTTTGACATTATATTGATAAGACAGTTGCAGTCTTTAAGAAGGTTAATAGAATCGATTTACGTATTTTGGGATTTATATGAAAGTGAAGTTAGTTTTCGAAAATAACCAAATGAACCTAGAAACCAGACTTGACAATTTTTGTAAGATTTTGTCAGCTCTAAGGAAAAAACAGACAGTCTCAATGTAAAATAGCAGTCCAAATGTTTGAAGGGGACATGCCAACTCTTTTCTCTTGAAGCCTCCAACAACAAAAGGAACAATGAAATACCTATTGGAACCATGAAATAACCCACAACATTGTTTCCCTTGTGCACCAGGTGCCCTTTACTCCCAATGACACATACTAGGCAATGTTGTCATTTAAAGGTATAACATTCCTCTCTAGGAATATACAAGAAAATCTAAACAGAATATACACATTTAGGCTTGATTCAAAAAGCAATTAGAGGCATTTAACTATGAGAAACCTGCTGCAGATATCCTAGGCTATAGAAAACCAGGTGCTTTTCTATCAGTGCTGAGAAGGCTTAATCATCAGATCATGTTGGGTAAAACAATTTAACACAACCAAGTCTGCACCTCCAAGATATAGTGCACCCGGGGCTTGACGGAAGTGAATGACTGTCCACATAACCTGTGTCTATAATGTGTTTTCGACTTTTACAGTACAGTTCACTATCGGACTTCTAATATTATCCTGTAGCGTCTTGAAAAACTGAGGCCTAATCCATATTCAAGTTCATTCAAAGATTCCCCTCACTTCCCACACTCCTTTCAGCCCAAAGAATACATAACCCCAGCATTTCCTTAATCTAGGGGAAGGTCATCATTTCTTTGTGTGAGCTAAGTATTCAATTCCTATCTATTTCAATCGAGAGTATTTGAATATTAAGGAGTTCACAGTTGTTCACCGCGTGTGAATGAGGAGGAACTCTGAATCTAGTAGGGGCTTGCTCTCCTCCTCCTGGATTCATTGCAGCTCAGGTTCTGATCCTTTGAAATGGATGCCTGAGTGGAGTGGAGGGAAGAGCATGTGATTGATAGCTAGGCACAAACGTGGGAATAGGCTTAACTGTGCTTGGTGCATTTCGGTCTGAATGATTCATAAATGCCTATTTGGGTGTGTGGATTCTCACGACCTCTTCCAAGAATATGAGCGCTTTATCATCTCTGCCATCTCTTCTCTTTTAGACGTCAGGAATCTTGGACCCGTTCTTGGAGCAGAGAATCGAGTAACTTTCTCAAGGGCACGTTGAATCTCCGTATGTTTCTGCCAGTATCAGCGAGGTTCAGTAGGTCTCATGAAAGCCTTTCGAGCCTGGTATTCTCTAGAGATGTCTCCATGCCGATATTCTCCACTGTGGCAGAACAACTTTCATCAATGTGTCCGCACATCTCCTCAATCCATGCAGCCAGTGTTTCTGCCAGCTTCTCTTCGTGTCTCCCATAAAGTCGACGTCAACAGGAATGGGCAAGTCTGAAGATACTTCGGAGACTAACCAGTAAGCTGATGACAGGCAGATCTTCCACTGTCTGCCCTTTCAGATTCTGGAAACTGACCCGTGAACTCAGGTCTTTGGGCAGCAGCAGGATCTCGAACTTACTCAGCTTCCTGAACAAAATACCTAAGCCAATCTCCACATAGGGCAGCAGACCCACCATCAAACTGATCCACCCACAGAATTCTGTCCAGTTACCTTGGATCCACCAGCCGCAACAAGCCTCGTGATACACACCAACATTCCACCTGGAATCCAACCGGTAACTGCCATCCACAGTGGTTGATGCATCAAGTCAGTGTTGGAGGTGATGCTGCATTAGACGAGAGTTTCCTAAGGGAAATGTGATTCTATCCACAAGGGTCCAATTTTCCTTTTCTCTTCCCTGTTTCCTTTTTTTTCAAATCTATATACACAGTACAAACTGAGGGAAGTGTGTCCATGTTCAGTTTATGGATTCACACCTATTTAAACTTTCTAACAGTTCACATTACACAGACACCCACTCAAGGAAACTCATGTTTGTGTAATATCCATTCACCCAGATTACATATCCTTCTGTTGCTTTCTGCTGAAACACCCACACTCTCAGAACATGGATCCATTTGTTTCATGGGGGCTGAAATTCCTAGAAATGAAACCAATCCCAACGTGCACTTTCCAGTCTGTCTCTTTTACACTTAGTTCAGTTTTGCAGAGCTACTTGTCTTTGTTATAGGCTTATGCCATTTCTTCTCTACGTAGGGTAGAATAAGGCATTCGTTCATCCTGTTTGAAGACTTCTAAGACTATATCCCGTTCTATGACCCACTCTTATTCAAAACCGTCATTTGGGTTGGCTCACGATGTGCACTTCTGGATCAGTATCTATGAATATTAATGCACGCGTCTGTTTTCTGAATACAAGTGTGTTGAGTACATGCTAACAGCGATAATAGGTCGATGCGTGCTGAATGAAACTTGACATCACTTTGAGTATTTTGTCTTGAATAATCATGGTTGTTTGGTATATGTCAGACAACTGTAACCTTTTGGTGTATGTCTGTTTGTCTGATTGTTTATTTTGCAAACACATTAGGCCATGCATCCCTCCTTTTGCTTCAGACAGACAGTCATGTAAGCTGATTCACTTAAGATAGTGCTTAAAATCACCTATGATTTCCTGCTACCCTCTCCCATCTTTAGGATTTTGATGTCCTCCTTGCCTTCTTCTTCTTACTTCTTTGCAACTCAGGCTCTTCTTGCATTTGCAATAATGGTTTTGTTATTTCCATTTCATCTTGCTACTTTTCTACTCAGGGTAGGATTCTCAATTTTTGTTTTAGGATCAGTCTCAAACTGCTGAATTCTTTTAAGGTTTGCCGGTCAGTGAATTTCCCTAGCTCTGCCGTTGTTGTAAATGGCGGTCATTTGGCATAGGCTACCCTAGATTGCAGCTTTTTCTCATTCAGGATATGGTCTATGTCCTGGCACTCCTCCCCTTGTTGCAAATTTTCTGCCGAGATATCAGCTGAACCCCCTCTGGAGGTACTTTTGTGACTAAGTTTCTTTCCTCGAGGTGAATTTTACATCACTGGGATGATCATGAAATTTGTTTATTTGAATTCTACTGCTTCTTGTTGGTCTATTGGTATTCCACCTCTTTTGGACGCTGTGTACTTCCTGAATTCGTATAGATGATACTTTCTTGGATTTCAGCAAGTTTCATTCTGATTTTTCTACAAATTCCTTTTCAGAATGTACTAGTTTATCAATTGCTTTCCATTTGGGAATCCTATGAGTCCTATTCTTACCTGCTTGGTCTTAACCCAGGATTCAACAGTGATGTTAGCGTTGGTTTGCACTCGCTTTTCTGTGTCTTCTTCTGATGGAGGGATTTCTGTTCCCCCGTCCTCTAAGCCATTCACGATTCCTTCTGCATTAATTAGTCTGCTTAGGATTGACTTTAGCCCAGTTTTTATCTCATCCATTGTGTTTTCTTATACTATTGGTTTCTTCTTTAGAGTTTCTCTTCCCCTTTTCTGGTATTCTGCCTTTTGTGATTCTGAGGCACTGTGGTTCATCATTGTTTTCCTCACCTCCATTTTCAGAACTTGCTCTGGTAACGTTTTGCCGTCTAGTTGTTTGAAAGCTTATTTTTTGGGCCTTCAATCTCTTTGGAACTGAAAATGGTACTTCCTGTTTCTTTTACTATACTTCTTTTACCCTATAGTTCAGGTAATATCATGTATCTAATATAGACAAATTGGGCTTGGATAAGTGCAAACTTTAGACTTTTTGGTGTACGCATTTCCAAGGTATTTCTGTGAGGACAATTTTCCCTAGACCTTGATGCCATGCCCTGTTCCTGTGTGTGTTGTCTGGTATATCTCTAAATCCTGGTGTTGTCTTTGTTGTGATGAACACACCATACTGTTTCAGTTAGTTGTTCCTCTTTTTTATTACATTTATCTCACAATTCTGAAAGGGCGCAGGGCACTTCCTCTAGTGGAAATGAAGCTTCTATAGGTTTTCAGCTCTGCATTCTTCTGTATGTCATTTTGAAGTGTCTCCAAAACAGCCAACAGAGAGTGCGCTTGTACTTTCTACTGCCATGGGAATGTCCCAATGTTACCAGTTCTTCCCAGAGCTTCTGTGTCTACAAAAACAACAGTGGAAGCATATGTATGGATGTCATACTTCAGGGCCTGCTGGGATGATCCCGCAGGCCGACCTATGTGTCCTCGATGCAGTACCCTGTCAGTGCCGTCCAAAATGTAGCATCTGCATTTGGGTGATAATGCTGTAAGAAATGCTTCATCTTCTCGTACTGTGGACTTTGACCACTCTTCCTATTTCGCTCATTCTTGAGTAATGGGTTCACGAAGGCAACCACAGAGCTGTTCCGCATCCTCTGCCTCAAACCAGAGTGTAATCCCTATCCAGGTTTGGAATGTAGCAGATCCTAAATCTTTTAATACTGATTTCAAACCCAACGCCCCCTGGAACCCTCAGTCCAGATGCATGATACCTCTGATTGAGCCCCACGTGTGCTCTATTGGCAAAATGTCAAATTGGACCCTGGTCCTGCAGATGCAGTGGATGTGGCCATAGGACATATCGATAAACTCAAACTCACGTGCCAGTGCTGTTCCTGTCTCACTGAATTCACAGTTTCCTTTGCTCTCTTGAAAGAACCCACCAAAACCCACAATGCATTCGAGATCCCTGAGTTCTGCGAGAGCAATCATCCTTAGCCCTATCCCTCTTTTTCCGCTGCCTCTGCTAGCTCAGATTTGGCAGCTCGGATCTTGGTCTCAGATTCAATTGTGGGGATATTTTGAACTGATTTCTTTGAGTTTTGTCAGCCAAGCTTCTGCTGTGCACTCTTCTAACACTCAGCACATCACCTTCAATCCCATGCCTGCTGCCCGCTTGAGAGTGTGCTTCCACGGAAAACAGAGTTTCACCTTTGATGCTCCTTTACCAGAGGTCAGATCCTGCACTGGTTTCCATTCTCTACTTTGCCTTTTCCTGCTTACGGTTTTTCTGAGGCCTCATCATGTCTTTGGATGTAACAGACCACTCTTAGTCAAGTGTCCTGTGCCAAGGGCTGGCTGAGTGTGTGTTTACAATATTTGGTGTATGGTGTCTAGTGAGAGCAGTTTGCACTTGTTCTCTTCCTACTGGGCATCGACAAATCAACACATTTCACAAATAATTCACAGAAATTGGATATTAGTTTCGCTCCTTTTTCTTTACCGCCATGGACGGATGATTTGTCCTAAGACTCCAGCTTTGACATTATATTGATAAGACAGTTGCAGTCTTTAAGAAGGTTAATAGAATCGATTTACGTATTTTGGGATTTATATGAAAGTGAAGTTAGTTTTCGAAAATAACCAAATGAACCTAGAAACCAGACTTGACAATTTTTGTAAGATTTTGTCAGCTCTAAGGAAAAAACAGACAGTCTCAATGTAAAATAGCAGTCCAAATGTTTGAAGGGGACATGCCAACTCTTTTCTCTTGAAGCCTCCAACAACAAAAGGAACAATGAAATACCTATTGGAACCATGAAATAACCCACAACATTGTTTCCCTTGTGCACCAGGTGCCCTTTACTCCCAATGACACATACTAGGCAATGTTGTCATTTAAAGGTATAACATTCCTCTCTAGGAATATACAAGAAAATCTAAACAGAATATACACATTTAGGCTTGATTCAAAAAGCAATTAGAGGCATTTAACTATGAGAAACCTGCTGCAGATATCCTAGGCTATAGAAAACCAGGTGCTTTTCTATCAGTGCTGAGAAGGCTTAATCATCAGATCATGTTGGGTAAAACAATTTAACACAACCAAGTCTGCACCTCCAAGATATAGTGCACCCGGGGCTTGACGGAAGTGAATGACTGTCCACATAACCTGTGTCTATAATGTGTTTTCGACTTTTACAGTACAGTTCACTATCGGACTTCTAATATTATCCTGTAGCGTCTTGAAAAACTGAGGCCTAATCCATATTCAAGTTCATTCAAAGATTCCCCTCACTTCCCACACTCCTTTCAGCCCAAAGAATACATAACCCCAGCATTTCCTTAATCTAGGGGAAGGTCATCATTTCTTTGTGTGAGCTAAGTATTCAATTCCTATCTATTTCAATCGAGAGTATTTGAATATTAAGGAGTTCACAGTTGTTCACCGCGTGTGAATGAGGAGGAACTCTGAATCTAGTAGGGGCTTGCTCTCCTCCTCCTGGATTCATTGCAGCTCAGGTTCTGATCCTTTGAAATGGATGCCTGAGTGGAGTGGAGGGAAGAGCATGTGATTGATAGCTAGGCACAAACGTGGGAATAGGCTTAACTGTGCTTGGTGCATTTCGGTCTGAATGATTCATAAATGCCTATTTGGGTGTGTGGATTCTCACGACCTCTTCCAAGAATATGAGCGCTTTATCATCTCTGCCATCTCTTCTCTTTTAGACGTCAGGAATCTTGGACCCGTTCTTGGAGCAGAGAATCGAGTAACTTTCTCAAGGGCACGTTGAATCTCCGTATGTTTCTGCCAGTATCAGCGAGGTTCAGTAGGTCTCATGAAAGCCTTTCGAGCCTGGTATTCTCTAGAGATGTCTCCATGCCGATATTCTCCACTGTGGCAGAACAACTTTCATCAATGTGTCCGCACATCTCCTCAATCCATGCAGCCAGTGTTTCTGCCAGCTTCTCTTCGTGTCTCCCATAAAGTCGACGTCAACAGGAATGGGCAAGTCTGAAGATACTTCGGAGACTAACCAGTAAGCTGATGACAGGCAGATCTTCCACTGTCTGCCCTTTCAGATTCTGGAAACTGACCCGTGAACTCAGGTCTTTGGGCAGCAGCAGGATCTCGAACTTACTCAGCTTCCTGAACAAAATACCTAAGCCAATCTCCACATAGGGCAGCAGACCCACCATCAAACTGATCCACCCACAGAATTCTGTCCAGTTACCTTGGATCCACCAGCCGCAACAAGCCTCGTGATACACACCAACATTCCACCTGGAATCCAACCGGTAACTGCCATCCACAGTGGTTGATGCATCAAGTCAGTGTTGGAGGTGATGCTGCATTAGACGAGAGTTTCCTAAGGGAAATGTGATTCTATCCACAAGGGTCCAATTTTCCTTTTCTCTTCCCTGTTTCCTTTTTTTTCAAATCTATATACACAGTACAAACTGAGGGAAGTGTGTCCATGTTCAGTTTATGGATTCACACCTATTTAAACTTTCTAACAGTTCACATTACACAGACACCCACTCAAGGAAACTCATGTTTGTGTAATATCCATTCACCCAGATTACATATCCTTCTGTTGCTTTCTGCTGAAACACCCACACTCTCAGAACATGGATCCATTTGTTTCATGGGGGCTGAAATTCCTAGAAATGAAACCAATCCCAACGTGCACTTTCCAGTCTGTCTCTTTTACACTTAGTTCAGTTTTGCAGAGCTACTTGTCTTTGTTATAGGCTTATGCCATTTCTTCTCTACGTAGGGTAGAATAAGGCATTCGTTCATCCTGTTTGAAGACTTCTAAGACTATATCCCGTTCTATGACCCACTCTTATTCAAAACCGTCATTTGGGTTGGCTCACGATGTGCACTTCTGGATCAGTATCTATGAATACTAATGCACGCGTCTGTTTTCTGAATACAAGTGTGTTGAGTACATGCTAACAGCGATAATAGGTCGATGCGTGCTGAATGAAACTTGACATCACTTTGAGTATTTTGTCTTGAATAATCATGGTTGTTTGGTATATGTCAGACAACTGTAACCTTTTGGTGTATGTCTGTTTGTCTGATTGTTTATTTTGCAAACACATTAGGCCATGCATCCCTCCTTTTGCTTCAGACAGACAGTCATGTAAGCTGATTCACTTAAGATAGTGCTTAAAATCACCTATGATTTCCTGCTACCCTCTCCCATCTTTAGGATTTTGATGTCCTCCTTGCCTTCTTCTTCTTACTTCTTTGCAACTCAGGCTCTTCTTGCATTTGCAATAATGGTTTTGTTATTTCCATTTCATCTTGCTACTTTTCTACTCAGGGTAGGATTCTCAATTTTTGTTTTAGGATCAGTCTCAAACTGCTGAATTCTTTTAAGGTTTGCCGGTCAGTGAATTTCCCTAGCTCTGCCGTTGTTGTAAATGGCGGTCATTTGGCATAGGCTACCCTAGATTGCAGCTTTTTCTCATTCAGGATATGGTCTATGTCCTGGCACTCCTCCCCTTGTTGCAAATTTTCTGCCGAGATATCAGCTGAACCCCCTCTGGAGGTACTTTTGTGACTAAGTTTCTTTCCTCGAGGTGAATTTTACATCACTGGGATGATCATGAAATTTGTTTATTTGAATTCTACTGCTTCTTGTTGGTCTATTGGTATTCCACCTCTTTTGGACGCTGTGTACTTCCTGAATTCGTATAGATGATACTTTCTTGGATTTCAGCAAGTTTCATTCTGATTTTTCTACAAATTCCTTTTCAGAATGTACTATTTTATCAATTGCTTTCCATTTGGGAATCCTATGAGTCCTATTCTTACCTGCTTGGTCTTAACCCAGGATTCAACAGTGATGTTAGCGTTGGTTTGCACTCGCTTTTCTGTGTCTTCTTCTGATGGAGGGATTTCTGTTCCCCCGTCCTCTAAGCCATTCACGATTCCTTCTGCATTAATTAGTCTGCTTAGGATTGACTTTAGCCCAGTTTTTATCTCATCCATTGTGTTTTCTTATACTATTGTTTTCTTCTTTAGAGTTTCTCTTCCCCTTTTCTGGTATTCTGCCTTTTGTGATTCTGAGGCACTGTGGTTCATCATTGTTTTCCTCACCTCCATTTTCAGAGCTTGCTCTGGTAACGTTTTGCCGTCTAGTTGTTTGAAAGCTTATTTTTTGGGCCTTCAATCTCTTTGGAACTGAAAATGGTACTTCCTGTTTCTTTTACTATACTTCTTTTACCCTATAGTTCAGGTAATATCATGTATCTAATATAGACACATTGGGCTTGGATAAGTGCAAACTTTAGAATTTTTGGTGTACGCATTTCCAAGGTATTTCTGTGAGGACAATTTTCCCTAGACCTTGATGCCATGCCCTGTTCCTGTGTGTGTTGTCTGGTATATCTCTAAATCCTGGTGTTGTCTTTGTTGTGATGAACACACCATACTGTTTCAGTTAGTTGTTCCTCTTTTTTATTACATTTATCTCACAATTCTGAAAGGGCGCAGGGCACTTCCTCTAGTGGAAATGAAGCTTCTATAGGTTTTCAGCTCTGCATTCTTCTGTATGTCATTTTGAAGTGTCTCCAAAACAGCCAACAGAGAGTGCGCTTGTACTTTCTACTGCCATGGGAATGTCCCAATGTTACCAGTTCTTCCCAGAGCTTCTGTGTCTACAAAAACAACAGTGGAAGCATATGTATGGATGTCATACTTCAGGGCCTGCTGGGATGATCCCGCAGGCCGACCTATGTGTCCTCGGTGCAGTACCCTGTCAGTGCCGTCCAAAATGTAGCATCTGCATTTGGGTGATAATGCTGTAAGAAATGCTTCATCTTCTCGTACTGTGGACTTTGACCACTCTTCCTATTTCGCTCATTCTTGAGTAATGGGTTCACGAAGGCAACCACAGAGCTGTTCCGCATCCTCTGCCTCAAACCAGAGTGTAATCCCTATCCAGGTTTGGAATGTAGCAGATCCTAAATCTTTTAATACTGATTTCAAACCCAACGCCCCCTGGAACCATCAGTCCAGATGCATGATACCTCTGATTGAGCCCCACGTGTGCTCTATTGGCAAAATGTCAAATTGGACCCTGGTCCTGCAGATGCAGTGGATGTGGCCATAGGACATATCGATAAACTCAAACTCACGTGCCAGTGCTGTTCCTGTCTCACTGAATTCACAGTTTCCTTTGCTCTCTTGAAAGAACCCACCAAAACCCACAATGCATTCGAGATCCCTGAGTTCTGCGAGAGCAATCATCCTTAGCCCTATCCCTCTTTTTCCGCTGCCTCTGCTAGCTCAGATTTGGCAGCTCGGATCTTGGTCTCAGATTCAATTGTGGGGATATTTTGAACTGATTTCTTTGAGTTTTGTCAGCCAAGCTTCTGCTGTGCACTCTTCTAACACTCAGCACATCACCTTCAATCCCATGCCTGCTGCCCGCTTGAGAGTGTGCTTCCACGGAAACAGAGTTTCACCTTTGATGCTCCTTTACCAGAGGTCAGATCCTGCACTGGTTTCCATTCTCTACTTTGCCTTTTCCTGCTTACGGTTTTTCTGAGGCCTCATCATGTCTTTGGATGTAACAGACCACTCTTAGTCAAGTGTCCTGTGCCAAGGGCTGGGTGAGTGTGTGTTTACAATATTTTGTGTATGGTGTCTAGTGAGAGCAGTTTGCACTTGTTCTCTTCCTACTGGGCATCGACAAATCAACACATTTCACAAATAATTCACAGAAATTGGATATTAGTTTCGCTCCTTTTTCTTTACCGCCATGGACGGATGATTTGTCCTAAGACTCCAGCTTTGACATTATATTGATAAGACAGTTGCAGTCTTTAAGAAGGTTAATAGAATCGATTTACGTATTTTGGGATTTATATGAAAGTGAAGTTAGTTTTCGAAAATAACCAAATGAACCTAGAAACCAGACTTGACAATTTTTGTAAGATTTTGTCAGCTCTAAGGAAAAAACAGACAGTCTCAATGTAAAATAGCAGTCCAAATGTTTGAAGGGGACATGCCAACTCTTTTCTCTTGAAGCCTCCAACAACAAAAGGAACAATGAAATACCTATTGGAACCATGAAATAACCCACAACATTGTTTCCCTTGTGCACCAGGTGCCCTTTACTCCCAATGACACATACTAGGCAATGTTGTCATTTAAAGGTATAACATTCCTCTCTAGGAATATACAAGAAAATCTAAACAGAATATACACATTTAGGCTTGATTCAAAAAGCAATTAGAGGCATTTAACTATGAGAAACCTGCTGCAGATATCCTAGGCTATAGAAAACCAGGTGCTTTTCTATCAGTGCTGAGAAGGCTTAATCATCCGATCATGTTGGGTAAAACAATTTAACACAACCAAGTCTGCACCTCCAAGATATAGTGCACCCGGGGCTTGACGGAAGTGAATGACTGTCCACATAACCTGTGTCTATAATGTGTTTTCGACTTTTACAGTACAGTTCACTATCGGACTTCTAATATTATCCTGTAGCGTCTTGAAAAACTGAGGCCTAATCCATATTCAAGTTCATTCAAAGATTCCCCTCACTTCCCACACTCCTTTCAGCCCAAAGAATACATAACCCCAGCATTTCCTTAATCTAGGGGAAGGTCATCATTTCTTTGTGTGAGCTAAGTATTCAATTCCTATCTATTTCAATCGAGAGTATTTGAA
This sequence comes from Camelus bactrianus, assembly GCF_048773025.1. NCBI lineage: Eukaryota > Metazoa > Chordata > Mammalia > Artiodactyla > Camelidae > Camelus > Camelus bactrianus. The sequence goes on from NC_133541.1 coordinate 144,306,394, forward strand.
TATTAAGGAGTTCACAGTTGTTCACCGCGTGTGAATGAGGAGGAACTCTGAATCTAGTAGGGGCTTGCTCTCCTCCTCCTGGATTCATTGCAGCTCAGGTTCTGATCCTTTGAAATGGATGCCTGAGTGGAGTGGAGGGAAGAGCATGTGATTGATAGCTAGGCACAAACGTGGGAATAGGCTTACCTGTGCTTGGTGCATTTCGGTCTGAATGATTCATAAATGCCTATTTGGGTGTGTGGATTCTCACGACCTCTTCCAAGAATATGAGCGCTTTATCATCTCTGCCATCTCTTCTCTTTTAGACGTCAGGAATCTTGGACCCGTTCTTGGAGCAGAGAATCGAGTAACTTTCTCAAGGGCACGTTGAATCTCCGTATGTTTCTGCCAGTATCAGCGAGGTTCAGTAGGTCTCATGAAAGCCTTTCGAGCCTGGTATTCTCTAGAGATGTCTCCATGCCGATATTCTCCACTGTGGCAGAACAACTTTCATCAATGTGTCCGCACATCTCCTCAATCCATGCAGCCAGTGTTTCTGCCAGCTTCTCTTCGTGTCTCCCATAAAGTCGACGTCAACAGGAATGGGCAAGTCTGAAGATACTTCGGAGACTAACCAGTAAGCTGATGACAGGCAGATCTTCCACTGTCTGCCCTTTCAGATTCTGGAAACTGACCCGTGAACTCAGGTCTTTGGGCAGCAGCAGTATCTCGAACTTACTCAGCTTCCTGAACAAAATACCTAAGCCAATCTCCACATAGGGCAGCAGACCCACCATCAAACTGATCCACCCACAGAATTCTGTCCAGTTACCTTGGATCCACCAGCCGCAACAAGCCTCGTGATACACACCAACATTCCACCTGGAATCCAACCGGTAACTGCCATCCACAGTGGTTGATGCATCAAGTCAGTGTTGGAGGTGATGCTGCATTAGACGAGAGTTTCCTAAGGGAAATGTGATTCTATCCACAAGGGTCCAATTTTCCTTTTCTCTTCCCTGTTTCCTTTTTTTTCAAATCTATATACACAGTACAAACTGAGGGAAGTGTGTCCATGTTCAGTTTATGGATTCACACCTATTTAAACTTTCTAACAGTTCACATTACACAGACACCCACTCAAGGAAACTCATGTTTGTGTAATATCCATTCACCCAGATTACATATCCTTCTGTTGCTTTCTGCTGAAACACCCACACTCTCAGAACATGGATCCATTTGTTTCATGGGGGCTGAAATTCCTAGAAATGAAACCAATCCCAACGTGCACTTTCCAGTCTGTCTCTTTTACACTTAGTTCAGTTTTGCAGAGCTACTTGTCTTTGTTATAGGCTTATGCCATTTCTTCTCTACGTAGGGTAGAATAAGGCATTCGTTCATCCTGTTTGAAGACTTCTAAGACTATATCCCGTTCTATGACCCACTCTTATTCAAAACCGTCATTTGGGTTGGCTCACGATGTGCACTTCTGGATCAGTATCTATGAATATTAATGCACGCGTCTGTTTTCTGAATACAAGTGTGTTGAGTACATGCTAACAGCGATAATAGGTCGATGCGTGCTGAATGAAACTTGACATCACTTTGAGTATTTTGTCTTGAATAATCATGGTTGTTTGGTATATGTCAGACAACTGTAACCTTTTGGTGTATGTCTGTTTGTCTGATTGTTTATTTTGCAAACACATTAGGCCATGCATCCCTCCTTTTGCTTCAGACAGACAGTCATGTAAGCTGATTCACTTAAGATAGTGCTTAAAATCACCTATGATTTCCTGCTACCCTCTCCCATCTTTAGGATTTTGATGTCCTCCTTGCCTTCTTCTTCTTACTTCTTTGCAACTCAGGCTCTTCTTGCATTTGCAATAATGGTTTTGTTATTTCCATTTCATCTTGCTACTTTTCTACTCAGGGTAGGATTCTCAATTTTTGTTTTAGGATCAGTCTCAAACTGCTGAAATCTTTTAAGGTTTGCCGGTCAGTGAATTTCCCTAGCTCTGCCGTTGTTGTAAATGGCGGTCATTTGGCATAGGCTACCCTAGATTGCAGCTTTTTCTCATTCAGGATATGGTCTATGTCCTGGCACTCCTCCCCTTGTTGCAAATTTTCTGCCGAGATATCAGCTGAACCCCCTCTGGAGGTACTTTTGTGACTAAGTTTCTTTCCTCGAGGTGAATTTTACATCACTGGGATGATCATGAAATTTGTTTATTTGAATTCTACTGCTTCTTGTTGGTCTATTGGTATTCCACCTCTTTTGGACGCTGTGTACTTCCTGAATTCGTATAGATGATACTTTCTTGGATTTCAGCAAGTTTCATTCTGATTTTTCTACAAATTCCTTTTCAGAATGTACTAGTTTATCAATTGCTTTCCATTTGGGAATCCTATGAGTCTTATTCTTACCTGCTTGGTCTTAACCCAGGATTCAACAGTGATGTTAGCGTTGGTTTGCACTCGCTTTTCTGTGTCTTCTTCTGATGGAGGGATTTCTGTTCCCCCGTCCTCTAAGCCATTCACGATTCCTTCTGCATTAATTAGTCTGCTTAGGATTGACTTTAGCCCAGTTTTTATCTCATCCATTGTGTTTTCTTATACTATTGGATTCTTCTTTAGAGTTTCTCTTCCCCTTTTCTGGTATTCTGCCTTTTGTGATTCTGAGGCACTGTGGTTCATCATTGTTTTCCTCACCTCCATTTTCAGAGCTTGCTCTGGTAACGTTTTGCCGTCTAGTTGTTTGAAAGCTTATTTTTTGGGCCTTCAATCTCTTTGGAACTGAAAATGGTACTTCCTGTTTCTTTTACTATACTTCTTTTACCCTATAGTTCAGGTAATATCATGTATCTAATATAGACAAATTGGGCTTGGATAAGTGCAAACTTTAGACTTTTTGGTGTACGCATTTCCAAGGTATTTCTGTGAGGACAATTTTCCCTAGACCTTGATGCCATGCCCTGTTCCTGTGTGTGTTGTCTGGTATATCTCTAAATCCTGGTGTTGTCTTTGTTGTGATGAACACACCATACTGTTTCAGTTAGTTGATCCTCTTTTTTATTACATTTATCTCACAATTCTGAAAGGGCGCAGGGCACTTCCTCTAGTGGAAATGAAGCTTCTATAGGTTTTCAGCTCTGCATTCTTCTGTATGTCATTTTGAAGTGTCTCCAAAACAGCCAACAGAGAGTGCGCTTGTACTTTCTACTGCCATGGGAATGTCCCAATGTTACCAGTTCTTCCCAGAGCTTCTGTGTCTACAAAAACAACAGTGGAAGCATATGTATGGATGTCATACTTCAGGGCCTGCTGGGATGATCCCGCAGGCCGACCTATGTGTCCTCGGTGCAGTACCCTGTCAGTGCCGTCCAAAATGTAGCATCTGCATTTGGGTGATAATGCTGTAAGAAATGCTTCATCTTCTCGTACTGTGGACTTTGACCACTCTTCCTATTTCGCTCATTCTTGAGTAATGGGTTCACGAAGGCAACCACAGAGCTGTTCCGCATCCTCTGCCTCAAACCAGAGTGTAATCCCTATCCAGGTTTGGAATGTAGCAGATCCTAAATCTTTTAATACTGATTTCAAACCCAACGCCCCCTGGAACCCTCAGTCCAGATGCATGATACCTCTGATTGAGCCCCACGTGTGCTCTATTGGCAAAATGTCAAATTGGACCCTGGTCCTGCAGATGCAGTGGATGTGGCCATAGGACATATCGATAAACTCAAACTCACGTGCCAGTGCTGTTCCTGTCTCACTGAATTCACAGTTTCCTTTGCTCTCTTGAAAGAACCCACCAAAACCCACAATGCATTCGAGATCCCTGAGTTCTGCGAGAGCAATCATCCTTAGCCCTATCCCTCTTTTTCCGCTGCCTCTGCTAGCTCAGATTTGGCAGCTCGGATCTTGGTCTCAGATTCAATTGTGGGGATATTTTGAACTGATTTCTTTGAGTTCTGTCAGCCAAGCTTCTGCTGTGCACTCTTCTAACACTCAGCACATCACCTTCAATCCCATGCCTGCTGCCCGCTTGAGAGTGTGCTTCCACGGAAAACAGAGTTTCACCTTTGATGCTCCTTTACCAGAGGTCAGATCCTGCACTGGTTTCCATTCTCTACTTTGCCTTTTCCTGCTTACGGTTTTTCTGAGGCCTCATCATGTCTTTGGATGTAACAGACCACTCTTACTCAAGTGTCCTGTGCCAAGGGCTGGGTGAGTGTGTGTTTACAATATTTGGTGTATGGTGTCTAGTGAGAGCAGTTTGCACTTGTTCTCTTCCTACTGGGCATCGACAAATCAACACATTTCACAAATAATTCACAGAAATTGGATATTAGTTTCGCTCCTTTTTCTTTACCGCCATGGACGGATGATTTGTCCTAAGACTCCAGCTTTGACATTATATTGATAAGACAGTTGCAGTCTTTAAGAAGGTTAATAGAATCGATTTACGTATTTTGGGATTTATATGAAAGTGAAGTTAGTTTTCGAAAATAACCAAATGAACCTAGAAACCAGACTTGACAATTTTTGTAAGATTTTGTCAGCTCTAAGGAAAAAACAGACAGTCTCAATGTAAAATAGCAGTCCAAATGTTTGAAGGGGACATGCCAACTCTTTTCTCTTGAAGCCTCCAACAACAAAAGGAACAATGAAATACCTATTGGAACCATGAAATAACCCACAACATTGTTTCCCTTGTGCACCAGGTGCCCTTTACTCCCAATGACACATACTAGGCAATGTTGTCATTTAAAGGTATAACATTCCTCTCTAGGAATATACAAGAAAATCTAAACAGAATATACACATTTAGGCTTGATTCAAAAAGCAATTAGAGGCATTTAACTATGAGAAACCTGCTGCAGATATCCTAGGCTATAGAAAACCAGGTGCTTTTCTATCAGTGCTGAGAAGGCTTAATCATCCGATCATGTTGGGTAAAACAATTTAACACAACCAAGCCTGCACCTCCAAGATATAGTGCACCCGGGGCTTGACGGAAGTGAATGACTGTCCACATAACCTGTGTCTATAATGTGTTTTCGACTTTTACAGTACAGTTCACTATCGGACTTCTAATATTATCCTGTAGCGTCTTGAAAAACTGAGGCCTAATCCATATTCAAGTTCATTCAAAGATTCCCCTCACTTCCCACACTCCTTTCAGCCCAAAGAATACATAACCCCAGCATTTCCTTAATCTAGGGGAAGGTCATCATTTCTTTGTGTGAGCTAAGTATTCAATTCCTATCTATTTCAATCGAGAGTATTTGAATATTAAGGAGTTCACAGTTGTTCACCGCGTGTGAATGAGGAGGAACTCTGAATCTAGTAGGGGCTTGCTCTCCTCCTCCTGGATTCATTGCAGCTCAGGTTCTGATCCTTTGAAATGGATGCCTGAGTGGAGTGGAGGGAAGAGCATGTGATTGATAGCTAGGCACAAACGTGGGAATAGGCTTACCTGTGCTTGGTGCATTTCGGTCTGAATGATTCATAAATGCCTATTTGGGTGTGTGGATTCTCACGACCTCTTCCAAGAATATGAGCGCTTTATCATCTCTGCCATCTCTTCTCTTTTAGACGTCAGGAATCTTGGACCCGTTCTTGGAGCAGAGAATCGAGTAACTTTCTCAAGGGCACGTTGACTCTCCGTATGTTTCTGCCAGTATCAGCGAGGTTCAGTAGGTCTCATGAAAGCCTTTCGAGCCTGGTATTCTCTAGAGATGTCTCCATGCCGATATTCTCCACTGTGGCAGAACAACTTTCATCAATGTGTCCGCACATCTCCTCAATCCATGCAGCCAGTGTATCTGCCAGCTTCTCTTCGTGTCTCCCATAAAGTCCACGTCAACAGGAATGGGCAAGTCTGAAGATACTTCGGAGCCTAACCAGTAAGCTGATGACAGGCAGATCTTCCACTGTCTGCCCTTTCAGATTCTGGAAACTGACCCGTGAACTCAGGTCTTTGGGCAGCAGCAGTATCTCGAACTTACTCAGCTTCCCGAACAAAAGACCTAAGCCAATCTCCACATAGGGCAGCAGACCCACCATCAAACTGATCCACCCACAGAATTCTGTCCAGTTACCTTGGATCCACCAGCCGCAACAAGCCTCGTGATACACACCAACATTCCACCTGGAATCCAACCGGTAACTGCCATCCACAGTGGTTGATGCATCAAGTCAGTGTTGGAGGTGATGCTGCATTAGACCAGAGTTTCTTAAGGGAAATGTGATTCTATCCACAAGGGTCCAATTTTCCTTTTCTCTTCCCTGTTTCCTTCTTTTCAAATCTTTATACACAGTACAAACTGAGGGAAGTGTGTCCATGTTCAGTTTATGGATTCACACCTATTTAAACTTTCTAACAGTTCACATTACACAGACACCCACTCAAGGAAACTCATGTTTGTGTAATATCCATTCACCCAGATTACATATCCTTCTGTTGCTTTCTGCTGAAACACCCACACTCTCAGAACATGGATCCATTTGTTTCATGGGGGCTGAAATTCCTAGAAATGAAACCAATCCCAACGTGCACTTTCCAGTCTGTCTCTTTTACACTTAGTTCAGTTTTGCAGAGCTACTTGTCTTTGTTATAGGCTTATGCCATTTCTTCTCTACGTAGGGTAGAATAAGGCATTCGTTCATCCTGTTTGAAGACTTCTAAGACTATATCCCGTTCTATGACCCACTCTTATTCAAAACCGTCATTTGGGTTGGCTCACGATGTGCACTTCTGGATCAGTATCTATGAATATTAATGCACGCGTCTGTTTTCTGAATACAAGTGTGTTGAGTACATGCTAACAGCGATAATAGGTCGATGCGTGCTGAATGAAACTTGACATCACTTTGAGTATTTTGTCTTGAATAATCATGGTTGTTTGGTATATGTCAGACAACTGTAACCTTTTGGTGTATGTCTGTTTGTCTGATTGTTTATTTTGCAAACACATTAGGCCATGCATCCCTCCTTTTGCTTCAGACAGACAGTCATGTAAGCTGATTCACTTAAGATAGTGCTTAAAATCACCTATGATTTCCTGCTACCCTCTCCCATCTTTAGGATTTTGATGTCCTCCTTGCCTTCTTCTTCTTACTTCTTTGCAACTCAGGCTCTTCTTGCATTTGCAATAATGGTTTTGTTATTTCCATTTCATCTTGCTACTTTTCTACTCAGGGTAGGATTCTCAATTTTTGTTTTAGTACCAGTCTCAAACTGCTGAAATCTTTTAAGGTTGGCCGGTCAGTGAATTACCCTAGCTCTGCCGTTGTTATAAATGGCGGTCATTTGGCATAGGCTACCCTAGATTGCAGCTTTTTCTCATTCAGGATATGGTCTATGTCCTGGCACTCCTCCCCTTGTTGCAAATTTTCTGCCGAGATATCAGCTGAACCCCCTCTGGAGGTACTTTTGTGACTAAGTTTCTTTCCTCGAGGTGAATTTTACATCACTGGGATGATCATGAAATTTGTTTATTTGAATTCTACTGCTTCTTGTTGGTCTATTGGTATTCCACCTCTTTTGGACGCTGTGTACTTCCTGAATTCGTATAGATGATACTTTCTTGGATTTCAGCAAGTTTCATTCTGATTTTTCTACAAATTCCTTTTCAGAATGTACTAGTTTATCAATTGCTTTCCATTTGGGAATCCTATGAGTCCTATTCTTACCTGCTTGGTCTTAACCCAGGATTCAACAGTGATGTTAGCGTTGGTTTGCACTCGCTTTTCTGTGTCTTCTTCTGATGGAGGGATTTCTGTTCCCCCGTCCTCTAAGCCATTCACGATTCCTTCTGCATTAATTAGTCTGCTTAGGATTGTCTTTAGCCCAGTTTTTATCTCATCCATTGTGTTTTCTTATACTATTGGTATCTTCTTTAGAGTTTCTCTTCCCCTTTTCTGGTATTCTGCCTTTTGTGTTTCTGAGGCACTGTGGTTCATCATTGTTTTCCTCACCTCCATTTTCAGAGCTTGCTCTGGTAACGTTTTGCCGTCTAGTTGTTTGAAAGCTTATTTTTTGGGCCTTCAATCTCTTTGGAACTGAAAATGGTACTTCCTGTTTCTTTTACTATACTTCTTTTACCCTATAGTTCAGGTAATATCATGTATCTAATATAGACACATTGGGCTTGGATAAGTGCAAACTTTAGACTTTTTGGTGTACGCATTTCCAAGGTATTTCTGTGAGGACAATTTTCCCTAGACCTTGATGCCATGCCCTGTTCCTGTGTGTGTTGTCTGGTATATCTCTAAATCCTGGTGTTGTCTTTGTTGTGATGAACACACCATACTGTTTCAGTTAGTTGATCCTCTTTTTTATTACATTTATCTCACAATTCTGAAAGGGCGCAGGGCACTTCCTCTAGTGGAAATGAAGCTTCTATAGGTTTTCAGCTCTGCATTCTTCTGTATGTCATTTTGAAGTGTCTCCAAAACAGCCAACAGAGAGTGCGCTTGTACTTTCTACTGCCATGGGAATGTCCCAATGTTACCAGTTCTTCCCAGAGCTTCTGTGTCTACAAAAACAACAGTGGAAGCATATGTATGGATGTCATACTTCAGGGCCTGCTGGGATGATCCCGCAGGCCGACCTATGTGTCCTCGGTGCAGTACCCTGTCAGTGCCGTCCAAAATGTAGCATCTGCATTTGGGTGATAATGCTGTAAGAAATGCTTCATCTTCTCGTACTGTGGACTTTGACCACTCTTCCTATTTCGCTCATTCTTGAGTAATGGGTTCACGAAGGCAACCACAGAGCTGTTCCGCATCCTCTGCCTCAAACCAGAGTGTAATCCCTATCCAGGTTTGGAATGTAGCAGATCCTAAATCTTTTAATACTGATTTCAAACCCAACGCCCCCTGGAACCCTCAGTCCAGATGCATGATACCTCTGATTGAGCCCCACGTGTGCTCTATTGGCAAAATGTCAAATTGGACCCTGGTCCTGCAGATGCAGTGGATGTGGCCATAGGACATATCGATAAACTCAAACTCACGTGCCAGTGCTGTTCCTGTCTCACTGAATTCACAGTTTCCTTTGCTCTCTTGAAAGAACCCACCAAAACCCACAATGCATTCGAGATCCCTGAGTTCTGCGAGAGCAATCATCCTTAGCCCTATCCCTCTTTTTCCGCTGCCTCTGCTAGCTCAGATTTGGCAGCTCGGATCTTGGTCTCAGATTCAATTGTGGGGATATTTTGAACTGATTTCTTTGAGTTCTGTCAGCCAAGCTTCTGCTGTGCACTCTTCTAACACTCAGCACATCACCTTCAATCCCATGCCTGCTGCCCGCTTGAGAGTGTGCTTCCACGGAAAACAGAGTTTCACCTTTGATGCTCCTTTACCAGAGGTCAGATCCTGCACTGGTTTCCATTCTCTACTTTGCCTTTTCCTGCTTACGGTTTTTCTGAGGCCTCATCATGTCTTTGGATGTAACAGACCACTCTTAGTCAAGTGTCCTGTGCCAAGGGCTGGCTGAGTGTGTGTTTACAATATTTGGTGTATGGTGTCTAGTGAGAGCAGTTTGCACTTGTTCTCTTCCTACTGGGCATCGACAAATCAACACATTTCACAAATAATTCACAGAAATTGGATATTAGTTTCGCTCCTTTTTCTTTACCGCCATGGACGGATGATTTGTCCTAAGACTCCAGCTTTGACATTATATTGATAAGACAGTTGCAGTCTTTAAGAAGGTTAATAGAATCGATTTACGTATTTTGGGATTTATATGAAAGTGAAGTTAGTTTTCAAAAATAACAAAATGAACCTAGAAACCAGACTTGACAATTTTTGTAAGATTTTGTCAGCTCTAAGGAAAAACAGACAGTCTCAATGTAAAATAGCAGTCCAAATGTTTGAAGGGGACATGCCAACTCTTTTCTCTTGAAGCCTCCAACAACAAAAGGAACAATGAAATACCTATTGGAACCATGAAATAACCCACAACATTGTTTCCCTTGTGCACCAGGTGCCCTTTACTCCCAATGACACATACTAGGCAATGTTGTCATTTAAAGGTATAACATTCCTCTCTAGGAATATACAAGAAAATCTAAACAGAATATACACATTTAGGCTTGATTCAAAAAGCAATTAGAGGCATTTAACTATGAGAAACCTGCTGCAGATATCCTAGGCTATAGAAAACCAGGTGCTTTTCTATCAGTGCTGAGAAGGCTTAATCATCCGATCATGTTGGGTAAAACAATTTAACACAACCAAGTCTGCACCTCCAAGATATAGTGCACCCGGGGCTTGACGGAAGTGAATGACTGTCCACATAACCTGTGTCTATAATGTGTTTTCGACTTTTACAGTACAGTTCACTATCGGACTTCTAATATTATCCTGTAGCGTCTTGAAAAACTGAGGCCTAATCCATATTCAAGTTCATTCAAAGATTCCCCTCACTTCCCACACTCCTTTCAGCCCAAAGAATACATAACCCCAGCATTTCCTTAATCTAGGGGAAGGTCATCATTTCTTTGTGTGAGCTAAGTATTCAATTCCTATCTATTTCAATCGAGAGTATTTGAATATTAAGGAGTTCACAGTTGTTCACCGCGTGTGAATGAGGAGGAACTCTGAATCTAGTAGGGGCTTGCTCTCCTCCTCCTGGATTCATTGCAGCTCAGGTTCTGATCCTTTGAAATGGATGCCTGAGTGGAGTGGAGGGAAGAGCATGTGATTGATAGCTAGGCACAAACGTGGGAATAGGCTTACCTGTGCTTGGTGCATTTCGGTCTGAATGATTCATAAATGCCTATTTGGGTGTGTGGATTCTCACGACCTCTTCCAAGAATATGAGCGCTTTATCATCTCTGCCATCTCTTCTCTTTTAGACGTCAGGAATCTTGGACCCGTTCTTGGAGCAGAGAATCGAGTAACTTTCTCAAGGGCACGTTGACTCTCCGTATGTTTCTGCCAGTATCAGCGAGGTTCAGTAGGTCTCATGAAAGTCTTTCGAGCCTGGTATTCTCTAGAGATGTCTCCATGCCGATATTCTCCACTGTGGCAGAACAACTTTCATCAATGTGTCCGCACATCTCCTCAATCCATGCAGCCAGTGTTTCTGCCAGCTTCTCTTCGTGTCTCCCATAAAGTCGACGTCAACAGGAATGGGCAAGTCTGAAGATACTTCGGAGCCTAACCAGTAAGCTGATGACAGGCAGATCTTCCACTGTCTGCCCTTTCAGATTCTGGAAACTGACCCGTGAACTCAGGTCTTTGGGCAGCAGCAGTATCTCGAACTTACTCAGCTTCCCGAACAAAAGACATAAGCCAATCTCCACATAGGGCAGCAGACCCACCATCAAACTGATCCACCCACAGAATTCTGTCCAGTTACCTTGGATCCACCAGCCGCAACAAGCCTCGTGATACACACCAACATTCCACCTGGAATCCAACCGGTAACTGCCATCCACAGTGGTTGATGCATCAAGTCAGTGTTGGAGGTGATGCTGCATTAGACCAGAGTTTCCTAAGGGAAATGTGATTCTATCCACAAGGGTCCAATTTTCCTTTTCTCTTCCCTGTTTCCTTCTTTTCAAATCTATATACACAGTACAAACTGAGGGAAGTGTGTCCATGTTCAGTTTATGGATTCACACCTATTTAAACTTTCTAACAGTTCACATTACACAGACACCCACTCAAGGAAACTCATGTTTGTGTAATATCCATTCACCCAGATTACATATCCTTCTGTTGCTTTCTGCTGAAACACCCACACTCTCAGAACATGGATCCATTTGTTTCATGGGGGCTGAAATTCCTAGAAATGAAACCAATCCCAACGTGCACTTTCCAGTCTGTCTCTTTTACACTTAGTTCAGTTTTGCAGAGCTACTTGTTTTTGTTATAGGCTTATGCCATTTCTTCTCTACGTAGGGTAGAATAAGGCATTCGTTCATCCTGTTTGAAGACTTCTAAGACTATATCCCGTTCTATGACCCACTCTTATTCAAAACCGTCATTTGGGTTGGCTCACGATGTGCACTTCTGGATCAGTATCTATGAATACTAATGCACGCGTCTGTTTTCTGAATACAAGTGTGTTGAGTACATGCTAACAGCGATAATAGTTCGATGCGTGCTGAATGAAACTTGACATCACTTTGAGTATTTTGTCTTGAATAATCATGGTTGTTTGGTATATGTCAGACAACTGTAACCTTTTGGTGTATGTCTGTTTGTCTGATTGTTTATTTTGCAAACACATTAGGCCATGCATCCCTCCTTTTGCTTCAGACAGACAGTCATGTAAGCTGATTCACTTAAGATAGTGCTTAAAATCACCTATGATTTCCTGCTACCCTCTCCCATCTTTAGGATTTTGATGTCCTCCTTGCCTTCTTCTTCTTACTTCTTTGCAACTCAGGCTCTTCTTGCATTTGCAATAATGGTTTTGTTATTTCCATTTCATCTTGCTACTTTTCTACTCAGGGTAGGATTCTCAATTTTTGTTTTAGTACCAGTCTCAAACTGCTGAATTCTTTTAAGGTTTGCCGGTCAGTGAATTACCCTAGCTCTGCCGTTGTTATAAATGGCGGTCATTTGGCATAGGCTACCCTAGATTGCAGCTTTTTCTCATTCAGGATATGGTCTATGTCCTGGCACTCCTCCCCTTGTTGCAAATTTTCTGCCGAGATATCAGCTGAACCCCCTCTGGAGGTACTTTTGTGACTAAGTTTCTTTCCTCGAGGTGAATTTTACATCACTGGGATGATCATGAAATTTGTTTATTTGAATTCTACTGCTTCTTGTTGGTCTATTGGTATTCCACCTCTTTTGGACGCTGTGTACTTCCTGAATTCGTATAGATGATACTTTCTTGGATTTCAGCAAGTTTCATTCTGATTTTTCTACAAATTCCTTTTCAGAATGTACTAGTTTATCAATTGCTTTCCATTTGGGAATCCTATGAGTCCTATTCTTACCTGCTTGGTCTTAACCCAGGATTCAACAGTGATGTTAACGTTGGTTTGCACTCGCTTTTCTGTGTCTTCTTCTGATGGAGGGATTTCTGTTCCCCCGTCCTCTAAGCCATTCACGATTCCTTCTGCATTAATTAGTCTGCTTAGGATTGTCTTTAGCCCAGTTTTTATCTCATCCATTGTGTTTTCTTATACTATTGGTTTCTTCTTTAGAGTTTCTCTTCCCCTTTTCTGGTATTCTGCCTTTTGTGATTCTGAGGCACTGTGGTTCATCATTGTTTTCCTCACCTCCATTTTCAGAGCTTGCTCTGGTAACGTTTTGCCGTCTAGTTGTTTGAAAGCTTATTTTTTGGGCCTTCAATCTCTTTGGAACTGAAAATGGTACTTCCTGTTTCTTTTACTATACTTCTTTTACCCTATAGTTCAGGTAATATCATGTATCTAATATAGACAAATTGGGCTTGGATAAGTGCAAACTTTAGACTTTTTGGTGTACGCATTTCCAAGGTATTTCTGTGAGGACAATTTTCCCTAGACCTTGATGCCATGCCCTGTTCCTGTGTGTGTTGTCTGGTATATCTCTAAATCCTGGTGTTGTCTTTGTTGTGATGAACACACCATACTGTTTCAGTTAGTTGATCCTCTTTTTTATTACATTTATCTCACAATTCTGAAAGGGCGCAGGGCACTTCCTCTAGTGGAAATGAAGCTTCTATAGTTTTTCAGCTCTGCATTCTTCTGTATGTCATTTTGAAGTGTCTCCAAAACAGCCAACAGAGAGTGCGCTTGTACTTTCTACTGCCATGGGAATGTCCCAATGTTACCAGTTCTTCCCAGAGCTTCTGTGTCTACAAAAACAACAGTGGAAGCATATGTATGGATGTCATACTTCAGGGCCTGCTGGGATGATCCCGCAGGCCGACCTATGTGTCCTCGGTGCAGTACCCTGTCAGTGCCGTCCAAAATGTAGCATCTGCATTTGGGTGATAATGCTGTAAGAAATGCTTCATCTTCTCGTACTGTGGACTTTGACCACTCTTCCTATTTGGCTCATTCTTGAGTAATGGGTTCGCGAAGGAAACCACAGAGCTGTTCCGCATCCTCTGCCTCAAACCAGAGTGTAATCCCTATCCAGGTTTGGAATGTAGCAGATCCTAAATCTTTTAATACTGATTTCAAACCCAACGCCCCCTGGAACCCTCAGTCCAGATGCATGATACCTCTGATTGAGCCCCACGTGTGCTCTATTGGCAAAATGTCAAATTGGACCCTGGTCCTGCAGATGCAGTGGATGTGGCCATAGGACATATCGATAAACTCAAACTCACGTGCCAGTGCTGTTCCTGTCTCACTGAATTCACAGTTTCCTTTGCTCTCTTGAAAGAACCCACCAAAACCCACAATGCATTCGAGATCCCTGAGTTCTGCGAGAGCAATCATCCTTAGCCCTATCCCTCTTTTTCCGCTGCCTCTGCTAGCTCAGATTTGGCAGCTCGGATCTTGGTCTCAGATTCAATTGTGGGGATATTTTGAACTGATTTCTTTGAGTTCTGTCAGCCAAGCTTCTGCTGTGCACTCTTCTAACACTCAGCACATCACCTTCAATCCCATGCCTGCTGCCCGCTTGAGAGTGTGCTTCCACGGAAAACAGAGTTTCACCTTTGATGCTCCTTTACCAGAGGTCAGATCCTGCACTGGTTTCCATTCTCTACTTTGCCTTTTCCTGCTTACGGTTTTTCTGAGGCCTCATCATGTCTTTGGATGTAACAGACCACTCTTAGTCAAGTGTCCTGTGCCAAGGGCTGGGTGAGTGTGTGTTTACAATATTTGGTGTATGGTGTCTAGTGAGAGCAGTTTGCACTTGTTCTCTTCCTACTGGGCATCGACAAATCAACACATTTCACAAATAATTCACAGAAATTGGATATTAGTTTCGCTCCTTTTTCTTTACCGCCATGGACGGATGATTTGTCCTAAGACTCCAGCTTTGACATTATATTGATAAGACAGTTGCAGTCTTTAAGAAGGTTAATAGAATCGATTTACGTATTTTGGGATTTATATGAAAGTGAAGTTAGTTTTCGAAAATAACCAAATGAACCTAGAAACCAGACTTGACAATTTTTGTAAGATTTTGTCAGCTCTAAGGAAAAAACAGACAGTCTCAATGTAAAATAGCAGTCCAAATGTTTGAAGGGGACATGCCAACTCTTTTCTCTTGAAGCCTCCAACAACAAAAGGAACAATGAAATACCTATTGGAACCATGAAATAACCCACAACATTGTTTCCCTTGTGCACCAGGTGCCCTTTACTCCCAATGACACATACTAGGCAATGTTGTCATTTAAAGGTATAACATTCCTCTCTAGGAATATACAAGAAAATCTAAACAGAATATACACATTTAGGCTTGATTCAAAAAGCAATTAGAGGCATTTAACTATGAGAAACCTGCTGCAGATATCCTAGGCTATAGAAAACCAGGTGCTTTTCTATCAGTGCTGAGAAGGCTTAATCATCCGATCATGTTGGGTAAAACAATTTAACACAACCAAGTCTGCACCTCCAAGATATAGTGCACCCGGGGCTTGACGGAAGTGAATGACTGTCCACATAACCTATGTCTATAATGTGTTTTCGACTTTTACAGTACAGTTCACTATCGGACTTCTAATATTATCCTGTAGTGTCTTGAAAAACTGAGGCCTAATCCATATTCAAGTTCATTCAAAGATTCCCCTCACTTCCCACACTCCTTTCAGCCCAAAGAATACATAACCCCAGCATTTCCTTAATCTAGGGGAAGGTCATCATTTCTTTGTGTGAGCTAAGTATTCAATTCCTATCTATTTCAATCGAGAGTATTTGAATATTAAGGAGTTCACAGTTGTTCACCGCGTGTGAATGAGGAGGAACTCTGAATCTAGTAGGGGCTTGCTCTCCTCCTCCTGGATTCATTGCAGCTCAGGTTCTGATCCTTTGAAATGGATGCCTGAGTGGAGTGGAGGGAAGAGCATGTGATTGATAGCTAGGCACAAACGTGGGAATAGGCTTACCTGTGCTTGGTGCATTTCGGTCTGAATGATTCATAAATGCCTATTTGGGTGTGTGGATTCTCACGACCTCTTCCAAGAATATGAGCGCTTTATCATCTCTGCCATCTCTTCTCTTTTAGACGTCAGGAATCTTGGACCCGTTCTTGGAGCAGAGAATCGAGTAACTTTCTCAAGGGCACGTTGACTCTCCGTAAGTTTCTGCCAGTATCAGCGAGGTTCAGTAGGTCTCATGAAAGCCTTTCGAGCCTGGTATTCTCTAGAGATGTCTCCATGCCGATATTCTCCACTGTGGCAGAACAACTTTCATCAATGTGTCCGCACATCTCCTCAATCCATGCAGCCAGTGTTTCTGCCAGCTTCTCTTCGTGTCTCCCATAAAGTCGACGTCAACAGGAATGGGCAAGTCTGAAGATACTTCGAAGACTAACCAGTAAGCTGATGACAGGCAGATCTTCCACTGTCTGCCCTTTCAGATTCTGGAAACTGACCCGTGAACTCAGGTCTTTGGGCAGCAGCAGTATCTCGAACTTACTCAGCTTCCCGAACAAAAGACCTAAGCCAATCTCCACATAGGGCAGCAGACCCACCATCAAACTGATCCACCCACAGAATTCTGTCCAGTTACCTTGGATCCACCAGCCGCAACAAGCCTCGTGATACACACCAACATTCCACCTGGAATCCAACCGGTAACTGCCATCCACAGTGGTTGATGCATCAAGTCAGTGTTGGAGGTGATGCTGCATTAGACGAGAGTTTCCTAAGGGAAATGTGATTCTATCCACAAGGGTCCAATTTTCCTTTTCTCTTCCCTGTTTCCTTTTTTTTCAAATCTATATACACAGTACAAACTGAGGGAAGTGTGTCCATGTTCAGTTTATTGATTCACACCTATTTAAACTTTCTAACAGTTCACATTACACAGACACCCACTCAAGGAAACTCATGTTTGTGTAATATCCATTCACCCAGATTACATATCCTTCTGTTGCTTTCTGCTGAAACACCCACACTCTCAGAACATGGATCCATTTGTTTCATGGGGGCTGAAATTCCTAGAAATGAAACCAATCCCAACGTGCACTTTCCAGTCTGTCTCTTTTACACTTAGCTCAGTTTTGCAGAGCTACTTGTCTTTGTTATAGGCTTATGCCATTTCTTCTCTACGTAGGGTAGAATAAGGCATTCGTTCATCCTGTTTGAAGACTTCTAAGACTATATCCCGTTCTATGACCCACTCTTATTCAAAACCGTCATTTGGGTTGGCTCACAATGTGCACTTCTGGATCAGTATCTATGAATACTAATGCACGCGTCTGTTTTCTGAATACAAGTGTGTTGAGTACATGCTAACAGCGATAATAGGTCGATGCGTGCTGAATGAAACTTGACATCACTTTGAGTGTTTTGTCTTGAATAATCATGGTTGTTTGGTATATGTCAGACAACTGTAACCTTTTGGTGTATGTCTGTTTGTCTGATTGTTTATTTTGCAAACACATTAGGCCATGCATCCCTCCTTTTGCTTCAGACAGACAGTCATGTAAGCTGATTCACTTAAGATAGTGCTTAAAATCACCTATGATTTCCTGCTACCCTCTCCCATCTTTAGGATTTTGATGTCCTCCTTGCCTTCTTCTTCTTACTTCTTTGCAACTCAGGCACTTCTTGCATTTGCAATAATGGTTTTGTTATTTCCATTTCATCTTGCTACTTTTCTACTCAGGGTAGGATTCTCAATTTTTGTTTTAGGATCAGTCTCAAACTGCTGAATTCTTTTAAGGTTTGCCGGACAGTGATTTACCCTAGCTCTGCCGTTGTTGTAAATGGCGGTCATTTGGCATAGGCTACCCTAGATTGCAGCTTTTTCTCATTCAGGATATGGTCTATGTCCTGGCACTCCTCCCCTTGTTGCAAATTTTCTGCCGAGATATCAGCTGAACCCCCTCTGGAGGTACTTTTGTGACTAAGTTTCTTTCCTCGAGGTGAATTTTACATCACTGGGATGATCATGAAATTTGTTTATTTGAATTCTACTGCTTCTTGTTGGTCTATTGGTATTCCACCTCTTTTGGACGCTGTGTACTTCCTGAATTCGTATAGATGATACTTTCTTGGATTTCAGCAAGTTTCATTCTGATTTTTCTACAAATTCCTTTTCAGAATGTACTAGTTTATCAATTGCTTTCCATTTGGGAATCCTATGAGTCCTATTCTTACCTGCTTGGTCTTAACCCAGGATTCAACAGTGATGTTAACGTTGGTTTGCACTCGCTTTCCTGTGTCTTCTTCTGATGGAGGGATTTCTGTTCCCCCGTCCTCTAAGCCATTCACGTATCCTTCTGCATTAATTAGTCTGCTTAGGATTGTCTTTAGCCCAGTTTTTATCTCATCCATTGTGTTTTCTTATACTATTGGTTTCTTCTTTAGAGTTTCTCTTCCCCTTTTCTGGTATTCTGCCTTTTGTGATTCTGAGGCACTGTGGTTCATCATTGTTTTCCTCACCTCCATTTTCAGAGCTTGCTCTGGTAACGTTTTGCCGTCTAGTTGTTTGAAAGCTTATTTTTTGGGCCTTCAATCTCTTTGGAACTGAAAATGGTACTTCCTGTTTCTTTTACTATACTTCTTTTACCCTATAGTTCAGGTAATATCATGTATCTAATATAGACAAATTGGGCTTGGATAAGTGCAAACTTTAGACTTTTTGGTGTACGCATTTCCAAGGTATTTCTGTGAGGACAATTTTCCCTAGACCTTGATGCCATGCCCTGTTCCTGTGTGTGTTGTCTGGTATATCTCTAAATCCTGGTGTTGTCTTTGTTGTGATGAACACACCATACTGTTTCAGTTAGTTGATCCTCTTTTTTATTACATTAATCTCACAATTCTGAAAGGGCGCAGGGCACTTCCTCTAGTGGAAATGAAGCTTCTATAGGTTTTCAGCTCTGCATTCTTCTGTATGTCATTTTGAAGTGTCTCCAAAACAGCCAACAGAGAGTGCGCTTGTACTTTCTACTGCCATGGGAATGTCCCAATGTTACCAGTTCTTCCCAGAGCTTCTGTGTCTACAAAAACAACAGTGGAAGCATATGTATGGATGTCATACTTCAGGGCCTGCTGGGATGATCCCGCAGGCCGACCTATGTGTCCTCGGTGCAGTACCCTGTCAGTGCCGTCCAAAATGTAGCATCTGCATTTGGGTGATAATGCTGTAAGAAATGCTTCATCTTCTCGTACTGTGGACTTTGACCACTCTTCCTATTTCGCTCATTCTTGAGTAATGGGTTCACGAAGGCAACCACAGAGCTGTTCCGCATCCTCTGCCTCAAACCAGAGTGTAATCCCTATCCAGGTTTGGAATGTAGCAGATCCTAAATCTTTTAATACTGATTTCAAACCCAACGCCCCCTGGAACCCTCAGTCCAGATGCATGATACCTCTGATTGAGCCCCACGTGTGCTCTATTGGCAAAATGTCAAATTGGACCCTGGTCCTGCAGATGCAGTGGATGTGGCCATAGGACATATCGATAAACTCAAACTCACGTGCCAGTGCTGTTCCTGTCTCACTGAATTCACAGTTTCCTTTGCTCTCTTGAAAGAACCCACCAAAACCCACAATGCATTCGAGATCCCTGAGTTCTGCGAGAGCAATCATCCTTAGCCCTATCCCTCTTTTTCCGCTGCCTCTGCTAGCTCAGATTTGGCAGCTCGGATCTTGGTCTCAGATTCAATTGTGGGGATATTTTGAACTGATTTCTTTGAGTTCTGTCAGCCAAGCTTCTGCTGTGCACTCTTCTAACACTCAGCACATCACCTTCAATCCCATGCCTGCTGCCCGCTTGAGAGTGTGCTTCCACGGAAAACAGAGTTTCACCTTTGATGCTCCTTTACCAGAGGTCAGATCCTGCACTGGTTTCCATTCTCTACTTTGCCTTTTCCTGCTTACGGTTTTTCTGAGGCCTCATCATGTCTTTGGATGTAACAGACCACTCTTACTCAAGTGTCCTGTGCCAAGGGCTGGCTGAGTGTGTGTTTACAATATTTGGTGTATGGTGTCTAGTGAGAGCAGTTTGCACTTGTTCTCTTCCTACTGGGCATCGACAAATCAACACATTTCACAAATAATTCACAGAAATTGGATATTAGTTTCGCTCCTTTTTCTTTACCGCCATGGACGGATGATTTGTCCTAAGACTCCAGCTTTGACATTATATTGATAAGACAGTTGCAGTCTTTAAGAAGGTTAATAGAATCGATTTACGTATTTTGGGATTTATATGAAAGTGAAGTTAGTTTTCGAAAATAACCAAATGAACCTAGAAACCAGACTTGACAATTTTTGTAAGATTTTGTCAGCTCTAAGGAAAAAACAGACAGTCTCAATGTAAAATAGCAGTCCAAATGTTTGAAGGGGACATGCCAACTCTTTTCTCTTGAAGCCTCCAACAACAAAAGGAACAATGAAATACCTATTGGAACCATGAAATAACCCACAACATTGTTTCCCTTGTGCACCAGGTGCCCTTTACTCCCAATGACACATACTAGGCAATGTTGTCATTTAAAGGTATAACATTCCTCTCTAGGAATATACAAGAAAATCTAAACAGAATATACACATTTAGGCTTGATTCAAAAAGCAATTAGAGGCATTTAACTATGAGAAACCTGCTGCAGATATCCTAGGCTATAGAAAACCAGGTGCTTTTCTATCAGTGCTGAGAAGGCTTAATCATCCGATCATGTTGGGTAAAACAATTTAACACAACCAAGTCTGCACCTCCAAGATATAGTGCACCCGGGGCTTGACGGAAGTGAATGACTGTCCACATAACCTGTGTCTATAATGTGTTTTCGACTTTTACAGTACAGTTCACTATCGGACTTCTAATATTATCCTGTAGTGTCTTGAAAAACTGAGGCCTAATCCATATTCAAGTTCATTCAAAGATTCCCCTCACTTCCCACACTCCTTTCAGCCCAAAGAATACATAACCCCAGCATTTCCTTAATCTAGGGGAAGGTCATCATTTCTTTGTGTGAGCTAAGTATTCAATTCCTATCTATTTCAATCGAGAGTATTTGAATATTAAGGAGTTCACAGTTGTTCACCGCGTGTGAATGAGGAGGAACTCTGAATCTACTAGGGGCTTGCTCTCCTCCTCCTGGATTCATTGCAGCTCAGGTTCTGATCCTTTGAAATGGATGCCTGAGTGGAGTGGAGGGAAGAGCATGTGATTGATAGCTAGGCACAAACGTGGGAATAGGCTTACCTGTGCTTGGTGCATTTCGGTCTGAATGATTCATAAATGCCTATTTGGGTGTGTGGATTCTCACGACCTCTTCCAAGAATATGAGCGCTTTATCATCTCTGCCATCTCTTCTCTTTTAGACGTCAGGAATCTTGGACCCGTTCTTGGAGCAGAGAATCGAGTAACTTTCTCAAGGGCACGTTGACTCTCCGTAAGTTTCTGCCAGTATCAGCGAGGTTCAGTAGGTCTCATGAAAGCCTTTCGAGCCTGGTATTCTCTAGAGATGTCTCCATGCCGATATTCTCCACTGTGGCAGAACAACTTTCATCAATGTGTCCGCACATCTCCTCAATCCATGCAGCCAGTGTTTCTGCCAGCTTCTCTTCGTGTCTCCCATAAAGTCCACGTCAACAGGAATGGGCAAGTCTGAAGATACTTCGGAGACTAACCAGTAAGCTGATGACAGGCAGATCTTCCACTGTCTGCCCTTTCAGATTCTGGAAACTGACCCGTGAACTCAGGTCTTTGGGCAGCAGCAGTATCTCGAACTTACTCAGCTTCCCGAACAAAAGACCTAAGCCAATCTCCACATAGGGCAGCAGACCCACCATCAAACTGATCCACCCACAGAATTCTGTCCAGTTACCTTGGATCCACCAGCCGCAACAAGCCTCGTGATACACACCAACATTCCACCTGGAATCCAACCGGTAACTGCCATCCACAGTGGTTGATGCATCAAGTCAGTGTTGGAGGTGATGCTGCATTAGACCAGAGTTTCCTAAGGGAAATGTGATTCTATCCACAAGGGTCCAATTTTCCTTTTCTCTTCCCTGTTTCCTTTTTTTTCAAATCTATATACACAGTACAAACTGAGGGAAGTGTGTCCATGTTCAGTTTATTGATTCACACCTATTTAAACTTTCTAACAGTTCACATTACACAGACACCCACTCAAGGAAACTCATGTTTGTGTAATATCCATTCACCCAGATTACATATCCTTCTGTTGCTTTCTGCTGAAACACCCACACTCTCAGAACATGGATCCATTTGTTTCATGGGGGCTGAAATTCCTAGAAATGAAACCAATCCCAACGTGCACTTTCCAGTCTGTCTCTTTTACACTTAGTTCAGTTTTGCAGAGCTACTTGTCTTTGTTATAGGCTTATGCCATTTCTTCTCTACGTAGGGTAGAATAAGGCATTCGTTCATCCTGTTTGAAGACTTCTAAGACTATATCCCGTTCTATGACCCACTCTTATTCAAAACCGTCATTTGGGTTGGCTCACGATGTGCACTTCTGGATCAGTATCTATGAAAATTAATGCACGCATCTGTTCTCTGAATACAAGTGTGTTGAGTACATGCTAACAGCGATAATAGGTCGATGCGTGCTGAATGAAACTTGACATCACTTTGAGTATTTTGTCTTGAATAATCATGGTTGTTTGGTATATTTCAGACAACTGTAACCTTTTGGTGTATGTCTGTTTGTCTGATTGTTTATTTTGCAAACACATTAGGCCATGCATCACTCCTTTGCTTCAGACAGACAGTCATGTAAGCTGACTCACTTAAGATAGTGCTTAAAATCACCTATGATTTCCTGCTACCCTCTCCCATCTTTAGGATTT
This sequence comes from Camelus bactrianus, assembly GCF_048773025.1. NCBI lineage: Eukaryota > Metazoa > Chordata > Mammalia > Artiodactyla > Camelidae > Camelus > Camelus bactrianus. The sequence continues at coordinate 144,329,293 of NC_133541.1, forward strand.
TGATGTCCTCCTTGCCTTCTTCTTCTTACTTCTTTGCAACTCAGGCTCTTCTTGCATTTGCAATAATGGTTTTGTTATTTCCATTTCATCTTGCTACTTTTCTACTCAGGGTAGGATTCTCAATTTTTGTTTTAGGATCAGTCTCAAACTGCTGAATTCTTTTAAGGTTTGCCGGTCAGTGAATTTCCCTAGCTCTGCCGTTGTTATAAATGGCGGTCATTTGGCATAGGCTACCCTAGATTGCAGCTTTTTCTCATTCAGGATATGGTCTATGTCCTGGCACTCCTCCCCTTGTTGCAAATTTTCTGCCGAGATATCAGCTGAACCCCCTCTGGAGGTACTTTTGTGACTAAGTTTCTTTCCTCGAGGTGAATTTTACATCACTGGGATGATCATGAAATTTGTTTATTTGAATTCTACTGCTTCTTGTTGGTCTATTGGTATTCCACCTCTTTTGGACGCTGTGTACTTCCTGAATTCGTATAGATGATACTTTCTTGGATTTCAGCAAGTTTCATTCTGATTTTTCTACAAATTCCTTTTCAGAATGTACTAGTTTATCAATTGCTTTCCATTTGGGAATCCTATGAGTCCTATTCTTACCTGCTTGGTCTTAACCCAGGATTCAACAGTGATGTTAGCGTTGGTTTGCACTCGCTTTTCTGTGTCTTCTTCTGATGGAGGGATTTCTGTTCCCCTGTCCTCTAAGACATTCACGATTCTTTCTGCATTAATTAGTCTGCTTAGGATTGACTTTAGCCCAGTTTTTATCTCATCCATTGTGTTTTCTTATACTATTGGTTTCTTCTTTAGAGTTTCTCTTCCCCTTTTCTGGTATTCTGCCTTTTGTGATTCTGAGGCACTGTGGTTCATCATTGTTTTCCTCACCTCCATTTTCAGAGCTTGCTCTGGTAACGTTTTGCCGTCTAGTTGTTTGAAAGCTTATTTTTTGGGCCTTCAATCTCTTTGGAACTGAAAATGGTACTTCCTGTTTCTTTTACTATACTTCTTTTACCCTATAGTTCAGGTAATATCATGTATCTAATATAGACACATTGGGCTTGGATAAGTGCAAACTTTAGACTTTTTGGTGTACGCATTTCCAAGGTATTTCTGTGAGGACAATTTTCCCTAGACCTTGATGCCATGCCCTGTTCCTGTGTGTGTTGTCTGGTATATCTCTAAATCCTGGTGTTGTCTTTGATGTGATGAACACACCATACTGTTTCAGTTAGTTGATCCTCTTTTTTATTACATTTATCTCACAATTCTGAAAGGGCGCAGGGCACTTCCTCTAGTGGAAATGAAGCTTCTATAGGTTTTCAGCTCTGCATTCTTCTGTATGTCATTTTGAAGTGTCTCCAAAACAGCCAACAGAGAGTGCGCTTGTACTTTCTACTGCCATGGGAATGTCCCAATGTTACCAGTTCTTCCCAGAGCTTCTGTGTCTACAAAAACAACAGTGGAAGCATATGTATGGATGTCATACTTCAGGGCCTGCTGGGATGATCCCGCAGGCCGACCTATGTGTCCTCGGTGCAGTACCCTGTCAGTGCTGTCCAAAATGTAGCATCTGCATTTGGGTGATAATGCTGTAAGAAATGCTTCATCTTCTCGTACTGTGGACTTTGACCACTCTTCCTATTTGGCTCATTCTTGAGTAATGGGTTCGCGAAGGAAACCACAGAGCTGTTCCGCATCCTCTGCCTCAAACCAGAGTGTAATCCCTATCCAGGTTTGGAATGTAGCAGATCCTAAATCTTTTAATACTGATTTCAAACCCAACGCCCCCTGGAACCCTCAGTCCAGATGCATGATACCTCTGATTGAGCCCCACGTGTGCTCTATTGGCAAAATGTCAAATTGGACCCTGGTCCTGCAGATGCAGTGGATGTGGCCATAGGACATATCGATAAACTCAAACTCACGTGCCAGTGCTGTTCCTGTCTCACTGAATTCACAGTTTCCTTTGCTCTCTTGAAAGAACCCACCAAAACCCACAATGCATTCGAGATCCCTGAGTTCTGCGAGAGCAATCATCCTTAGCCCTATCCCTCTTTTTCCGCTGCCTCTGCTAGCTCAGATTTGGCAGCTCGGATCTTGGTCTCAGATTCAATTGTGGGGATATTTTGAACTGATTTCTTTGAGTTCTGTCAGCCAAGCTTCTGCTGTGCACTCTTCTAACACTCAGCACATCACCTTCAATCCCATGCCTGCTGCCCGCTTGAGAGTGTGCTTCCACGGAAAACAGAGTTTCACCTTTAATGCTCCTTTACCAGAGGTCAGATCCTGCACTGGTTTCCATTCTCTACTTTGCCTTTTCCTGCTTACGGTTTTTCTGAGGCCTCATCATGTCTTTGGATGTAACAGACCACTCTTACTCAAGTGTCCTGTGCCAAGGGCTGGCTGAGTGTGTGTTTACAATATTTGGTGTATGGTGTCTAGTGAGAGCAGTTTGCACTTGTTCTCTTCCTACTGGGCATCGACAAATCAACACATTTCACAAATAATTCACAGAAATTGGATATTAGTTTCGCTCCTTTTTCTTTACCGCCATGGACGGATGATTTGTCCTAAGACTCCAGCTTTGACATTATATTGATAAGACAGTTGCAGTCTTTAAGAAGGTTAATAGAATCGATTTACGTATTTTGGGATTTATATGAAAGTGAAGTTAGTTTTCGAAAATAACCAAATGAACCTAGAAACCAGACTTGACAATTTTTGTAAGATTTTGTCAGCTCTAAGGAAAAAACAGACAGTCTCAATGTAAAATAGCAGTCCAAATGTTTGAAGGGGACATGCCAACTCTTTTCTCTTGAAGCCTCCAACAACAAAAGGAACAATGAAATACCTATTGGAACCATGAAATAACCCACAACATTGTTTCCCTTGTGCACCAGGTTCCCTTTACTCCCAATGACACATACTAGGCAATGTTGTCATTTAAAGGTATAACATTCCTCTCTAGGAATATACAAGAAAATCTAAACAGAATATACACATTTAGGCTTGATTCAAAAAGCAATTAGAGGCATTTAACTATGAGAAACCTGCTGCAGATATCCTAGGCTATAGAAAACCAGGTGCTTTTCTATCAGTGCTGAGAAGGCTTAATCATCCGATCATGTTGGGTAAAACAATTTAACACAACCAAGTCTGCACCTCCAAGATATAGTGCACCCGGGGCTTGACGGAAGTGAATGACTGTCCACATAACCTGTGTCTATAATGTGTTTTCGACTTTTACAGTACAGTTCACTATCGGACTTCTAATATTATCCTGTAGTGTCTTGAAAAACTGAGGCCTAATCCATATTCAAGTTCATTCAAAGATTCCCCTCACTTCCCACACTCCTTTCAGCCCAAAGAATACATAACCCCAGCATTTCCTTAATCTAGGGGAAGGTCATCATTTCTTTGTGTGAGCTAAGTATTCAATTCCTATCTATTTCAATCGAGAGTATTTGAATATTAAGGAGTTCACAGTTGTTCACCGCGTGTGAATGAGGAGGAACTCTGAATCTAGTAGGGGCTTGCTCTCCTCCTCCTGGATTCATTGCAGCTCAGGTTCTGATCCTTTGAAATGGATGCCTGAGTGGAGTGGAGGGAAGAGCATGTGATTGATAGCTAGGCACAAACGTGGGAATAGGCTTACCTGTGCTTGGTGCATTTCGGTCTGAATGATTCATAAATGCCTATTTGGGTGTGTGGATTCTCACGACCTCTTCCAAGAATATGAGCGCTTTATCATCTCTGCCATCTCTTCTCTTTTAGACGTCAGGAATCTTGGACCCGTTCTTGGAGCAGAGAATCGAGTAACTTTCTCAAGGGCACGTTGACTCTCCGTATGTTTCTGCCAGTATTAGCGAGGTTCAGTAGGTCTCATGAAAGTCTTTCGAGCCTGGTATTCTCTAGAGATGTCTCCATGCCGATATTCTCCACTGTGGCAGAACAACTTTCATCAATGTGTCCGCACATCTCCTCAATCCATGCAGCCAGTGTTTCTGCCAGCTTCTCTTCGTGTCTCCCATAAAGTCCACGTCAACAGGAATGGGCAAGTCTGAAGATACTTCGGAGCCTAACCAGTAAGCTGATGACAGGCAGATCTTCCACTGTCTGCCCTTTCAGATTCTGGAAACTGACCCGTGAACTCAGGTCTTTGGGCAGCAGCAGTATCTCGAACTTACTCAGCTTCCCGAACAAAAGACCTAAGCCAATCTCCACATAGGGCAGCAGACCCACCATCAAACTGATCCACCCACAGAATTCTGTCCAGTTACCTTGGATCCACCAGCCGCAACAAGCCTCGTGATACACACCAACATTCCACCTGGAACCCAACCGGTAACTGCCATCCACAGTGGTTGATGCATCAAGTCAGTGTTGGAGGTGATGCTGCATTAGACGAGAGTTTCCTAAGGGAAATGTGATTCTATCCACAAGGGTCCAATTTTCCTTTTCTCTTCCCTGTTTCCTTCTTTTCAAATCTATATACACAGTACAAACTGAGGGAAGTGAGTCCATGTTCAGTTTATGGATTCACACCTATTTAAACTTTCTAACAGTTCACATTACACAGACACCCACTCAAGGAAACTCATGTTTGTGTAATATCCATTCACCCAGATTACATATCCTTCTGTTGCTTTCTGCTGAAACACCCACACTCTCAGAACATGGATCCATTTGTTTCATGGGGGCTGAAATTCCTAGAAATGAAACCAATCCCAACGTGCACTTTCCAGTCTGTCTCTTTTACACTTAGTTCAGTTTTGCAGAGCTACTTGTCTTTGTTATAGGCTTATGCCATTTCTTCTCTACGTAGGGTAGAATAAGGCATTCGTTCATCCTGTTTGAAGACTTCTAAGACTATATCCCGTTCTATGACCCACTCTTATTCAAAACCGTCATTTGGGTTGGCTCACGATGTGCACTTCTGGATCAGTATCTATGAATACTAATGCACGCGTCTGTTTTCTGAATACAAGTGTGTTGAGTACATGCTAACAGCGATAATAGGTTGATGCGTGCTGAATGAAACTTGACATCACTTTGAGTATTTTGTCTTGAATAATCATGGTTGTTTGGTATATGTCAGACAACTGTAACCTTTTGGTGTATGTCTGTTTGTCTGATTGTTTATTTTGCAAACACATTAGGCCATGCATCCCTCCTTTTGCTTCAGACAGACAGTCATGTAAGCTGATTCACTTAAGATAGTGCTTAAAATCACCTATGATTTCCTGCTACCCTCTCCCATCTTTAGGATTTTGATGTCCTCCTTGCCTTCTTCTTCTTACTTCTTTGCAACTCAGGCTCTTCTTGCATTTGCAATAATGGTTTTGTTATTTCCATTTCATCTTGCTACTTTTCTACTCAGGGTAGGATTCTCAATTTTTGTTTTAGGATCAGTCTCAAACTGCTGAATTCTTTTAAGGTTTGCCGGTCAGTGAATTTCCCTAGCTCTGCCGTTGTAATAAATGGCGGTCATTTGGCATAGGCTACCCTTGATTGCAGCTTTTTCTCATTCAGGATATGGTCTATGTCCTGGCACTCCTCCCCTTGTTGCAAATTTTCTGCCGAGATATCAGCTGAACCCCCTCTGGAGGTACTTTTGTGACTAAGTTTCTTTCCTCGAGGTGAATTTTACATCACTGGGATGATCATGAAATTTGTTTATTTGAATTCTACTGCTTCTTGTTGGTCTATTGGTATTCCACCTCTTTTGGATGCTGTGTACTTCCTGAATTCGTATAGATGATACTTTCTTGGATTTCAGCAAGTTTCATTCTGATTTTTCTACAAATTCCTTTTCAGAATGTACTAGTTTATCAATTGCTTTCCATTTGGGAATCCTATGAGTCCTATTCTTACCTGCTTGGTCTTAACCCAGGATTCAACAGTGATGTTAGCGTTGGTTTGCACTCGCTTTTCTGTGTCTTCTTCTGATGGAGGGATTTCTGTTCCCCTGTCCTCTAAGACATTCACGATTCTTTCTGCATTAATTAGTCTGCTTAGGATTGACTTTAGCCCAGTTTTTATCTCATCCATTGTGTTTTCTTATACTATTGGTTTCTTCTTTAGAGTTTCTCTTCCCCTTTTCTGGTATTCTGCCTTTTGTGATTCTGAGGCACTGTGGTTCATCATTGTTTTCCTCACCTCCATTTTCAGAGCTTGCTCTGGTAACGTTTTGCCGTCTAGTTGTTTGAAAGCTTATTTTTTGGGCCTTCAATCTCTTTGGAACTGAAAATGGTACTTCCTGTTTCTTTTACTATACTTCTTTTACCCTATAGTTCAGGTAATATCATGTATCTAATATAGACAAATTGGGCTTGGATAAGTGCAAACTTTAGACTTTTTGGTGTACGCATTTCCAAGGTATTTCTGTGAGGACAATTTTCCCTAGACCTTGATGCCATGCCCTGTTCCTGTGTGTGTTGTCTGGTATATCTCTAAATCCTGGTGTTGTCTTTGTTGTGATGAACACACCATACTGTTTCAGTTAGTTGATCCTCTTTTTTATTACATTTATCTCACAATTCTGAAAGGGCGCAGGGCACTTCCTCTAGTGGAAATGAAGCTTCTATAGGTTTTCAGCTCTGCATTCTTCTGTATGTCATTTTGAAGTGTCTCCAAAACAGCCAACAGAGAGTGCGCTTGTACTTTCTACTGCCATGGGAATGTCCCAATGTTACCAGTTCTTCCCAGAGCTTCTGTGTCTACAAAAACAACAGTGGAAGCATATGTATGGATGTCATACTTCAGGGCCTGCTGGGATGATCCCGCAGGCCGACCTATGTGTCCTCGGTGCAGTACCCTGTCAGTGCCGTCCAAAATGTAGCATCTGCATTTGGGTGATAATGCTGTAAGAAATGCTTCATCTTCTCGTACTGTGGACTTTGACCACTCTTCCTATTTCGCTCATTCTTGAGTAATGGGTTCACGAAGGCAACCACAGAGCTGTTCCGCATCCTCTGCCTCAAACCAGAGTGTAATCCCTATCCAGGTTTGGAATGTAGCAGATCCTAAATCTTTTAATACTGATTTCAAACCCAACGCCCCCTGGAACCCTCAGTCCAGATGCATGATACCTCTGATTGAGCCCCACGTGTGCTCTATTGGCAAAATGTCAAATTGGACCCTGGTCCTGCAGATGCAGTGGATGTGGCCATAGGACATATCGATAAACTCAAACTCACGTGCCAGTGCTGTTCCTGTCTCACTGAATTCACAGTTTCCTTTGCTCTCTTGAAAGAACCCACCAAAACCCACAATGCATTCGAGATCCCTGAGTTCTGCGAGAGCAATCATCCTTAGCCCTATCCCTCTTTTTCCGCTGCCTCTGCTAGCTCAGATTTGGCAGCTCGGATCTTGGTCTCAGATTCAATTGTGGGGATATTTTGAACTGATTTCTTTGAGTTCTGTCAGCCAAGCTTCTGCTGTGCACTCTTCTAACACTCAGCACATCACCTTCAATCCCATGCCTGCTGCCCGCTTGAGAGTGTGCTTCCACGGAAAACAGAGTTTCACCTTTGATGCTCCTTTACCAGAGGTCAGATCCTGCACTGGTTTCCATTCTCTACTTTGCCTTTTCCTGCTTACGGTTTTTCTGAGGCCTCATCATGTCTTTGGATGTAACAGACCACTCTTACTCAAGTGTCCTGTGCCAAGGGCTGGGTGAGTGTGTGTTTACAATATTTGGTGTATGGTGTCTAGTGAGAGCAGTTTGCACTTGTTCTCTTCCTACTGGGCATCGACAAATCAACACATTTCACAAATAATTCACAGAAATTGGATATTAGTTTCGCTCCTTTTTCTTTACCGCCATGGACGGATGATTTGTCCTAAGACTCCAGCTTTGACATTATATTGATAAGACAGTTGCAGTCTTTAAGAAGGTTAATAGAATCGATTTACGTATTTTGGGATTTATATGAAAGTGAAGTTAGTTTTCGAAAATAACCAAATGAACCTAGAAACCAGACTTGACAATTTTTGTAAGATTTTGTCAGCTCTAAGGAAAAAACAGACAGTCTCAATGTAAAATAGCAGTCCAAATGTTTGAAGGGGACATGCCAACTCTTTTCTCTTGAAGCCTCCAACAACAAAAGGAACAATGAAATACCTATTGGAACCATGAAATAACCCACAACATTGTTTCCCTTGTGCACCAGGTGCCCTTTACTCCCAATGACACATACTAGGCAATGTTGTCATTTAAAGGTATAACATTCCTCTCTAGGAATATACAAGAAAATCTAAACAGAATATACACATTTAGGCTTGATTCAAAAAGCAATTAGAGGCATTTAACTATGAGAAACCTGCTGCAGATATCCTAGGCTATAGAAAACCAGGTGCTTTTCTATCAGTGCTGAGAAGGCTTAATCATCCGATCATGTTGGGTAAAACAATTTAACACAACCAAGTCTGCACCTCCAAGATATAGTGCACCCGGGGCTTGACGGAAGTGAATGACTGTCCACATAACCTGTGTCTATAATGTGTTTTCGACTTTTACAGTACAGTTCACTATCGGACTTCTAATATTATCCTGTAGCGTCTTGAAAAACTGAGGCCTAATACATATTCAAGTTCATTCAAAGATTCCCCTCACTTCCCACACTCCTTTCAACCCAAAGAATACATAACCCCAGCATTTCCTTAATCTAGGGGAAGGTCATCATTTCTTTGTGTGAGCTAAGTATTCAATTCCTATCTATTTCAATCGAGAGTATTTGAATATTAAGGAGTTCACAGTTGTTCACCGCGTGTGAATGAGGAGGAACTCTGAATCTAGTAGGGGCTTGCTCTCCTCCTCCTGGATTCATTGCAGCTCAGGTTCTGATCCTTTGAAATGGATGCCTGAGTGGAGTGGAGGGAAGAGCATGTGATTGATAGCTAGGCACAAACGTGGGAATAGGTTTACCTGTGCTTGGTGCATTTCGGTCTGAATGATTCATAAATGCCTATTTGGGTGTGTGGATTCTCACGACCTCTTCCAAGAATATGAGCGCTTTATCATCTCTGCCATCTCTTCTCTTTTAGACGTCAGGAATCTTGGACCCGTTCTTGGAGCAGAGAATCGAGTAACTTTCTCAAGGGCACGTTGACTCTCCGTATGTTTCTGCCAGTATCAGCGAGGTTCAGTAGGTCTCATGAAAGCCTTTCGAGCCTGGTATTCTCTAGAGATGTCTCCATGCCGATATTCTCCACTGTGGCAGAACAACTTTCATCAATGTGTCCGCACATCTCCTCAATCCATGCAGCCAGTGTTTCTGCCAGCTTCTCTTCGTGTCTCCCATAAAGTCCACGTCAACAGGAATGGGCAAGTCTGAAGATACTTCGGAGCCTAACCAGTAAGCTGATGACAGGCAGATCTTCCACTGTCTGCCCTTTCAGATTCTGGAAACTGACCCGTGAACTCAGGTCTTTGGGCAGCAGCAGTATCTCGAACTTACTCAGCTTCCCGAACAAAAGACCTAAGCCAATCTCCACATAGGGCAGCAGACCCACCATCAAACTGATCCACCCACAGAATTCTGTCCAGTTACCTTGGATCCACCAGCCGCAACAAGCCTCGTGATACACACCAACATTCCACCTGGAATCCAACCGGTAACTGCCATCCACAGTGGTTGATGCATCAAGTAAGTGTTGGAGGTGATGCTGCATTAGACGAGAGTTTCCTAAGGGAAATGTGATTCTATCCACAAGGGTCCAATTTTCCTTTTCTCTTCCCTGTTTCCTTTTTTTCAAATCTATATACACAGTACAAACTGAGGGAAGTGAGTCCATGTTCAGTTTATGGATTCACACCTATTTAAACTTTCTAACAGTTCACATTACACAGACACCCACTCAAGGAAACTCATGTTTGTGTAATATCCATTCACCCAGATTACATATCCTTCTGTTGCTTTCTGCTGAAACACCCACACTCTCAGAACATGGATCCATTTGTTTCATGGGGGCTGAAATTCCTAGAAATGAAACCAATCCCAACGTGCACTTTCCAGTCTGTCTCTTTTACACTTAGTTCAGTTTTGCAGAGCTACTTGTCTTTGTTATAGGCTTATGCCATTTCTTCTCTACGTAGGGTAGAATAAGGCATTCGTTCATCCTGTTTGAAGACTTCTAAGACTATATCCCGTTCTATGACCCACTCTTATTCAAAACCGTCATTTGGGTTGGCTCACGATGTGCACTTCTGGATCAGTATCTATGAATACTAATGCACGCGTCTGTTTTCTGAATACAAGTGTGTTGAGTACATGCTAACAGCGATAATAGGTTGATGCGTGCTGAATGAAACTTGACATCACTTTGAGTATTTTGTCTTGAATAATCATGGTTGTTTGGTATATGTCAGACAACTGTAACCTTTTGGTGTATGTCTGTTTGTCTGATTGTTTATTTTGCAAACACATTAGGCCATGCATCCCTCCTTTTGCTTCAGACAGACAGTCATGTAAGCTGATTCACTTAAGATAGTGCTTAAAATCACCTATGATTTCCTGCTACCCTCTCCCATCTTTAGGATTTTGATGTCCTCCTTGCCTTCTTCTTCTTACTTCTTTGCAACTCAGGCTCTTCTTGCATTTGCAATAATGGTTTTGTTATTTCCATTTCATCTTGCTACTTTTCTACTCAGGGAAGGATTCTCAATTTTTGTTTTAGGATCAGTCTCAAACTGCTGAATTCTTTTAAGGTTTGCCGGTCAGTGAATTTCCCTAGCTCTGCCGTTGTTGTAAATGGCAGTCATTTGGCATAGGCTACCCTAGATTGCAGCTTTTTCTCATTCAGGATATGGTCTATGTCCTGGCACTCCTCCCCTTGTTGCAAATTTTCTGCCGAGATATCAGCTGAACCCCCTCTGGAGGTACTTTTGTGACTAAGTTTCTTTCCTCGAGGTGAATTTTACATCACTGGGATGATCATGAAATTTGTTTATTTGAATTCTACTGCTTCTTGTTGGTCTATTGGTATTCCACCTCTTTTGGACGCTGTGTACTTCCTGAATTCGTATAGATGATACTTTCTTGGATTTCAGCAAGTTTCATTCTGATTTTTCTACAAATTCCTTTTCAGAATGTACTAGTTTATCAATTGCTTTCCATTTGGGAATCCTATGAGTCCTATTCTTACCTGCTTGGTCTTAACCCAGGATTCAACAGTGATGTTAGCGTTGGTTTGCACTCGCTTTTCTGTGTCTTCTTCTGATGGAGGGATTTCTGTTCCCCTGTCCTCTAAGATATTCACGATTCCTTCTGCATTAATTAGTCTGCTTAGGATTGACTTTAGCCCAGTTTTTATCTCATCCATTGTGTTTTCTTATACTATTGGTTTCTTCTTTAGAATTTCTCTTCCCCTTTTCTGGTATTCTGCCTTTTGTGATTCTGAGGCACTGTGGTTCACCATTGTTTTCCTCACCTCCATTTTCAGAGCTTGCTCTGGTAACGTTTTGCCGTCTAGTTGTTTGAAAGCTTATTTTTTGGGCCTTCAATCTCTTTGGAACTGAAAATGGTACTTCCTGTTTCTTTTACTATACTTCTTTTACCCTATAGTTCAGGTAATATCATGTATCTAATATAGACACATTGGGCTTGGATAAGTGCAAACTTTAGACTTTTTGGTGTACGCATTTCCAAGGTATTTCTGTGAGGACAATTTTCCCTAGACCTTGATGCCATGCCCTGTTCCTGTGTGTGTTGTCTGGTATATCTCTAAATCCTGGTGTTGTCTTTGTTGTGATGAACACACCATACTGTTTCAGTTAGTTGATCCTCTTTTTTATTACATTTATCTCACAATTCTGAAAGGGCGCAGGGCACTTCCTCTAGTGGAAATGAAGCTTCTATAGGTTTTCAGCTCTGCATTCTTCTGTATGTCATTTTGAAGTGTCTCCAAAACAGCCAACAGAGAGTGCGCTTGTACTTTCTACTGCCATGGGAATGTCCCAATGTTACCAGTTCTTCCCAGAGCTTCTGTGTCTACAAAAACAACAGTGGAAGCATATGTATGGATGTCATACTTCAGGGCCTGCTGGGATGATCCCGCAGGCCGACCTATGTGTCCTCGGTGCAGTACCCTGTCAGTGACGTCCAAAATGTAGCATCTGCATTTGGGTGATAATGCTGTAAGAAATGCTTCATTTCTCGTACTGTGGACTTTGACCACTCTTCCTATTTCGCTCATTCTTGAGTAATGGGTTCACGAAGGCAACCACAGAGCTGTTCCGCATCCTCTGCCTCAAACCAGAGTGTTATCCCTATCCAGGTTTGGAATGTAGCAGATCCTAAATCTTTTAATACTGATTTCAAACCCAACGCCCCCTGGAACCCTCAGTCCAGATGCATGATACCTCTGATTGAGCCCCACGTGTGCTCTATTGGCAAAATGTCAAATTGGACCCTGGTCCTGCAGATGCAGTGGATGTGGCCATAGGACATATCGATAAACTCAAACTCACGTGCCAGTGCTGTTCCTGTCTCACTGAATTCACAGTTTCCTTTGCTCTCTTGAAAGAACCCACCAAAACCCACAATGCATTCGAGATCCCTGAGTTCTGCGAGAGCAATCATCCTTAGCCCTATCCCTCTTTTTCCGCTGCCTCTGCTAGCTCAGATTTGGCAGCTCGGATCTTGGTCTCAGATTCAATTGTGGGGATATTTTGAACTGATTTCTTTGAGTTCTGTCAGCCAAGCTTCTGCTGTGCACTCTTCTAACACTCAGCACATCACCTTCAATCCCATGCCTGCTGCCCGCTTGAGAGTGTGCTTCCACGGAAAACAGAGTTTCACCTTTGATGCTCCTTTACCAGAGGTCAGATCCTGCACTGGTTTCCATTCTCTACTTTGCCTTTTCCTGCTTACGGTTTTTCTGAGGCCTCATCATGTCTTTGGATGTAACAGACCACTCTTACTCAAGTGTCCTGTGCCAAGGGCTGGGTGAGTGTGTGTTTACAATATTTGGTGTATGGTGTCTAGTGAGAGCAGTTTGCACTTGTTCTCTTCCTACTGGGCATCGACAAATCAACACATTTCACAAATAATTCACAGAAATTGGATATTAGTTTCGCTCCTTTTTCTTTACCGCCATGGACGGATGATTTGTCCTAAGACTCCAGCTTTGACATTATATTGATAAGACAGTTGCAGTCTTTAAGAAGGTTAATAGAATCGATTTATGTATTTTGGGATTTATATGAAAGTGAAGTTAGTTTTCGAAAATAACCAAATGAACCTAGAAACCAGACTTGACAATTTTTGTAAGATTTTGTCAGCTCTAAGGAAAAAACAGACAGTCTCAATGTAAAATAGCAGTCCAAATGTTTGAAGGGGACATGCCAACTCTTTTCTCTTGAAGCCTCCAACAACAAAAGGAACAATGAAATACCTATTGGAACCATGAAATAACCCACAACATTGTTTCCCTTGTGCACCAGGTGCCCTTTACTCCCAATGACACATACTAGGCAATGTTGTCATTTAAAGGTATAACATTCCTCTCTAGGAATATACAAGAAAATCTAAACAGAATATACACATTTAGGCTTGATTCAAAAAGCAATTAGAGGCATTTAACTATGAGAAACCTGCTGCAGATATCCTAGGCTATAGAAAACCAGGTGCTTTTCTATCAGTGCTGAGAAGGCTTAATCATCCGATCATGTTGGGTAAAACAATTTAACACAACCAAGTCTGCACCTCCAAGATATAGTGCACCCGGGGCTTGACGGAAGTGAATGACTGTCCACATAACCTGTGTCTATAATGTGTTTTCGACTTTTACAGTACAGTTCACTATCGGACTTCTAATATTATCCTGTAGCGTCTTGAAAAACTGAGGCCTAATCCATATTCAAGTTCATTCAAAGATTCCCCTCACTTCCCACACTCCTTTCAGCCCAAAGAATACATAACCCCAGCATTTCCTTAATCTAGGGGAAGGTCATCATTTCTTTGTGTGAGCTAAGTATTCAATTCCTATCTATTTCAATCGAGAGTATTTGAATATTAAGGAGTTCACAGTTGTTCACCGCGTGTGAATGAGGAGGAACTCTGAATCTAGTAGGGGCTTGCTCTCCTCCTCCTGGATTCATTGCAGCTCAGGTTCTGATCCTTTGAAATGGATGCCTGAGTGGAGTGGAGGGAAGAGCATGTGATTGATAGCTAGGCACAAACGTGGGAATAGGCTTACCTGTGCTTGGTGCATTTCGGTCTGAATGATTCATAAATGCCTATTTGGGTGTGTGGATTCTCACGACCTCTTCCAAGAATATGAGCGCTTTATCATCTCTGCCATCTCTTCTCTTTTAGACGTCAGGAATCTTGGACCCGTTCTTGGAGCAGAGAATCGAGTAACTTTCTCAAGGGCACGTTGACTCTCCGTATGTTTCTGCCAGTATCAGCGAGGTTCAGTAGGTCTCATGAAAGTCTTTCGAGCCTGGTATTCTCTAGAGATGTCTCCATGCCGATATTCTCCAATGTGGCAGAACAACTTTCATCAATGTGTCCGCACATCTCCTCAATCCATGCAGCCAGTGTTTCTGCCAGCTTCTCTTCGTGTCTCCCATAAAGTCGACGTCAACAGGAATGGGCAAGTCTGAAGATACTTCGGAGCCTAACCAGTAAGCTGATGACAGGCAGATCTTCCACTGTCTGCCCTTTCAGATTCTGGAAACTGACCCGTGAACTCAGGTCTTTGTGCAGCAGCAGTATCTCGAACTTACTCAGCTTCCCGAACAAAAGACCTAAGCCAATCTCCACATAGGGCAGCAGACCCACCATCAAACTGATCCACCCACAGAATTCTGTCCAGTTACCTTGGATCCACCAGCTGCAACAAGCCTCGTGATACACACCAACATTCCACCTGGAATCCAACCGGTAACTGCCATCCACAGTGGTTGATTCATCAAGTCAGTGTTGGAAGTGATGCTGCATTAGACGAGAGTTAACTAAGGGAAATGTGATTCTATCCACAAGGGTCCAATTTTCCTTTTCTCTTCCCTGTTTCCTTTTTTTCAAATCTATATACACAGTACAAACTGAGGGAAGTGTGTCCATGTTCAGTTTATGGATTCACACCTATTTAAACTTTCTAACAGTTCACATTACACCGACACCCACTCAAGGAAACTCATGTTTGTGTAATATCCATTCACCCAGATTACATATCCTTCTGTTGCTTTCTGCTGAAACACCCACACTCTCAGAACATGGATCCATTTGTTTCATGGGGGCTGAAATTCCTAGAAATGAAACCAATCCCAACGTGCACTTTCCAGTCTGTCTCTTTTACACTTAGTTCAGTTTTGCAGAGCTACTTGTCTTTGTTATAGGCTTATGCCATTCCTTCTCTACGTAGGGTAGGATAAGGCATTCGTTCATCCTGTTTGAAGACTTCTAAGACTATATCCCGTTCTATGACCCACTCTTATTCAAAACCGTCATTTGGGTTGGCTCACGATGTGCACTTCTGGATCAGTATCTATGAATACTAATGCACGCGTCTGTTTTCTGAATACAAGTGTGTTGAGTACATGCTAACAGCGATAATAGGTCGATGCGTGCTGAATGAAACTTGACATCACTTTGAGTATTTTGTCTTGAATAATCATGGTTGTTTGGTATATGTCAGACAACTGTAACTTTTTGGTGTATGTCTGTTTGTCTGATTGTTAATTTTGCAAACACATTAGGCCATGCATCCCTCCTTTTGCTTCAGACAGACAGTCATGTAAGCTGATTCACTTAAGATAGTGCTTAAAATCACCTATGATTTCCTGCTACCCTCTCCCATCTTTAGGATTTTGATGTCCTCCTTGCCTTCTTCTTCTTACTTCTTTGCAACTCAGGCTCTTCTTGCATTTGCAATAATGGTTTTGTTATTTCCATTTCATCTTGCTACTTTTCTACTCAGGGAAGAATTCTCAATTTTTGTTTTAGGATCAGTCTCAAACTGCTGAATTCTTTTAAGGTTTGCCGGTCAGTGAATTTCCCTAGCTCTGCCGTTGTTGTAAATGGCGGTCATTTGGCATAGGCTACCCTAGATTGCAGCTTTTTCTCATTCAGGATATGGTCTATGTCCTGGCACTCCTCCCCTTGTTGCAAATTTTCTGCCGAGATATCAGCTGAACCCCCTCTGGAGGTACTTTTGTGACTAAGTTTCTTTCCTCGAGGTGAATTTTACATCACTGGGATGATCATGAAATTTGTTTATTTGAATTCTACTGCTTCTTGTTGGTCTATTGGTATTCCACCTCTTTTGGACGCTGTGTACTTCCTGAATTCGTATAGATGATACTTTCTTGGATTTCAGCAAGTTTCATTCTGATTTTTCTACAAATTCCTTTTCAGAATGTACTAGTTTATCAATTGCTTTCCATTTGGGAATCCTATGAGTCCTATTCTTACCTGCTTGGTCTTAACCCAGGATTCAACAGTGATGTTAGCGTTGGTTTGCACTCGCTTTTCTGTGTCTTCTTCTGATGGAGGGATTTCTCTTCCCCTGTCCTCTAAGCCATTCACGATTCCTTCTGCATTAATTAGTCTTCTTAGGATTGTCTTTAGCCCAGTTTTTATCTCATCCATTGTGTTTTCTTATACTATTGGTTTCTTCTTTAGAGTTTCTCTTCCCCTTTTCTGGTATTCTGCCTTTTGTGATTCTGAGGCACTGTGGTTCATCATTGTTTTCCTCACCTCCATTTTCAGAGCTTGCTCTGGTAACGTTTTGCCGTCTAGTTGTTTGAAAGCTTATTTTTTGGGCCTTCAATCTCTTTGGAACTGAAAATGGTACTTCCTGTTTCTTTTACTATACTTCTTTTACCCTATAGTTCAGGTAATATCATGTATCTAATATAGACAAATTGGGCTTGGATAAGTGCAAACTTTAGACTTTTTGGTGTACGCATTTCCAAGGTATTTCTGTGAGGACAATTTTCCCTAGACCTTGATGCCATGCCCTGTTCCTGTGTGTGTTGTCTGGTATATCTCTAAATCCTGGTGTTGTCTTTGTTGTGATGAACACACCATACTGTTTCAGTTAGTTGATCCTCTTTTTTATTACATTTATCTCACAATTCTGAAAGGGCGCAGGGCACTTCCTCTAGTGGAAATGAAGCTTCTATAGGTTTTCAGCTCTGCATTCTTCTGTATGTCATTTTGAAGTGTCTCCAAAACAGCCAACAGAGGGTGTGCTTGTACTTTCTACTGCCATGGGAATGTCCCAATGTTACCAGTTCTTCCCAGAGCTTCTGTGTCTACAAAAACAACAGTGGAAGCATATGTATGGATGTCATACTTCAGGGCCTGCTGGGATGATCCCGCAGGCCGACCTATGTGTCCTCGGTGCAGTACCCTGTCAGTGCCGTCCAAAATGTAGCATCTGCATTTGGGTGATAATGCTGTAAGAAATGCTTCATCTTCTCGTACTGTGGACTTTGACCACTCTTCCTATTTCGCTCATTCTTGAGTAATGGGTTCACGAAGGCAACCACAGAGCTGTTCCGCATCCTCTGCCTCAAACCAGAGTGTAATCCCTATCCAGGTTTGGAATGTAGCAGATCCTAAATCTTTTAATACTGATTTCAAACCCAACGCCCCCTGGAACCCTCAGTCCAGATGCATGATACCTCTGATTGAGCCCCACGTGTGCTCTATTGGCAAAATGTCAAATTGGACCCTGGTCCTGCAGATGCAGTGGATGTGGCCATAGGACATATCGATAAACTCAAACTCACGTGCCAGTGCTGTTCCTGTCTCACTGAATTCACAGTTTCCTTTGCTCTCTTGAAAGAACCCACCAAAACCCACAATGCATTCGAGATCCCTGAGTTCTGCGAGAGCAATCATCCTTAGCCCTATCCCTCTTTTTCCGCTGCCTCTGCTAGCTCAGATTTGGCAGCTCGGATCTTGGTCTCAGATTCAATTGTGGGGATATTTTGAACTGATTTCTTTGAGTTCTGTCAGCCAAGCTTCTGCTGTGCACTCTTCTAACACTCAGCACATCACCTTCAATCCCATGCCTGCTGCCCGCTTGAGAGTGTGCTTCCACGGAAAACAGAGTTTCACCTTTGATGCTCCTTTACCAGAGGTCAGATCCTGCACTGGTTTCCATTCTCTACTTTGCCTTTTCCTGCTTACGGTTTTTCTGAGGCCTCATCATGTCTTTGGATGTAACAGACCACTCTTACTCAAGTGTCCTGTGCCAAGGGCTGGGTGAGTGTGTGTTTACAATATTTGGTGTATGGTGTCTAGTGAGAGCAGTTTGCACTTGTTCTCTTCCTACTGGGCATCGACAAATCAACACATTTCACAAATAATTCACAGAAATTGGATATTAGTTTCGCTCCTTTTTCTTTACCGCCATGGACGGATGATTTGTCCTAAGACTCCAGCTTTGACATTATATTGATAAGACAGTTGCAGTCTTTAAGAAGGTTAATAGAATCGATTTATGTATTTTGGGATTTATATGAAAGTGAAGTTAGTTTTCGAAAATAACCAAATGAACCTAGAAACCAGACTTGACAATTTTTGTAAGATTTTGTCAGCTCTAAGGAAAAAACAGACAGTCTCAATGTAAAATAGCAGTCCAAATGTTTGAAGGGGACATGCCAACTCTTTTCTCTTGAAGCCTCCAACAACAAAAGGAACAATGAAATACCTATTGGAACCATGAAATAACCCACAACATTGTTTCCCTTGTGCACCAGGTGCCCTTTACTCCCAATGACACATACTAGGCAATGTTGTCATTTAAAGGTATAACATTCCTCTCTAGGAATATACAAGAAAATCTAAACAGAATATACACATTTAGGCTTGATTCAAAAAGCAATTAGAGGCATTTAACTATGAGAAACCTGCTGCAGATATCCTAGGCTATAGAAAACCAGGTGCTTTTCTATCAGTGCTGAGAAGGCTTAATCATCCGATCATGTTGGGTAAAACAATTTAACACAACCAAGTCTGCACCTCCAAGATATAGTGCACCCGGGGCTTGACGGAAGTGAATGACTGTCCACATAACCTGTGTCTATAATGTGTTTTCGACTTTTACAGTACAGTTCACTATCGGACTTCTAATATTATCCTGTAGCGTCTTGAAAAACTGAGGCCTAATCCATATTCAAGTTCATTCAAAGATTCCCCTCACTTCCCACACTGCTTTCAGCCCAAAGAATACATAACCCCAGCATTTCCTTAATCTAGGGGAAGGTCATCATTTCTTTGTGTGAGCTAAGTATTCAATTCCTATCTATTTCAATCGAGAGTATTTGAATATTAAGGAGTTCACAGTTGTTCACCGCGTGTGAATGAGGAGGAACTCTGAATCTAGTAGGGGCTTGCTCTCCTCCTCCTGGATTCATTGCAGCTCAGGTTCTGATCCTTTGAAATGGATGCCTGAGTGGAGTGGAGGGAAGAGCATGTGATTGATAGCTAGGCACAAACGTGGGAATAGGCTTACCTGTGCTTGGTGCATTTCGGTCTGAATGATTCATAAATGCCTATTTGGGTGTGTGGATTCTCACGACCTCTTCCAAGAATATGAGCGCTTTATCATCTCTGCCATCTCTTCTCTTTTAGACGTCAGGAATCTTGGACCCGTTCTTGGAGCAGAGAATCGAGTAACTTTCTCAAGGGCACGTTGACTCTCCGTATGTTTCTGCCAGTATCAGCGAGGTTCAGTAGGTCTCATGAAAGTCTTTCGAGCCTGGTATTCTCTAGAGATGTCTCCATGCCGATATTCTCCACTGTGGCAGAACAACTTTCATCAATGTGTCCGCACATCTCCTCAATCCATGCAGCCAGTGTTTCTGCCAGCTTCTCTTCGTGTCTCCCATAAAGTCCACGTCAACAGGAATGGGCAAGTCTGAAGATACTTCGGAGCCTAACCAGTAAGCTGATGACAGGCAGATCTTCCACTGTCTGCCCTTTCAGATTCTGGAAACTGACCCGTGAACTCAGGTCTTTGGGCAGCAGCAGTATCTCGAACTTACTCAGCTTCCCGAACAAAAGACCTAAGCCAATCTCCACATAGGGCAGCAGACCCACCATCAAACTGATCCACCCACAGAATTCTGTCCAGTTACCTTGGATCCACCAGCCGCAACAAGCCTCGTGATACACACCAACATTCCACCTGGAATCCAACCGGTAACTGCCATCCACAGTGGTTGATGCATCAAGTCAGTGTTGGAGGTGATGCTGCATTAGACGAGAGTTACCTAAGGGAAATGTGATTCTATCCACAAGGGTCCAATTTTCCTTTTCTCTTCCCTGTTTCCTTTTTTTCAAATCTATATACACAGTACAAACTGAGGGAAGTGTGTCCATGTTCAGTTTATGGATTCACACCTATTTAAACTTTCTAACAGTTCACATTACACAGACACCCACTCAAGGAAACTCATGTTTGTGTAATATCCATTCACCCAGATTACATATCCTTCTGTTGCTTTCTGCTGAAACACCCACACTCTCAGAACATGGATCCATTTGTTTCATGGGGGCTGAAATTCCTAGAAATGAAACCAATCCCAACGTGCACTTTCCAGTCTGTCTCTTTTACACTTAGTTCAGTTTTGCAGAGCTACTTGTCTTTGTTATAGGCTTATGCCATTTCTTCTCTACGTAGGGTAGAATAAGGCATTCGTTCATCCTGTTTGAAGACTTCTAAGACTATATCCCGTTCTATGACCCACTCTTATTCAAAACCGTCATTTGGGTTGGCTCACGATGTGCACTTCTGGATCAGTATCTATGAATACTAATGCACGCGTCTGTTTTCTGAATACAAGTGTGTTGAGTACATGCTAACAGCGATAATAGGTCGATGCGTGCTGAATGAAACTTGACATCACTTTGAGTATTTTGTCTTGAATAATCATGGTTGTTTGGTATATGTCAGACAACTGTAACTTTTTGTGTATGTCTGTTTGTCTGATTGTTAATTTTGCAAACACATTAGGCCATGCATCCCTCCTTTTGCTTCAGACAGACAGTCATGTAAGCTGATTCACTTAAGATAGTGCTTAAAATCACCTATGATTTCCTGCTACCCTCTCCCATATTTAGGATTTTGATGTCCTCCTTGCCTTCTTCTTCTTACTTCTTTGCAACTCAGGCTCTTCTTGCATTTGCAATAATGGTTTTGTTATTTCCATTTCATCTTGCTACTTTTCTACTCAGGGAAGGATTCTCAATTTTTGTTTTAGGATCAGTCTCAAACTGCTGAAATCTTTTAAGGTTTGCCGGTCAGTGATTTTCCCTAGCTCTGCCGTTGTTATAAATGGCGGTCATTTGGCATAGGCTACCCTAGATTGCAGCTTTTTCTCATTCAGGATATGGTCTATGTCCTGGCACTCCTCCCCTTGTTGCAAATTTTCTGCCGAGATATCAGCTGAACCCCCTCTGGAGGTACTTTTGTGACTAAGTTTCTTTCCTCGAGGTGAATTTTACATCACTGGGATGATCATGAAATTTGTTTATTTGAATTCTACTGCTTCTTGTTGGTCTATTGGTATTCCACCTCTTTTGGACGCTGTGTACTTCCTGAATTCGTATAGATGATACTTTCTTGGATTTCAGCAAGTTTCATTCTGATTTTTCTACAAATTCCTTTTCAGAATGTACTAGTTTATCAATTGCTTTCCATTTGGGAATCCTATGAGTCCTATTCTTACCTGCTTTGTCTTAACCCAGGATTCAACAGTGATGTTAGCGTTGGTTTGCACTCGCTTTTCTGTGTCTTCTTCTGATGGAGGGATTTCTCTTCCCCTGTCCTCTAAGCCATTCACGATTCCTTCTGCATTAATTAGTCTGCTTAGGATTGTCTTTAGCCCAGTTTTTATCTCATCCATTGTGTTTTCTTATACTATTGGTTTCTTCTTTAGAGTTTCTCTTCCCCTTTTCTGGTATTCTGCCTTTTGTGATTCTGAGGCACTGTGGTTCATCATTGTTTTCCTCACCTCCATTTTCAGAGCTTGCTCTGGTAACGTTTTGCCGTCTAGTTGTTTGAAAGCTTATTTTTTGGGCCTTCAATCTCTTTGGAACTGAAAATGGTACTTCCTGTTTCTTTTACTATACTTCTTTTACCCTATAGTTCAGGTAATATCATGTATCTAATATAGACAAATTGGGCTTGGATAAGTGCAAACTTTAGACTTTTTGGTGTACGCATTTCCAAGGTATTTCTGTGAGGACAATTTTCCCTAGACCTTGATGCCATGCCCTGTTCCTGTGTGTGTTGTCTGGTATATCTCTAAATCCTGGTGTTGTCTTTGTTGTGATGAACACACCATACTGTTTCAGTTAGTTGATCCTCTTTTTTATTACATTTATCTCACAATTCTGAAAGGGCGCAGGGCACTTCCTCTAGTGGAAATGAAGCTTCTATAGGTTTTCAGCTCTGCATTCTTCTGTATGTCATTTTGAAGTGTCTCCAAAACAGCCAACAGAGGGTGTGCTTGTACTTTCTACTGCCATGGGAATGTCCCAATGTTACCAGTTCTTCCCAGAGCTTCTGTGTCTACAAAAACAACAGTGGAAGCATATGTATGGATGTCATACTTCAGGGCCTGCTGGGATGATCCCGCAGGCCGACCTATGTGTCCTCGGTGCAGTACCCTGTCAGTGCCGTCCAAAATGTAGCATCTGCATTTGGGTGATAATGCTGTAAGAAATGCTTCATCTTCTCGTACTGTGGACTTTGACCACTCTTCCTATTTCGCTCATTCTTGAGTAATGGGTTCACGAAGGCAACCACAGAGCTGTTCCGCATCCTCTGCCTCAAACCAGAGTGTAATCCCTATCCAGGTTTGGAATGTAGCAGATCCTAAATCTTTTAATACTGATTTCAAACCCAACGCCCCCTGGAACCCTCAGTCCAGATGCATGATACCTCTGATTGAGCCCCACGTGTGCTCTATTGGCAAAATGTCAAATTGGACCCTGGTCCTGCAGATGCAGTGGATGTGGCCATAGGACATATCGATAAACTCAAACTCACGTGCCAGTGCTGTTCCTGTCTCACTGAATTCACAGTTTCCTTTGCTCTCTTGAAAGAACCCACCAAAACCCACAATGCATTCGAGATCCCTGAGTTCTGCGAGAGCAATCATCCTTAGCCCTATCCCTCTTTTTCCGCTGCCTCTGCTAGCTCAGATTTGGCAGCTCGGATCTTGGTCTCAGATTCAATTGTGGGGATATTTTGAACTGATTTCTTTGAGTTCTGTCAGCCAAGCTTCTGCTGTGCACTCTTCTAACACTCAGCACATCACCTTCAATCCCATGCCTGCTGCCCGCTTGAGAGTGTGCTTCCACGGAAAACAGAGTTTCACCTTTGATGCTCCTTTACCAGAGGTCAGATCCTGCACTGGTTTCCATTCTCTACTTTGCCTTTTCCTGCTTACGGTTTTTCTGAGGCCTCATCATGTCTTTGGATGTAACAGACCACTCTTAGTCAAGTGTCCTGTGCCAAGGGCTGGGTGAGTGTGTGTTTACAATATTTTGTGTATGGTGTCTAGTGAGAGCAGTTTGCACTTGTTCTCTTCCTACTGGGCATCGACAAATCAACACATTTCACAAATAATTCACAGAAATTGGATATTAGTTTCGCTCCTTTTTCTTTACCGCCATGGACGGATGATTTGTCCTAAGACTCCAGCTTTGACATTATATTGATAAGACAGTTGCAGTCTTTAAGAAGGTTAATAGAATCGATTTACGTATTTTGGGATTTATATGAAAGTGAAGTTAGTTTTCGAAAATAACCAAATGAACCTAGAAACCAGACTTGACAATTTTTGTAAGATTTTGTCAGCTCTAAGGAAAAAACAGACAGTCTCAATGTAAAATAGCAGTCCAAATGTTTGAAGGGGACATGCCAACTCTTTTCTCTTGAAGCCTCCAACAACAAAAGGAACAATGAAATACCTATTGGAACCATGAAATAACCCACAACATTGTTTCCCTTGTGCACCAGGTGCCCTTTACTCCCAATGACACATACTAGGCAATGTTGTCATTTAAAGGTATAACATTCCTCTCTAGGAATATACAAGAAAATCTAAACAGAATATACACATTTAGGCTTGATTCAAAAAGCAATTAGAGGCATTTAACTATGAGAAACCTGCTGCAGATATCCTAGGCTATAGAAAACCAGGTGCTTTTCTATCAGTGCTGAGAAGGCTTAATCATCCGATCATGTTGGGTAAAACAATTTAACACAACCAAGTCTGCACCTCCAAGATATAGTGCACCCGGGGCTTGACGGAAGTGAATGACTGTCCACATAACCTGTGTCTATAATGTGTTTTCGACTTTTACAGTACAGTTCACTATCGGACTTCTAATATTATCCTGTAGCGTCTTGAAAAACTGAGGCCTAATCCATATTCAAGTTCATTCAAAGATTCCCCTCACTTCCCACACTGCTTTCAGCCCAAAGAATACATAACCCCAGCATTTCCTTAATCTAGGGGAAGGTCATCATTTCTTTGTGTGAGCTAAGTATTCAATTCCTATCTATTTCAATCGAGAGTATTTGAATATTAAGGAGTTCACAGTTGTTCACCGCGTGTGAATGAGGAGGAACTCTGAATCTAGTAGGGGCTTGCTCTCCTCCTCCTGGATTCATTGCAGCTCAGGTTCTGATCCTTTGAAATGGATGCCTGAGTGGAGTGGAGGGAAGAGCATGTGATTGATAGCTAGGCACAAACGTGGGAATAGGCTTACCTGTGCTTGGTGCATTTCGGTCTGAATGATTCATAAATGCCTATTTGGGTGTGTGGATTCTCACGACCTCTTCCAAGAATATGAGCGCTTTATCATCTCTGCCATCTCTTCTCTTTTAGACGTCAGGAATCTTGGACCCGTTCTTGGAGCAGAGAATCGAGTAACTTTCTCAAGGGCACGTTGACTCTCCGTATGTTTCTGCCAGTATCAGCGAGGTTCAGTAGGTCTCATGAAAGTCTTTCGAGCCTGGTATTCTCTAGAGATGTCTCCATGCCGATATTCTCCACTGTGGCAGAACAACTTTCATCAATGTGTCCGCACATCTCCTCAATCCATGCAGCCAGTGTTTCTGCCAGCTTCTCTTCGTGTCTCCCATAAAGTCGACGTCAACAGGAATGGGCAAGTCTGAAGATACTTCGGAGCCTAACCAGTAAGCTGATGACAGGCAGATCTTCCACTGTCTGCCCTTTCAGATTCTGGAAACTGACCCGTGAACTCAGGTCTTTGGGCAGCAGCAGTATCTCGAACTTACTCAGCTTCCCGAACAAAAGACCTAAGCCAATCTCCACATAGGGCAGCAGACCCACCATCAAACTGATCCACCCACAGAATTCTGTCCAGTTACCTTGGATCCACCAGCCGCAACAAGCCTCGTGATACACACCAACATTCCACCTGGAATCCAACCGGTAACTGCCATCCACAGTGGTTGATGCATCAAGTCAGTGTTGGAGGTGATGCTGCATTAGACGAGAGTTTCCTAAGGGAAATGTGATTCTATCCACAAGGGTCCAATTTTCCTTTTCTCTTCCCTGTTTCCTTTTTTTCAAATCTATATACGCAGTACAAAATGGGGGAAGAGTGTCCATGTTCAGTTTATGGATTCACACCTATTTAAACTTTCTAACAGTTCACATTACACAGACACCCACTCAAGGAAACTCATGTTTGTGTAATATCCATTCACCCAGATTACATATCCTTCTGTTGCTTTCTGCTGAAACACCCACACTCTCAGAACATGGATCCATTTGTTTCATGGGGGCTGAAATTCCTAGAAATGAAACCAATCCCAACGTGCACTTTCCAGTCTGTCTCTTTTACACTTAGTTCAGTTTTGCAGAGCTACTTGTCTTTGTTATAGGCTTATGCCATTTCTTCTCTACGTAGGGTAGGATAAGGCATTCGTTCATCCTGTTTGAAGACTTCTAAGACTATATCCCGTTCTATGACCCACTCTTATTCAAAACCGTCATTTGGGTTGGCTCACGATGTGCACTTCTGGATCAGTATCTATGAATACTAATGCACGCGTCTGTTTTCTGAATACAAGTGTGTTGAGTACATGCTAACAGCGATAATAGGTCGATGCGTGCTGAATGAAACTTGACATCACTTTGAGTATTTTGTCTTGAATAATCATGGTTGTTTGGTATATGTCAGACAACTGTAACCTTTTGGTGTATGTCTGTCTGATTGTTTACTTTGCAAACACATTAGGCCATGCATCCTTCCTTTTGCTTCAGACAGACAGTCATATAAGCTGATTCACTTAAGATAGTGCTTAAAATCACCTATGATTTCCTGCTACCCTCTCCCATCTTTAGGATTTTGATGTCCTCCTTGCCTTCTTCTTCTTACTTCTTTGCAACTCAGGCTCTTCTTGCATTTGCAATAATGGTTTTGTTATTTCCATTTCATCTTGCTACTTTTCTACTCAGGGAAGGATTCTCAATTTTTGTTTTAGGATCAGTCTCAAACTGCTGATTTCTTTTAAGGTTTGCCGGTCAGTGAATTTCCCTAGCTCTGCCGTTGTTGTAAATGGCGGTCATTTGGCATAGGCTACCCTAGATTGCAGCTTTTTCTCATTCAGGATATGGTCGATGTCCTGGCACTCCTCCCCTTGTTGCAAATTTTCTGCCGAGATATCAGCTGAACCCCCTCTGGAGGTACTTTTGTGACCAAGTTTCTTTCCTCGAGGTGAATTTTACATCACTGGGATGATCATGAAATTTGTTTATTTGAATTCTACTGCTTCTTGTTGGTCTATTGGTATTCCACCTCTTTTGGACGCTGTGTACTTCCTGAATTCGTATAGATGATACTTTCTTGGATTTCAGCAAGTTTCATTCTGATTTTTCTACAAATTCCTTTTCAGAATGTACTAGTTTATCAATTGCTTTCCATTTGGGAATCCTATGAGTCCTATTCTTACCTGCTTTGTCTTAACCCAGGATTCAACAGTGATGTTAGCGTTGGTTTGCACTCGCTTTTCTGTGTCTTCTTCTGATGGAGGGATTTCTGTTCCCCTGTCCTCTAAGCCATTCACGATTCCTTCTGCATTAATTAGTCTGCTTAGGATTGTCTTTAGCCCAGTTTTTAATTCATCCATTGTGTTTTCTTATACTATTGGTTTCTTCTTTAGAGTTTCTCTTCCCCTTTTCTGGTATTCTGCCTTTTGTGATTCTGAGGCACTGTGGTTCATCATTGTTTTCCTCACCTCCATTTTCAGAGCTTGCTCTGGTAACGTTTTGCCGTCTAGTTGTTTGAAAGCTTATTTTTTGGGCCTTCAATCTCTTTGGAACTGAAAATGGTACTTCCTGTTTCTTTTACTATACTTCTTTTACCCTATAGTTCAGGTAATATCATGTATCTAATATAGACAAATTGGGCTTGCATAAGTGCAAACTTTAGACTTTTTGGTGTACGCATTTCCAAGGTATTTCTTTGAGGACAATTTTCCCTAGACCTTGATGCCATGCCCTGTTCCTGTGTGTGTTGTCTGGTATATCTCTAAATCCTGGTGTTGTCTTTGTTGTGATGAACACACCATACTGTTTCAGTTAGTTGATCCTCTTTTTTATTACATTTATCTCACAATTCTGAAAGGGCGCAGGGCACTTCCTCTAGTGGAAATGAAGCTTCTATAGGTTTTCAGCTCTGCATTCTTCTGTATGTCATTTTGAAGTGTCTCCAAAACAGCCAACAGAGAGTGCGCTTGTACTTTCTACTGCCATGGGAATGTCCCAATGTTACCAGTTCTTCCCAGAGCTTCTGTGTCTACAAAAACAACAGTGGAAGCATATGTATGGATGTCATACTTCAGGGCCTGCTGGGATGATCCCGCAGGCCGACCTATGTGTCCTCGGTGCAGTACCCTGTCAGTGCCGTCCAAAATGTAGCATCTGCATTTGGGTGATAATGCTGTAAGAAATGCTTCATCTTCTCGTACTGTGGACTTTGACCACTCTTCCTATTTCGCTCATTCTTGAGTAATGGGTTCACGAAGGCAACCACAGAGCTGTTCCGCATCCTCTGCCTCAAACCAGAGTGTAATCCCTATCCAGGTTTGGAATGTAGCAGATCCTAAATCTTTTAATACTGATTTCAAACCCAACGCCCCCTGGAACCCTCAGTCCAGATGCATGATACCTCTGATTGAGCCCCACGTGTGCTCTATTGGCAAAATGTCAAATTGGACCCTGGTCCTGCAGATGCAGTGGATGTGGCCATAGGACATATCGATAAACTCAAACTCACGTGCCAGTGCTGTTCCTGTCTCACTGAATTCACAGTTTCCTTTGCTCTCTTGAAAGAACCCACCAAAACCCACAATGCATTCGAGATCCCTGAGTTCTGCGAGAGCAATCATCCTTAGCCCTATCCCTCTTTTTCCGCTGCCTCTGCTAGCTCAGATTTGGCAGCTCGGATCTTGGTCTCAGATTCAATTGTGGGGATATTTTGAACTGATTTCTTTGAGTTCTGTCAGCCAAGCTTCTGCTGTGCACTCTTCTAACACTCAGCACATCACCTTCAATCCCATGCCTGCTGCCCGCTTGAGAGTGTGCTTCCACGGAAAACAGAGTTTCACCTTTGATGCTCCTTTACCAGAGGTCAGATCCTGCACTGGTTTCCATTCTCTACTTTGCCTTTTCCTGCTTACGGTTTTTCTGAGGCCTCATCATGTCTTTGGATGTAACAGACCACTCTTAGTCAAGTGTCCTGTGCCAAGGGCTGGGTGAGTGTGTGTTTACAATATTTTGTGTATGGTGTCTAGTGAGAGCAGTTTGCACTTGTTCTCTTCCTACTGGGCATCGACAAATCAACACATTTCACAAATAATTCACAGAAATTGGATATTAGTTTCGCTCCTTTTTCTTTACCGCCATGGACGGATGATTTGTCCTAAGACTCCAGCTTTGACATTATATTGATAAGACAGTTGCAGTCTTTAAGAAGGTTAATAGAATCGATTTACGTATTTTGGGATTTATATGAAAGTGAAGTTAGTTTTCGAAAATAACCAAATGAACCTAGAAACCAGACTTGACAATTTTTGTAAGATTTTGTCAGCTCTAAGGAAAAAACAGACAGTCTCAATGTAAAATAGCAGTCCAAATGTTTGAAGGGGACATGCCAACTCTTTTCTCTTGAAGCCTCCAACAACAAAAGGAACAATGAAATACCTATTGGAACCATGAAATAACCCACAACATTGTTTCCCTTGTGCACCAGGTGCCCTTTACTCCCAATGACACATACTAGGCAATGTTGTCATTTAAAGGTATAACATTCCTCTCTAGGAATATACAAGAAAATCTAAACAGAATATACACATTTAGGCTTGATTCAAAAAGCAATTAGAGGCATTTAACTATGAGAAACCTGCTGCAGATATCCTAGGCTATAGAAAACCAGGTGCTTTTCTATCAGTGCTGAGAAGGCTTAATCATCCGATCATGTTGGGTAAAACAATTTAACACAACCAAGTCTGCACCTCCAAGATATAGTGCACCCGGGGCTTGACGGAAGTGAATGACTGTCCACATAACCTGTGTCTATAATGTGTTTTCGACTTTTACAGTACAGTTCACTATCGGACTTCTAATATTATCCTGTAGCGTCTTGAAAAACTGAGGCCTAATCCATATTCAAGTTCATTCAAAGATTCCCCTCACTTCCCACACTGCTTTCAGCCCAAAGAATACATAACCCCAGCATTTCCTTAATCTAGGGGAAGGTCATCATTTCTTTGTGTGAGCTAAGTATTCAATTCCTATCTATTTCAATCGAGAGTATTTGAATATTAAGGAGTTCACAGTTGTTCACCGCGTGTGAATGAGGAGGAACTCTGAATCTAGTAGGGGCTTGCTCTCCTCCTCCTGGATTCATTGCAGCTCAGGTTCTGATCCTTTGAAATGGATGCCTGAGTGGAGTGGAGGGAAGAGCATGTGATTGATAGCTAGGCACAAACGTGGGAATAGGCTTACCTGTGCTTGGTGCATTTCGGTCTGAATGATTCATAAATGCCTATTTGGGTGTGTGGATTCTCACGACCTCTTCCAAGAATATGAGCGCTTTATCATCTCTGCCATCTCTTCTCTTTTAGACGTCAGGAATCTTGGACCCATTCTTGGAGCAGAGAATCGAGTAACTTTCTCAAGGGCACGTTGACTCTCCGTATGTTTCTGCCAGTATCAGCGAGGTTC